>NW_027122720.1:1269578-1989798 GCF_030686945.1 Centruroides vittatus | reverse complement strand
TAAAATATATGCTCAGTAGTGGTCTATCCTGTACATCGTACTTTAATCATCCTGTCATCTAACGCCTTTTGGGAAAAATGTTTGAATTGAAATAACGTGACCTACGGTTTGCATTAGAAGTTCCTCTATACGTAATCGGGGCCTCCCGACACGTCCAAACAAGACGTTCATATCTTGTTTTCAGATTTTTCATCTTTGTAATAGCTTCCTGAGATTAAGGGAGGACAGACGTCGACAGTGGAAATCCATAAGTTTACAATTTTTTTAAATCGCAGCCCAATTTAAAAAAAAAATTACAGATTTATATAAAAAATGAATCGAACGAGGAAGAAAAATTCAGATCTTAGACGTTGATATTAGAATTTCAACCTTAAACATAAGAAGTAAAAGACAAAATAAACTAGCAACGAGTTGTTTAACTTTCCCGGCAACATTTAAAGTTTTGGGGGCGTCATCCGTTATCATAGTATATTAAAACAATTTTTTATATTTTTAACTATTATAAAATGGCAGAAAGCTTAATTTTAATGGTAGGGACGAGTTTTATAAAAAAAAATGGAAATGCTAATAACAATAATAAGGTCAATTTGTTTAATTAAACGTTTTAATTAATTAGTCAATCAGTTTAATTAAATGTTATTTTTTGCTGTCTACTTGGACAATGATTATTAGTAGGACGTTAATTAAATTATTATTAATTAATTTATTAGTAGTTTAATTAAATGTTTTATATAACTCTATACAATTATAATGTGTTTGCTTATTTTATCACTTTTATCGCTCTTAGAATCGAGAAAGTAAAACAAAAATATAAAGACTTGTCGTAATATTTACTTTAGGTAAAATCTCTTCATCGTGACACGAGTACATGTGTCGTTCCAACCCATCATTTCGTTTAAAGCAAGATCCATAGCCATTGTAATTGCAATTGAAAGGCTTTTCATCCGAATGCACTGTCAGGTGCCGTCTTAAATTTCTGTTTTTCTAGAAACGATTCTCGCAGAATTGGCATTTAAACGACTTCTCTCCTCTGTCAATCCGCATTTGTCCACGTAAATGTTCTTTTCTCCGAAATGTTTTGGTGCATATCGGACATTGATGTTTTCTTTCCTTTTAAAAAATTGTGTTGAGTAAAAATAAGTGATAAATTTAAACAGAAACTATTTATGATGTTACAACTATTATGGTAAAATCTATATGTACTGTCAGTTTCATACGAGATTAAGATTGAACGTGTCCTGTCAGAAATTATGATAAACATTGCCAAATAAAAAGGGTTCCACAAAATAAAGATTTTACTCGCCATTTTTGCTTTTAATTAATTATGTGAGATCTGGAATCCCCTTGAACGTAAAGTTTTCCTAAATTATATCCGAATTAATACTTACTCCTTTATATTCGGATATAATCCGAATATAATCCGAATTATACTAAAATTATTCCCTAAATCGAATCGAAATTTCTTCTATTATAAACATCCTGCCAAAAACTGTCTTGAATATAAACATCCTGCCTAAAAACGGCCCTGGACAAGAAAATATGCGTCCCCGGCCGTATAATTGTCAACTATCCATTGTTCTTACGCTGAGTACAGATCATCTTGCAACTTAAGTTTATAGTTAGCGCCCGAATTCGCCGTATTGTTTCCAATCCCGGGAACACCTATGGCCTAAGCACCTGCACGTGACCAAAATTCCCAGCAAAAAGCTATGTATAAGATGCTTCCTCCCTCCCCCGGTGGAGAGTCAATCATCGATTCATATCGAGTCGCGATCTTACCCGTTGTGCCTACGGAATATATTTGACGATTGTGCCGCAAGTGCCACGGACCCTTCCCTACAAAGGAATAAGCGATCATCGTGACAAACAGCATATTTGAATTACTGATTGGTCAAGAGGTATGGAACCCACTTATGTGAACTCTCTCTCTCTCTTCGCGTGATAGGGATATATAGCTTTTATATATATATGTCACCCCTTTTAATGTCAGATTTTTGTAACGTATATTTTGTTTTCCATTAAATCGTTGTTATCCTGTTAAATGGTGTCTTGTTTGCTCGAATATTCGCTTATCGTCTTACCACGACTCCACTTTCCCTCCTACACTCGACCAGATAAAAAGCAGTCCCGTCCCTACGGGATCCCTACCGACAAATTAAGCCATTCCTGACAAGTGGGCAAGTCCCCCCGACTTGTTGCCGACATTAACCAGAGGTCTGACCTCGTCGACTCTCCTCGGTACCCACAATTACAATAGTAAATCCTGTAAATTTACATTTTCTAAATTGAATCTAAATTGACTGTTATTTAAATTGAATGCAGAAATCTGGCCAAAAATGGGAACAGCAATGCGGTGAAATATTTTTATAAAATGTTCTCGGTATGTTGTAAAATGTTGTTCTTTCAAAGTGATTAAATGCGTGTGATTAGAACACAAAAATAATTGGAAACACAGAGATATAATTTCATTTTTTCCGTTTTTGTATGTGACTTTTATCTAATTTCAAATATTTCAGCTGTCACATTCATATTATTCGTCATATTTTTAATGTGTAATAAAAAGTAGTTTTAAATCGTATTTTATGCATCTTGGCATTTTACTCTTTTCAAGTAACAAATGATTTTTGGTTTTTATCATTTTTGAAATTTTGTGGACCTTCACGTTGAAGTTTTCCTGTGAACGATTTCTTTCTAAATTAATTTATGTACGTAATACTTAAAAATGGAAAGTAACAAATGATTTAATTATGTAACTTGTATTTGCGATGATTTTGGCATTGTTTTTAACACCGTCTTACTTTCAAAACCCCTATTGATGAACTCGTTAAACCTTTGGCTCTCGGACATGGAATTTTACGGCGATTTTGTAATCGCCATCTTCAATAAAAGAGCATTGCGGACCATTTTTTATGCTAATTTTCAATCTTGTACTGATTATGCACTGCTTATCTGATCAATGTGGGAGCTTCCTTTTACACAAGATTACTTCTGCTATTAATAAGATATATCTTACGCTTAACAATAGGTGTAACCTGCCTTTCACTGTTGACTTTATATCGCTACAGTTCACCTGGCTTCCCATCTTCCTTTGAAAGAATTAAATGTTTTGACTGCTTATTGAAAATATTTTAATGATCTTATCTATTAAGAATTTCTTTCACTGCAAATAACATCGAGAAAACTTCGCACATTTACTTACGTTTTTATATTTTTTTCGCCTAAACCTGTCCAAACGATTTTTCTTTAACCGTATTTCGTGAAACCTTAATAACTTTGATGAATTTTTATACCTTGACTTCCCGGATTTTATAATGAAATGTAAGAAAGCGCTGTATCTCTTTTCTTATTTCAGGGTTATTTGTTCTTGTATGTTTTTGTAGGTAGTGAAAATCAAATGGCTAACCAACTTTTCCTGTAAATTTAATCAAAAAATAAAAATTCCTTTCTAAATATATTAATAAACCGTGTACCATTTGTGGTATTATTCCTCATTGTGTTAGAAGGATAATGCATTTTTTGTAGCTTTTAAACTTTTTGTCGGCAGATATTTCGCAATTAGAGAAGAATTGGAAATTATCTGCAGTCTCCGTGTGTAAGTCATATGGAAGTTTCACAAAGAAAAAAATATTACAAAGTATGTAAACAGCTAAACACTTGTAAATCTCAAGTTTCCGTTGTACAAAATAAGCACAGTAAAGTTTATTATTAAACTTCGATTTATTGAAATTAGTTTTAGAAAACATTTTCTGCTTTTTACATTTTATTTGAAACGTTTGAATCACTAAAAAGGAACGTTAAAGTTTATTTCTTCTTGTTCAATAAAAATACAAGTATTAACTACTTTTACAAACAAATACGAGTCAATAATTTTCATTCATTTTTGTTATCGTTTTGCTTGGTAAAAAATATTATTATTCAACATTCTTAATATTATGACGTGTTAATATTCAATGCCTATTGATAAGAGAATGTTTGTAAGCGACAGTTACAGGAAAATGGTGTCTGTCCGGTGTGAAGACGAAGATGTCCAATCAAGACACGTTTGTATGTAAAACTTTGTTTGCAATGATCACAGCTAAAGAGTTTCTCTCCGGTATGAGTCTTCGCACGGTCCCGTAGTCTGTTGGAATGGGTGAACTTACGATTACAGAATTGGCAAGAGAGGAGCCCTTCTCCAGTGTGAATCCTTCGATGACATTTTAAATTGTACTTCGAAGTAAATTCTTTCTTGCAACTGCCGCATTCATATTTTCTATTTTTTGTTTCGTGACGAGAGAAATCTGTAAAATAGATAAATTAAAATATCAACAGTGTGAAAATCAAAACCTCCTTCTATTCAATGCCAATCCAATATGGAAAACGTGAATTTTACCACACTATTTTAGAAAGTATTGTGAAACTTGGTATACAATAAATTACTAAATTTAAAATTTGTTAAACGTGTGTGCAGAGAGAAAAAGAATTTTTCTTTTTAAATAAGTTTTCCTAAAAGTAAAATTTACAGGTTACGACCTGCTGTAACGATTTCGTCACACCAGAGACAATAACCGCTTACACCATTGTTCACAAACATTACCAATTCCGATAGATACTATCACAAATTAACATAATTTATACGTATATATTTTTCTGGATACAATTTATATGAAGAATGGTTTGCAAAGAACATTTCGATAATAATTTAGAATATCTTTATTTAATTTTTTGTGTTTCTTCAATTGCAAGAACTGTGTTTTTTTCTTTGGTGTATTCTTCTATCATTTCTGACGAATGACTTCAATTTTAGTCTTCCACGAACACAAGCTAAACGCATTCCTCCACTCATCTTGTGTTTTCCCAGAAACATTTCTTCGACTATTAAACAGAAATGTCCTCTATTAGTCGAGAGCGGATCTGCAAATAAAAAATTCTGCATGAACTAAGATACGAGACTGAGGTCGAAAATTATTATTTTCTAAATTAAACTAAATATATCAAAATTAAATAAGTTTAGAAGTTTTTTCTTCGATATTTTGTATCAGACAATTACAGCTTCGTCTAAAATATGTAAAGAAACGAATTCAAGTTAATTTCTCTTATCCAATGGTATGTTTTTATATGTGACATTATGGACTTCCGAACAAGATTTATGCGCGTTGTTTAGAATCAAGTAGACAAAGTTACACTGTATTTTACAAAGGTCCTTCCGATTAATCACGTTTTCAAGCTTTTATTACAAAATTAAATTTGCTCTATTGCTAATCACCAGTCTCGGTTTTGAAAACATTGTGGGATACGATCGAAAAGTGGAACGTTCTATTTTACTTCTGTTTGTAAAAGAAAACAAAATGTATGTCACTAGTAAGAAGCTAAATGTTGTGTACTATCTAAACTTATTATATTTTTTCTTCCTTTTTTCATTCTGAAGAAGTACGGACCGTGTGAATGCGGAGACAAGGAAACGAACACAATTAACACGAAGAAAACTCCCGAATCAAACTATTTATTCCATTTCTTCCCGAAAGATTTGTCCTATCATAAAACGGCTTTAAATCTATTCAACAGTTAAGATAGAAACGAACGTACCGGTACTTTACCACTTCTTTATTTCTCAGCTGCACTCACTTAACTGTCAATTTAAATAAAATAAGTGCTGCCATTTAATATTCTTAAATTGAAAATTTCTTTTACACTACTATACAGTCCCTGGCCAAATTATTAGACGCACTACAGATTTTTCATAAATCAATGTTTCATACCCGGTTTGGTGTAGGTCTATCTTATAAATCATAATTTTGATAAACGAAACTTATTTTTTAATGTCATTGTATACCTATATTTGTTATATTTCATTACAATGTTAATATATTGGTAGGTATCAGAGCTTAGACATTGAAGTATAGCGTACAAGTACGAACGTGTTTCAGTCGCGTTCTCGCTTGCTACTGGTGTGGACGTGTTTCTGTTCACCTCTTGTATTTAGGTCATGATATACAATTACGCAAGTGTTGTGTTTTCTTCGATAGTAGTATTTTTACCAACCAGATATAATAAATTGTGATCTTTTGACATGGGGAAAAAGGGAGACCTTTCACCACGTAAAAAAGCTGAAGCCAAAGCCCTCGTTAATACAAAAATGTATTCCAACCGTGAAATTTCGCGAAGGTTGAATGTGTCTGAAGCTAGCGTACGACGTATAAAGAAAAAAGTTGAATCAGATCAAGATCTGAGTTCGAAAAGAAAAAATAAATGCGGCAGAAAGCCAATTTTCAACCCAAGGTCAGAAAGATGTCTTAAGAAAATTTGCTTAGAAAACAGATTTGCTACCACTAAATCAATAAAATCTCAATTGGAAGATGCAAAAGTGAATGCTTCTGAGTGCACTGTTAGCAGAAAATTGAAAGATCTGGATTTTAAGGCTTACCGTCCAGCAAGAAAACCCAAGTTAACAGTTGCAATGAAAGCAAAGCGTTTGAAGTGGGCCAAACAGTGGCGTGATAAGGATGTAGACTTCTGGAGATCATTAATTTAACATTAAATAGATTATTTACTATAAAATAGACAAATTAACAGTAGATACTTGATTCATAAGATATATTTTTTTTTGTTTTCTCAGGTCTGTTTCAGCGATGAAAGCACATTTGAAATTTTAGCCAACAAAGCTCATTTTGTCCGTCGTCGTAGAAACGAAAAATTTCATTCTGACTGCGTCATTCAGACTGTTAAGCACCCCACGAAAGTAATGATTTGGTCTGTCATCAGTGGCAAGGGCACTGGGCGCCTGTACGTAGTAAAAGGCACCTTGAGGCAAGACCAATATAAAGAAGTCTTGCAAAATCGGTTGCTGCCACAGGTTAGAGAATGGTTCCCAAATGGGGAACCATTTATTTTTATGCAAGATGGAGCTCCCTGCCACACAGCCAAGTCTGTGAAAACATATCTACAAGAGCAAAATATCCCTCTGTTGGATTGGCCGGGTAATAGTCCTGACATGAACCCCATAGAAAATGTGTGGGAGCTCATGAAGAGGGAAGTGGCCAAAGAGGTCATCACAACCAAAACGCAGCTTTTGGAAAAAATCATCCATGTGTGGAATCATCATCCACAAATACAAGAGACAGTCCAGTCTTGCATCGACAGCATGCCGCGCCGGATTGAGGCTCTCATAGCTGCAAAAGGTGGCTCAACAAAATACTAAAATTTAAATGGCAATTTTGTATTTTTTTACTATGTTAATAAAAACAAAAATTTTCAATAAATATAACGTTTTATTCGTGTTAGCACCTATGTAATAAAGTAAACTGTACATTACAAGTTAAATTCATTGGTAATAAATATTCAAAGACCAAACTGTAGTAGCTGATAATTAAAATTTGCATAAAAACTATAGTGCGTCTAATAATTTGGCCAGGGACTGTAATTGTACTATTTCAGACATAATTTCTGCTGTATCAATCTAAAGCAATCTTTGAAAAGGATGAACCAGATTCAGCGGCGAAGCTATCATGGGTGACACCCGGCGCGGGCCGCCCCCCGCCGCCCCCTAGCTACGCCTCTGAACCAGATGTTACGTGTCGATTCTTGAAAGAGGCCGATTCGATAATCCTCAAATACGCCACCGAAAAGGAAAGCGAGAAAATTTCGATCCCATTTGAAATTTTTCAGGTTTCGGGAATGAAAAAATAGAAGAAAACCCTGCATTACGTCTACAATGTATACAAATCTGTACTTTAGAAGACCGTGTATGTCCAGTGTATTTTGTATAAAGTTTTGTTTTTCCTTGCTTGAGGAATAAATTGGCTTTCTTACCACGTCAGTGACAGTGGTTCTAGAATGTTCTGTCGCCCGTTGTTGCCTGGAGGAGCAATAAGCCAGCGAGGAACACAGAGACTGTATTTTGGTGTTAGGAATTGATAGTCAACGATATCACGTGTTAAAGATAAAATCGTTTAATCTGTAAAGATTACGAGTACAATCACTGCTTGGTCGTCAAACACACGTGCTAAGAAAAAAAGTGCAATAACAAGAGCTATGGAGCTATTAAATGTTGCCAGGTTGGCCACATACTCCCTCCCCAGTGACAACACTCGGGAGCTTACGAGAAAAACGTACAATTCGTTCCTAACGGATTGTTTGTCGGCGAGGTGACTAATCTTATGTAGTCTCAGCAGATGAGTTAGCGCTTCTGCCTGCCTGTCCGTTGTAACTGTTGGAAGGTGGTAGAGTGGTAGGAGTATCCTTCAGAAAAAAGGAAAGTTTGAGACTGTCGATGGAAACAGTTTGTTTCTTGCCAGGTGTATCTAAAACGAAATATCGTGGGACACAGCAAGGACCGTCGTAGATTGGTTTTAAATTGTTTCTCCCTGTCCATACAAGTCTATGGATGCTTGTATTGCTGGGGTAAGTAATATTCCTTTCGACATCACCGGTAATTTTCCTATTTTCACGTGTTATTGTAAAATTAAAGGTAAATTTTGGAAAAAAGTATGGTTTCATAATTGTTAACTACGATAGAAGAATTAGCCAAGTAAGTAACGAATTATACAATTTGTTTAAACGATGTGCAGAAGACCCGAAAGAAATTTAAACACAGAACAAAAAAACGTAATAATAATAATAATAATAAATAGGTTAAAGTTTAAGGAGATAACTTTTAAATCGAAATTTTTTAAATTTGCTAAAATCGTTTAAATATTATGAACTTTATATCAAATAATTTTCACTAAAAATTAAATTAGATGTACACTTTCTACCACGATTTCACATTTATCGTAAACTGTAACTGAAGTTTTTGTGCGGAATATTCGATCTTGCCTTCGTTATAAAAATTTCAATAATCTGACATTTTGTTTAAATTAATATATTTTCGAAATTAGTTTTCCAGAATTAATTAATCGGACGGATGGAATTTTCTTTCGTGTTCTTTTAGTGAAACCCGGTCTAAAAATTGTTCGCGGCACAACCGACATTCGAATTTACTTTCTTCAACGTCCATTTCTGGGAAGAATTCCACTTGTGAGGATCTTTCAATTCGTCTACTTTCTAAATCGACGTTAACGTTCTCAACAAATTCTTCACATTCTTCTGGAGTAAAAAGAGTCCTTTCTGAAGAACTTTCTTTAAATTCTATTGTCTCTGCTTTTTGAGAACTTGTTGATGGTTTTTCAAATTCTATCTGCTCTTGTTGAACGTTTTGTGTACTTTTCTGAAGTAAATAACAAACAACATAACTGTACATAATCTATTAAAATGTTGATTGCATAAAAATAATTTCAGATAATTTTAGATAATTATAATGCTATTATAAGAGTTAATAAATTTTATGTAATTAATAACCATAACAATAATGAGCTAACAAATATAAAAGATTTTCGGTAACGTTATCAAAGTGAATTATATCAGAAAATAAACTATAATTGCAATTTAATTGCATGGGTGAATGTTGAGTTTATAGTATAAAACGTATCTGTTTGGTACGTACAGGGCCGGATTATCGAATAGGCAAAGTAGACAAATGTCTAGGGCCCGTAATTCGGAGGGGCCCGGCTTCAGTGCAGATGATTTCTCTGTTTCAAAACGAGTTAAAATTATTCAAGAAATTCGATAGGACAGAAAAGGCTGTATTTAAGAATCCCTGATAAGCTCCGACCGACTAGCCATTACCTGAAAAAAAAAGGTCAACAGCAACCCGTGCGTCAGAGGAGAATTCGATGGTACGCTAAGAGATCTCTCGCACCATCTAGGAATATTCCTGATACGTGGTTATGATTTGTTTTCTAAATCTAAACTTATACGTCGCGACATCGCATATTCGATATACCGTTCAGACGTTGCTCGAGTGCGAGGATATTACAATTGAATAGTGTTTTATAAAACTATGACACTACGGTGGGACTCGGGGTGACACCACGATATACGCACCGGGTGTCACCCATGCTAGCTACGCTGATGTCACATTATATAAGATTTGTTTAGAAGCAACTTATTTAAATGGGGCCCCAATTTAAATTTTGTCTAGGGCCCGCTAGGGGCTTAATCCGGCGCTGGGTACGTACCATAACATTCGTAACATTTTTGTTGAATATTGTTTAATCTATTTAGATAAAGAAATCTCGTGTATATATACTTTCGTATAACAAGTTAAAAATATGTACAGTACATTTACACATTATTTTCCAAAATTTATTAACCTTTAAAACCTTTATTAAACTTTTTGGTTCGGGTGTTGAATAATTTTAATAACTAACATTATTACTGTTTTTATATCAATAGTAGAATATTTGTTTAAAATTCACTTCTAAACTTACCTCCAAGCAAGCTTGTTTTTCCTGTTCCGGATGGAACTTTTTCTGGTGTTTCTTTAATTGAAATTTTAATTGGAATGTTTCGTTACAAATATTACACGAAAATGGTCGCTCTCTTGTGTGAATTCTGACGTGACGTCTTAAAACAGCTGGAGATGCAAAAAGATTTCCGCAGATGAGACACGTACGGCTTTTTATCTTCGGGTCATCCGGTGACACCTAGTCGTACAACGAGTTTTCGGTTAATTATTCACAATATATAAAAACACAAAACGTAATTCTTTAAATGCAAATACTTCGTGTCAATTATTTGTAAAAGAAAGTTTTGAATCGTCGATTTCCGCGATTTATTTCGGTGTGATAATGTCGGAATTAAAAGTAAAAGATTTTGTTCTTTATTAAACTCCGCGTACAGAAAATTATAAAAATACAGCTAAAAAGCTGTTCGAGCGTAATTTGCTTCAATTTTATTATTGACATTAGCAAGTACGCACAGTCTTTTTAACTATAAACTGAATTTCCTCTTAAAAGCATAATATAATTCGTAACTTTAAAAAATTATAAAGTAATTTAATATCACAATAAACAACACATTTCTATTTTATGAAACGCAAATAGTAAACGAAAAAATAACAATAAGTGTAAGATGTATCTTGTTTTTATGAATGGGAATATCAATTGTAAGGATAATAATTGCGGAGAATGATTCTCTACAATTATTCTGCGATGTGACTCTGAATGATTCTGTTAATAATTTAAATTCGGAATTACAACTCCATATTATTTGCGATTATCATATACTGCTAATTTCCCTGTTGAGTTTATTATAATAGTACCTCTGAAATTTTATAAATGTTTCCACGTAATTGATTGGCAGAAAGTGGATCGGGAAAACGGTCTTGAGTAGAAAATACGAGGAAACTTAATCACTTCGCAATTTTTGAAGAAAGGTCCAAACTCATAAAGTAGCAGTGAAGATTTCTCGGCTTCGTCAAAACAACAATGATAATTAAAGTCACTTATTGATATCGTTATTTAATATTGGTTTCGGTAAATTAGCACAGTTACATTGAGCATTGTTTGAAAAATTAACTAAATGTTTTATGTAACCCTATAGAGTTTTAATGTGTTCGCTTATTTCATGGCTTTGAGAATCGAAATATTAAAATGAAAATATAAAGTCTTGTAATATTTACTTTAGATAAAACCTCTTCGGCATGAGTCGAGTACGTGTGTTGTTGCAACTGATCATTTCGTTTAAAGCGAGACCCACAGCCTTCGGAATTGCATTTAAAAGGCTTTTCATCCGAATGCACTTTCGTGTGACGTCTTAAAACGCTCATATCCGAAAAACTACTTTCGCAGAATTCGCATTTAAACGGCTTCTCACTCGTGTGAGTCCACATATGTCTATCTAGCTTTTGTTTTGACACAAAAAATTTGCCGCACACGGTGCATTCGTGTTTTCTTTCCTTTCAAAAAATTAAATTGTAAATTTAAACAGAAACTATTTATGATGTTACAATTATTATGGTAAAATCTATATGTACTCTAAGTACGATACGAGATTAAGATTGAACGTGTCCTGTCAGGAATTATGATAAACATTGCCAAATAAAAAGGGTTCCACAAAATAGAGGTTTTACTCACCATTTTTGCTTTTAATGAATTTAATTACAGATAAAATTACAAATCCTGTAAATTTAAATTTTCTAAATTGACTTATTTGCAGAAATCTGTCCGAAAATGGAAACAACAATGCGGAGAAATAATGTTATAAGATGCTATTGTTCTCTCAAAGTGATTAAATGCGTGTGATTCGAACACAACAATAATTGGAAACACGGAGATATAATTGCATTTTTTCCGTTTTTGTATGTGACTTTTATCTAATTTCAAATATTTCAGCTGTCACATTCATATTATTCGTCATATTTTTAATGTGTAATAAAAAGTAGTTTCAAATCGTATTTTATGCATCTTGGCATTTTACTCTTTTCAAGTAACAAATGATTTTTGGTTTTTATCATTTTTGAAATTTTGTGGACCTTCACGTTGAAGTTTTCCTGTGAACGATTTCTTTCTAAATTAATTTATGTACGTAATACTTAAAACTAAAAAGTAATAAATGATTTAATTATGTAACTCGTATTTGCGATGATTTTGGCATTGTTTTTAACACCGTCTTACTTTCAAAACCCCTATTGATGAACTCGTTAAACCTTTGGCTCTCGGACATGGAATTTTATGCCGATTTTGTACTCCTTATCTTTAATAAAACATCATTGCGGACCATTTTTATGCTAATTTTCAATCTTTTATTGATTATGTGATCAATGGCTGCACCTTCTATTTACACGAGATTAGTTCTGCTATTGAGATATGCCTTACGTTTAACAATAGGTGTAACCTGCCTTTCTCTGTTGACTTTATGTTCGCCTGGGCTTCCCATCTTTCTTTGAAAGAATTAAATGTTTTGATCGTTTATTAGGAATATTTTAATGACTTTATCTATCAAGATTTTCTATCCATCTATATTTGGTTTATGGCGTCTGACATCGCCCTCCGACCTCCGGGAACCTTCTCCATCTCTCATCCCGTTTTCACTACATTCAAACTTTACTCCGTCGTACCAAATTCGTCTGGTTCTTCCTCTCTCTCTCTCTCTCTCTCTCTCTCTCTCTCTCTCTCTCTCTCTCTCTCTCTCTCTCTTTTTTGTGGAATTATGTTGGGTGTATTCCATTGGCACTTTCGGGGGTCTTTCATTACTCATTCTTTTTACGTGTTTAAACCAAATACAGTAAGTTGTTTCCTCTTTATTTCTTCCAAAACCGTCTCTTTCGATCCCCTTAGGTCTTTCATTGTGTCATTAGTTATTCTTTCTCTTTTCGAGATTCTGCACGATATTCGCAATGCATTCGTTTCAACCGTTGTTGCTTCTCTCTTTTCTTTCCCAGTCATTCTCCATGCTTCCGCCCCGTATAACAGAATGCTTGTAGCATTATATATATATATTCTCTTGATCTAGTTATTTCTTCACTCCACCATATTCCATTTAATCTTTTAACTGCTCTCTTACCTTGTGATAAATTTAAACAATATTCCAAGAATAACTGTATTCCAAGATAATTTTAATGCTCACATCCCTCAATATTTTTTCCTTCTTCCAGTTCCATGTCTGTTTTAGCCTCTCCTATGCATAAATATTTTGTTTTACTCGTGTTTATATATAAACCTCCTTTAAAATATTCTTCTTTTATTTTTCTTGTCATGTATTCCAGATTATCCTTATCTTCTGCCATTACTATGTATTATTTGCAAATTGCAATGTAATCATTGGTTTACCGTTAATATCTATTCCCATATTACAACATTTCTTTTTCCGTATTTTCGATACTTTTTCTACGTAGATTTTAAATAAAGTTGGTGAGATACAGCATCCCTGTCTTAGTTCTTTTAATACCGTAAATCCTTCTGATATTTCTTTTCCAATTTTTATTTTCGTTATTTATTCTCTACATAATTGTTTAACTGCTTTAATAAGTGTGTTGTTAATATTTAAATCTTTTAATGTCTCCCATAATTTTCATGTTGCGACATTATCGTATGCTTTCGTTAAGTCTATAAACAACAAATGAGTTTCCTGTCCTGTTGCTAATCTTTTTTCCATAATCTGTTTTATACAGAAAATATTGCCTATACGTGATCTTCCTGTTCTGAATTCACTCTGCTCTTCTTTTTCTTTTGTCTGATATTCTTCTTCGATTAGACCTCTTATTAATCGTCCACTTTCCAAGCCAATTTTCCATTCTTTTGGAATGTTTTCTCCATTAAGACATCTTTCGAATAATTTTGTTGTCATTCTAAATAATTTTTCTGTTCCATTTTTTATCAGTTCTGCCGGTATTCCACCAGGACCACTTGCTCTATTATTCTTAAGTTTCATACATGCTTGTTTAATCTGTTTTATCTCTAAATGAATTGGTACATCCTTTTTTTGTATAGATCTGTCATAAATTGAATTCTATCTTCTGTTAATAAATTTTTATAATATTCTTTCGATTGTTTAACTGAGATAAACTGTCCTTTATTACTATTATTTTCATTCCTTACATATTTTAGGAACTTCCGTGTTTCAGTGCATTTTCTTCCTCCTATACAGTGGAACCTCGGTATACGACCTTACTCCGTTCCTGATGCTTGGACTTATACCGAATAGGACGTATACCAAACCAACCTTTCTCGTTCAACCAAATTAATTCGTTCTCATGTAAAAAAACTCTTCTTGATATGGTATATTAATGGGGTTGTAAAATAATTGAAACACTGTTTGAGCACATTAATAAAAGAATAAATTTTATTATAGATTTTAAAGTTATTACAGTAATAATCGCAAATAATTGCTTCTGATACGCTGTCTCCAGCACATTGTTTTTCAGTTATCGAAAGCAAAAGCAATTTGTCAACACGATCTAATGTCTCCGATCTTTGTTTAGAAATTGATTTAACCCCTCTCGCAACGTTAGCAGATTTAATAATGTCTTTATTTTTCACCATTGTCGATATCGTCGTTCTCGGAATACGGTACACAACAGTTAAATCTTCAACACCCGTGCCATCTTCACATTTCTCAACAATCTCTTTTTTCAGTTCCATTGTGATTCTAGTCATTTTTTTAGTTTTCTGTTGCTTTTCATTTGCCTTTTTGCAATTCACGATTAATAAAAGTAATAAAGTTTTACTTACAAATTAAAATCAGAAGAAATTTAACAAAGTTATAGACTGTGGCACCGCGAATGTCTAGTCTGGTCTAGTACACCGATAGTGCTACTTGTTCGTAGATGGCGCATGTAATTGAATTAAGTCGTATACCGAACAAAAGTCGTATACCGAGCAAAATTTGTTTCGTCCAAACAGGACGTATTCCGAATTGGACGTATTCTAAAGCAGACGTATACCGAGGTACCACTGTATGTGTTTCTATTTCTCTATAATTTCTATCCCAACCGAATTTTTTCTTTTCCAAAATTAATTTTTTGCTGATTTTCTAAGTTCCTTATATTTTATTCTATCCTCTTCTTTTCTTAGTGTTCATCCATTTTAAGTAAGTTTTTTTGTATCATGTTTTCAACTTTTTGTTTCACCAGAATTTTTTAAAAGGTTTTCCATGTTCTTCGATTTGTCCTAGAGCTTCATTTGCTGCCTCATGTACTGCTGTTTTTATATTTTCGTACAATTCTATAGTATTATCGTATTCTTTTTCTTTCCATTTTTAATCTAATCTTGTCTGAAACAGTCTTCTCGTATTTCCTTCTGCTGAGCTTTCGAGATTAAATTTGATTACTTCCATTTCCGTTTTTTCTTCTTTTTGTGTCTGTATTACTCTTCTGTAAAAAATAATGGTTTTTGCTGTTACTAATAGTAGTCTGAGCCACAAGTAGCACCTCTCTGTGCTCTTACATTTAAAAATTTAATTTGGGTTCTTT
Source organism: Centruroides vittatus (assembly GCF_030686945.1). NCBI lineage: Eukaryota > Metazoa > Arthropoda > Arachnida > Scorpiones > Buthidae > Centruroides > Centruroides vittatus. The sequence goes on along the minus strand of NW_027122720.1, from coordinate 1,974,029 downwards.
TCTTTGTAATAACATAGTCAATGATTGATTTTCACTGTCTAGTATGTTGAGTCCAAGTATATTTATGAATATCTTTATGTTTAAAAACCCATTATTTACTTTAAAGTGATTTGTATTACAGAAGTCTATTAGTCTTCTTCCACTATCATTGATTACATTTTCTCCGAATTGTCCAATAATTTTGTTATTTCTCAATGATCTTCTCGCATTGAAAACACCCAATAACATTATTTCTCTTGTCTCGCCTGTTTCCTCTATCACCTGTTGCATATTCTTGTAGAACACATCCTTACCCTCATGGGTTTCATCCTCCTTATTATTTATCTATGGTTTTTAAATCTTCATATACTTTTTTACAGCGTATCAATTATATATGATTTTGTAATTGCAGGAATAGTGTTTGGCTATTGTTAGTATCAGACCGTTTGTCAATTGATAATCAGCTGACTTTTAACAGGTTAAACCATAGTCTATTAACGTATGAATATGGTTATCCATAGAGGGGGTGCACGTGTCGTCACATGACTCCGCTCATATATACAGGCGCCATATTGGTTGCCGATTTCACGTTACCCCGCTTGATCACTTTATTACGTCAACATAGAAGAAAGGAATTTTACCGGCTTTGCAGCCGATTTAAAAGGTAATGATTTGATGAAATATAAAGTGAACATTTCTTTTATTAAATTGGATCCATAAGAAATGAAACAAACGGATTTTTCATCCAACGATTTAACCACGTGGCCAATATAAAACATGGAGAAAGTAAATTATTTGGTTTTAACAACTAACGCTGTCACACCAGTGTGACAGCGTTAGTTGTGGATTAGATGAAGGCATACAAATTACTCGATTCTCATAATTATTTGACAAGCGGATTTATTCATCGTGATGAATAAATCCGTGACGAATAAACCGATTTATTCATCGTTTTATTCGTAATGATTTAATTTTGCTTGTAGCAAAGTCTCACATGAAGATAAGTCTTCATGTGGGACTTTCCATCACTCATTACATAACTGCGTTAATATAAAGTAATTGTAATTATATATTTAGTCACATTTTAAGTTAAGTTGTATTTATAATTACCATCAAATTTTTTCTCGTCACTATGGTTGTGTTGCGCAAGTGTCTAACAACCTATTATTAAGGTTAAATTAATTAGCCTAATAAATATGACTATAATAAATTGGAGGGCTTATCACATCAGGGACCGACTGAAACAAAACAGACTAAATTTTTACAAAAATTACCCTTTAATTAACCACAATCAAATTTTTAGTAGACTGCATTTCGGGCACAAAAACATGTTAGCTTATATACACCCATACAGTATAAACACAAATATCTATCAAGACCATCATAAATAGGAATTCCAGACTAATACATTCTGGAATTGGCTGATCAGGAGTTTTTGTGTAAAGGTGTTTCCAAATAATTTACTGTTTCTCCGTGTTCTATAGTTGGCCACACGGTTAAATCGTTGGATGAAAAGTCCATTTGTTTCATTTCTTATGGATCCAATTCAATAAAAGAAGTTTTCTCTTTATATTTTATCAGTGGCGTGCCGTGACATTTGATGACAGGGAAGCTGTTTGTGTAAGGAGCCGACTTTCAGAGGCAATCAATTAATTGCGCGTCAGGGCCCGTTCGAATTCGTTTGTTCGATAATACAGTAAAAACCGTACACTTCTTTAAATGTATTCTTAATAGATTATCCGACGTACTTAATAAATAAGAAAGTTCAATATAATTACCTCCGTTATTAAATTCAATAAATTCCTACGCCCTCTAAATGCCAATTCTCGCTTTGAGAAAAAGCATATAACATCTATTAATTTAGATATGTCTATTAATCGTAATTATCTCGTTATAATTTTCAATATTTATTTTATATTGTCTACCAATGTTAAATTCTATTGCGCTTTGATTTCCAAATTGCTTCAATTTTACGAAAGAATCGTCATTCGTCATAAATTTTTTGGCGACGTATTTATATTTAATTTAGGCATCGGTCTTTCTCTTTTAATATTTTTTTCTTTTTCATTATACGGTCTTGAACCAAAACTTTTTTAAAATAAATTTTTGAATCACTAGCCACGATATAAGGGCTAAAATTAAAATTATAAAAATACTTACTCGGTAAAACAAAATGTGTGACGAATATACATACCTAGTACAAAAAGGTTTTTAATTGTACAAATATACTTTTAAAGAAACTTATAATTAAATATAACTTTGCGAAGAAACGTACATAAAAATAACAAAATATTCTTTACTTTTTAAATCTTAAAACAATCCACTTAGTGAAATACTGTAGCTCCCTACGAGTGGCTAATGAAAGGAATCAGAGACGGTCCAGGTAGGTGTGCGGCGCGTGCATGCACGCGGGTTGCCAAATCCCGAGGGTGCCGATACCGGTCAATGTCAAATGCCTCTTTTGTGGCATCACTAGTATACCTCAAAGGACGCCACAGGGCTGTTGTAAATTTTAAACGTTTCTCACCATAGCTGTAAAAATCTAAATATGTTAAACTTAATAGTCATTTGTTTTCTAACTCAATCGTTTTAATACCAGGTGTACACGGAAATCAGTTTCCCACTGTACTGAGTTAGTGATTGGTTCGGTTAAGCTTTTGTTTAAGTAAAATTCTGGCTCTTTCGGCAGGGTTTTATTTATGTCCCCATTCCCTAATCTCTTAATTATTTAACTACTACTTAGTAGAAATAAGTCGAAACCGGTTACTTTGTACTCGAATATTTGCAGTCTTGGGAATACAGTGGAAAGACAAATTTTTATGACAACCGATACGTAAATCGTAAATTTAAAGAAAATAAATTCTAGAGCTTTTTTTGTACCATTGTACGTCTCATTTGATTAAATTTGGTTGTAAATGATGCTGCCGAAGTAACAGATAATTTGTTAACATTATACAAGAATTGTACACGTTTTTTCTGCATCGCCTTACCGATGGGACGTACTAAATCGTAATACTACCGGTTTAACATTGAAATCCGTAAGTAATATAAGATGGGAAAGCGGAATAAACACGGAATAAATATATCCAATATTTTAATGGATTTTTTTAAACTCCTGTCAACTATACAGAACTATCATAAAAACATGCCAGTAAACTCCTATCGGTTGAGTTAAGTTATAAATCTAGTCTAGGGTGGGCAACCTTTTTTATAACACGAGCCAGAATAAATTTTATGTTTTTTCCGCGGACCGTAGTAGTTAATTGACGACTTCTTGTGACTCGTAATTTTTTTAGTCTGCAAATACGAAATAAATAAATAAAAAGTTAATAACTCCGATGGTCGATGGTCGATACTCCGATCAGTCAATCTAATTCTTATTTTAGTAACGAAAAATCTTGCTACCGAGAATGCCCATAAGATTCAATTGATGCGAGGGAATCGTGTTTAATTAATGTTTAATTTAAGAGAAAACGAATTTTATGTGTTTTTCACCTGTAGCCTGGAAAATTTGTAGTTCATTTTCGAGATTGTAGTACTTCTTTCGTTCTCTAGTATTCTCGATTTGTCTACCTGGACTGCTGTAATAGAAGAATCATAACCCAATAATTCGGCAGTTCGTTTGTCTTTAATAATCAGGTTACGAAGAGGAACTTCATACCCGCACACTTCGTACTCGTTTGTATCTTTGCCCAATTTGCACAACCTAAAGTTACGCAGTTATTGAAGCTACTGAGCATGGTCAAAAATTAAGACAGCGTAAACGCAATTATTCCAGATATTACTGGCAAAGAATTTTGAGAGTCCTGCCACAAATAAGCTACGTATTGATCATTTGTGACGTGCCATAACGAAAGAACAAATTAAAAAAACTAATAAGTAGGTTTAAAATTAATAAATACAAATTTATTCTGACAGTTTATGAGTTATTTATACTTTCTATTCGCAAAATTTCCTCAATCTTAACGTAAAATAAGAAAAAAGTGAATTTTTCAGAAATTTGCGGGATTTCCCGGGTTAAAAAAACAACAGGGATCCCGAGACCCCGTTTGAGAAACCTTAGTGCTACAGTTAGAAGCAGGAATTCTATAAATTGTAACAATGAAAAATTTGTTTAGTTATTGCGGTAATGTCAATATAATTGTTACAGTGCGTAAGTTCGAGTTTAGATTTATAGTTATTATCTTTATTAATATATAAAACAATACCACCATGTTGGTTGATTTTTCGTTCGAATTTCGTAATATGTATGCATAACAGGGGAAAGTGTTGGAATCGCGTAAAATTTGACCTTTTGGGTGTTTGCAAATCTCCAACTCTTCAGATCGTCTGACCTCAAAAAAGTCAAAAAGGGGTAAATTACGTGGTCGTGTAGTTTTGTCTGCGTATTGGCATCTATTTCGTTTAACGTCTCAAAATGGGGTAAGGATTAATGCTTTTGCTATTTTATAATAATTAACTTATATTAAAATCTCGTAAAAGATGGCGCCACATTCAATTTTGTTCCCCTGGTTGAAGCTTAATAACCATTATGCTTTTTGTCGAAAATTTCTGAAATTTTTCAGGGATGTTGCATATTCAACCAATAAGCTTTCAAACTCAGCTGACTTTTGAAAAAAAAAAAAAAAACAAACCAATCTTAAGACGAATAAAACGTGTTGGAAGCAAAATGATTTACTTGAATTATTCATGGAAGAAAAGACAAGCATTAGTTATTTTATTCATTTATTCCTTTCGTTTTCAACACACGAGTCAGGGCTACAGACCGATTAAAAAATAATAATGAGAATGAAAAAATCAGTTCGAAAGTTCGCAACGTCCATTAAGATGTATTTTTACTATTTTAAACTTCCATTTGTTAAAAATAGTTATATAAAACATTTTGTTCAAATCCACAAAATGAAACGTTTCAAATACAATACAAAAATTACAATAAAATAACATTTCAAAATTTATTTTGTTTCCCGTTTCTTTCGTGGAAAATATCATTTAAAATTCTTATTATGATGTTTAATAATATGATAATTTAAACTACCTTTAAAACGGAACTTTTGTACACAATAATTACAAGAGAATGGCTTCTCTCCAGTGTGAAGACGAACATGACCTATCAGATGACATTTTTGTCTAAAACTTCGTTTGCAATAATCACAGGTAAAGGGTTTCTCCCCTGTGTGAGTACGCAGATGTTGAATCAGATTTTTTTTCTGTGCAAAACGTTGTTTGCAATGGTCACAGGTAAAGGGTTTCTCCCCTGTGTGAGTTCGCTTATGCTGAATCAGATTTTTTTTCTGTGCAAAACGTTGTTTGCAATAATCACAGGTAAAGGGTTTCTCCCCTGTGTGAGTTCGCTTATGCTGAATCAGAGACCCTTTTCGTGTAAAACGTTGTTTGCAATGGTCACAGGTAAAGGGTTTCTCCCCTGTGTGAGTACGCAAATGTCGAATCAAGACATGTTTTTGTATGAAACTTCGTTTGCAATGATCACAAGTAAAGGATTTCTCTCTGATGTGAGTCTTGACGTGGTAATGTAGACTGCTGGGGTGGCTGAACTGACGAGTACAGAATTTGCAAGATAAAAGTCCTTCTCCAGTGTGAATCCTTTGATGATATTTTAAATTACACTTCGAAGCGAATTCTTCCTTGCAACTGTCACATTTATACTTCCCATTCTTTGACTTCTGAATGTTTAAACCTGTAAAATACGATAAATAAAAATATTAAAAGCATTGTCTAAAGATCGAAACTCTCTTCAATTTATTGTCAACCAAATATCTAAATTCTAGCACTATATTTTTAAAGTTTTGTATGCGGATAGAAAACTACTTTGCAATTTTCCCACGAGTTTCCTTACACTAAAAGCTAAAAGTTACAATCTATTGCCACGATTTCACCATACCACACCCTCACTGTTTACATCATTGTTCACAAATATCATCAACCGGCATAAATACTATCACAAATCAATGTAATTTATACAGTTTTTTTCTTTTAAACAATTTATATGCATTTTGCAACAAAAGTATGTAGGTAATAATGATAAATGTCGATAATTTTCTGTTTTTCTTCATTAGCAGAAAATATGCTTTCTCTTTCGATTAACTCTTGTATGATTTCTTATCACTGACTTCAATCTGTCTTCCTTAAAGAAAACTTTAACATATTCTTCGGCTGTTATTAGAAATGGTCTTAATTGGTGGATGGGGATCTGGAAATAATAAAAAGTATTGTATAAGACTTGATAGAAGAATGAGGTCAAAACATTACTTTCTACATCAAAATGAATATTTTAAAACTAAAACTGATAATTCTGGAAATTCTTCGGCATTTTGCACCAGGAAATTAAATCTTTGTCGAAATCTGAAAAAGAAAGAGATTCCAGTTTAATATTTCTTATTATTATTCTCCGTTATTTCTTGTTAGGTAGAATGAAATTCCACCTAACAAGAAATATCTGAGAATTTCGACTTTCGCTTCGTAAGAACTCTTTCTTCTGTATTTTCCTGGTAATATAATCAGCGAAAAGATTTTCTTCTTCAATCGACTCTGTAAATCAGTATGTCAGATTAATAAATTGTAATCATTCTATTGATTATCTATCAGTTTCACTCTTTTCAATTCGAAAAGAGTAAAGAACTGTAAAAGTGATAAAGACGAAACTAACTTTTAATATTTGCCGAATATAATCACTTATTTTGGTAACCACTGAAAAGAGGTTTATAGACGAATAAACAATGTGAATAAGAAGTACAGAAATTCTTTCTTCCTTTTCTCTGTAAGCTTTCAGGTGAGTTTGAGAATTTCGAAACAACATTTTTAACATCCAAAAATTTCACTGGACGACAACATTATTCGCTTCATTTATTTTTAAGTATGCATTTCGGAACGATGTATACTTTCGTTCCCTCTTCAGTGATATCTCTATACAAGAAGTAATTATATTAAATATCATACATTACTCATATTTTAACACAATAATGAAATAATTACTCACATATTATAAAATCTAGTTGCGTATCTTTCCCGGCTTTTCTCAGATTCTATCATAAAAATTTTAGGTTAAATTTCGGATGCGTATACTGTCATAGCGGCGCTTCTGTTAGGTTAGGTTAGATTAGATTAACTATATTTTTAGTAGATGTCTCCTTTCTTTTAATTTTGTTCAGTAACTACCGTGAATCAATAACTAGTGATGTTAAGCACATGGCGGCCTACCGGCAACTCCCCTCCGGGAGGTTATTCGGGAACACGAACAGTCAGAACGCCGCCATGACAGTATACAAATCTGAAATTCAACCAAATTTTCTATATAGTATTTCCAGATCGTATACACATTCATGAATAAAGTACAGCAAAATACATGAAAAACAACAAGTTTCAATTAGTTCAATAGAAAATATACCTTACCAGTTCTTCTCTTCCATCCTCCGTTTTATTCACAAATACGTAACGTAACTGTCAATTTTTTTAAAAAGAACAAGTGGCGCCACCTAATTAAAATTCAAAATAGTTCATTTCTAAAAGTAAAATATAAAAAGTAATCTTTCATTGAGATATTATTGAAAAAAATGAACAACTGTCAAGTATTATGAATATTTGATTTATTAAAGAAAGTATTGTTTATGGGCGGTAAAACAAGGACAATTTGTTCTCTATTCTTTTCCATTGACCATATTTATGGGATTCACTGATAACAATAACCAATCTGTATATAGATATATAAATCAGTTTTTGTTGGTTTGTCCTTTATACAAATCTTTATTGTTAAACCCATCTGCACCAAACTTTGTAGGTGTATTACTCGTCTGGACGTCTCCGATTCGAACGAAACTTGACCACCGCTAAGCCCTAAACATAAACAGAATAGTAGGACCTTCTTCTCCAGCTTTTACGAAAAACGGGACTTCGAAAATTGAGTATTTACCTTATAAATCTATGGAAGATTCACTTGTAATTGCCATAAGACGCCAGGCATCGGAGTTGTGCGATGTACGTAGGGTTGTATTGTATTTAAAGTGTAACAAACACAAACAAACGAGGAAATTGTCCATAACGTTAACAATTAAAAATAATGTTGCATCTATGCTATTTTATCTTCCTATCACACTTGTCTTTTTTGTCCGTCGGCAGTGACTTCTGAAGCTTATTCGCTTCAGAATCGCCCATTTCCTCGAGACCCGGGTTCTAGTCCGAGGTGATCCGAGCTTTATTTCGAGGAACATCCTATAAAAACAGACACGCGCAGGTGTTACGCGTGTATGAAATGCCATTATTACTTTTTACGGTTTCTTGTACATTTTGTATAATAAATTTCAAGTGGTTAGTGACCAAAAGAATCACGTGGTGTATCATAAAAATTCAAAACAGATCAAAATGTGGATGGTCCTTTTCAGTAACCTGATATTTTACAGTTCAGCTATTCGAATGGACGTTTGTTGTTATTTTGATCAAACAATTATTTATAATATATTAATCAATAAATTTATTCTTTTTCAAGAAAATAACAACGAGAGATCATTTTACGAGTGTTTGGCTTAGAAATTTCGAAAAAATAAAAAACAGTTAAAATTTTCAAATTTAAAATATAAGGTGGCGCCGTTATATTTGCAATTTGAATTAAGTTATTTTCGAATATTCTTCTGCTTACGCCTGTAAAGTGCATTCTGCTACTTAGCCCTAGTAGCAAAAAACTAGTATTGAAGGGTACTGTAAGACGGTCGGGCCTGTACGGTGCGCATGCTCGATGTTGGTGATGTTTCAAACGAAAGTAATGAAAGTGACGAAGGAAAGGGGTTAACTCGTTCGACTTTACCAACGTACTCTATCTCAAACACGTTAATCTCGAAATTTATTCTCTCTCCTACATTTGCAGCCTAAATTCGATATATTTTCAATGTTTATCTCGAATAATTCTTTCCCAAAACTTCTATAACACAAATCGTGGACAAATTCAAAATTCAGCGACGACATTTTAACAGCATAAACTGTAGCTGAGAAACATCTCTTGCAATACAGTCCGTATTTGCTTTCAACATTGATTTTCTTTGATCTGATCGGCTGCGAGTTTGGCTTGTGTCTTATTAGTTGAAGAAAGTCGGGCATCAGAAATTATCGAGAAACTATTTCCGTTAAGATTCGTCAAAAACGTTTTCTTAGTACATATTACTGGTATGTGCAGTACTTGCTATTGCATTAATAAAATACCGTACTTTCAAACGAATTTATTACTGATACTGTTAGAACCTCTATACTATTTGCAATTTTTTTTTCGATTCCACGAGGTTCAAGATAGACAGGTTCAAATGTAATTCGAGTAGTTGAACAAATAGCTTTTCAGTATTGGCAATGTCACCAAAGGACGTTTCAGCTAATTATAATTAAAAAACTTGTCTATGTAGATGAAAATTGTTAGAAGAATTTTTGAATCTTCTGTATTCTATATTTTTTTATACTTCATTAAATGTAAATACCGTCGGCCGACTTTAAATAACTTACTCGATTCATTTGTTGTCCTTCATTCGGGTGGGTCGATCTGATTAGCGATAGTAACACGTGTTTGTCATTCTACGGGTGTTTCGCAAACTTTGCAACGTATACTTTTAATTAAGGATGTGTGACGTACGGCACGAGACGTTGTGGTACGGGATGTCGACTGTAGTTTTGTGGAGGCCGCGATAGCTTCGATATAGTTTTTGCCATGATCAGTTTTTGCAACTGCCGATGAAGGAGTTTTATGATTTTCTGTAGCTCTTCGTCCAATGCAGTGATTGGACGAAGTTATTCATTCGAGTCGGTTGGTTAAGATTTTTACATTATTGTTAAAATGTTACAGTAAGAACAGTTTATTAATTCATTAATACTCGTAGACATTTTTAAAACTAGTATTAAAGTCAAGAATGAATGACAATATTAACATCAGTAATAGTTGATAATCGTTAAGCCTTTAGTTCGGTATTATCAAACAAGATAATTAATCTAAGTATATCAATGTTAGTATATATTACATAGACGGCCGGTGGCAAAATGGCATCCTACCGCTCTGGGGGACCCGGGATCGAGTCCGAACGAGTCGAATAATCTCCAGAAATTTTTCGGGGGGTGGTCCGTTCGGATATGTCGGGCCCCCGTCCCTCACCACCCGGTCGCCTCGTTGTCGGCCTGGCCGAACTCATAATGGACCTTCTAAAAGAAACCCTCTTAGTGCCCACAGCGTGGAAAGAGTTAAAAAAAAAGTATATGCTACATAGGGTCTCTCATTTCTTCGTCTTTTCTTGTCCCGGAATACCGGGATAAAAGTGAACTGTTTCCCGGGATCCCGGGACAAAATTAATTATTTTTAAGTTATACAAAATATCATGAAATCAAATGATATAATTATTTTTCATTTTTAAGTAATTTAATACGTTCCGCAACCTCCGAAATCATATTAAAAATTACCTTTGAATTACGTAGAAATTTTCACAAATAGAAAATATTCATTAAAATTTGCTGTAAATTGCATACAACAACAACAAAAATGCCTTTGAATTGAGTTGAAAATTTATAAAAAAAGAACTTAGATCAAACTTCTAACTTAGAAGGTAATTTTTGTTTTTTTAAATAAAATATAATACAAAATATTGTAAATTTTTATAAGATTTTAAAAAGCAAAGATGGTCGATACTCCCATCACTCGATCTAATTCTTATTTTAGTAATGAAAAGTCTCGCTACCGAGAATGCCTTTACCGATTCAATTAATGTGACTGGAATCGTGTTTAACGCATTTAAGACAGATGTGGTTTTTCACCTGTAGCCTGGAAAACTTCTAGTTTATTTTCGAGATTGTAGTACTTCTTTCGTTCTCTAGTATTCTCGATTTGTCTACCTCGACTGCTTTAATAGAAACATCGTAGCCCAATAATTCGGCAGTTCGTTTGTCTTTAATAATCAAGTTTGTCTTTAATAAACTTCGTACTTGCAGACTTCGTACTCGTTTGTATCTTTGCCCAATTTCTACAACCTGGCGTTAGGCAGTTATTGAAGCTACTGAGCATGGTTAAAAATTAAGACAGCGTAAACGCAATTATTCCAGATATTACTGGCAAAGAATTTTGAGAGTCCTGCCACAAATAAGCTACGTATTGATCATTTGTGACGTGCCATAAACGAGAAAAAATTAAAAAAACTAATAAGTAGGTTTAAAATTAATAAATACAAATTTATTCTGACAGTTTATGAGTTATTTATACTTTCTATTTGCAAAATTTCCTCAACCTTAACGTAAAATAAGAAAAAAGTGAATTTTTCAGAAATTTGCGGGATTTCCCGGGTTAAAAAAACAACAGGGATCCCGAGACCCCGTTTGAGAAACCTTAGTGCTACAGTTAGAAGCAGGAATTCTGTAAATTGTAACAATGAAAAATTTGTTTAGTTATTGCGGTAATGTCAATATAATTGTTACAGTGCGTAAGTTCGAGTTTAGATTTATAGTTATTATTTTTATTAATATATAAAACAATACCACCATGTTGGTTGATTTTTCGTTCGAATTTCGTAATATGTATGCATAACAGGGGAAAGTGTTGGAATCGCGTAAAATTTGACCTTTTGGGTGTGTTTGCAAATCTCCAACTCTTCAGAGCGTCTGACCTCTAAAAAGTCAAAAAGGGGTAAATTACGTGGTCTTCGTATTGGCATCTATTTCGTTTAACGTCTCAGGATGGGGTAAGGATTAATGCTTTTGCTATTTTATAATGATTAATTAAGGTAAACGTACCGGACACTTTAAGAGAAATTTTTCGATGTTTTTGAAACTGGACCCCTATTTGGAAGCTTTATGGCTTAAAAGTTATATTGTCTGTTAGACAAAATCTTCCTTCATTCAGTCTAAGGATTTTAATTGTGCCGGTCTCATAGAATACATTTTAATTTAATTTATTTTGTAAGGTTGAACATGTTTCAGTAGTGGACATTGAAAAAATTTAGGTATTTAGTAATGGACAGGCATTTGCACCATTAGTGGACAAGGAATATAGAAATGATTATATTCAAGATGAAATTGTTTTTATTTTTCACAACTTGCAGAATTTGACAGTCTTTACTATAAAGAACAAGAACACTGTTAATTATAATGAAAACTCATAATTAAATTAAATTAATTAAAATATCAAATTGCACAAATGTAAATTACATGTGCATAGTCTGTAATGTTTATATGAAAATTGAACTAGTAAGTATTATGAAACATAAATATAAAACATTTCAAAGTTAGTATAAGAAACTTTGTTATTTTGTTATTGTTGCAATATTCTTAACGAATACAAATGTTGAAGTAAACGAGACCAGTTTTAACATACTGGAATGAATTATTGTTACACTCGATATTAAACACTTAAAAATAATAGTATAAAACTGGGTTCTAAGTTACATTTAGGAGAATATTGACGCCAGCATAGTTTAAGGAAAAACTGTTGCATTGTTAATTTGTGTCGAATTACTTATTAATGTCAATGATTTTCGGGAATCGACAGCGACCCTCTTCCAAAAATTAGAGGCTTAGGAAGCCTCGAGTCAATTTGAGAGATATTTATCGTTATCTTTTTTATTTTTAGCAAATACGCTTTTTATCCTTTTTATGGAATTGAACACAATCACTTCCACGACATCATCACTGATTAACTTTTCACACACATTTGTACTTTCTTTTCTTACCAGACAAGGTGGCAACTACAAAATCATTCTCGTGCAGGATGTTTGATTCCCTTTCCTTTTCAATGGTATTCCGACTGTGACTTTCGGAATATTTTTCCTCTGAGTCCCATTTAAAGTCCCTTCGATACTTTCTCCTCTTTCTTCTATATCTTTTGATTCCCTAATTGCTGAACTTGGTTCAACAGTTTCATTTGAAGGAGGTTCAATATTTTCCTGAAACTGCATAATGTCTTCTCTTTCTTCTTCTTCTTCCGTAGCGTCTTCTACATATAACATAACGTCGTCTGTACTACTACCGTCCGATAGAATCCATGAACGTTTGTCTTTTGATGATGTCTCTTCCTTTCTCATTTTCTTCTTTCGTTGCCTTGTAATCTTCATTTACATTTTCACGGCTTTCTCTTCAGCTTTCGTTTTTTTCTCAGCAGTCTGTTCTTCTTTCTTTCTGTTTTGCCAAAGCTCTCTCCCTTTTCAGTTCTAGTTTTGCTATTTTCTTTGTTTCCTTATTTTCATAATATTCCTTTTAAGCTTTTGACGTAACTACAAAAGGTATGATTTCCTTTTTCTTCCTTTTGGTAGTGATTTCCCTGGGACAGAAAAGTGACCTTTTGAAAGGACTAGGTACTGTTTCAGAGATCTGACTCTTGTTGCGGCTATTTTGTGTACTTGTGGCAACATTGGTATTGCCAGTGTTTGAAGTACTAGGTCCTTCATTTTGATTGTAGTATCATTATGAATATCATGATTATACGAATTACTGAATGCACTGGTGTTACTGACATCATTTATCTCCTGGTTCAGATTGATTTGAGCAGTTTCAACTGTCGAATCTTCACGTTCTGATTCATTATTGTTGAAGGATTCGCTGTTGTTTCCAGCTGTTACTTGATTCATGACGTCTGTCTTCATCTAATGCCATAAATTGAACAGGGACTTGTCTGTAGCCTCAACATCTTCAGAAGAAACTAGTCTCAAATAACGCCACTTCGTCAGATCTCATGTAGATTTTTAATGTTTCAAAATCAACTCTTACATCACTTTTCGTGAGAGTACTGTCTGACTTCTTCTTGCACATTACTTTCCTACTTAGCATACCGGGTGCTGTAGTATCCCATGCCACCAAACTACTTTTGCGAAATACATTTTGGATTATGAGAGGACTTAATTTCTCCTCAAGTACCTCCTTAAGCAATGGGCAAAAATCTTTTTTTTTCAAAACAGAAGTTTCTGTTTTTCAGGAGCCATTCATGAACCTTTGTCCTCCAGCTCTCTTTAAGAGATCTGAATACCGTGACATCCATTGGTTGTATCAAATGAGTCGCATTTACATGGAGTGCAACTAAAACAATTCAATTTTCCTCGCAGAACCTGCTCGTATGGAGGGTTAAATGTGGTGTCCATCAATGAACAGGATGACTGGTTGTGGAATACCATTTCGGGAAAGCCAAGAATGGAACACGTTGCATACGAATTCATAAAACAAGGCCCTTGTCATCCAACCAGATTCCGATTTACCCAGGCCCCAGTCAGCTGGTACACTATTTACTAACTCTTGAGGGATTCTTTCGTACTTGAATACAACCAAAGGAGGTGCAAGCTGACCCTTGGCATTGGCCGTTATGAGAACTGTATGGCATTATTTCTCGTCTGGATTAATACACTGATAAATGTTTTTATCGTCTTTCATAACAAGTACCCTATTGCCTTTTGGGTTCAGAAAAATGCTGATTCGTCACTATTGATAACTCGGTTAGGACTAGATAAAATATGTTCCAATCCATGGTTTTTCAGATAAGTGTAAACTTCATTATACTACTTGTGGAGTCCCTCCTGCGTAATGCCGGCTCTACTTGCAGTTAGATTCTGTGCTATTCTTGTTGAAACAGACGGATTTCTTCTCTGGAAACTTTTAAACCAAGTTCGACGAGGGCGGGCATTTATGAAGTTGTTAGGTCTCCCTACATCTTTGATTAATCTCTGAACGCTGTCTAGCAGGTCTTTCCTGTTAACAGGAAACCCTGCCTCTGCTGTTGATGCTATCCATAGAACTAAAATATCTTCTTCTTTTGATAATGTTGGAGCGGGTCCCATTTTCTTAAATTTGTAAGTGTCATCTTTCACGAACCTCCGGAATGTTGATCGAGGAACTCCATGTGTTTTTGCAGCGGTGTTAAGTGGAATCCCACGATGGACATCATTTACTGCATCCTTGATTCTGTGTTCTTCATAAGACCATTACTTTCGCTTTTGTGATGGCATGTTTCTCGATCTGAAAAAAATACTGGACGTGCATCTAAGGCTTATGATTTTAAAACTGAACTGAACGAAAAGGATACAAACAACCTTTTATCAAAATACATCTCTACTGGAGACTTTGGTATGAATGTTCACTATTAATGCATGTTTTGTCCACTATTGAAACACCTCATTTCAATAAACAGACATTCACAGTTTAAAAGTGAACACTCCCTGTCCATGACTAGACAGAGTAACCAAAAAAATGCCTGCATCAACATTGTATGTTACTTAACATTAGGTGATTTCATTTTTCACTTGATACTGATTAAAAGTGAAAAGTTCATTTTCACTAGTTGTGGCCACCTCTTGTCCACTACTAAAAATATACAATATTTTTGTTTCATTAGTGGACATCTCAATAAATTGACTTGGGAAATAAAAATACTATTAGGAAGGTCTTAAAACATACCAACGAAGCTCATATTAATAGTATATCACCAAAAACCTTCTGTGAAATTAACTGTTAATACAGCAAGCATGGTTTCACTTACCTAGTCCTTAAGGAAACGGACAGCAGACTCACTTGTCTTCATACATCAGCAGGAACGCCATTACTAATGAGCGTGGGAAACATTGCATGATGCACTAGAAAAGGGTCAGCGCGAGTTACCACCACAAGAGGGTTCTGTCTACTGAATGATTTGTATGTTTGAACAGTGAAGCCATCTACAATCTTATTACTCATATTTAAAGTTCAAAGTGTCCACTACTAACGAATTGTCCACTACCAGTGCATTTACCTTATATTAAAAAATTTTTATAAAAAAATCTCGTAAAAGATGGAGCCACATACAATTTTATTCATTTACTAAGATTAATAATATAAAACCGATTTTTTAAATAAAATGCCAAAACAAACAAGAATATTACACAACTCTATATTAGATTTTTTACTTTATGTAACAGAGAAAAAATATGGAGATCGATCAAAAAATGACCCTCCAAGAATTTTAAATTTTTGGCACAGAACAGTCTAATACATCCAGAAATGCAGAATTCGGGTCTTTTTTCTGTATATATGGATGTTAATGTCTGATGGGCACAATTTTGTTTACCCTGATTGAAGCTTAATAACTATTATGCTTTTTGTCAAAAATTTCTGAAATTTTTCAGGAATGTTGTGTATTCAACCAATAAGCTTTCAAACTCACCTGACTTTTGAAAAAAAAAAAAAAAAAAAAAAAAAAAAAAAACAATCTTCAGACCAATAGAACGTGTTGAAGCAAACTGATTTGTTTTAATTGTGATTTATTCATGGAAGAAAAGACAAGCATTAGTTATTTTATTCATTTATTCCTTTCGTTTTCAACACACGAGTCAGGGCTACAGATCGATTAAAAAATAATAGTGAGAATGAAACAATCAGTTCGAAAGTTCGCAACGTCCATTAAGATGTATTTTTACTAATTTAAACTTACATTTGTTAAAAATAGTTATACAAAACATTTTGTTCAAATCCACAACATGAAACATTTCAGATACAATACAGAAATTACAATAAAATAAAACATCAAAATTTACTTTTGTTTTCCCGTTTCTTTCATGGAAAATATCATTTAAAATTTTTATTATTGTGATGTTTAATAACATGACAATTTAAATTAGCTTTAAAACGGAACATTTGTAAGCACTAATTACATGAGAATGACTTTTCCTCTGAATGAATTCGAAGGTGTCGAATCAGATTTCCTTTCAATGGAAAACTTTGTTTACAATGATCGCAGGTAAACGGTTTCTCTCCTGTGTGAATACGCAGATGTCGAATCAGAGACCCTTTCACTGTAAAACGTTGTTTACAATGATCGCAGGTAAAGGGTTTCTCTCCGGTGTGAGTTCGCATATGCTGAATCAGAGACCCTTTTTGTGTAAAACGTTGTTTACAATGATTGCAGGTAAACGGTTTCTCTCCGGTGTGAGTACGCAAATGTTGAATCAAGTCATGTTTTTGTATGAAACTTCGTTTGCAATGATCACAAGTAAAGGATTTCTCTCCGATGTGAGTCTTGACGTGGTAATGTAGACTGCTGGGGTGGCTGAACTGACGAGTACAGAATTTGCAAGATAAAAGTCCTTCTCCAGTGTGAATCCTTCGATGATATTTTAAATTATACTTCGAAGCGAATTCTTCCTTGCAACTGTCACATTTATACTTCCCATTCTTTGACTTCTGAATGTTTAAACCTGTAAAATACGATAAATAAAAATATTAAAAGCATTGTCTAAAGATCGAAACTCTCTTCAATTTATTGTCAAGCAAATATCTAAATTCAAGCGCTATATTTTTAAAGTTTTGTATGCGGATAGAAAACTACTTTGCAATTTCCCTACGAGTTTCCTTAAACTAAAAGTTAAGGGTTACAATCTATTCCCACGATTTAACCACACCACACCCTCACTGTTTACACTACTGTTCACAAATATTATCAACAGGCATAAATACTATCACAAATCAATGTAGTTTATAGTTTTTATCTGGAAACAGTTTATACGCATTTTGCAACAAAAGTATGTAGATAATAACGATAAATGTAGATAATTTTCTGTTTTTCATCATTTGCACATAATATGCTTTCTCCTTCGATGACTTCTTGTATGATTTCTTATCACACACTTGAATTTGTCTTCCTTAAACAAAAGTTTAACACGTTCTTCGGCTGTTATTAGAAATGGTCTTAATTGGTGGATGGGGATCTGGAAATAATAAAAAGTATTGTATAAGACTTGATAGAAGAATGAGGTCAAAACATTACTTTCTACATCAAAATGAATATTTTAAAAGTAAAACTGATAATTCTGGAAATTCTTCGGCATTTTGCACCAGGAAATTAAATCTTTGTCGAAATCTGAAAAAGAAAGAGATTCCAGTTTAATATTTCTTATTATTATTCTCCGTTATTTCTTGTTAGGTAGAATGAAATTCCACCTAACAAGAAATATCTGAGAATTTTGACTTTCGCTTCGTAAGAACTCTTTCTTCTGTATTTTCCTGGTAATATAATCAGCAAAAAGATTTTCTTCTTCAATCGACTCTGTAAATCAGTATGTCAGATTAATAAATTGTAATCATTCTATTGATTATCTATCAGTTTCACTCTTTTCAATTCGAAAAGAGTAAAGAACTGTAAAAGTGATAAAGACGAAACGAACTTTTAATATTTGCCGAATATAATCACTTATTTTGGTAACCAGTGAAAAGAGGTTTATAGACGAATAAACAATGTGAATAAGAAGTACAGAAATTCTTCCTTCCTTTTCTCTGTAAACTTTCAGGTGAGTTTGAGAATTTCGAAACAACATTTTTAACATCCAAAGGTTTCACTGGACGACAACATTATTCGCTTCATTTATTTTTAAGTATGCATTTCGGAACGTCGTGTGCTTTCGTTCCCTCTTCAGTGATATCTCTATACAAGAAGTCATCATATTAAATATCATACATTACTGATATTTTAAAACAATAATGAAATAAGTACTTACATATTATAAAATCTAGTTACGTAACTTTCCCGGCTTTTATGAGATTTTATCATAAAAATTTTATATACAGTATTCATAATTATTATAGAATAGCAAAGGACTTAATTTTGAGGGTACAGATGACTTTTATAAAGATCTGTAAATGCTAATAACAAATAAAATCTTCATTAAGTGCAACCTCGTGCGAGATACGACACGTGATCACCCTCTATCTCCACTCCCCTCGACCTTTTATCACTAAAATTTAATAGCCTCATTGCCCTTATACACAGCTACCGTGTTCCAAATTTCCTTTATTAATCTTTACCCCATCCTGAGATATTAAATGGAATAGACGACAACACACACACGCATACATATCCACAGAATTTTTTGCCATTTCTCGGTTCGGGAAGTCTCAAAACGTAAAGATTTGAAAAAAACTCGGAGGGTGACATTTGACACGATTCCATTATTTTCCCTTGTCAGATACACATAACAGCTGGGAAAGTAAAAGTTATTGATAGTTCCGAACAATGTTTAGAATTCATATATAGTATTTCCAGATCGTATACACTTTTATGAATAAAATACAGCAAAGTACATAAAAAACAACAAGTTTCAATTCGTTCAATAGAAAATATACTTTACCAGTTCTTCCCTGCCATCCTCCGTTTTCTTCTCAAATACGTAACGCAACTGTCAGTTTTTTAAAAAAAAAAACAAGTGGCGCCACCTAATTAAAATTGAAAATAGTTCATTTTTAAAAGTAATTTATAAAAAGTAATTTTTCATTGGAATATTATTGAAAAAAATGAATAACTGTCAAGTATTATGAATATTTGATTTATTAAAGAAAGTACTGTTTATGAACGATAAAACAAGGACAATTTGTGTTTGAATCGGTTCATTCTTTTCCATTGAGCATATTTGTGGGATTCACTGATAACAATTACCAATCTGTATATAGATTTATAAATCAGTTTTTGTTGGTTTGTCCTTTATACAAATCTTTATTGTTAAACCCATCTGGACCGAACTTTATAGAGTATAACTCTTCCGGTGGTCTCCGATTCGAACGAAACTTCAACAGCACTAAGCCCTAAACACAAACAGATCCTTGTCCAAATAAGAGGATCTTCTTCTCCAGCTTTTACGAAAAACGGAACTTCGAAAATTGAGTATTCAGCTTATAAATCTCTAGATGATTCACTTCTTGTAATTGCCATAAGACGCCAGGCATCGGAGTTGTGCGACGTTCGTAGGGTTGTATTTTATTTAAAGTGTAACAAACACAAACAAACGAGGAAATTGTCCATAACGTTAACAATTAAAAATAACGTTGCGTTTATGCTAACCTATCTTCTTATCACACTTGACTTTTTTGTCTGTCGGCAGTGACTTCTGGAGCTTATTCGCTTCAGAATCGCTTATTTCCTCGAGACCCGGGTTCGAGTCCGAGGTGATTCGAGCTTTATTTCGAGGAACATTCTATAAAAACAGACACGCGCAGGTGTTACGCGTGTATGAAATGCCATTATTACTTTTTACGATTTCTTCTGCATTTTGTATAATAAATTTCAAGTATTAAGTGACCCAAGGAATAACGTAGTGTACTATATATCATAAAAATACAAAAGAGATCAAAAAGTAGCTGGTCCTTTTCAGTAAACTGATATTTTACAGTTCAGCTATTCGAACGCACGTTTGTTGCTATTTTGATCAAACAATTATTTATAATATGTTAATGAATAAATTTGTTCTTTTTCAACAAAATGTAAACGCGAGATCATTTTCCGAGTGTTTGGCTTAGAAATTTCGAAAAAATAAAAGAAAATTAAAATTTTTAAATTGTAAATATAAGATGGCGCCGTTATATTTACAATTTGAATTAAGTTATTTTCGAATATTCTTCTGCTTACGCCTGTAAAGTGCATTCTGCTTCTTAGCTCTAGTAGCAAAACACTAGTATTGATGGGTATTGTAAGACGGTCGGGCCTGTACGGTGATCAGGCTCGATGTTGATGATGTTTCAGACGAAACTAACGAAATTGACGAAGGAAAGGGGTTAACTCGTTCGACTTTACCAACGTACTCTATCTCAAATACGTTAATCTCGAAATTTATTTTTTCTTCTTCATTTGCAGCCTAAATTCGATATATTTTCAATGTTTATCTCGAATAATTCTTTCCCAAAACTTCTATAACACAAATCGTGGACAAATTCAAAATTCAGCGACGACATTTTAACAGCATAAACTGTAGCTGAGAAACATCTCTTGCAATATAGTCTGTATTTGCTTTCAACGTTGATTTTCTCTGATCTGATCGGCTGCGAGTTTGGCTTGTGTCTTATTAGTTGAAGAAAGTCGGGCATCAGAAATTATCGACAAACTATTTCCGTTAAGGTTCGTCAAAAACGTTTTCTTAGTACATTTTACTGGTATGTACAGTACTTGTTATTGCATTAATAAAATTCCATACTTTCAAACAAATTTATTAGTGATACTGTAAGAACCTCTATACTATTTGGAATTATTTCTCGATTCCACGAGATTTGAGATAGACAGGTTCAAATGTAATTCGAGTAGTTGAACAAATAGCTTTTTAGTATTTGGCAATGTCACCAAAGGACGTTTCAGCTAATTATAATTAAAACACTTGTGTATGTAGATGAAGATTGTTAGAAGAATTTTTGAATCTTCTGTATTTTATATTTTTTTTATACTTTATTAAATGTAATTACCTTCGGCCGACTTTAAATGAATTACTCGATTCATTTTTTGTCCTTCTTCATTCGGGTGGGTCGCTCTGATTAGCGATAGTAACACGTGTTTGTTTTTCTACGGGTGTTTCGCAAACTTTGCAACGTATACTTTTAATTAACCACGTGTGACGTACGGCACGAGATGTTGTGGTACGGAATGTCGACTGTAGTTTTGTGGAGGCCGCGATAGCTTCGATGTAGTTCCTGCCATGATCAGTTTTTGCAACTGCCGATGAAGGAGTTTTGCGATTTTCTGTAGCTCTTCGTCCAATGCACTGATGACGAGGCTGGCAAACTCTTCCATTGTCTACAATGTCTTGGTCTCGAACTTGTACGAGTGAATTTCATGCTATAAAAAACTAATGAAATCACGACTAGCTGTACCGTGATCGATTATCGGTTAAGAGGTTGTTCGTGGCCAATAGATGAATTTTTGTTGAAAGTTCCTGGTGAAAATTCGATGTTGGAAAGGAAGTGACTCAATTGAAGGATGTCGTCATATCCTTTTCATTTTATAATCGTGGAAAAAATTGCGGCAAGTTTTTAACAAGTTTTAACATAATCGACTACTATGTTTATTCAAAAATCTGTCGTCAAGTTCGGGCTCTCACACGACTAAATGAGAATCAATACAGAATGAATTTTATTTGTATTTTTATTTAATAATTATGCAGATATATTCTTGAATTTACGTATATTTAATTATATCTGAGTGTAGGGTAGCCATTGCCATTTGCCATTGCAATATCTTCTTCTGCGGCACAGCAGACCATTTGATATAACTCGTTGTTAAGATATTCTACTCAAAAGTGAACCAACTCGTTACAAAATTCTGATACCCTTCCTATAATAACGTATTCGACATTTGTAAAATTTTGATGCGATTTTAATTTCAGAACTAATTTCAATTTAAATAGCTAAAACGAGAGCGATTAACTTACACTCTCATATCGTCGTCTCTGTGTTAGCGTGTGTGTCCCCGATCAAAAGAACGTCAGTTGATTCTTCCTTACTCGAAACCACGCTTTTATTTCTAATAAAATAAACAATGTTCAACATAATTCTCATGGATCCAAACTTACGTGACAACTCATTATTAATACGTAAAACTGATATGTTTGATTACATTAGATCAAATTACGCGACGAGGTTAGATAATTCGTCCCTCAGTCAGGTGGATGAGTGATGTGGGTAAATATGTAGGAATGAGAGCGACGAAACATTTATTATAAACAATAATTTTCCAAATAGACTTGAAAAACGTCTGTAGGCCCGGATACGTATAATTTACTTCCACCTATCTTTGAATGAGGTGCGATGTAAAAAGTTTCGAATAATTCGGCCGAGAAGCCGAAGCACACGGGCACAGAAAAGAGGATTAGAACTTGCTCTATCTTTAAGCACGGAAGAAGGCAGCGGGAGAAAATACAGGAGAAGAACTGTGAAAAAAGTTCCAGTGTTGTTGAGTTCGCAGTTTAAATAGGATTTTAGCGGATTAAGAGGTTCGGATTGGTTTAGATCTTCCTCCTTCGCTTCTTAATTGGTCGCTTCTCCCTTCCGCGTGTAACGAGATTCGAATTATGGCGCGAAAAATGTCGGTGTTCTGAGTACAGTTTGACATCTCGTTTGACTCTGTCCGAGAATTGGTTGTTAATTTGTTTGCCTTGAAATTCATTTTAAATGTTAAGATGTTTATATTTTATCTATATATATTATTCATAAAAGAAATATTATGTATTTTCACATCGGTTACACGTGATTTTGCTGTGATTAGCACAATGATAATTATTTCGTTCGTTACACTGGCTACTCTTTGACTCATTTTATTTCTAAGATATATAAAATTTCTGTATCTTCTAGTCTCATTTTCTCTAGTATTTTACCTGTTCAAACACAATTATCTGTTTTAATTTCATGGTAAAATATTACCGAATGATGCGTGACTGACACTGCTTAATCGTATCTTATATAATCGAGATAATTTGATGACAATATTAATAAGTGTAGAGCTCAAACGGTAAAGAATTGAATGTTGAAATTTGGTACACAGAGAATGCACGCTGAGAAAGGATTTTTGAAAATTCCTGCTCGGGGGAAAAGAGAGAAGGTTATGGATTTACTTAAAGAACTCGGCTTCTACTGTACTATTTTAGATGCAGTTTTTTGCGTTTCCGCGGATAATCGAATATATTTTTAAACACGGTAAAACGGGTAAGATGTAAGATAACCTTTGTAGTTGTATAAACCAAATTCTATAATATAATACAATAGAAGGGTTAGAAGTACGAAAAGAGCTAATCTTAATTTTTTTCCTATTTTCTGCCCGGGCAATGCCGGACTTACCTGCCACAATAAATATATTCAACAAAAGAAAACAATACTCTTTGTTAAAAAACGGATTCATTACAGCAAAAAAAAAAACACAATTATTTTTATATTTTAAGAACTAGAAAACCATGCAGTTAATTACTTGTTATTTCTAGGATGTTTGTTATAAGCAACATAAACTTCGATTTATATTCAATGCAATACAAAAGGCACCTTTGGGTCTTTATGACACGAAACGTATGAAGTCGGATAAATCGTGTAAAAAATAAAGAAGTTCATTTATTATTGTGTATATTGAGAAGACAAAATAAACTACATAGATTGGTGAACGTGAAGAATTAAGTATTTCCATTCGAAATCACTTTGAAAAGTGCCTGGGGCGAAAATGATCTTGTGGTACTCGACACAAGTTAAATGATTGAAATAAACCAATGTAATAAAATAACATGTTTTAAAACGCACTTTTAAACACTTTTTACATAGTTTTTATTAACGAAATACATAAAATTATGAAACTTTAAATGAAATTAATAGAGGTCTACTGCCCCGAGCACACTGCGTAAGTAAGCGCTGAGTAAGAAAGAATCAATTGAATTCATTTTGACAGTAGAAAAATGTAATCAGCGAGAAGTCGCCGAAATTACAACAGGCTGCATCTTGACTGCTGTGCGACTGTGGGAAGTCTGGATGTAACCAACCCGTTACACTCTTTCGAAATTTCACGGTTAGTACGCGTGTCTCCATCAACAAAATTACTTCAATGAATTTGTTCTTACTCACGAGCATTCTTTTATCTGTAATAGATTAAACAACATTCAACGTAAATGCTACGAATATTATGGTTTGTCCTAAGCGCCACGCATATACATTTTTGGTACCATAAAGTCAACATTAGCCCACGCGAATAAATTGCAACTTCAATTTATTTTCTAATAAAATTTTCTTTGATAACATTACTGAAAACCATTTATATACATAATACAGTATATAATTATCTGAAATTACATATTTTTATGCAATTCACATTTTAGTAAGTTGTGTACTGTTACGTTATTTACGTTATTTTCTATCAGAAAAGTGCACAAAACGTTGAACAAGAGCGGAAAGAATTGTTTGATGAACCATCAACGAGTTCTCAAAGAGCAGATTCAATAGAAATTAAGGAAATGTTTCCAGAAAAGAATTTTTTACTCCAAAAGAAAGCGAAGAATTCCTCTAAAACGTCAACGTCGATTTAGAAATTAGACGATTGGAAAGATCTTCACGAGAGGAATTCTTCCCAGAAATGGACGTCGAAGAAAATAAATTGGAATGTCCGTGGTGTCGTCAACAATTTTCAGACGAGGTTTCACAAAAAGAACACGAAAGAAAATGCCTTCCATCTGATTATTTAATTCTGGACAACTAATTTTGAGAATATATTCATTTAGAAAGATGTCAGATTATTAACATTTCGATATTTAATAACAAAGGCAAAATTGAATATTTCGCGCAAGAACTTTTGTTACAGTTTACGATAAATGTGAAATCGTCGTAGAAAGTGCGCATCTAATTTAATTTCTAGTGATAATTATTTGATAGAAAGTTCATAGTATTTGAACGAGACAAAATTTCGAAGGTTATTATTCCACATTTATTGCTTCAGAAAATTCAAAAGACCTACGCATCGACAAAACACTTAATTCTATTGTATTTGTTTAATAGATAAGCTTTAATTGAATAAATTTTCGTTTAAAGAATTTAACATTTTTGACCTTTTTTTTTAATCTCTATACTATTAGAAGATAATTATTTACTTTAGTTTATTTACGACATAAGCCATTAGCTTTTATCAAGCGTCTAAAACAAAATAGAAATAGACCGTAACAGACATACAGAAAGAACACTTAACGAACAGAATTAAACGCAATTCGAGCTATTTATATAATATTTAAATTGTTTGTGTGTTTTCAAATCTTTATACTTTTTTAACGGCGTTCCAGTTATATATGATTTGGTAATCAGTGTGGTTCGGCAGGAACAGTGTTTGGCTGTTGTTAGTAGCAGACGGATTGTCAGTTGATAATCAGCTGACTTTTAACGGGTTAATGTAATCTTTTATTTTTCAAGTATTAGCAAATCTTCCATAAAAATCTAAAATTATAGAGCGTTATTACACGAATTGCTGGGAAGAAGAATTCTTTCTGATATAAATGTTTTCGTTATTAGCTTATGTACTTAAGTAATTTCTCGTAAATTTCAAAAGGAATAACATTTCTTGCTAATGTTGTATCTCATCATTGTGACGATTCAACAGTTATATAAATTGAGCATCAAACACAAGACCGTGTTATTTATTAAACACTTGGCACTTTTCCACTTCTATTAGTTGAGACGAGATTTTATTTCACTCGTTTCGGGCATTTCGCCCCTCTTCAGTCAACTAATAAAACAATATACAACATTTCAAGTAATATAACACACACTAACAGATACCACAAAAATTAATTTAAAACGTACCGTTAGTTCCTCGAACTCAAGGGTGCGCGTGCATAGCACAATTTGGACCTCAAAGTTACAGCAACAAATGTAAATGTTCTACGTACGGCTAATTAAATTGTAAAATTTCTTTTAAAATATATAAACATACAGGCTTATTTTATACATATTGGTATATTAAACATATTCGGTATCTTACTTTTTTAAAATCGAACGCAATAGATCTTTAATCTTCTTTTTACTAACTTTTTTCTTTTCTTCATTGGTGTTTTATCTTGACATAAAGCAATAAACGTTTGGACCTGGTGTTAACTAAAAAACTCACTTTTCGTCTAGTACTGGCTCATTATTACGCAGTTGTTTGTTGACCATTTGCATATTCTGCTGGTTATGACGATCTGAATTTACATAATTAACTGTATAGCCAAAAGTAGCCAAGTTAGGCTGGATCTGTTGCTTATTTTTTATATGATTATAATATTCTTAACCAATTCTTGTTTATATTTATGCTTAAATTTTTATTTATAGAATTACTGGACTTTATGATGGCCACGCTCTCTTTAAATTTTCTATTATAAGCGTATTTTTCTTTATATAAAATTTTTGTACCATCTTGATCTATATTACAATTATTAAGTAGGCAATGATCATGAAAAACAGAGTTTACTCGATTGTATCTTAAGTCGGCGACATGTTCCTTTAATCTGATATTTAACTTACGTTTCGTTTCTCCAATATAAATACTATTATTCTTACAAGTACACGGAATTTCGTAAACGACATTCTTTGTTTCTTTCGCTTCTGTTCTAGTTTGCTGTATACTCTTTTTATTTTTTAGCCGGGATTTAAGTTTCTCATATTTAGGTGCGAGTTTTATGTCTACCTTTCTTAATTCTTTATTAATTTCTTCATATAATCCTTTTACATATGGAAAACTAATATATCTTATTCCTGAGCCTTGTTTTTCTATTCTTTGTTTGTCGTTTCTATTTGTTTTATCATTTATTTCTTTTTCCCATTTTGTAATTATATAGTTTGGGTATCCATTTAATACAAATTTATTTTTTAATTCTTTTATATATTTAGACATATTACTTAACTTACTGGTTCTATTTTTAATTTTTTCATATTCCATTGCAAAGACGTTATATTTGATATATAAAGGTATATTAGAGTTATATTTGATAGTCGTACTGATAGTGCAAGGCTTTTTAAAAGGTTCAAATTCGATACTATTTCTATTCCTTGTAATCCTAACGTCCAAGTAGTTAATGCTATTATTAATACTGTCTTCTTCTTCTGTTTTAAACTGAATTCGTTTATTTAAATTATTTATAAGGACTTCTATCTGGTTGATTGTAATTTCAGAAGTATTGTACATAATCAGAATATCGTCAACATATCGCTTGTAAAATTTTATACCTTGAATTTTATTAATTATTTCATCTATATCAATCATTACTAATTCAGCAAGTTTAGGTCCTATAACTGATCCCATACTAATACCTTCATTTTGGGTGTAATAATTACCTTCTATTTCAAAGTAATTACTCATGTACGAAAACTCTATTAGTTGGGTGATCTCTGGTGTTATGTTAAGTTTTTTTAATTTTTCTTCAATTATGTCCCATGTTATGGAGGGATACATTTCAATTATGTCTAAACTAGCCATTTTAAAAGTGCTTTCTATCTTCATATCTTTTAGATCTGTTAAAAGCTCATCAGTATTAGATATGGCAAAATTAGAATTTTGGTAAGACTTAAGTTCTTGCTTTAGAAATTTTTCAAGATTATATAACGTTGAATATTTGAAGTCCACTATGGGTCGAACCTGTTCGCCATCTTTGTGAGTCTTAAGTTGAATATTAATTTTTGGTGTGCGATCATTCTGATCGTTTAGGATAAATTCTTTTTCAGCTTTTGTTAATTTATTCATTTTATGTAATCTTGTGACTCTACTTTTTAGCTCTTTATATATAATATCTTTTGGGTCTATCGGGAGTTGCCTAAACTGTTTACCTTCGACTAATTCACATTTCTTATTTTTTACCCAATCAGCATATACAATAATAACTTGTTTCGATTTATCTGCTTTAATTATCTCTAGTCCATTATCAACCAGGAATGTTTGTACTTTGCTAATGTTATTTTTATATTTATAATAATTTTTGTCTTTTATAACAGTTTTGCTTTTTTCTTTTGTTATGTATTTCTTAATTTTGCTACTAAGACTTGATTTAATAAGTTGCGATTCTGGCTCAGGAAGGTTGTTACATACTCGATCTAAGTCTGGTATAATATCAAGAACTTCCCATCTATTGGGGCCACTAAAGTCCAGGCCTGCACGAATTGTTTCAAGGATGTCCTCAGGAATTTTAACCTGTGATTTGTTTTTTACTAGAGATTCTTTCCATGCGCTAATCTCCATGTTGGGCGGATACTGAAATCGTTTTACTAATTTCTCATGTTTATTGGCTTCGTAATCGCTTAAATTTATAATCGGGTCGATTCTTTTGTTTGAGTATTTCGAATTTTTGTCGTTTGATTTTTTAAAATTGCGCTTTAATTCTCTAAGCTTTATATATTTATACTTTATGGCCGATCTTAGTATTTTCAAATTAAAATAGTTCCTATCCCTTGTCGGGATTGCTTTAGCGATGGACTTAGGAAGGGAAAGTGTTTTAAGTGTTCTCTTTTCCCTTAGATGTGTTTTTAAGTAGTTTATATCGATAATTATTTTATTAATCTCACCTTGCGTCCTGTCGATGTGCGTAGTATCCATTTTGTTAAGCTGTACGTGAGCCAGTACTAGACGAAAAGTGAGTTTTTTAGTTAACACCAGGTCCAAACGTTTATTGCTTTATGTCAAGATAAAACACCAATGAAGAAAAGAAAAAAGTTAGTAAAAAGAAGATTAAAGATCTATTGCGTTCGATTTTAAAAAAGTAAGATACCGAATATGTTTAATATACCAATATGTATAAAATAAGCCTGTATGTTTATATATTTTAAAAGAAATTTTACAATTTAATTAGCCGTACGTAGAACATTTACATTTGTTGCTGTAACTTTGAAATCCAAATTGTGCTATGCACGCGCACCCTTGAGTTCGAGGAACTAACGGTACGTTTTAAATTAATTTTTGTGATATCTGTTAGTGTGTGTTATATTACTTGAAATGTTGTATATTGTTTTATTAGTTGACTGAAGAGGGGCGAAATGCCCGAAACGAGTGAAATAAAATCTCGTCTCAACTAATAGAAGTGGAAAAGTGCCAAGTGTTTAATAAATAACACGGTCTTGTGTTTGATGCTCAACATATAAGAAAACACGGTTCAAGAATACTAAGTTATATAAATACTACGAATATTTGAAATTAATATTGATCAATTTTATTAGTTTTAGCGAAGCTATAAAGTTTAGATTTAAAACTTATCTCCGTACTCATTAACAAATCATCTTTGTTCTTCTCTATATAAATTTCTTTCGTGTCTTCTGCCTATTGTTTAAACGAATTGTGTAATCCGTTGCTTACTTCGCTAATTCTCCCATCATCGTTAACAATTATAATGCCAAACTTTCCTTCTTTCCAAAATTCAAATCTTATATGAGAGTGCTTAATCTGTATGCATAACAGGGGAAAGTGTTGGAATCGCGTGAAATTTGGCCTTTCGGGTGTTTTTGCAGATCTCCACCTCTTGAGATCTCCTGACCTCAAAAAAGTCAAAAAGGAGTAAAATTACCTGGTCGTGTGGTTTTGTCTGCATATTGGTGTCTATGACCCTCCAAGAATTTTACATTCTAGGCGCAGGACACCTTAAGACATCAAGCAATGCGAAAGAATTCGGGTTTTTTTTTCTGTATATATGTATGTTAATGTGAGATGGGCACAGTTTTGTTCACCCTGGTCGAAGCTTAATAACCGTTATGCTTTTTGTCGTAAATTTCTAAAATTTTTCAGGGATGTTGCGTATTAGGGAATGGAAACTATTAAATTTTGGTGTTTGAAGGTCGTTGGGGCGGGAAGATAAAAAGAGTGGTTTGTATCTCCAGTAGTGAAGCACTTAACACGATTTTACTCATTATTAGCATTTACAATTTTTTATAGAAACCTTTCCTACCCTCGAAATTAAACGTTTTGTCATTTTATAATAGTTAAAATTATAAAAAATTTTTAAATAATAATATACGATAACCGATGGCGTCATCAAATGTTGCCGAAAAAGTTACGCAACTTTTTGCCGGATTCTTTTTGTAATAGATTTACATGGCTGAAAATATTTCGGAGGTGTTGCGAGTTTAGAGTTTGTGATTTAGGGAAGATTAGTGCATCAATTTGATCTTATTGTACTAACTTTGTCTAAAATGTAAAATATAAAATCAAATTGATTTTATTTGATTTCATATATATTCAACGTTTGGTAATCTCGAAAAACGTAAGAATAATTTTCCTCTCATCGAATTAAACGTACAATAGACTACAATAGTTAACGATAGACTTCATCAGAAAGTTGAATAAACTGTTTCAATTAAATTTTTGTTCTTTTTACATTTCAGAAAATTATCAATCTGGTAAACTAATATTTCAATGCGCAGAATAGAACAATAGAACGTGTAGGAAGCAAACTGATTTATTTGAATTTTGAATTATTTATAGAAGAAACTACAAGCTTTAGTTATTTTATTCATTTATTCCTTTCGTTTTCAATACACGAGTCAGGGCTACAGACCGATATTACTACAACAGGTGATATAATAAAAAAATTTTTCTTCAATTAACTCTCATTACTGTGCCAATCCTTAAACACCAGTATAATGTCCTATTAATTAATGAACAACGTCCAAGTAGACGACAATAAATAATAATAAATTTTAAGGACAGTAAGGCTTTTCTAATTAAATAATTATTTGTCATAACAATTCTTTAGTAGTCTTCTTCGGTAGCCATTTAACAATTACTTCTTATTTACTTCTCTAACTTCTTCTTCTCTTCTAGTCGTTCAGGAAATAAAATATTTAATCGAAATATGTAAGATCCTTTCCAGAACGGCCATCTACTAAGAGTAGATGACCGTTTGGGTGTCTTCGATTTCTTTTTCTGACAAATACTACTGTTGTTTCAGGCAGTCGAATACACACAGTGTAATCGACTGCCTGAAACAACAGTTTTCTATTTTCGGCATTCGTAATGACCTCTTAACCGATAATCGATCACGGTACAGCTAGTCGTAATTTTGTTAGTTTTTTATAGCATGGAATTCACTCGTACAAGTTCGAGACCAGGACATTGTAGACAATGGAAGAGTTTGCCAGCCTCGTCATCAGTGCATTGGACGAAGAGCTACAGAAAATCGCAAAACTCCTTCATCGGCAGTTGCAAAAACTGATCATGGCAGAAACTACATCGAAGCTATCGCGGCCTCCACAAAACTACAGTCGATATTTCCTACCACAACATCTCGTGCCGTACGTCACACATCCTTAATTAAAAGTACACGTTGCAAAGTTTGCGAAACACCCGTAGAATGACAAACACGTGTTACTATCGCTAATCAGATCGACCCACCCGAATGAAGGACAACAAATGAATCGAGTAAGTTATTTAAAATCGGCCGGGGGTATTTACATTTAATAAAGTATAAAAATATATATATAAAATACAGAAGATTCAAAAATTCTTCTAACAATCTTCATCTACATAGACAAATTACTTTTTATTCTAATTAGCTGAAACGTCCTTTGGTGACATTGCAAATACTAAAAAGCTATTTGTTCAACTACTTGAATTACATTTGAATCTGTCTATCTCGAATCTCGTGGAATCGAGAAATAATTCCAGATAGTATAGAAATTCATACAGTATCAGTAATAAATTCGTTTGACAGTGCGGTATTTTATTAATGCAATAGCAAGTACTGCACATACCAGTAATATGTACTAAGAAAACCTTTTTGACGAACCTTAACGGAAATAGTTTCTCGATAATTTCTGATGCCCGACTTTCTTCAACTAATAAGACACAAGTCAAACTCGCAGCCGACCAGATCAAAGAAAATCAATGTTGAAAGCAAATACGGACTGTATTGCAAGAGATGTTTCTCAGCTACAGTTTATGCTGTTAAAATGTCGTCGCTGAATTTTGAATTTGTCCACGATTTGTGTTATAGAAGTTTTGGGAAAGAATTATTCGAGATAAACATTGAAAATATATCGAATTTAGGCTGCAAATGTAGGAGAGAGAATAAATTTCGAGATTAACGTGTTTGAGATAGAGTACGTTGGTAAAGTCGAACGAGTTAACCCCTTTCCTTCGTCAATCTCGTTAGTTTCGTTTGAAACATCACCAACATCGAGCATGCGCACCGTACAGGCCCGACCGTCTTACAGTACCCTTCAATACTAGTTTTTTGCTACTAGGGCTAAGTAGCAGAATGCACTTTACAGGCGTAAGCAGAAGAATATTCGAAAATAACTTAATTCAAATTGCAAATATAACGGCGCCACCTTATATTTTAAATTTGAAAATTTTAACTGTTTTTTATTTTTTCGAAATTTCTAAGCCAAACACTCGTAAAATGATCTCTCGTTGCTATTTTGCTGAAAAAGAATAAATTTATTGATTAATATATTATAAATAATTGTTTGAGTAAAATAGCAACAAACGTGCGTTCGAATAGCTGAACTGTAAAATATCAGTTTACTGAAAAGGACCAGCTACTTTTTGATCTCTTTTGTATTTTTATGATATATAGTACACTACGTTATTCCTTTGGTCACTTACCACTTGAAATTTATTATACAAAATGTACAAGAAACCGTAAAAAGTAATAATGGCATTTCATACACGCGTAACACCTGCGCGTGTCTGTTTTTATAGGATGTTCCTCGAAATAAAGCTCGGATCACCTCGGACTAGAACCCGGGTCTCGAGGAAATGGGCGATTCTAAAGCGAATAAGCTTCAGAAGTCACTGCCAACGGACAAAAAAGACAAGTGTGATAGGAAGATAAAATAGCATAGATGCAACATTATTTTTAATTGTTAACGTTATGGACAATTTCCTCGTTTGTTTGTGTTTGTTACACTTTAAATAAAATACAACCCTACGAACGTCGCACAACTCCGATGCCTGGCGCCTTATGGCAATTACAATAAGTGAATCATCTAGAGATTTATAAGGTAAATACTCAACTTTCGAAGTCCCGTTTTTCGTAAAAGCTGGAGAAGAAGATCCTATTATTCTGTTTACGTTTAGGGCTTAGCGCTGGTCAAGTTTCGTTCGAATCGGAGACGTCCGGACGAGTAATACACCTACAAAGTTTGGTTCAGATGGGTTTAACAATAAAGATTTGTATAAAGGACAAACCAACAAAAACTAATTAATATATCTATATACAGATTGGTAATTGTTATCAGTGAATCCCACAAATATGGTCAATGGAGAAGAATGAATCGAATAATTTACAATAAATGATTTTTAAGAATAGAGAACAAATTGTCCTTGTTTTACCGCCCATAAACAAAACTTTCTTTAATAAATCAAATATTCATAATACTTGACAGTTGTTCGATATTTTCAATAATATCGCAATGAAAAATTACTTTTTATAAATTACTTTTAGAAATGAACTCTTTTGAATTTTAATTAGGTGGCGCCACTTGTTCTTTTTAAAAAATTGACAGTTACGTTACGTATTTGAGAAGAAAACGGAGGATGGAAGAGAAGAACTGGTAAAGTATATTTTATATTGGACGAATTGAAACATTTTGTTTTTCATTTACTTTGTTATATTTTGTTCATAAAAGTGTATACGATCTGAAAATACGGTTAATGTTACTTATGGTAGCGAACATGGCGGCGCTTGGGTTAGGTTAGTTTCGTTTCCGTTAGATTAACTATATTTTTAGTAGACGTTTTCTTTCTTTATTTGTTTTGTTTGTTCAAGAACTACCGTGAATCAATAACTAGTGACGTTAAACACACTGCGGCCTTCTGGCGGCTCTCCTCCGGGAGGAGTCCGTCCAGAGGACGAACAGTCGGAAAGGCCGCCATGTTCGCTACCATAGGTAACATTAACCAAAAATACTATATATGAATTTTAGACATTGTTCGGAACTATCAATAACTTCTACTTTCCCGGCTGTTATGTGTATCTGACAAGGGAAAATAATGGAATTGTGTCAAATGTCACCCTCCGAGTTTTTTGCAAATCTTCACGTTTTGAGACTTCCTAAGAAATGGCAAAAAATTCTGTGGATATGTATGCGTGTGCGTGTTGTCGTCTATTCCATTTAATATCTCAGGATGGGGTAAAAATTAATAAACGAAATTAGGAACACGGTAGCTGTGTATGAGGGCATTGAGGCTATTAAATTTTGGTGAAAAAGGTCGAGGGGAATGGAGATAGAGGGTGGTCACGTGTCGTATCTCGCACGAGATTGTGCGTAATGAAGATTTTACTTGTTATTAGCATTTACAGATCTATATAAAATTCATCTGTACACTCAAAATTAAGTCTTTTGCTATTCTATAATAATTATGAATACTGTATATAAAATTTTTATGATAAAATCTCATAAAAGCCGGGAAAGTTACGTAACTAGATTTTATAATATGTAAGTACTTATTTCATTATTGTTTTAAAATATCAGTAATGTATGATATTTAATATGATGACTTCTTGTATAGAGATATCACTGAAGAGGGAACGAAAGTATACATCGTTCCGAAATGCACACTTAAAAATAAATGAAGCGAATAATGTTGTCGTCCAGTGAAATTTTTGGATGTTAAAAATGTTGTTTCGAAATTCTCAAACTCACCTGAAAGTTTACAAAGAAAAGGAAGGAAGAATTTCTGTACTCCTTATTTACGTTTATTCGTCTATAAACCTCTTTTCAGTGGTTACCAAAATAAGTGATTATATTCGGCAAATATTAAAAGTTAGTTTCGTCTTTATCACTTTTACAGTTCTTTACTCTTTTCGAATTGAAAAGAGTGAAACTGATAGATAATCAATAGAATGAATACAATTTATTAGTCTGACATACTGATTTACAGTCTCGATTGAAGACGAAAATCTTTTTGCTAATTATATTACGAGCAAAATACAGAAGAAAGAGTTCTTACGAAGCGCAAGTCGAGGTTCTCAGATATTTCTTCTTATGTGGAATGAAATTTAACACATATACACATAAACACATATACTTTAATAAGGAATATTAACTGGAATCTCTTTCTTTTACAGATTTCGACAAAGATTTAATTTCCTGGTGCAAAATGTCGAAGAATTTCCAGAATTATCAGTTTTAGTTTTAAAATATTCGTTTTGATGTAGAAAGTAATGTTTTGACCTCATTCTTCTATCAAGTCTTATACAGAGCATTTTATTATTTCCAGATCCCCATCCACCAATTAAGACCATTTTTAATAACAGCCGAAGAACGTGTTAAACTTTTGTTTAAAGAAGACAATCAGAAATTAGTGATAAGAAATCATACAAGAATGCATCGAAGGACAAAGCATATTTTGTGCAAACGATGAAAAACAGAAAATTATCTACGTTTATCGTTATTATCTACATACTTTTGTTGCAAAATGCGTATAAACTGTTTCCAGATAAAAACTATAAACTACATTGATTTGTGATAGTATTTATGCCTGTTGATAATATTTGTGAACAGTGGTGTAAACAGTGAGGGTGTGGTGTGGTTAAATCGTGGGAATAGATTGTAACCCTTAACTTTTAGTTTAAGGAAACTCGTAGGGAAATTGCAAAGTAGTTTTCTATCCGCATACAAAACTTTAAAAATATAGCGCTTGAATTTAGATATTTGCTTGACAATAAATTGAAAAGAGTTTCGATCTTTAGACAATGCTTTTAATATTTTTATTTATCGTATTTTACAGGTTTAAACATTCAGAAGTCGAAGAATGGGAAGTATAAATGTGACAGTTGCAAGGGAGAATTCGCTTCGAAGTATAATTTAAAATATCATCGAAGGATTCACACTGGAAAAGGACTTTTATCTTGCAAATTCTGTACTCGTCAGTTCAGCCACCGCAGCAGTCTATATTACCACATTAAGACTCACACCGGAGAGAAATCCTTTACTTGTGATCATTGCAAACGAAGTTTCATACAAAAACATGACTTGATTCGACATTTGCGTACTCACACAGGAGAGAAACTGTTTACCTGCGATCATTGTAAACAACGTTTTACACGAAAAGGGTCTCTGATTCGACATGTGCGTACTCACACAGGAGAGAAACCGTTTACTTGCGATTATTGTAAACAACGTTTTACAGTGAAAGGGTCTCTGATTCGACATCTGCGTATTCACACAGGAGAGAAACCGTTTACCTGCGATCATTGTAAACAAAGTTTTCAATTGAAAGGAAATCTGATTCGACACCTTCGAACTCATTCAGAGGAAAAGTCATTTTCATGTAATTAGTGCTTACAAATGTTCCGTTTTAAAGCTAATTTAAATTGTCATGTTATTAAACATCACAATAATAGAAATTTTAAATGATATTTTCCATGAAAGAAACGGGAAAACAAAAGTAAATTTTGATGTTTTAT
The DNA here is from genome assembly GCF_030686945.1 of Centruroides vittatus. Lineage (NCBI taxonomy): Eukaryota > Metazoa > Arthropoda > Arachnida > Scorpiones > Buthidae > Centruroides > Centruroides vittatus. Next base: position 1,937,442 of record NW_027122720.1, on the reverse strand, counting down.
TTTATTGTAATTTCTGTATTGTATCTGAAATGTTTCATGTTGTGGATTTGAACAAAATGTTTTGTATAACTATTTTTAACAAATGTAAGTTTAAATTAGTAAAAATACATCTTAATGGACGTTGCGAACTTTCGAACTGATTGTTTCATTCTCACTATTATTTTTTAATCGATCTGTAGCCCTGACTCGTGTGTTGAAAACGAAAGGAATAAATGAATAAAATAACTAAAGCTTGTCTTTTCTTCCATGAATAAATCACAATTAAACAAATTGAAAATACGATTAGAAATTGCATCCCGGCATTGACGTCTCAATAAATAATTGCCCATTTCTTTTCTGTATTCTGTTAGATTATTTTTCGTGTTTCGTAATTTCCTGTTTCTATAACCACTTTTCGTGTTTTAACCATTGATTACGTGCTATTACCATTTGTTTAGTTTAATCTGCTTGAAGAAAACTTTAATACATTATTATCATTTAAAAATTATTTTATCTCTCTTCTATATATTTATATTTTTTCATTTTATGACAAATAAATCTTTTCTTTCTTCTTGCGTTTTTAATGTTTTTAAATTCTTAATCTTATCTTCGAGTATTAATGTCGTTTCGAAATTTTCTAATTTTATAATTGAATACACGAATAGTTGTTATTTTGACAACTATTCGTGTATGGAACAACACATTGCTTCAAATGTAATTCACTTAAACATCAACAGATTTTACAAATTAAAACCGATACAAAAAACAGCGGCCATTTTTAAATTTTTCAAGGAATTTTACTGTATCAGAAACGAACATCAACAATAGAGTTGATTGACAATAATCGCTAAATTCGCTGGTAACACAAATGATAACATTTCATCTCTGTGAGTAAAAATTTCAACTTTTATGTTTCTGAATGCTGATATTGTAATATTAATTCGTGATTATTAGAAATGAATCCTTCCATTCTAAATAAATGATACGCATACTTAGGATAGTGTATTTTCACTATTTTAATTAAATTTTATTTATTTTAAATTCTACAAGCCTTTTTGTATCTATCCATAAAATCAATTGTTTTATGTAAAATGTAAAAGTTACAGAATCAAGAAAACAAAACATATATTTTTTGTTTCTACATTCAATAAACACGAGTATTAAAAGTTTTTCAAACAAATGCAATGAGTCAATCATTTTGATAAACTTTTGTTCTTCAAGTTTTCATCCATAAAATTATCATTATTTGACATTAATATTATGATGTTTAATGTGATAATTTAAACCAGATTTAGCAGGACACTTTTGTAAGCACTAAGTACATGAGAATGACTTTTCTTTTGAATGAGTTCGAAGGTGTCGAATCAGATTTCCTTTCAATGTAAAACGTTGTTTACAATGATCGCAGGTAAAGGGTTTCTCTCCTGTGTGAATTCGCATATGCTGAATCAGAGACCCTTTCTGTGTAAAACGTTGTTTACAATGATCGCAGGTAAAGGGTTTCTTTCCTGTGTGAATTCGCATATGCTGAATCAGAGACCCTTTCTGTGTAAAACGTTGTTTACAATGATCGCAGGTAAAGGGTTTCTCTCCTGTGTGAGTTCGCAGATGATCAATCAAGACATGTTTGTATGTGAAACTCCGTTTGCAATGATCGCAGGTAAAGGGTTTCTCTCCTGTGTGAGTTCGCAGATGATCAATCAAGACATGTTTTTCTATGAAACTTCGTTTGCAATCATCGCAGGTGAAAGGTTTCTTTCCAGTGTGAGTCTTGGCGTGATAATATAGACTGCTGGGGTGGCTGAACTGACGAGTACAGAATTTGCAAGATAAAAGTCCTTCTCCAGTGTGAATCCTTTGATGATATTTTAAATTGTACTTCGAAGCGAATTCTTTCTTGCAACTGTCACATTTATATTTTCTATTTTTTCTCTTCTGATTGTTTAAATCTGTAAAATACAATAAATAAAAATATTTAATATTTTTATTAAACATTAAGCAGTCTAAACATCGAAACTCCTTCCAATTAATGTAAATCAAATATATAAAAATGTATATTAATGTATAATATATATGTCTAATTTTAAAGTATTGTTAAAGTTATCGGTGCAGATAGAAAAAGAATTTTCCTTTTTCTCGTACTAGTATTCAGGGTATACAAACTCAAATGACGTCATCACAGCATACACAAAACCGTCACACACAAATATCAGTCTTTTCACAAATACTATTGCAAATTAATGCAATTTACACATTTATTTCTAAAAACAATTTATACGAAGTGTCTTTTTGCAAGAAAAAACTTTTAGAAAATAATTTAAAATATCTTCATCGATTCTTCTTTTTTCTTTCGTTCGCAGAAATGTTTTCTTTTTTCATATATTCTTGTATAATTTCCTAACATTGGCTTCAATTTTAGTAGTTCGTAAGCAAGAAAATTTAAAACACATCTTTCAACTCTTCTTGTGTTTTCCTGGAAACAGTTCTTAGGTTATAACACCCACGTCTTCTATTGGTCAATAGTGAATCTGAAAATAAAATGTTCTCTGTGACATAAGATGTCAATCGTTATTTTCTAAAACAAATTAAATATTTTAACAACATTAAAGTAAATTTTTAAAATTCTTTCTTGCAAATCTTCCACCCGAAACTATAGCTTCGTTTTAGATCTAAATAAAAACATTTCTCCTGTTGAAGGTTTGTCGACCTGAAAATAAAAAAGCAGATATTTCACTGACAGTAGAATAAGGGTATCTCGCCTCCACTAGAACACGCGAGATAAGCATCATCCGAACGTGTCATACCTGGATGAGCATACCTTCATCGGTAAGTTGAATAGAAGGCAAAAACCTGCGCAACTTCCCGGCAGAATTCGTACCAGTTTATCGCCGTGTGAGTGGCCACGAATGATTCGAGCGCGGCGATTGTGCCCGGCTCCCGCTACATCCACGAGTAGATCAGTGTCCGCAGCTGAGGAAGAAAAGATCATATATATTATCTTACACGACACGAAACCGGAATACAGAAATACAGAACGAAAGATAAAAAACAGGAGATCCTGTAAGCACTTTCGTGATCAACTCGAATATACTTTTTCAGCGAAGACACGAGTGCTTTGGATAAAGGCGTTGTACGTGCAACCAGGCCACCGATCTTGTACATTTTCACAGCGGTAGACGAATCCGAAAATGTCAGATGTTGCCGCTTCCCTGGGCAGGATGCTGAAAATTATTACAAACATGTGGAACGAGCTGGAAACAGTAGCGCATTATGATTGGCCCTAAGCGTCTATTAAAACACCAAAATTTAATATAATCAATGTCCCTATACACAAAATAGTTCTGAAAAATGTCAGAAATATTAAAGTAAAGTGTTTGTTTTTGTTAAGTTACAATTGGGGGATCCGCCCAATTGTAACTTAACTCCACGTGGACAGCCCGTCCTTGCCACGAGTGAACCCACGACCGAACCTCCAGTGTTTGGGAAACCGAACCGCTTGGCTACTGGTAGGCCTACACGGAAGTTATTAATTAAGCTACGAAGTGCGTAAGCAAAATTTTGGAACTGGACAGTTATAAACCTGCGAATGAGCTCCTGAGCCCAACTTCCTGTTGCTATTCATAGCAAGATAACTCTTAAGCTCATCGAAAAGCTTGAACGCCTCGTCAAGAAAGTTCAAGAAACTGCACGTCGCCATCAATCGCCCACAAAATTAACGCGAGCTACCCTGATTCCGATCAAAACCGTAGTCCTGCAGCGAAAACACGACAACACAAATGAGAACATAACTAATACATTACAAAAATGCACTCTTAAGTGCAAAACTAACTTACCTTAACTATATCAAAAAGAGAAAAAAAGAAAAATCGAACGAAAGATAAATGCGACAATGAGAATAAAAACGTTAAAAACCGTTAAGATGTAAGGCGGAACCGTTAGAAAGTACGTTACGACCGTTATAAAGAACGTTAAACACTTCTAACGATCGTTTTAAATTTGAAAAATTCCCATAGCTTATATAAAAACCTAAAAATCGCCGTAACTCGATAAATAATTAATTTATCGTAACCCCACTTTAGGGGCAACTAAAGGAAGAATAGCCGAATAAAACACCCTGGTGCCGCTCCCAAAAAATTCCTCCCCACTATCTAGAAACGATCGAAAACCAAAGACTATGAAATTAATTTACTTTCCCCTAATTGAGATATTGAGACAAAAACTATATTGAACGACCTGGGTTGACGTACTGGACGAGATGGTAATCCAGAAGTCCATGGTAATCCAAAAGAATCCGGCGAAAATAACGGTAACACCGAAACTTGCACAGACACAACCTCACTACGTTGACATACTAGTTTGTCTATTCCGAATCAGCGTTGCCAGGTGGCTACTTTGCGCCAAATTTGGCTATTAATTTTTTAGTTTGGCATTAAAAATTTCATTTGGCTACTTTTCTGGCGACATAAATTTGAGTGTACATTTTTGGCTACATATTAGAGGTTGAGGCGCACGTATTCAGCCCAAAACGTAAACGGCGGACGGACGAGCGCCGCCATCTGGCAATTTTATAGGTCGATAATGGCGTTCGCTACGTCTAGAATGGCGAGTAGAAGATCGGATAATCTTCTTCATTTTTTTGTGTTTGGGGTTGAAATTATGATGTATTTTATTAAAATAATGGTTATTTAAGCATTTTTAAATAATATTGTAAAGAAACAGACGATTTTAATCCAGAAATTATTTAATTATTCAATTTTTTAGCGAGTGATGCGAAGTGTCTATAGAATTTACATATATTTGTCTTCATAATAGCTTATCATAATTCTGTAGGAGTAGGTTTGTTCTCCCACGGCATCTACCATCGACAGCGTAATACGGCTGTAAATTTTCTGAAAATTAATTTTCCGAGCTGCTTTCGAATTTACATAAGCCACTACTTCCCTCGACAAAACTATGAGGTAGTCCTATCGTCCGATAGTACGGTAGGAGACACGACGCTAATTAAAAAGAATTATTTAGTGTTATTAAACATCCTACAAATACTTTAACAGTTTAAATTGTTTATTTACCTTCGCTGGTAACCCTCGGTGTTAAATGTATCCGCCGTTTTTTCAACAAATTTCCCGCGAGTCAACGCGCGACGTTCACTGAGTCACGTGATGTTGTGAACGAGCGCCGCAAGGTATTTTACTTGGACTTAGAACGTCAAACGTGTACTTCTGGCCGTACAACCTCTATTATTTATAAATATATTATTTGAATCAAAATGCACTTTAAAATGGTGTTTTGTCGTTTTTTATTAATTAGAGACCCAAAAAAACAATTATTTGTGTCTTTTAAAGTAGATTTTCGTTCGTCTCCTTTATAATAAATGAATTTATCTATTTCTAAGTAAAAATTGAAAGTGTCTGTAGAAGTAGTGTTTTAAAATAGCCTTTTTCATGATAAAGTTTTAGTACTTATTACTATAAACTAGACATGTTAATCCTTAAAGAATAATTTTCGTACAGTAATTGAAAGTTGAGTGAGATTTTTTTAATTAAACTAATATGTGCATTTTGGGTTCATCAATTTGGTTTTTGTTTTTCTGTTTTAAAAGATGCATAAAAAGTGATTTTAACTTTTCTTAACGCTATTTTCGAAGATAAATTTAATATCTACTTTTAATATTCTAATTTGTTCTGTAGTCTACTTCCTGTACTGTGGGATGTAGGGATTCTTTATCTACATATAACATCTGTACAGAGACCCGATGCTTTGCCTATAACCCCTATTCTTTATCTACAAATATTATTAATGTACAGTATGTATTGGCTTAATAGAGAAATCTATTAGTCAACTTTCAAATTAATTAAATAATTGTAGTTTGATAAATCCTTTGTAATAACGAATAATATTCTTAATAACTATTAAGAATATTACGTAGAAAAATTAATGTTTTACAGTCTGTCTTTGTAAGAAAGTCGACCCGGTGGAGATTGAGGAGTCAAAATCCCACTTCTCGGACACCAGTGTATGTTTCCGCCGACTTTTAGAGGAAATCAGTAAATCCCGCTCTAAGAAAAGTCTAGAGCAGTGATGGGCAAACTTTTTAAAGAGGGGGCCAAAGGAAAGTAAAAAGACTTTAGGTGGGCCAATATAATTTATTGAAAAATACACTGGACGACAAAAAAAAATAATGCACCATGAAGGACTTGTTGGATTTGAATAAAAGTTAGTATGTTGCATCATCATAGCTAGATATGTAAATGATTAGCTTTTGGGATCAGGTTCTTGTGTTGTATCACCACCAGAGGGTAGAAAAGTGCTTCCTCTGTCTGGTATAAAGGTGCACGCTGTGATGACTTGTGCATATGTCCTGCGCTTGTGTTGATGGTTGTGACTTCGTTGAGTGATAGACATGCCTCTACGACACATTCGACGGCCTTACACTCAGTTAAGTGAGTTTGAGAGAGGTCACATCGTTGGATTGAGATTTATCGTTAATCAAACATGTATGGGACTACGTGGGACGCCAGCTGCGACAGCCGCAGGATCTGACGCATCTTGAGTCTCAGTTGCATCACGCGTGGACAGATATGCCACAGAACATTATACACAACCTTTATGCCTCCATGCCAAGGCATATCACAGCTTGTATCCGCGCTAGAGGCGGCCCAACGGGATATTAGTTCCTGCACTGTATTGAACATTACTGCACAATAAAGTATGTTTTTGCTTTATGGTTGCAATCATATACCTGTCTAGCTATGACGATGTCACATACCAATTTTTATTCAAATCCAACAAGTCCTTCATGGTGCGTTATTTTTTTGTTGTCCAGTGTAACAATGATACATTTTACACAATTCTTGTATTTTTTGTTATGCTAAGCCCTATTAATGACTGAAAGAAGTGGACGGATGGCCGAGCGGTCAAGCCTGTTGCCCTGGGGGACCCGGGATCGATCCGGGCGGGTCGAAAAATCCCCAGGAATTTTTTGGGGGTGGTGCATCCGGATATGTCGGTACCTGTCCCTCACCACTCGGCCGCCCATTGTGGGCCTGGCCAAACCCATAATGGGCTTGCTATAAGAGGCCCTCTTAGTGCCCACAGGGCGGAAAGAGTTTTAAAAAAATGACTGAAAGATTATGAAGGAGAATGTGATGAATGAAACTGTGACTGCATTTTAAAAGTTTCTCATAATTTGGTTCAAACTGGGATGCACTTATTCTTAGAAGAGAAGTTAAATGCTCATCTGTCAGTCTGTTTCTAAGGCAATTCTTTCGATGTTTCATCGTAGAAAACACATGTTCACATATATATGTGATGAAGCAAACATAGCAGTAACTTTCTGGGCACGAGATATTAGATTTGAAAAAGTGGATTTCCACAAGGACTTGTAGAACTCTAATTTTGGAACATTAAGAAACAACTGTTTGAGTTAAGTGTTACATTGTAATTCAAGTTGCAAGTCCGGTTTCGCTGTTTCACAGTTCACATTAAAATACATACCGAAAATTTCAAAGTATTTTCAATGACACCGAAGTCTTCAAATCTTTGTTCAAATTTATCATGGAGTCTTCTCAGACTACCTTCGTAACTCTTAAGCTTTTCCTTCATCACCGGGGCTATTGAATTCAACCTCGGGAAGTGAGACGAGTCATTCTTAGCAAGCTGATTCGAGAATAGAACAAGTTGTAGTTTAAAACCTTTGAGATTGCCCCGGATATCATCGATAAATTGATTTTTGCCTCGCATCTTGACATTCAACTTGATCGTGTGACAGAGAAGATCCGTGAAAATGTAAAATCCGAAAGCCGTGCTAATTTTCTAGGATTTTATACTTCACAGACCCCTGTTTCTCAAGGAAGAATGTCACTATTTCGTCTTTTAGCTGCCAAACTCGCTCGAAGACGCGTCCTGCGCTAAGCCACCTACATTCGAGTAGTACAATATATCAGAGTACTCAGATTGCATGGATTCTAGAAACTCCCGAAATTTTCTGTGAGCAAGCCCACGAGATCGAATAGCATTAACCAGCTTCACAATAACGTCAAGCACAGGTTTCATATCCAAAGCAGATTTACACAGGGCGTCTTCATGTATGATGCAATGTAGAAATATAACATTGTTAGTTAACATGCATGCTAGTTCCTCTGTAATACAGAAGTTTTCGTCAACACCTCTTATAAATAATAGCAACTGTGCAGTATCATTTATATTGGAGCTTTCATCCATAGTAATTGAGCAGAATTTAAATTGGCCAATCTTTGATTTCAATTGTGATGATGTTTTTATCTATTGCTTCGATTTTAAAAGTCGCTGTTTTCCGAAATAATTTTATCGTTTCAAAATCTTTTTCTTTTGTCAGGACGTAAAATATCGCAAACTTTGAGCATGCAATGTTTAACAAACTCTCCATCAGAGAGAGCTTTGTTACTTTTAGCAATATTGTATGCTACAACATAACTTGCACGTGTAGCTATTTGCTGAGAACTATTTCTTTTCTTAAAAATACTTTGCTGACAGATAGTTTTTCCGTAGATCTTATACTTTTTGTTTTATTTCTTCTTCGGTCACGGCTCTAATCTTGACATCGTTGCGCATAGAGTTGAAGTGTCGTGAAATGTTATATTCTTTGTACACTGCTACAGTTTCGTTGCAGATGAGACATAGTGGTTTATCCCTAAAAACTGTGAAAAAGTACTTCCAAGTCATTCATCTTTGAAAACACGGCACTCAGAATCAACTTTACGTTTCTTAGATAACATCTTAGGGCTAAAATTTTTCACAATATGCAGAGTAAAACTAGTGAACCGATAACGCTAAGACAGGTCTGAATCAAGAAACGTGTTTCGATATCTAGCCGCGTTGCCAGTTTTACTCTTTGCTACAAAGTTGCCAGCAGCCAGTGCCTGTCAATCTCAACATAAAATTCCAATATCTGGGATAAGTCAATAAATTTGTATGTCGTCACTGATATAAAACGAAAGAGATGAAAAAAAGGAAAATATTTATTTTTCTTATAGCTTGTATTTATTTTTATTCGTCAGATTAGGAATAATGTCGCGCGGACCGGAAAGAACATTTCAGCGAGCCGCATCTGGCACGCGGGCCGTAGTTGGCCCATCACTGGTTTAAGCACTTAATTTGAGTTTATAGAAAAACAATATATAAACTCTATATAGTTTCTAATTAGATTATTTTTGGTAATTTTCATAAAGAAAAGTTCAAAACTTTATGAAAATAATTGAAATTTTATTCGTAATTTTTATTTGCTTTAAATTACTATAATTTTGAATATTAAATATACGTGCGTGATTTTGTCACTAAAATTTAAACGTAAACTCATTTAAAATCTTTACGTGCCAATGACAACAGATTAAAAACAAAAGAATTTTAAAAGAACAATTGTAAACCGAAAAATATTTCAACGTTTTGGCATTGAAAATGCTGCTTAATGATACTTTTTCATGTGTTCTCGCATAGAAACTTCGTCTTCGAACTTTACTTGACACAAGACACATTCCAATTCGTATCGATCGATTCTTACTTCTGGGAACAGATCGAAAGATGTCGATTGTTCCGGATCTGTTTCGAAGGAAATGTCTTCGCGAATGACCTCGGGATCGTGTGATGTGTCGCTTGTCATTTCAGCAACGATTTCTTCTGGTTTTTTTAGCGCTTCTTCGGAATGAATTGCTGCACTAAAACACGGATCAAATTCTTTTTTCTTGCTCTCACTTACAACGTCTTTAATATTGTCTTTCACATCCTGTAAATATACATTCGATAAAATTTAATATATAATATCTACACATTCGAATTTGTTTTATAAATCCAACTCAAACGTTAAAATACAACAACTTGTAATGATTTCACATTCTTGAATGTGTATAAATAAAACATTATTCACTACAGATGCCGAGTGTCGGTTGCTGTCATCGTAATTTGTCATTACGTATTCGGTGCCTTTTAAACTATGGGAGTGAAAACACTTTGTTTCTGGCTGGCGAAAATATTAGGTTAAAATCTGAAAAACTTGTAAATCTATAAATTCTCACTATCGTCCGTCTTTCCAGAATTTCGAGAAGGGATTAGATAGATGAACGTCGAAACCAGATATGGAAATCTTAGGGACAGGAGGATGCCTTTAATTTAATGTAAAGTTTCATAATGTTATGTATTTCGTCAATAAAAGTGTGTTTAGAAGGGCTTTTATAACATGTTTTATTACCTTATTTCATTTTTATCATTCAACTTGTGTCAAGTATTATAAGATTATTTCCACCCAGACAATTTTTAAAGTGATTTCGGATCAAATACTTAACTCTTCAAATTCGCCGATGTGTGCAGTTCGTTTTGTCTTCTCTTTATACACAAGAATAAACAGAAACTGCATTTGTTTGTTCACGTGATTTTTCGGATTTTATGATAAAGACCCAATGATGCTTCTTATTTTACATTCAATACAAATTGATGTTTACGTTGTTTATAACAAATAAACTCGAAATAATTATTTAAATGTATGATTCTTTAGTTCTTCAAATGAGGGAATAGTTGTGTTTATATTCTAGTTGAAGGAATTCGTTTTTTAATATAGGACAATGTTTTCATTCGTCGAATATATTTATATATCATCAAGCAATATCAAACACTCGTTACTCAATAATATTGTGAAGAGAGAACAGAATTACAAAATCAGATTTTTGGAAATTTGCCTGTCTCTATCTATGCAACGAGAGGATGGGTATCTTACGGGGGGATATTCGAACGAAGCGGCTCACAACATATCAGATAAACCAGATGTCTTTTCTCGTCTGTTCAGACAGTCGGACCGACTGTCTGAACAGACGAGTGAAACAGGACTTAGAGACGGACCGTCTCTAAGTCCGGTTTCACTCACTCTCTTGGTCTACTATTTCTAATGATGGCTTCTGTTGACCTCTTCTTTTGGTAGCGATGGAGGGGGCGAGTGAAGTAAGTCTGACGGTCAAGGCTGAGAGGTTTCTGATGTCCATCTGGTCTGGTGCTTGTCTGTTCTCTCTCTCTCTCTACTGCTCGTACTGCTCTGGTACTGCCTGGGCTGGACTGAATTCGACTAGACTGTCCCGCTTAGGTTAAGCTCTCCTTTTTAAACACTCTCAGCACGAGAGAGTTCGTCATCGGTTATGATCAATTAGCGGTGTCGTCATGGTGGCTGAGAGGGTGTTTTTGTTTGTTTATTTGGTAACGACATCAGACTTTTGCAGAGTTATCTTTGCTTTGTGACAGTTCTCATCGTTACTCATTGATTGCTTTGACTAGGTTCTTCGTTTAATGAATAAACATTGTAGAAGTCCGAGCCTCGCCGCGACACTCGGTGCCGTGAAAAAAGGGGGGGATAGCAAAAAGTACGATGTTTCCCCTTTTTATATTTTCAATTCTTTACAGATTAATTTAATCCTCTAATTGCTCCTTTTTCTTTTCCTTTGGCATGCTGTGAGATTTCTGATAGTGGGATAATAAAACGTTTTATTTTAATTCGTTTGTTTAAATCATTTTAAGTCGATATTAAAATTTGGAAAAGGGGGAGTCCCTACAATATTTTACTATGAAATTGAAACAGATGATTGCGTTTAAGCAAGAAAATTACTAGAGAAAATGAGAATATAAGATGAAAACATTACATACTGCTATATGTTAGAAATAAAAAGAGCAGAAAGGTAGCCAGTGTAACGATCGAAATAAGCATTATTAATGTAAACTATGTCAGAAAATTAAGATTGATCGCTATTTATTTTTTGAAGTGCGAGATAGGGTCCAAAATCGAAAAAAACGTACAAAAGAATGAAAAAAATGCGAATGAAACAAAACATAATCAAAACAATAAACAACGTCGCGGTCACGAGAAACTGCCGACAAAAGAAAAATATATATTGTAAACACGTCGAGAAGAGGTTAATTAAATAAAGTAATGTAAATCGCCAGCGTCAGACGAGTGCAGGCGACCAGAATTTACAAGTGTCCGCTGGGAGAATCAAATTCGATGAAACACGAAAATGGAATAAACTTTTGATAAATAATTCTAATGTAATTAAACCCTGGATACATGAAATGACAGAGAAACGTAGTAATACCGGCAATTTATCCAACGACCCACACTTCATACGAAAAATGCTCGGTTTGCGCGTATTTATGGTTCTTTTTAGACGAATAATTCACAATCGTTGTATATTTTTAACACAGGAATTATTATTATCAGTTTTCATTCTAATGGCCGATCGGGTGTTAAAAATTCGGTCGTTAACAGATTTATACACTTACCTGGCTACAAGATGGAATTTCCTTTCCCGGATGGTGTTTTCTCATGTGTCTGCTTAAGTTACCTTTCGATGTGTACGTGCGGTTGCAAAAATTACAGGAAAATGTTCGCTCTCCAGTGTGACTTCTCGAGTGAATTCTTAAAGTGTATGAAGAATAAAAAAGTTTTCCGCACATGTCACATATATGGCTCTTCATCTTTGGGTCATTTGGTGACATCTAATTATTAATGCGTTTTCAGTTAATACTTAACAAAGTATGAAAACAAAAAACGTAACTCTTTAAATGCAAATACTTCGTATCAATTGTTTATAAAAGTAAATGCTTTTGTTCAAGTTTTATTAAACTACGTGTACGGTAAATTATTTTATAAAAATATATCGTACGAGATGCAGCGTAATTTCCTTAGATCTTATTATTGACATTAGCAATAACGCACATTCGTGCAATGTTTCCGACCGTAAGTTGAATTGAATCTTAAAAAGGTAATATAATTCGTAATTTTAACAAAATAACATAAAGTAGTTTAATAACACCGTAAACAATGAAGAACACATTTCTGGTATTTCTATTTTAAACGAATTTGTCGTAGTATTTACTTTAGATAAGACCTCTTGAGGATGCTTTCTGTACGCGTGCCGTTCTAATAGATATTTTACTTTAAAGCTCTCGTTCACAGTCTTCGTAATTGCACTTGTACGGTCTTTCATCCGAATGCACTGTTAGGTGCCGTTTGTAATTGCTCGAATCCAAAAAACGACTTCCGCAGGTGTCGCATTTATATTGCTTCTCGCCCGTGTGAATTCGCATGTGTCTTTGTAAATTTCGTTTCACCCCAAATGTTTTACCGCATATCGGGCATTGATGTTTTCCTTCCTTTTAAAAAATTCCGTTGAGTAAAAATAAGTAATTATTGATAAATTTAAACAGAAATTATTGATAATATTAAAAATATTATGGTCAAATCTATAACATGTACTGTAGGTACGATACGAGATTAAGACCGAAAGTGTTTTCTCATAAATTTTGAAAAAACATTGCCATGTAAAAAGTGTTTTACAAAATAAAAGTTTTTCTCACCATTTTTGATGTTAATTTAATTTAAAGAGTAGTTTGTAGACATTTTGCCGAAAATGAAAACAACAATGCATAAAAATAATATATTATAATTTGATTGTTTTCCGTGAGTGATTGAATGCGCATGACTTAAACACACGAATACTGCAGTTGGGAAGACGTAGATGTAATTGCGTTTCATTCCTGTTTTCTCCTGTGACTTTTGGCTGATTTCATAGTATTTTCGTTTTGACATTCATATTATTCGTCACATTTTCAAATGTGACGAATAATATGAATGTGAAATGTACACGAATGTACATATCACAATGTACGAACGTAAAATGTACACGAAGTTTCTCTCCAAGAACTTCTTGGAGAGAAACTTCGTCGTCAAACTTAACTTGACACAAGACATTCTAATTCATGTCGATCGATCCTTACTTCTGGAAACAGATTGAAAGTTGTCTATTGTTCCAGATGTGTTTCCCTATAAAAGTTTTTAAATATCGTTTTAAAAATATTATTTTATTATATTCGTTTGTTTTTATGGTTTAACCCGTGTTAGAAACGATACAATCATTTTGACCCCAGACATTTTTCAAAGTCGTATCAAATGGAAATACTTAATTTATCAGATTCAGAGGTTTGTATGCTTTATTTCGCTATCTCGAAATACACAGTAATAAACAGAGACTTGCATTAATATAATTGCTTAGGATCGTTTACAGATTTCATACGTTTGGTATAATAAAGACCAAATGATAGCTTTTCTATTAGGGGAAAGTCGCTACTATTGACCACTTAATTTTTAAATATACATTTGGTGACTTAGAATATCTTCTATTTGAAATTAAGACCATTTAAAAAATAAAATATTTTCGAGTCTTTTCTTTATCCTGTTACACAACCAGAGATGTAGCAGTTAATGCAGAAAAAACTTCATTAAACTGACAAATAATAATAGATGGAAAAAATTCACACAAATGTAACTTTTGTTTTTAATGTAAAAAACGTCAGATCCTGTAATAAAAGGCTGACGTTTGATATTAATTTTAACTTGAATTTTTTATCTATTATTTGTCATTTTAATGAATTGTTTTCTTCGAGCCGATTTAACTGTTACTTCTGTGGTTGTGTAAAAGGATAAAGGAAAGACTCGAAAATATTTTATTTTTGTAAATAGTCTTAGCTTCAAACACTTATTTTTTTTTAATATTTAAGGCCAATAATTCTGTTACGAAATTAATCTTTTCGCCATATTAATCAGCATGCCTCGATTAACAAAAACTACAAGATAAAGCAAACGTCCAATATTCGCGATTTTCCTGTACTTTCAATGTAAATTGAAGTGTCTGTTGTTTTAAAATGAAAGAAAAAGCAAGTAATAATTAATCGTATGGCTCTTTAGTTCTTGGAATGTGGAGATAATTGTACCAGAATAAAAAAACAATTAAGTAGTTTCTTAATTATGTATGACGTTTTTATGTATGAAATAGATTCATATATTATAACGCATGTCAGACATTCGTGTCTCAGGAATATTTTACTACGGTATTAAAAGAGACGATCCAGCAGGAAAAGCACTACGAGAAAAAGAGAAAGAGTTACAGAAATCTCAGAAAGAAAAGCAGCCAGTGCAACAAAAGAAATAATTATGATTGCGCGCATCGCAGCGAAATCCTTTGCATGTGTTGTAAATGAAATAAACAATATTCTCTATACAAATTATCTCAGTAAATGAAATACAGTCAAACCTGTTTTTGTGCGGGGGATAGGGACCCATAAAAGAAAATGCATAAAAAAAATCGCGCGAAACTTTAGGAGTGGCTATAAAAAATAGTTTTCGCAACACAATTAAAAAAATATTTTTTATGCGGTGAATAGGGACCGCATAAAAAAAGTCTCACGTAGAAAATAACTCGAAACCGTACGAAATAACTAGGAATTGCTTTTTTAACTCCTTGGGCCTTTTTCTGCAACACCTAATGGGGAAAAAATCCTCTAAGAATTTTAATTTTTATATTAATTAATTATTTCCACTTAAATACGAATCTAACATTAAAAAGTTAAAAATAATCGTTAAATAATGATTTTATTTGATAAATATAGCTGCAGGAAGTGTTATTTCATTTAACGAGGCGTGAAATTTCACACCCGCAGTCTAAAGCTGGAGGGGAGCTAACTTACCGCATCTGTTCAAATATAACATAATATTTATGGTTTTTATGCTATTAAAATAAGAAGGGACCGAAATAAACGTATGAGAAAAAATTTTACTGAATAAAAAATGAAAAACCTGCTGATGTCATAGAAAACAACCAATAGAGTTTTCAAAAATTTTACGGGAGTCAATTATGTTCCAATTTGATTGAAATTTTCATAAACCGCACAAAACAAATCGCGCAGAAAAAGACCGCACAAAAACAGGTTTGACTGTATGTACATCTTAAATTTGAAATGAATTAGAAAATTGTAAAAATTCTGGAATTTAGTTCAAATTTAGTCACACACAGCAGTCTGAGTGCAACCTGTTCCACTTCTGACGACAATTTGCTAATTACATTTTTTTAGTGTCAAAATAAATTACCTAAATCTTTCTTAATCGGCAGCGTGTTTTACCTTGAAACATAAACAGCGATTAACAGCTGACTCCTGTAGTTACATAACAATAAGATATCGTGCATTTATATTTTCTCGAATCAAATTAAAACACACATTTGAGCAGCGTTTTCACAAAATTAATTAAACTTATTTATTAATGATATGTGATAAAATGCTGATAAAATGATAATTGATAATTGATTACCGTGAGTATACGAGATTACAATTTTTGTAATCCTTCTAAATGCGCTTATTCTAATAACTAAATTCGCCATTTAAATAAATTCTACCGCACTAGTAAATCGCACGTACTTCGTATGTAGTATTTTTATTATTTTCATTCAACTTTCATTTATTAAAAATAATTCTACACAACGTTTTCCGTTTCTGTTTGCAAAATCAATTGTTTTACACGAAACGTAAACATTACAAAAATCAAAAAACTAAATATTTTATCTTCGTGTTCAATAAAACCTAGAACACGAGAGTTAAACAATTTTTCAAAAAAAAGAACTAAAATCAATCACATTTTCCACTTTTGTTTTTCGCTTTTCTTCATAAAAAATATTATTCAACATTATTGTTACGTTGTCTAATAACGCGCTGATTTAAATTAGATATAGAACGAAACTTTTGTAAACAATAATTACACGAAAATGGCTTTTCCCCAGTGTCAACACGGACGTGCTTCGTCTGATCTTGTTTTTGTGTAAAGCTTCGTTCGCAGTAATCGCCAGTAAAAGGTCTGTCTCCGGCGTGCATCTTGGCGTGCCGATTTAAATTGGCGGAGGAGGAACTGACTATGACAGAATTGGCAAGAAAATAGCCCTTCTTTACTGCGAATCCTTCGATAATATTTTACATAATACTTCGAAATGAATTCTTTCTTGCAAGTGTCGCATTGATATTTTTCATTCTTTCTCTTCTGATTACGTAAACCTGTATAATAAGATATATAAAAATATTAAAAGCAGTCTGAAGATCAAAACTCCTTCAATTTATTAATCGTTAATCAAATATATAAATGAAAATGATAGGCTTAAATTTGCTGTTTCAAATTATTGTTAAACTAAACTGAAATTTAACTTTTCAACCAACACGAACAATATCTCATTACAGTCATACACTAACTGCTCGTTCCAGTGTTTACAAATATTAGCAACACGCGTAAATACTATCGCAAATTAACATAATGTGTACCGGTAGGCCGATTTCTCTTCCCCTTTTTGTCGGCTAACAGGTCCGTGAGACCTGCCCACGTCAAGATGGCGGTTCGGAGGAGTTACGCGTTACGCGAGTGGATGCGAGTGGAGGAAGTGCATGGGTTCGACGGTAGAGCGGCGGATGATGACATTCGAATAAAGGACATTACAACGGATAAAACAATAACAAAGATTTATTAAAGCTAACTGGTCGATTACAGATACGGCGAGCGTCGGTCGCCTGAGTTCGGATTCGCGGAGGGAGAGTTTACAAAACTTCGGGTCATACCTCGGGATCCGGGTCGCTCTTCACAGACGATACGATCTCGTAGGTTTCCGGCGGTTCCCCTCGACTTTTTCCGCACGCGCACAGGCTAAGAGTTAGACGTAACCGACCCCCCTTTTCTCCGTCGTCGCCCTTTTATTCTCTCGGTCACGAGTTTCAGGTTCGCCAACCCGCGTTTTTCGACTCTTGTTCCTCCTGATTCAATTTTTCTATCTTTTGACTCATATCCCTTTTCCTTCTACTCGCGCGGAAAGGGATGTATCATTACCGGCTAAATTCCGGTGGGTTCGAATTTTCACACCACCTTGGGCTTTCTAAAATCGAAGCTGTCCCTGAAGGCAGGTTCGATTTTTTTAACAGGTTGAACCCTGAACCTCATCGACAAATAATGTTAGAACAATATCCGCGAGAATATCCGGAGTAAAACGGATAGGAGGCTCACGAACTAATTTAAGTGGCTGCCTCTTCTCGACGGGAGACGTCCTTTTGTTCACCTTCCAAACCCGTGAAACGGAAGATAAAAGGATCCAAGAGTCACGGGAGACATCCGGAAAGACCGACGAATCAAGAAGCGGACGATGCTACTCAGTCGCGACAATGATTGACATGGTGAAAAAAAATTTTCCACGATTTACTTGGCGACATTGATAATTTAATGATTACGCGACAATCAAGGATTAATCGGCGCGCGTTACAATAAGCTGTTATGCTAAACCGACCACGGTGAGTGGGTAAATAACAACGGTGTTCCCGGAAGTAGGGTTGCTTCCTGGCTGGCACGTGGTGCAGACGTAGTTTTCTTTCGTCACTTGGGCACGAGAGTAAAGTTCAAGGTCTTGAGTGTTCGTTGTTCTCGCGCGTTATGTGAAAACTTTGGGTTCGCCTCGGGCTACAGCAACAAGTAGTGTATCTACTGGTAGTTCGGTTGTGTTGGTAATAGTTCTATGTCTGGCACAGATGTCGAAGTTAAACAGGAACTTGAGGGCTGGAGGATTCCGGTGAGTGGTGTCTTGATATCGTTTTGTTGTAGTGTGGCGGTGTCGTCGGGTATGAAGCTCGGAGCGGTGATTAATTTTGGTGGAGGGTCGTCATAGTCTTAGTCCGTTGCGGCGAGGATGTCGTCCTATTGGTACTCACAAAAGTTAATTAAAAACAGTATTTGAAATGAAAAGATGATTTGTTCTCGGATCGAGGTACACATTACAAAAAGTTATAACTGGGGTTACTCTCCCTCAGGTCGCTAGGATAATAAAATTCTAACTTAAATCTAAATGAGATAAGCTAACACGTTGGTCTAATTCAAAACGGTGGTTAACATGGTTAAATAAAATTCGAACGATATTAATATAACGAAATATAAGTAATATAATATTTGACTAATAGTAAGTAATAATATAGGTTAAGATGCGATATAAGATGATATATTATAATGGATTATAATAAGGACAAAACTTCGAAAGAAGAAGTTGAACAAAGGATCTAAAAATGGCGGTGTTAATAGGTTTGAACAATGGTCCGTTGGTGAAGGCGGGTGGGATCGCTCCGGGGTGCTTCCTGTAAGGGTGTGTCGCTTCCCGGAAGCGGGTTAGTTTCTCTTTCTTGAAGACGGATTTCTTCAGGTCGAGTATCTTGCGATTGTTGTCGGCCCGCCGGAAGTTGTTGTCGGCGGCGTATAATCGATCGGAAAGTATAGAAGAGGCCAATCAGAATTACGGCAGCACCAAGGCAACTAGCAAGTATAGTGGATGGGTGCATATAGGAGGCTGGCTCGGGGTTTGCTGTCATTCGCAACAAATGATTGAGATCATATTTGACGTTAGAGAGAGATTGTTCAGCCATCTGGATGTCATAGTCCGTCGTGGATGAGAGTTTTTCCTGCATTGCGGGGTTCTTAAAATGGTTCAATAGGAGTTGCATCTCCGTTTGATTGATAATCTGGTCGATGGGTGGAATGACCAATTGGTGGGTCCACTGTAGTGATATAGTTGATTGGCCTTGGAAATGTGAGGTAAGGATAACTCCGGGCAAGTAGCCAGTGCAAGCATTTGGGAGACTGATGATTCCAGTATTATTTAATTTTTGGGTTGTAGAGGAAAAAGGGGTCTTTTGATACCTATTAGGGCATCTAATAGTTAGAGTGAGAGGCTTAGGAGTGGAGTAGACCCACGCTCCGGGTTGGTCTAATTTCTTAAAAATTGGCGCATAGTTATGAATAATTTGTCGCTTGCAGAGTTCCTTGACCTGTAGTTCGATCCCGCTGAAGAGGGCGTATTCACAACTTTGTTGGGGAGCCCTAAGGATGGGAAGATCCACGGAGCAAATGGCGAAGTGGGCAGTTGTACAGGTGCTTAACTCATGTCGCTGTAGCAGCATGTAAGACTGTCGATCCATCGATAACGCAATGACGGGGTACACAGTACGGAATTGAATAAAAGTTTTTATCGTGGAGATGTAAGTAGGAAACGGTACAATTTCGTACATGTCGAAATATCCACTAGGAGTGATTAAAGGTATTTTGGCGAAAATTCGTAGTTTCCCCGGTACTGCTACAGCAATGGTAGTGATCCATTGGTAGTACTTGAAGAGCGTATCTGGTATTATAGGTTCGATCATGGCGTAGCCGTCGGGGAGTTTCGTTTGTATATCTCGGAGAGTACGTAGGAGAACTTCGCGAGGAACAAGGTAGGTGTTCAATCGCTTCTGTTCTAGGACATCTATCGCTTCGCGTAGTTCTAACAGCTGGAAATGTAACTCTTGGAGGGATGATTCAATATTTCTTAAGATAATTTCATAGGCGAGATTGAAACGGTATAGGTTGATCAACTCGCCAAAGCTTTCTACTCGTTTAAACAGAACGTAAATTTGGTGTCTGTTTTGCTTACTTATGTTTAACGTGTCTTGTATCAAGGTAGTTTGGGATTGTACTAGGTGAACGATGCCTTCGGTCCGCCGTTTTATAGTCTCGACTTCTGTATTTAACGTTTCGACCTCCTCGGAGGTGGCTGTTCCAAAAAGGAATTTAAGAGCTTTCCCTCCGAAGTCTATGAGTCCTCTTTTCCTTTGTGGAGCAGGACGAAGTGTGATTAACGCGAGGAGTTCTTGATATTCTCGTTGATAGTTCCGGAAGGAGGCCTGTATTAATTCGAGGCCTTGCGTGGGAAGTTTCCATTCGGTTCCGGTTTGATTTGGTGCTTGCTGTTCTTGTTGTTGAATCCAGGCTTTCAAATAAGCTACCGATTCGGAGACAAATTGCAATTGTCGCTCCAACGGTTCAAATGTGATATCGGTGACGAGGGTCCAGTGACTTGCCGTGATGAGGAAGTTGCCCCGATGTAAGAAAAGGACGCCTTTGGTAAAGGTCTTTGGGTCGGAGGGAGAATGCAGCGCCGTATAGCTGCTACTTAAGATAAGAAGGCCTAGTGGCAGGAACAGCATTATACCCTTTTAGGTTGGTTTCTGCAAAGAACAGGAAAACCAAATCATAGTAGGTTACGAAACCTTTAACTAATTATTCCAGTTAGGGGCGACCCCGAATATAACCCCGAAAGACTAAGCGACCCCGAATACAACCGGATAAATAACGAACACGGAACGAAGGGGTGGATTAATATAAGGCACAATTTATTGAGCACTATATGTACAGATAAATACTCATACTATATACTGTAAATAATGTACTATAAGCAAAGTAATGTAAAATAATATAATGTACAGAGACAATGTCTTCTGACTACAATGTAGGATCCGGAAGTATCCAAACAAACGGGAGTGCTTCTTACGTGGCCGTTCGGCTTCGGTTTCTGTCGGTAGGGCGGCGGCGAGAAGAGGACGAGCCCGTGTTTGGTTCCGCTGGGGCCGCTGACTGGGGAGCTCGCGCGGCTGGGCCGGGTACTGGAGCGGCGCCCTCGGCCACCTGTCTTCGTCCCCTGCCTCCCTGGTAAAACTCCTCCACCCGGACTACTTCGTCTCGGAAGGCCGCCTCTAATTCCGGGGGACAGCGGTGGTTAACCGGGAGGAGCAGGGTGGCGGGGACACGACGGTGTCGGCGCTGAGAGCGATTAAAGTTCAGCGCTGCCTGCAGTGAGACAGCGCTGACCTCTGGCTCTTCGGGAGGCGAGACCGGGGTGGAGATCGGTGTCTCCCACCATTCCCCGTCTTGGTCCATGTCTGGAAAAGGGTTGTAGTTAGGATTTAGACTGACTCGGCCTTAATGTCTATACTAAATTTGAAATTATTAAAGGCCCCGAACGCCTTAAAGGACTCCGCGGAAAGTTCCAGGGGAGCATAGAAGTCATAGGTATCTCTATGGCCGTACCGCGGAATGTGGGTTGAGGTCCATTGAAGAGTGTGTGGGCCCTTTCGGCAGGTGATGGTATAGAAAAAATTAGACGTTGAGGGGTCGGACAAAAGATAGAGTTTGGTGTTAAAAATAGGTGGGTCTTGGGATGTTCTTTCGACCTTTACAAGGAACCTTTGGTTATGGCACTCTAATACAGCAGCCCACACCTGAGAACAGGGTTGGTCCGTATGAACTCCAAGAATAAGGAGGGAGGATCTGGGGAGGAAAGGGACTTGTGGGTGATTGTCCCGTAGATGGGCTGTAATGTCCGTTGGCGCTCCTTCCCAAGGGCACTTGAAGTCGAAAATAGGACAGGGTAATGGCGCAAATGTGCAAAGTGGCGTATGAATTTCCCGGTCAGCCTCGGAAAATAGTTCTCGGCATCCGAACCGTTGATTTATACAGGGTACCAGCATCGTGGCGATTATTTGTTCCGCCACGCGACTCCGGATATTTCCGAGAGCCTCACGGCAGGTGTGGCAGTTAGTGATTCGGGGTCTGCAATTGGCGCACACGAGATGGCCATTGGTACACTGGTACACCGGCGCCCGCGCGAGCTCATAACAGATGGGGCACGTCACGAAGGAAGCGTAAACTTGGTCCGATTCCGTCGAAGTCATTTTTCCTGGAAGGAGAGGGAAAGAGTTACTGATGGCGGAGACTGACGGCAGAAACCGAGTTCGACCGTGTAGTTGCTCTCCCCGAGCCGGAGGGGAAAAAGTGGAGGTTTCTCCTACGCGTCAACGACCTGCTCCTCCAAGGAGACGTGAAAGCGAGATTGTTCAGAAAAGCTCGCATCCTATGGAAGGAAACCCAAGACACCTTTCCCTACCCCACACAGATTCGTCCGCTGAACACGAGACGAGGTGGAACGGCAGGATAGGGATAACTAAAACTAGCTCAAGGCACGAACCTATCATATTAGTTTATATTAACAATATTCCAGTAAAAATGCAAGTTAATACCAGCGCAGAACGTACGCTCATAAAATATCCCATAAAATTCGGGCACCGACAGAAGTTACGAATCGGCTTAGGGGAGCCGAAAAGAAGGAGAGACGGAAATTACAAATCCGGAGAAGGGGAGCGGGGGGGGCAAGCCGTCACTTGGTTATGACTAGCCTTCACTCCCTACGCTCCGGGGATGAAGGTAGACTAGTCGTCGGTGAAACGAACCGAGGGATGCGACTACGATTTCGACTGGGCCGCGGCATCACCCATGGCTGTTCGGGGACAGGGCCGCGGCTACGTAGCGCGTATGGAGGCGTACTCTCTGGTTCCTCCGTTTCCGATTGTTCGCGTTCTGAGTCCTCGTGCTCGGTGTCCTCTTCCCTTTCCCTTTCTACTATTTCTCCCGAAGGGGGCTGAGTAGGGATAGAGGTTAAGATAAATTCGTCCCACGGGTCGAGATACGGGGATGGATCAAGCTCAGTGGGTGCGGTCAAGGTTGTGAGCTGATCATTATTTTGCGTTTGCCGCAGGTGGACTTCCTCGCGGGCGGTTGTTGGTTTGATTCGATCCGCGTGGACATGCATCTTACGTTTGGTTTCTAAATGTTCAATTTTAAAGTTTACCGGACCGAGAGCTTCGATAATTCGATAGGGTCCAGACCATCGCGGTGCTAATTTCTGCTTTAACCCTCTTGGCGTAACGACTTCCTTTAATAGAACTCTGTCTCCCACCTTATAACAGGGAGGTTTATTTTGTCGCCGGTGTCGTTCTTGTCGAGCTTCGGCGGCCTGTTCGGCCACCTGTTGAGCGGTTTGATGTGCTAATTTCATCCGTTGTTGTAATTCTGAGGCAAAATTGTCATCTATATCATAACGCACTTCCACCGGCTTGGTAACTATATCAAACGGATAGGTAGGGTCTCTACCATACAAAAGGAAGAATGGGCTCTCATTCATAGAAGCGTGAACCGAGGTGTTGTACGCGAAGAGAGCGTAAGGTATCCACTCGTCCCAATCGTGTTGATCTCTGGCTACATAATGTGCTAAAATATCAATTAATGTTTTGTTAAATCTTTCCACAACGCCATTACTGGCGGGATGATAGGCGGTGGTGAGGAGCCTGTTTATGTTCAGAAGCTTGCATACTTCGGTAAACATTTTCGAAATCAGATTCGGAGCTCGGTCCGTCAGTAAGTGCGTCGGCGTCGAGTGACGTAATATAATATTGGTAACGAAGGCTTTCGCGATCGTCTTACTACTAACATCCGGTAGTGGAATAGCCTCAGCATACCGGGTAAAGTGATCGACGAAGACTAAGATATATTTATTCCCCGTAGTGGTGCGCGGGAGTGGTCCAACAATATCCATAGCGGTACGTTCAAAGACGTGTGAAAGGGGAGCAAATAATTGTAATTCGGCTTGGGCTCTGCGTCCGCGCCGACGATGTTTCGCGCAGCTTAGACAGCTTTGACAATAATTTCGTATCTCCTTGGTCATTTCCGGCCAATAAAACGACTTAGCTATTTTAGAACGCATCTTAAGTTCTCCCAAATGTCCAGCGATGGGATTATCATGGAAGGTATATAGGAGATAATCCTTAAGAGCGGCTGGGACAACAATTTGTTCCCACCAGTCGGACTGTCCTTTATTGGTGCCTTTGTGGCATAGGGCGCCTTCTTCATTGAGATAGAATTCATCTAAGGTAAGGCCGTTCCAATTTCCTGAGATTGCTCCGCTTTGCAATTGTTGGATAAGGGGTTTCCACCGCGTATCTCCTTGTTGCGCCTTCGCGATTTGCGTCAGGGAAAATATAGGTTCTACCTCCTGGATTTGCCGAATAGGGATACGGCTAAGAGCATCTGCATTTTTATGCGACTCTCCAGCTTTGTGAACCACGTCAAAATCGAATTCTTGGAGGAAGATAATCCATCGTGATAGCCGCGAATTGGTAGTTGAGTCCTTACAGTCTAATAACCAACGCAGAGGTCGATGATCTGTGAGTATCGTAAATTTTCGTCCATATAAGTAAGGTTTGAAATATCTCACAGCCCAAACCGTAGCTAAACACTCCTTCTCAGTCGTGCTGTAATTAAGTTCGGGTTTTCTCAGTAATCGACTTGCATAAGCAATCGGTTTCTCGGTGCCATTTTCCTCTTGGGATAATATGGCTCCTAAGGCAACATTTGAAGCATCTGTAGCAAGGATAAAAGGCTTCGAAAAGTCCGGTGATTTTAATAATGGAGTGGAGGTTAGAATGTGCTTTAGCGTCTCGAAACTTTCTTGTTGAGCCGGGCCCCATTCGAAAGAGGCATCTTTCTTCAATAAATCCGTTAAGGGTTTCGCAATTTTTGCATACTTGTCCACATGTCGACGATAATAACCAGTTAATCCTAAAAAGGATCGAATTTCTCGCTCATTTTCGGGCCTAGGGAAGTCTAAGACGCACTTTACCTTATCGCTATCTGGTTTTATACCCTGTTCAGAAATTTCATGGCCTAAAAATTTTATTTGCCTCTGCAGGAAATGACATTTTTTTGGTTTTAGCTTAATTCCGGCTTCGCCTAATCGTTGGAATATTTGTTCCAAGCGTTTAAGGTGAGTAGGGAAGTCGGGACTGAAAGTCAAGATGTCGTCCATGTAGACGAGACATGTCTTTCCCTTCAGACCATGCAGGACAAAGTCCATGGTTCTTTCAAAGGCTGCAGGTGAGTTACGGAGCCCCATGGGGCACCTGTTCCATTGATAGTGCCCATCAGGTGTGGAGAAGGCTGTTTTCTCCTTATCACATACACTCAATTGCCAAAATCCTGAGACTGTGTCCATGGTGGAGAAATATTTTGCTTGGCCCATCAAGCTAAGGGATTCCTGCACTAAGGGCAGTGGATATGGATCTACTTTAGTGATTTTGTTTAACTTGCGGTAATCTATAACTAATCTCAAACCGCCTAGTTTTTTCTTAACGAGAAGCGCTGCTGAACTCCAGGGTGATGTAGAATGTTCGATGATGTTATTCGCTAAAAGTCCATCGATTATTTCATTTAATTGCTGCCGTTGCGCATATGGAATTCGATACGGGGGGGAGTAAACGGGCGCCGCATCGCCGGTATCAATTTTATGTTGCACAATATCACAATACCCCAAATCGTAATCATTAACGGCGAAAACGTGTCGATATTTATATAATAAGGTTAAAAGCTCTTGGTGTTCATCTTCCGGGATATCAGTCCAATCAAATAATTGGTTAAATTCGGCCTCTGATAATTGTGCCGTTTCTCCTTCTCGGATAGTCCCGACCGGGTCTATTTCCTGGACCGCCTCGAAATACGTGCCTACTTTTTCTCCTTTCTTTAACGTTATCGTCTGGTGGGTCGAATTGCGGAGACGGATGGGTACTTGTCCCTTTTTGTTGGGTGTGACCAATACATCGGCTCCGAATATTCCTTCCTGGGCAAGGGGAAGTGTCTCAATTACTCCCATTTTATTACTTGTGCGACGTCCTCGGATGGTCGCGCTTACGATATTATCCGTCATGGGGGGAAGTCGGCACGGTTCTATTAAGACTACCTCCTTTCCTTCTCCGTTTACCTGTCCTTGTGATCCCTTTTTAGATCTTATAGCCGCAGTTACCTGGGCCTTTTCCCTCGATTTATTCCGACTTCCCTGGACCTGTCGGTTACGCGTTGTCGTTTCGTCGGGTAGTTCCGTCCCCGACTCATCTCCGGACATCGTGGAGTTTAATAACGTTACTACCGTAACAGGAGGTATAATCAATTCTCCTTTCTTTAAGTTGATAAGAAAGCCCTTATCAGCGATCATATCCCTTCCAATAATGCCGTCGCAAGGATATGTAACGTCTATATCCACTAGACAACACGCAAAGGGGAACTGCAGGTCGCCGATTTCGAAGGTAGGGTTCGCAATACCGTAAGTTTGAATGATATGACCGGTAGCGCTTCGTAAATCGGTCTCTTTATGGTGATCGATGTGTATCCTTTCCTTCATTGTTTTGGCAAAAGCTTTAGACAAGAGGGATACCTTAGCTCCAGTGTCTATCTGCACAATGGCCGGGCTTCCTCCTATATAACATTCAAAGGTAGCTTCGCTTCGAATATCGGGATACGTAATAGCAGTGACCGCTTGAGCCTGGGGTTTCCCGGTGTGCGGGTTTCGCTTTTTGTCCTTTTCGGGAGTGTATTCGGCACGAGAGGGTCGTCGCCGGTTATTATACGGGGATCGCTGGCCCTGGACGCTTCGTACTTTTCCTCTCCACCTGTTGGGTTTCTCCTCTCTAGCACGACCCCGATAGCTCTCGCGCCTTCTTGGGGCCTCCGCATGCTCGACGTCGCTTCGCGTACGCATAGGAGCATCGCTAGGATTGTTCTCTCGGCGATCGGAGGGATTCCGGTTCCGATAGAGTTGATTATTCGGTCGATTGGACATACGACTAGTGTTACCGGCGCGGTAGCCTCCTCGTTGGGAAGGCGGATTATTCCGATTACCTCGATTATCTCCCCAATTATTTCGCCTCTCTGGAGGGATTCTAACATTACCGGTCGCGGAGGTTCGGGTTAACCCTTCCACTCTGGCTTGCAGTTCTTGCATAGCCGACGTCAATTGAGCTATCTGATCCTGTGAGGGGGGGTCGGTCACTCGCTCGCTGTCCCGGACTGTTCGTAATATTCCCCGCGGATGGGAGGTGAGCTGTTCGATCGTCTCCTCACTGATCGCGGCTTTGAGTGCCTCATCGAAGGTCTCAGCCTCGCGACTCATTACTCGTCTACGGATCTTTATATCTATTCCGTTAAGAAATTGCGCCTTTAACCGTTCATCTAACTCCTTTCTTTGAATGCGCTGAATAATAGCGGCTTCTGCGGCGTCGGCTCCGGGCTCCGGCGTGATCTCGATTTCCATCGCGAGCGCTTGAAGTCGGGCGGCGTACGTTTGTACGTCCTCGTCCCGTTTTTGGACGCAGGTATAAAATTTACTAAGCCTAAACGAATATGGTTCCCTTTCGAACCGCGCGATCATTAAGCGCTTGAACTCGTCAAATTCGTCGACCTCTTTAATTCTTCTATCCTTCCGTACGAATTCCCGAGCTATCCCGGTGAGTTTGAGCTTGGCTACGGCCAGCATTTGGGCCTTTGACCATGCCGCGACTTTCGTTACGTCCGCTAACGAGTCAAAAAAATCCGTAATTCGGAGACCTCCCGTTTCTCCGGAAAATACGGGCAGGAGTGGAATGATTCCGCCCAACCCTCCTAGGGTGAGGGGGTTTGGATTCGGATTCGCTTGAGCTGGCCCTACCGCGGGTTGTGGATTGCCCTCCATTTTTTTGCGATAGGTTTAATTAGCTTAGGAAAACAGACTAGGAACAGTATCGGAAGTAGTTCTATGACTTAGGTCCCTACTTCGACTGGAATGGTCCCTTTTATTCGAATATGATCCTTTCCGCTCTATCGATATTTCGAAGGAGTCGAACCCCACTCCTGAAAAACCAATTTGTGGGTGCCGGGAGGTGGCCGATTTCTCGTTCCCCCTTTTTGTCGGCTAACAGGTCCGTGAGACCTGCCCACGTCAAGATGGCGGTTCGGAGGAGTTACGCGTTACGCGAGTGGATGCGAGTGGAGGAAGTGCATGGGTTCGACGGTAGAGCGGCGGATGATGACATTCGAATAAAGGACATTACAACGGATAAAACAATAACAAAGATTTATTAAAGCTAACTGGTCGATTACAGATACGGCGAGCGTCGGTCGCCTGAGTTCGGATTCGCGGAGGGAGAGTTTACAAAACTTCGGGTCATACCTCGGGATCCGGGTCGCTCTTCACAGACGATACGATCTCGTAGGTTTCCGGCGGTTCCCCTCGACTTTTTCCGCACGCGCACAGGCTAAGAGTTAGACGTAACCGACCCCCCTTTTCTCCGTCGTCGCCCTTTTATTCTCTCGGTCACGAGTTTCAGGTTCGCCAACCCGCGTTTTTCGACTCTTGTTCCTCCTGATTCATTTTTTCTATCATTATTGTTAAACTAAACTGAAATTTAACTTTTCAACCAACACGAACAATATCTCATTACAGTCATACACTAACTGCTCGTTCCAGTGTTTACAAATATTAGCAACACGCGTAAATACTATCGCAAATTAACATAATTTATACATTTTTTCTGTAAACAATTTACGCTATGTGTATTTTGCAAAAAGACATTGGAGAATAATTTAAAATATCGGAGTTGATTTTTCTCTTTTTCTTCGTTTGCACGAAGGTTGGTTTCTTTGTTGCTATATTCTAGTATAGTACAGTACCTAACACAGACTTCAATTTCAGTGTTCCGTTAACAACAGAAGTCGAACACATCCTTCAACCCTTGTGTTTTGCTGGATACGAGTCTTCATTTATTATTAAACAGAAATGCTCTCGATTGGTCGATAGTGAATCTGAAAATAAAACAAATCCAAATTATTTTTTTAATGAATATATATTTATACGTACAAAATTAATTAATTACAGCAATGAAAGTAGTTTTATCAGCGATTTTTTAGAAGCAATTATATCGGATATAAATACATTTTAATAGTACGAAGAGGAAACACCCCTTCCATTTATCACGTTTACAGCTTGGACTACAAAAGTAAAAATTTTAAAAATTAAAATTATTTCTGACCTTTTTTCGACAAATGAACTTTTAAAAATGCTTTAGAAAAAGCAGCAATTTACTTTCGTTTTGTCTACCCTAATTTAAGAAACTTCGATAAACGCCACTGACTCTAGGTACGATACGAGAATAAGATCGAAAGTGTCCTTTCGGGAGGGAATTTTCAAAAACGTCACCGAACTAAAAGTGTTTCACAAAATCAAAATTCTACTCACCATTTCTGATTTTAAATAACACATGCCGGAAATTTAGTGTTTAAAAAAAAAACATTTTTTTCGGCTTGTAAATTATTTATTTGTTATAAATATAATTAGACCTATGTAAAATATATAGTTAATTGACATCGTAATTTTTTTATTATAAGTAAATTTATAAGAAACAATTTAAAGAATTTCATGTACATATTTTATTAGGTAACTAATATTCACAATCGAAGAATATCTTAAGCAACCGGATTGTCGTACATTGTAATACTTTAACATACAAGTTTAACATTCGAGAATATTACAGCCATTTTAGATATCCTGGCCCATTAAAGAAAAATTTTTTGTGACCCAAAATTGAGCGTCCGAAGTGGTGTCGACCATCCTGACCCAAGACCGAATTTGCAGAGCGTAATTGTATGCTGTTGCGATACACTTTTTACGGCCGACTTGTCTCCCGCTCATCGAAATGTGTGTGCTTGCGCCTCTTTACGACAGATCCGACGCGCTACTCGACTTTTTCATTCGGGTTTGCGGGCATTCGCCAAATTTACCAACTATTGTTAGAATTTTGAAAAGATCTTTCTTCCTCGAAACACGAGGACACATTTACTCTGCACCACGCATACACTTCCATGTGTGACTCTGTTCTATCGCGCTGTTCTAGTATATTAAAACACTGTTTCTATTAAATTTTTTTGCGTTTATATTGGATGTTTCGATATCGCTCACTAACAGGTTGAAGCTAACCTCAGAGTACTAATACTGTGTCTTAATGTTCTCTGTAACTGTATAACGCTGATAAATTATTGTGTTTATGCACATAACTTGTGTATATAGAAAAACAATATATAAAGTTTATATAATCTCAAATTAAATTATTTGGTAATTTTCGAAAAAAAAAAGTTCTGAACTTCATGAAAATAAGTGAAATTTATTAGTAATTCATGTTTTATTTAAATCGCTACAATTTTGAATATTAAACAACGTGTATGATTGTCACTGAATTTAAACGTAAACTCATTTAAAATCTTTACGTGCCGATGACAACAAATTAAAACCCAATAAAGTTTAGAAGAACAATCGTAAACCGAAATACATTTCAACGTTTTGACATTGAAAATGCTGCTTAATGATACTTTTTCATGTGTTCTCGCATAGAAACTTCGTCTTCAAACTTTACTTGACACAAGACGCATTCCAATTCGTATCGATCGATTCTTACTTCTGGGAACAGATCGAAAGATGCCGATGGTTCCACATCTGTCTCGAAGGTCGTGTCTTCAGGAATATATTCAGGATCGCACGATATGTCGCTCGTCGTTTTACAAGTGATTTCTTCGGGTTGTTTTTGCGCTTCGTCGGAATCAATTGCTGCACTATGACAGGAACCACATTCTTTTCTTTTCTTCTCACCTATAACGTCTTTTATATCCTGTAAATATACATTCGATAAAATTTAATATATTCTATGTACGGATTTTTTTAAACAACCAATTCGCTTGTTATAATACAAAAACTTTTAACGATTTTATATTTTTGATTGTGTATAAATAAAATATTATTCACTACAGCTGTTTAGTGTCGATTGCTATTATCGTAATTAGTAATTACATATTCGGCGCCTTTCAAACTACGAGCGTGAAAACACTTCGTTACTGGCTCGCGAAAATATTTGACTGCAATTTGAAAAAATATAGACCTATAAATTTCCATTGTTGTTTCTCTGTCTGTCTTTTCAGTTACTGAAGAACGGAATTAGGTAAGTGAACGTCGAAACCAGATATGGAAATCTTAGAGGATGACGGCTCGATTAATTTCATAATTTTATGTATATCGTTAACAAAACTATGTAGAAAGTGTTTATTAAAAAGTGCATTTTGAAACATTCTTTTACATCGGTTTATTTGTATCATTTAACTTGTGTCAAATACAATGAGATTATTTCCACCCCAAACAGTTTTCAAAGTGATTTCAGATGGAAAATGCTTAATTCTTTAGCTTTACCGATGTAAATAGTTTATTTTTCTATCTCAATATACACAATAATTAACAGAAATTTTTTTTTTGTTTACGTGATTTATCGGATTTTATACATTTCGTGCCATAAAGACCCAAAGGTGCCAGTTTAACACTCAATACAAATTGAAGTTTATGTGGTTTATAACGAACGTACTAGAAATAAAAAGTAATTTATTGTATGGTTCTTTAGTTGTGGAAATATAAAAATAGTTGTGTTTTTCTTCTGGTGTAATAAATTCGTTATTAATATAGGATAATAGTTTCATTTGTCGAATATATTTATACCAGCGAGTAAGCTCGGCGTTGTCCAGGAAAAAAAAAAAAAATAGAAAATAGGAACAAACATTAATTTCGTACTTCTATTGTATTACATTATAAAATTTTGTTTATCGGCTTTGTATGATAACCACAAAGGTTTTCTTACATACCCGATCTCACCCATTTTCACCGAGTGCGAGGATTAGTTCCGTTCTCTTCCGGGGCGAATTAGAAAATTTTTAATTTGGTCTAAAAATATGTTGTTTAGGGTAATACTTAACTCTCTCCCTCTCTCCTGCAGAAAGGAGTTTCCAAAAGTCCCTTCTTCGTGTGCATTCTCATAACCTACTCTAACTGTGTACCATATTTCAACTTTCAACTCCTAACCGTTTCAGCTCTGCTCTTATTAGCGAGGTTGAGGCCGAAGTTTTAAACACGAAAATATGTACGTCGGACGTTGAGCGCCGCTTTCCTAGAAGCCTAGAAGTTTGACATGTGTTGTAGCCTAAAGTTGACAATGGTGTTTGAAAAGTCAGTGGAATCACGCTCGACATTCCAAACGCCATTGTCAAACTTCTAGGCTTACAGGAAAGCGGCGCTGAACGTCCGACGTACATATTTTCGTGTTTAAAACTTCGGCGTCAACCTCGCTAATAATATTATTATTATTATCAACCCATCATAGTTATATATATATATAGATCTTAATTTTTGATTCTGTAAACTAACGTAGTTACGTTGAGCATTGTTTGAATGTAATGAAATGTTTTATGTAACTCTATACAATTATAATGTGTTTGGGTATTTTATAAATTTTGTCGCTTTGATAATCGAAATATTAAATTAAAAATATATAAACTTGTCGTAATATTTACTTTAGATGAGATATTTCTACCGTGCAACAAGTACACGTGTCTTTTCAAATTATCTTTATCTTTAAACGAAGATTGACAGCATTGGTAATCGCACTTGAATGGTCTTTCATCCGAATGCACTTTGTAGTGCCGTGTTAAATGACCGTTATTTATAAAACTTTTTCCGCTGGATTCGCATTTAAACGGCTTCTCACCCGTGTGAATCAGCATGTGTCTATGTAAGTTCTGTTTCGTCGAAAATGTTTTACCGCATGTCGCGCATTCGTGTTTTCTTTCCTTTTAAAATTTCCGTTGAGTAAAAATAGTTAATTAGTGATAAATGTAAACAGAGATTATTTGTAGTATCAGAAATATTATGGCCAAATTTATAATATGTATTGTAGGTACGATACAAGGTTAAGATGGAAAGTGTCTTGTCAGGAATTTTTAAAAAGCATTGCCAAATTAAAAGTGTTTCACAAAATTAACGTTTACTTACCATTTTTGAATTTAATTAACTTAATTTGAATATTAAACGCTGTAAATTTAGATATTTTAAATTGATTGTAAAAACTTTGCAGAAAATAAAAACAACAATGCAGAGAAATAATGTTATAAAATTTATTGTTCTCCGAGTGTTGCGCATGTATTTGAACACAAGAATAATTGGAAACACAAAGATATAATTGCATTTTTTTCCTGTTTTTTCATGTGACTTTTGGCTGATTTCGGATACATTAGCTCTCACATTTATTTAATCATATTCGGACAAAAATTAAATAGGTGTGTCACTATTCAGGAATTTCTTAACAATATGACATGTATTCAATATAGTGGCCTTCTGTAATTGATATGTGTTTCTATTCAAGGCTTTCGTTTACAGTGTATGACATCTGTGAAGGAGAGAAAAACAGGTACAATAAACACCTATCCAGCCTTCACAAATGCCTTATTTCCTGAGCGAGTTCCGTGTACTTGCCGATTTTTCAGTGTATATGTTTTGTATATTGTGAGTGTTTAGAATGGCTATGTCTATAATATATGTGATTTTATTGTATGTGTCAATGTCTACGAGTGTGATGTCTGGTCCGTTGTAATAAATTGTTTTATCAGTGATTATGGCTCTGTCGTAGTATATTTTGTGTGGTTATTTTCTAACACTGCCTTTGGAGTAAATTTGTAGTATGGTATCTGCATGTTTGTGTGCAAGCTCTTGGTATATTATATTCGCTACTTGATTATGCCTATGTAAATAGTCTGTGCTAAGAGCTGGAAACCAGAAGTTACATTATTATTATCATTATTTGTCAATTTGTCAATTATTATTATCATTATTTGTCAATTTGTCAATTATTATTATCATTATTTGTCAATTTGTCAATTATTATTATTATTATTTGTCAATAAGTTGTCAACGTACACAAGTTGCCGGAAGTACGTAGAAAAGAATCGACTGGTAAATTTGCAACGTGTGTCGGGTCAACGACTTGTATTGTCGAAACACTTTGTCCACCTGGAGAGGTTTCAAACCGCGATGATTGTGTCAACACGCTGTAAGTGAAAAAACAAACTGTATGGAGTATAATATTTTCTGACGAAGGTAAGTGGCTCTAAGGTTATTAACCGAAAATTTGTTGAAGAAAATCGTGATTGGGTAAAAGTTCACAATTAACATATTACGCGTTTATACGTAAACGTGTGCTAAACAGATAGACGTTTCTAGGGGCGACGGATATGAAAATAGTTAAATACGAAAATTCATCGGATTACATGCGGACAATTCACGGTGGAAACTGGTATTGAATGACCTAGTTTTCGTCGCGGAGTAACTCATTAAAAGCGGACCATGAAGTCGTATCACGTGACGTTGAATTGCTGTTACTCGACCGCTGACCTGTTTCTGTCGACTTATTTTCTAGCGAAAAAATTTATTTCTCGCCGCACTTTTGGGGCGTCACGTGATCGCAAAAAGTCACGTTCCACCGTATCACACGATTGTTCTCTTTAAAAACGTAATCATAATAACACTAAATTTAAATAAATCGCTTTTAATAATACAATACTTTAATAATAATTTTATAAAAAAAAGTTAATACTTAATCTTTGTAATTTTAAATAGAACTGGTTTTTTGACAGCTCGACCACCCAAGAAAAGTCATTTTCGGGTTTTCGAGAGTCCACGTACTACTGTTTGAGAAAAGCTTTTGATATTAAGTAACTTTCTATCGTAAGCCCTATTTGATATACGATTTATTTTCCTTCAAAACAGAGCAAATTAAAAAAAAACACGAATGGAATAATAATAATTACTTTCAAATTCACACGACAATAAAAAATTCTGTAGAACTGTTAACGCTTAATTAAACATTTAAGAAAAAATATAAACACAAGAATAATGAAAGCAAAATATTTGTTAGGTCATGTACAGTGCATGCCGTTTGTATACAGTACTGTACTGTATAATAAAATCCCTGTCTTCTAGATTAAAAGTTGTTTTCCGATAAGCCAAATCTTCCTTTAGTTTCAATGTCGTAATTAATTTATTTTATGGAAATAAATATATATATTCGTGAATTTGGGTTGGTTTTATTTTCAGATTTTATATCAAGCTGTAATTTTCTGACGCGAAATGTGGAAAAGAATTTCTAATTTTATTGCTTTAATTTTCAGATATTTAATTATTTTTATAAAATAATATATAATGTCATTGTCTTACCCGATTTCATCCAGACTTTGTTACTTTCAGACACACTGTCAACCAATAAAGAGCATTTCTGTGTAATAAAAGAAGAATTGTTTCTATGAAAACACAAGAAGAGTGAAAGGGTGTGTTCGACATCTGTGGTGAACGGAATACTAAAGCCTGTGTTAGAAAACTACAAAAGAATATAACAATAAAGAAACCACCTTTCGTGCAAATGAAGATATTTTAAATTATTTTCCAATTTTTTTTCGAAAAATACACTTTATATAAATTACATTAATTTGTGATAGCATTTATGCTTATTGGTAATATTGTAAACACTTGTATAAGCAGTTAATCTATTATCTATGATGTGATAGCATTCGAGTTAGGTTTGAATTTTAGTTTAGTTTGACAATATGTAAATATAAGTGCTCTAATTGTTTTTATACATTTGATTAACGATTAATTGTTGATTAATTATTGAGGGAGGGTCGATCTTAACGCTACTTTTAATATATTTATCGTATTTTACAGGTTTAAACAATGAAAACTCTACGATTGGATTTGTTTCTTGCCAGTTGTGTAATCGAGCCATCCCAGTCGTCTACGCAACCACCTCGGGATTCACTCCGGAGTGAGACCCTTTACCTGTGATCAATGCAAACGAAGTTTTACACAAAAATATTTTCTAATGGAACGTATCCGAACTCATACCGAAGAGGAGCCATATTCGTGTAATTATTGCTCACAAAAGTTCTGTCACTCGTCATATGATTAAGTGATTAAGTATCATAATAATAATAATAATCTCGAATAATATTTTTGAAGGAAAATAATAACGAAAATAGATGAAAATAATTGACTCCTTTCGTTTGTTTAAAGAAATATTTAATTAATACCTGTATTCAGATTTTATTGAACACGAAAAGAAGAAAGTTTTCGTGTTTAGAAAGTTTTATTTTTTTATATCTGTAATATTTGCATTTCCTATAAAACGATTGATTTTGCGGACGAAAGCAGAAAATGGTTTGTATTACAGATAAATGGAAGTTTAATTAAAATAGTAAAAGTGCACAATCTGAATGGAGACTTCAGAATAGCGGAAATCTCTACGTAACGGACATTTTTCAATTGCCAGACTTTCCAAACACGACATTATTATACCCACCTTTAAATAATGCACGCCGTCTTTCGATACCAACCTTACATAAACGTATACAGTTGCCTTCAATATTCCGAAAGAAATTAATTACGTACGAAACATTTTAAAACAAAGTATCGGTTCAGATACTCTTTTAGAAGACGAATAAAGGCACTGAAAATAGAAATGGGGAGAGGGCATCTTGTAAAAAGCCGAACAACACCAGAGTCTATAGCTATACCGGTGTCTCAGTTGCGCTCTAGAGTTTATATATCGGGTTGCCGATAACTGGCGCTCGAGTCGCATTGCGGCGAGAAGGGATTGGTTTATTCATTTGGTTAGTAGGTAGTTTTATCGTTTTCAAGCATGTTTGTAACTTTTTTCTACCAGAAAAACAAACAAGAGAAAATGCCGAAGAAGTGTTTTATGACGGGTCTAAGTCTGGCTCGTGCAAATCTAGTGAGATGTGGCACATTTTTACGCCACTTTCGAACCATTTAGATAAGTGGAAATGTATAAATCCTAGAAAAGATTTACAACTCGCAAGAAAATCGCGAATATGCGACTAGCATTTTGATTAAAAATCTCCGATTAAGAATTATGTAAGAGTGAGAGTTGACATTTACCACGGAAAGTGCTTATTATTCGAACTGTTTTAACCGTCCGTTATATCGGCTAGTTAAATTTCCAGAACATTTATAATCGTTTGCAAAATACTAGCATATGAACTATTATTATCGTCCACTTTTCACACGTGTATAAACTAAATTAAAAATATGTCTTAATACAATACACAACTCAAACACTACAGTGTGCATAATAAACTGTTTACGTGTGGAAGGGTATTTTAAAAAATTAATCTTTATTATTGGTTCACGTCAGAAAAATAGGCGTGACTTTTGTAAATCACACTTTTCTGAGTGATTTTGCTGCAACCCGGAAATGTCGACAGTTTACGTCAGCAGAGTAATCGTCATTGCGTGACGTAATTTTTCTAAAATATTTAAATATTACAGTAAAACGCGGTAAGTTATAGTTTAACTTCTATAATATTCTTAGTTGTTCGTATAGCTTGTATTCGAATTTAATTAGTATTATTTTGTTAGGAAACGTTAAATATATATTATTTACTAGGAGAATAATGTAAAAATAGGGCTTTATTCCCCTTATATTTATAAAAATTTTACTTAAATATTGTATTTTATTCAAATAATATTTCTAAATTTTAAAACGTAACTTTATGACGTAACGAGGATGTTTCCGTTTGGAACTTCCTTGACAACGAAAAACGGAACGACACTAATCTTTCGTTTTCTCGTCCCCATCTTTAAAACGATGTTCATTCTAATATATCATTAAAGAAATGTATTTTGATTAATGTCATCATACGTGGAATTAATTGTATAATCTAGGGATCGTAAGAATTATGTAAGAAAAGGACTAATTTAACCAATTTTGTTGTTAATGTAAAACGGGGAGGAGATCCCCCTTTCAGTTAAAAAGGAAATTTGTCAACTCTTATCACCACTTTCATCACTCAGTTTCGACGTCATTCGACAGTTTTACCCCTTTCATGTGATGAAATTGAAACGATTTGATTGGGTAGAGCATGACAATATTATCGAGTTTCGCGCCTAAGTCAGAGAGTCTGGCCAGAAACTTCTCCCAAAGAAGCAAACCTGGAGTTCTCCAAATATCCGTTTGGGGGTTCTCGTTGATCCTTTCACGCGAAAAGATCGCTAAAGCTTTTGTCTCACGAGAAATGCAAGTAGGAGATCTCCAATACATAGTCCAGTGTTCGCTGAAGAATCTCATCGCCGAAAAAGTTAATTAAATGGAGAAGTAAAGACGTATAAATTCATGACCTACGAAGAGAAACCTATGAACTTTTAGAATATGAACTTCCCATAGAAGATAGATCAACTACAGAACAACGTCAAGTCTACAATTGTCGTGGTAGTACGAAACTCAGGAAAATTATGTCATATTCTCTCTCGCGCGCGGTTTAGGATCTAGATCTAAGATAGCTCTATTTGGATCGATTTATTTGTACTTTCAATTTACGTGATTATTTTAAATATAACAAAATAAAATTTAATTAGATTTATCTCTGACTCAAGTCCATCCAGCACCCTTCCAAACTTCCTCGCGAGATATAATTTGCGTGTCAGTCCGCACTGACTGGTGTCAGGAAAAACGCTACGACAGGGGCTCCAACGCGTCTTAGTTTAACAGGATATCTTCGCATACCAGTCTCATCTTAAAGGAAGCCATCCCATTTGACGACCGGGAATCAATCACGCGATCGATATGTCGATTAAGTGACAGAAGGTTGTTTCTAACCTGTTCTGCCCCGATTCTAATCTCACAATAATATAAAACTTCATTTTTTACTATAAAAAAGTTTACAAAATCAAAAATACGTGTATTATAATGTCCCGATAAAACTACATTGAAACATAAAAAAGTAAACTAATTTATTTAAATTTAATTAAATATACAACTGTCGTTTCGCTTGCCTGCATTCCATCCCTCAAACAGAATTTGGAAGCTTCCATTAAGGCTGTAAAATATTTTAAAAGAAGTTGTTGAGCTGCAATTTTTAAAAAATATACACCTATAAATCACCATTTCGTCAGTAAAACTTAAACGTCAAACCGATTTAAAAATCTCCACCTGCCGATGACAAAAGATTAAAACCGAAATAATTTAACAAGAACAATCGTAAACCGAAAAATATTTCAACGTTTTAGCAAAAAAATGTTCCTTAATGATACTTTGTCATATGTTGTTGCATAGAAATTTCGTCATGTGTTCTCGCATAGAATCTTCTTCGTCAAACTTTTCTTGACACAAGAGACATTCTAATTCATATTGATCTTCTGGGAACAGTTCGAAAGATGCGCATTGTTCCGGATCTGTTTCGAAGGAAATGTCTTCATCAGTGATCTCAGGATCATGTGATGTGTCGCTTGTCAATTCAAAAACGATTTCTTCGGATTGTTTTTGTGCTTCATCGGGATCGATTGCTGCAGCCGAACAAGGATCATGTGATGTGTCGCTTGTCATTTCAAAAACGATTTCTTCGGATTGTTTTTGTGCTTCGTAGGAATCGATCTTCATCAGTGATCTCAGGATCATGTGATGTGTCGCTTGTCAATTCAAAAACGATTTCTTCGGATTGTTTTTGTGCTTCATCGGGATCGATTGCTGCAGCCGAACAAGGATCATGTGATGTGTCGCTTGTCATTTCAAAAACGATTTCTTCGGATTGTTTTTGTGCTTCGTAGGAATCGATTGCTGCAGCTGAACAAGGATCAAATTCTTTTCTTTTCTTCTCACTTACCACGACTTCCATATTGTCTTTAACAACCTGTGAATATACATTCGATTAAATTTAATATATACTATGTACAGAGTGCAATTAGTTTTAAATAACCAACTTGCATGTTCAAGTACAAAAACGTGTAATGATTGTTCATTCATAAATATATATAAATAAAACATTCAATCACTACAGCTGAGGAATGTTGGTTGCCATCATCGTAATTAGTCATTACATGTTCGGCGCTTTTCAAACAATGGGCGTGAATACACTTTGCTATTGGCTGGCGAAAATATTAAGCTGCAATTTGAAAACACTATAAATTATAAATTCCCAAGTATCCATCTGTCGTGTTCGTCTGTCTTTCCAGATACTTCAGAACGGAATTAGATAGATGAACAAAGAATTCTTCTCACCATATTCTCCTTTTCCAATTTATAACTGCTTCAAGCCCTCTGGTGGTAGATACGAGTTTTTATGGTGAGAAGAATTCTTTGTGTTTTAAATTAATTGTAAAGTGTCAGAACCTCTAATAAAAGGCTGACACTGGATCGATTTTAACTTTGTGAATGGTTTACCTATTTTCACCTTTGTAAAAGAAGTTTCTTCAAAATAACCATAATAACTGTTACTTCTGGAGTAGTGAAAAGGATTAAAAGAAAGACTCAAGAAATGTAAAAATTTTTTGTAAATAGTCTAAACTTCATTTTACGAAGAAATAATATCCTGAGTTAACATTGAAAATTAATTTATTTCTATCATTTAATAATTTGAAATTTGAAGAATCAATTCTAATGGCTCATCTCGGATACATGAAATGACACAAAAACGTTACGATACCAACCATATATCCAGTGACCCATACGTACAAAAAATGCTCAGTCTGAGCGTATTAATGGCTGTTTTAGACGAAGAATTTAGAATCGTTGTACATTTTTAACACAAGTATAATCCTGTTAATTACAAAAAGAACTTACTTATTCGAAATATCAAATGAAACAAATACAAGTGTTTAGAATATATGCGAGAAATAATTATTGAAACAATGTATGCTCGTGAAAGTTATCATTTATTCATTCTAATAGCCGATTGGGTGTTAAGAGTTTAGTCATTAACAGATTTATACACTTACCTCGTTGCAAGATGGAATTTCCTTTCCCGGATGGAGTTTTCTCACGTGTCTGCATAAGTTATATTTAGTTGTGAATGTGCGGTTGCAAAAATTACAGGAAAATGGCCGCTCTCCAGTGTGACTTCTCGAGTGAGTTCTTAAAGTAGCTGAAGAATAAAAAAGTTTCCCGCAGGTGTCACACGTATGGCTTTTTATCTTTGGGTCATTTGGTGGCATCTAATTATTCGATAAGTTTTCAGTTAATACTTCACAATATATGAAAACAGAAAAGCTTAATTTTCTATACACGTAGTTTAATAATTTTATAAACGTACAGCTGACGAGGTGTTGCAGAGAAAGTGGCTTAGATCTTATTATTATTATTGACATTAGCAACTACGCACAGCGTGCAGCTGTTAAAGTCTTTTCGATTGTAATCTGAATTTAATCTTCAAAACATAATATAATTCGTAATTTGAACAAAATAACACGAACTAACTTTATACCATTGTTAACAATAAAGAACACGTTTCTGGTTTTGTTTTTTATACAATGCAAATAGTAAATTAAAAACAACACCAGATGCATTACGTAATTATGAATAAGAACATCCATTGTGAGAATAATAATTGCGAAGGATGATTCTCTTTGCTTTAAAGGTTGCCAATTACCTCGCTTAGTTTATTATTAACAGTGTCTCTGTAATTTTATAGTTAGGCTCCGAAAAGCAATAATGATAATTACAGTTAACTTTCCATATTATTGTTTCTGTAAATTAGCACAGTTACGTTGGGTATTGTTCGATAAATTAATGAAACGTTTTATATAACCCTATCCAAATATATTGTTCTTGTTTATTTTATAACATTTATCTCTTTCAGAAACCAATTATTAAAATAAAAATATAGAAACTTGTTTTAATATTTACTTTAGATAAAATCTCTTCAGGATGACATGCGTAAGTGTGTTGTTTCAACACACGTTCCTGTTTAAAACTCAGTTCACAGTAATTGCACTCGAAAGGCTTTTCATCGGAATGCACTACCTGGTGGTCTCTTAAAAGGCTCTCATACAAAAAACTTTTTTCGCAGAATAGGCAATTATACGGCTTCTCACCGGTGTGAAACGACACGTGAGTACGTAAACTTTGTTTAGTCCGAAATGTTTTACTGCATATTGTACATTGATGTTTTCTTTCCTTTAAAAAAAATTCCGTTGAGTAAAAATAGGTAATTAGTGATAAATTTAAACAGATTATTTATAATATTAGAAGTATTATGGTCAAATCTATAATACGTTTTATAGGTACAGTACGATACACGATTAAGATTGAAAGAGGAATTTTTAAAAGAACATTCTCAAATAAAAGTGTTTCACAAAATAAAAGTTTTACTCACCATACGTGATTTTGGTTAATTAAATTTAAATAATAAAAACCGCAAATTTTCTTTTTAAAACCGAGTGTTAAAACTGTGCCAAAAACAACAATGCACAGAAATAATATTGTAAAATTTTGTTCTTTTCCGAGAGTGACGAAATGCGCGTGAGTTGGACATCCAACGATATTATATAATTTTTTTTTGTATTTTCACGTGACTTTTGGCTGTTTTCGCTGTCACATTTTATGCATTTTAGTCTCTTCGATTAGCAAACGGGTTTTGGTATTATCATTTTTGAATATTTGTTCGCGTTCAAATTGATGTTTTCTTATAAAGGATTTGTTTTGGAATATTTTAAAAATGAAAACGTCATTTTATGTAAATCAGTGAAACTGAAGTGAAAAATACTATTTAAATTCTTTTTTTTTTTTTTTTTTTGCGAATAACAACAAAATGAATTTTAAAGAATTTAGTGAAAGATAATCGTAAATGAAGGTGTATTTAAATGCTTTTAACATTAAAGAATATCTTCCTTAATGGTACTTTTTCATGTGTTCTTGGAGAGGAACTTCGTCATCAAACTACGCTTTACACAAGATACATTCGAATTCGCATCGATCGATTCCTACTTCTAGAAACAGATCGAAAGTTGTCTATTGTTTCGGATGTATTTCTACTGTATGTCAATGTTTTAATAAATGTCTTCGGG
Source organism: Centruroides vittatus (assembly GCF_030686945.1). NCBI lineage: Eukaryota > Metazoa > Arthropoda > Arachnida > Scorpiones > Buthidae > Centruroides > Centruroides vittatus. The sequence goes on along the minus strand of NW_027122720.1, from coordinate 1,894,399 downwards.
ATCACGTGAGATGCCGCTTGTCGTTCCCGAAATGATTCCATCACGTTGTTTTCGTCCTTCGTCTGAATCAGTTTCTGCAGTTTCGAAGGATCAAACTCTTTCTTCTCTTTACTTCTTCGCTTTGCGGCGAAAAGAAGTTGGTTTATCCATTTGGTTAGTAAGTAGTTTTATCGTCTTCAAGCACGTTTGTTACTTTTTTCTACTAGAAAAAGAAACGAGGATGTCGAATAAGTGTTTTGTGACGGGTCTAAGTCTGGCTCGTGCAAATCTGGTGGGGAAGTGGCATATTTTTACACCATTTCCGAACCAGTTAGATAAGTGGAAATGTATAAATCCTGGATGCGATTTACAACTCGAAAGGAAATCACGAATAGCATTGTGTGACTAGTATTTTAATGAAAGATTTCCGATCAAGAATTATATGTGAATTATATTCACGACTTCGACTCTGACTCCACAACCCCGGTTGAAGTTCGTGTTAGTGTTGTTGTAATACTTCTTTTAGTTAGTAAAAACAGAAACCATGTGAGTAAATTTATCAGTTTATTATTCTACTTTACTTTTTAATTTTTAATTCCTTGTACATTCCAATTCACTGTGACACCTCTATTATAAGTCTGGACAAACCCATAATGGACTTGCATGTAAATAGCCCTCTTAATGTTCGTATGATAAAGTTAAAATAATCCAGTAAGACAAAAGCACTAATTCAAATAGTCAACATTTACTATAGAAGACAGGAATAAGAAGATAGCTGCACAGAAGGTTACTTATTGAGCATGTAGGCCAAATAGTTGATGGTACGAAAGCTAATAATCCAGAATCTCTACATTTGGTAGCACTTACCAAATTTAACTTCTAGTTTCATCATATCAGTACTTAATTGGCATTCGATGTCATTTTCTCAGAATGACTTCAGTTTTTGCGACAAAGTCAATCTATTTTTGAAAACCATATCAGTGTTTTCTCAGCCAAAGGTTGCAAGTATATGCAAGTTCATTGGCTTCTTTGAAAACCAATCTACATTTCTCATTGCTGTTAAGAATCTTTGGTGGAATGGCAGGATGGAGCACTCAATTGAAATTTTGGAATTATCAACTAAAGGATTATAGTGATATCGCAATCATCCGCTTCCCCCCGAATGTAATCCGTGTTATATTTGTTATATTTGTGAGATCCGGATTTTTATAGGAATGTTTGGGTGTACTATAGATTACTCCTTATGGAATTTCAAAACTTTGATTATATAATGAAACTCAGGGGACCGAGACGAGTTCAACGGTACCCTATTTTTACACCCGAATGTTTTTTTATTAAATTCTTTTGACTTCTTTTAACTAATTTTTTTAACGCCATCGTTAAAACAACATCGCCGGAAAAAGGCGTAACATCGCCGGAAAATTTAAAATAAAAAGAATGTTATGCAAAAAATTGTAACACCGAAACTGACGAGGGGAATTCGAATCTGTAAGTTTGAAGCAGGGAGTTTGTTTTTTCTTAGAGTAAAAAAGAACGTTGCGAATGTGTTTCGTTTAAAGGTTTTTTTAAAAAGGACCTGTAGCGATACTGCACAGGAGTAACGATTTCTAAAAAAGTGACTACGTCCCGAAACAAGGAGAGCCGATCGATAACTGGGCTGAGTGGATTAATGTGTTTAAGCACTTAATTTCTGTTTATATACAAACATAATGTATAAGCTTTATATAATTTCTAATTAGATTATTTTTGGTAATTTTCATAAAGAAAAGTTCAAAACTTTATGAAAATAATTGAAATTTTATTCGTAATTTTTATTTGATTTAAATCACTATAATTTTGAATATTAAATTACGTGCGTGATTTTGTCACTAAAATTTAAATGAAAACTCATTTAAAATTTTTACGCGTCGATGACAACAGATTGAAATCGAAAGAATTTCAGAATAACAATTGTCAACTAAAAAGTATTTCAACGTTATTAACATTGAGAAGATTGCTTAATGATACTTTTTCATGTGTCCTCGCATAGAAACTTCGTCTTCGAACTTTACTTGACACAAGACACATTCCAATTCGTATCGATCGATTCTTACTTCTGGGAACAGATCGACAGATGTCGATTGTTCCGGATCTGTTTCGAAGGAAATGTCTTCGCGAGTGACCTCGGGATCGTGTGATGTGTCGCTTGTCATTTCAGAAACGATTTCTTCGGGTTTTTTTAGCGCTTCTTCGAAATGAATTGCTGCACTAAAACACGGATCAAATTCTTTTTTCTTGCTCTCACTTATAACGTCTTTAATATTGTCTTTCACATCCTGTAAATATACATTCGATAAAATTTAATATATAATATCTACACATTCGAATTTGTTTTAAAAACCAACTCGGACGTTAAAATACAAAAACTTGTAATGATTTCACATTCTTGAATGTGTATAAATAAAACATTATCTACTACAGATGCCGAGTGTCGGTTGCTGTCATCGTAATTTGTCATTACGTATTCGGTGCCTTTTAAACTATGGGAGTGAAAACACTTTGTTTCTGGCTGGCGAAAATATTAGGTTAAAATCTGAAAAACTTGTAAATCTATAAATTCTCACTATCGTCCGTCTTTCCAGAATTTCGAGAAGGGATTAGATAGATGAACGTCGAAACCAGATATGGAAATCTTAGGGACAGGAGGATGCCTTTAATTTTATGTAAAGTTTCATAATGTTATGTATTTCGTCAATAAACGTGTGTTTAGAAGGGCTTTTATAACATGTTTTATTACCTTATTTCATTTTTATCATTCAACTTGTGTCAAGTATTATGAGATTATTTCCACCCAGACAATTTTTAAAGTGATTTCGGATCAAATACTTAACTCTTCAAATTCGCCGATGTGTGCAGTTCGTTTTGTCATCTCTTTATACACAAGAATAAACAGAAACTGCATTTGTTTGTTCACGTGATTTTTCGGATTTTATGATAAAGACCCAATGATGCTTTTTATTTTACATTCAATACAAATTGATGTTTACGTTGTTTATAACAAATAAACTCGAAATAATTATTTAAATGTATGATTCTTTAGTTCTTCAAATGAGGGAATAGTTGTGTTTATATTCTAGTTGAAGGAATTCGTTTTTTAATATAGGACAATGTTTTCATTCGTCGAATATATTTATATATCATCAAGCAATATCAAACACTCGTTACTCAATGATATTGTGACTATGGAATTAAAACAGATGATTGTGTTCAAGCGAGAAAAATACTAGAGAAAATGAGAATAGAAGTAAAAGGATTTCATACAGGGTGTGCCAACGTAAACAAAACGGCAGAGTGTTCGTGTTCGTCCAAGCAAATCGCTCGGACGGGTCGATTTTATTCTCGAGGGGACATCTTTTGCAATAAAGTTTTTGCGATTCTGAATAGAACAGACAACAAAACATTTTAAAAACTCGTTTATTTTGTATTCAGATTCGCAAAAACTTTATTGCAAAAGATGTCCCCTCGAGAATAAAATCGACCTGTCCGAGCGATTTGCTTGGACGAACACGAACACTCTGCCGCCCCACCAGTGGGCGAGTGGTCTCCGTTGCCGCTCATAGCGGTGGTGACCGGACCCTAAACACTGGGAAGTTCGGTCGTGGGTTCGCGCCGCGACTCGGACAGGCTGGCTGCTAGGAGTTTTCCGGGTTTTCTCCTAGCCAATAACGACTGAATAGGAGGCCAGTTCCCCATAAAAGTCCTCTCGGAAGGCACGGTTTCCCGCGCGATACGTTAAGGCCGTGAGATAAACGGCCGGCTCTTCGGTCGCATAGCGATCATCACGTCACTCATCGGAGAAAAAAGCTATATATATAGGGCTATAATCTCCATATGAACCAACATCATACAAAAGACAAAAGACAAAGAACACTCTGCCGTTTCGTTTTCGTTGGCCCACCCTGTATATTGTAAACACGTCGAGAAGAGGTTAATTAAATAAAGTAATGTAAATCGCCAGCGTCAGACGAGTGCAGGCCGATTGTGTATTAAAAGTTCGGTCATTAACAGATTTACACACTTACCTGGCTGCAAGATGGAATTTCCTTTCCCGGATGGAATTTTCTCATGTGTCTGTTTAAGTTTTCTTTCGATGTGTACGTGCCGTTGCAAAAATTACAGGAAAATGGCCGCTCTCCAGTGTGACTTCTCGAGTGAATTCTTAAACTGTACGAAGAATAAAAAAGTTTTCCGCACATGTCACATATACGGCTCTTCATCTTCGGGTCATTTGGTGACATCTAATTATTAATGCGTTTTCAGTTAATACTTAACAAAGTATGAAAACAAAAAACGTAACTCTTTAAATGCAAATACTTCGTATCAATTGTTTATAAAAGTAAATGCTTTTGTTCAAGTTTTATTAAACTACGTGTACGGTAAATTATTTTATAAAAATATATCGTACGAGATGCAGCGTAATTTCCTTAGATCTTATTATTGACATTAGCAATAACGCACATTCGTGCAATGTTTCCGACCGTAAGTTGAATTGAATCTTAAAAAGGTAATATAATTCGTAATTTTAACAAAATAACATAAAGTAGTTTAATAACACCGTAAACAATGAAGAACACATTTCTGGTATTTCTATTTTAAACGAATTTGTATTTACTTTAGATAAAACCTCTTGAGGATGCATTCCGTACGCGTGCCGTTCTAATTGATCTTTTAGTTTAAAGCTCCGTTCACAGTCTTTGTAATTGCACTTGTACGGTCTTTCATCCGAATGCACTGTTAGGTGCCGTTTGTAATTGCTCGAACTCAAAAAACGACTTCCGCAGGTGTCGCATTTATATTGCTTCTCGCCCGTGTGAATTCGCATGTGTCTTTGTAAATTTCGTTTCAACCCAAATGTTTTACCGCATATCGGGCATTGATGGTTTTCTTCCTTTTAAAAAATTCCGTTGAGTAAAAATAAGTAATTATTGATAAATTTAAACAGAAATTATTGATGATATTAAAAATATTATGGTCAAATCTATAATATGTACTGTAGGTACGATACGAGATTATGATCGAAAGTGTTTTCTCATAAACTTTGAAAAAACATTGCCATGTAAAAAGTGTTTTACAAAATAAAAGTTTTTCTCACCATTTTTGATGTTAATTCATTTAATTTAAAGAGTAGTTTGTAGACATTTTGCCGAAAATGAAAACAACAATGCATAGAAATAATACATTATAATTTGATTGTTTTCCGTGAGTGATTGAATGCGCATGACTTAAACACACGAATACTGCAGTTGGGAACACGTAGATGTAATTGCGTTTCATTCCTGTTTTCTCCTGTGACTTTTGGCTGATTTCATAGTATTTTCGTTACGTTCAGTACTATATGTGTGAAATGTACACGAATGTACATATCACAATGTACGAACGTAAAACGTACACGAAGTTTCTCTCCAAGAACTTCTTGGAGAGAAACTTCGTCGTCAAACTTAACTTGACACAAGACATTCTAATTCGTGTCGGTCGATCCTTACTTCTGGAAACAGATTGAAAGTTGTCTATTGTTCCAGATGTGTTTCCCTATAAAAGTTTTTAAATATCGTTTTAAAAATATTATTTTATTATATTCGTTTGTTTTTATGGTTTAACCCGTGTTAGAAACGATACAATCATTTTGACCCCAGACATTTTTCAAAGTCGTATCAAATGGAAATACTTAATTTATCAGATTCAGAGGTTTGTATGCTTTATTTCGCTATCTCGAAATACACAGTAATAAACAGAGACTTGCATTAATATAATTGCTTAGGATCGTTTACAGATTTCATACGTTTGGTATAATAAAGACCAAATGATAGCTTTTCTATTAGGGGAAAGTCGCTACTATTGACCACTTAATTTTTAAATATACATTTGGTGACTTAGAATATCTTCTATTTGAAATTAAGACCATTTAAAAAATAAAATATTTTCGAGTCTTTTCTTTATCCTGTTACACAACCAGAGATGTAGCAGTTAATGCAGAAAAAACTTCATTAAACTGACAAATAATAATAGATGGAAAAAATTCACACAAATGTAACTTTTGTTTTTAATGTAAAAAACGTCAGATCCTGTAATAAAAGGCTGACGTTTGATATTAATTTTAACTTGAATTTTTTATCTATTATTTGTCATTTTAATGAATTGTTTTCTTCGAGCCGATTTAACTGTTACTTCTGTGGTTGTGTAAAAGGATAAAGGAAAGACTCGAAAATATTTTATTTTTGTAAATAGTCTTAGCTTCAAACACTTATTTTTTTTAATATTTAAAGCCAATAATTCGATTACGAAATTAATCTTTTCGCCATATTAATCAGCATGCCTCGATTAACAAAAACTACGAGATAAAGCAAACGTTTAACATTCGCGATTTTCCTGTACTTTCAATGTAAATTGAAGTGTTTGTTGTTTGAAAAAGAAAGAAAAAACAAGTAATAATTAATCGTATGGCTTTTTAGTTCTTGGAATGTGGAGATAATTGTACCAGAATAAAAAAACAATTAAGTAGTTTTTTAATAATGTATGACGTTTTTATGTATGGAATACATTTATATATTATAACGCATTGTCAGATATTCGTGTCTCAGGAATATTTTACTACGGTATTAAAAGAGACGATCTAGCAGGAAAAGCACTACGAGAAAAAGAGAAAGAGTTACAGAAATCTCAGAAAGAAAAGCAGCCAGTGCAACAAAAGAAATAATTATGATTGCGCGCATCGCAGCGAAATCCTTTGCATGTGTTGTAAATGAAATAAACAGTATTCTCTATACAAATTATCTCAGTAAATGAAATATATACATCTTAAATTTGAAAGGAATTAGAAAATTGTAAAAATTCTGGAATTTAGTTCAAATTTAGTCACACACAGCAGTCTGAGTTCAACCTGTTCCACTTCTGACGACAATTTGCTAATTACATTTTTTCTAGTGTCAAAATAAATTACCTAAATCTTTCTTAATCGGCAGCGTGTTTTACCTTGAAACATAAACAGCGATTAACAGCTGACTCCTGTAGTTACATAACAATAAGATATCGTGCATTTATATTTTCTCGAATCAAATTAAAACACACATTTGAGCAGCGTTTTCAGAAAATTAATTAACCTCATTTATTAATGATAGTTGCCGTAATTAGCAACACCTCATTTCAGTTTATGTGGCACAGGATTGACCAATTTCACACACTTATCACTCCTCGCAGAGTATTCAACAATACAGAGTCTGAGACTAGCTAGAAAGTTACACTCTTTATTGGTTTAAAATCTGAAAATAAAACGAATCCAAATTAAGTTTTTTTATTAATGGGTATATATTTATACGCACGAAATTAATTAATTACAGCAATAAAAGTAGTTTTACCAGCGATTATTTAGAAGCAATTATATCGGATATAAATGCAGTTTAATAGTACGAAGAAGAAACAGGAGACCAAAAAAGACACTCGCAGTTTGCTGGAAGCACGCTGACATTTTGAATACGCCTATTGTTTGGCTAGACGCGCGGAGTACTGCTCACACAACGAAAAACAACGCCACACCATTTATTTCAATCCATTCTATCAAATTGTTAACGAGAAATCTATAAAAATATAATTTTTAAAATTTATATTGTAATTGAATTGAAATGGAACTTATGTTTTTAAAATTAAAAAAAATTTAGTTACCAAAATGAAATTAAAGTAAAACATATAATATGAGAATTTAACTCGAATTGTACAGTCCCAATAATAATAATAATAATGATAATAATAATACTAATAAATGGCCTTTCTTCAAATCGAATTTATACTGCGTGATCAAACTAACTCATTAAACTTTGAATTTCTATATGGTTTATATTAAACCATAATTCCTTTATTTCTTTGAAATAATGTCTATTAAACTGATAAACTATAATTAAGGAAGAATTTAAAGATATTAAATTTTAAGAAATGAAACTCTGATTATACACATTTTTTTATTTATAAAATCGTCTCACCTCAATGTAAATTATTATAGGCCTATATCAACAAGCTTTAAACATAAATTTTACAACAGTAAGGTAATTTATTTTAAAAACAACTTATTTAATTACATCAGCTAAAAACAATAAAATTGTAATATTTCTAGTGTTATATTTAATTTGATTTAGAAAAGAATGATTGTCGTCATTCTCGTATCTTATCTCAGAGAATGTTTTGTTATTTGCAGGTCCACTCTTGACCGATAAAAGGCATTTCTGTGTAATGAGTGAAGAATTGTTTGCAGGAAACACCCGAGTTGAGGATGTTTAACTTCTGTTGTTTACGGAATACTAAAATTGAAGCCAATGTTACAGAATTATACAAGAATATATGAAAAACAAAGAACAATATATTTCATGCAAATGAAGATATTTTAGATTATTTTGTAAATATTTTGTTCTCGCAAAATACACTTTATATAAATTGTTTCACAAATTAATGTAATTTCCACATATTTTTAAAAGTATTTGTGCGTATCGGTAATATTTGTGAAGACAGGTACAAGCAGTTGTGTATATGGTGTTATGGTATCGTTCGAGTTGGTTGTAAACTTTAATTTTCAGTTTAAACAAAAAAAACCAGAGAAAAGTAAAATGGTTTTCTATCAGCACCCAAAAGTTTAACAATGCTTTAAAATTAGTGCCCTTAAACTTATAATATATTTGATTAACTGAAGGAAGTTCAGATTGGTTTTAATATTTTCATCATATGTTACAGGCTTATACAATCAGAAGAGAAAGAATGGAAAGTATCAATGTGACAGTTGCAAGAAAGAATTCGCTTCGAAGAGTACTTTAAAATATCGTGAAAGGTTTCACACTGGAGAAGGGCTGTTGTCTCGCTAATTCTGTAATCGACAATTTAAATAAACACGTGGAAATTCACACTGGAGAGAAATCATTTACGAGTGATCTTTGCAAACGAAGATTTACACAAAAAGATACTCTGATAACAATAATATCGAATAATGATGTTATTTTTACGAAGAAAAATTTGAATATTAATTGATCAAAATGATTGACTCGTTGAATTTGTTTAAAAACGTTTTAATACCGGTGTTTAGATTTTTTGAGTGTTTAAACACATTTCGAATAAAACACTTGATATCCTGGACAGAAACAAAAAATGGTTTCTAGAGTTTATTAATAAATAAAAGTTTAGTTTAGATGCTGTGGTTTTTTTCTATTTTCAGTACGTTTATTATTTATTTGGGATGAAAGGATTCATTTCTAGTAATCGTGAATAATTTCTTTGTTACGGTATTATAATCTGTCTATGGAAAAAATCAACTTGGATATTAACTGCTTAGTTATGGCAAGTTACTTCGGTTTGTACCTGATTTGTTGAAAATGTCTCGACCGTTGTAAACAGTATTAGGGAAGCTACACTCTTTGGTATTGGAGTGCCAAGAAGATTTCATTACAGATCAAAATTTGATAGCTGCGTGTGGCAATTTTTTTTGAAAAATGTTTTCTTGTAAGTGGAAAATTTTAAATTCAAATTTGGGATGGGTAGTCAATAAAATAAGAAAGCTAAGCATAAAAGAAATTAAAATTTAAGCTCGCAGTTCATTAAAAATTGTTAAAATACAGGGGAAAATTTCATATTACCACCATCTCTATTTTGATATTTTTTAGGCTATGTTTAATATTAAAAAAAACGTAGAAGTTAACAATTAGCAATATTTGCTAGACTTTTACAGTCACTTTTGCATCCACTTAAATGGGATTCTTTGGACAAATAAATTGAAATGTTAAGTGGTTAATGCATATTTGAACACACAAACGTCGAGAAATGCGAAACTCCCGGGGAGGAGAATATGATCGATCACTATACTTTACCTACGAGATATTCTATACCAGCTGGGAAAGTAAAATCAATACGAAAAATGAAAATACCGATTTACTTGAAATATATTTGTAAATGTTAGACATAAATAAAAATTTATTTACAGTAAACATTTATACAGATATAACTATTTTATCGTTGCAAAGGAATTAGAAATAAATCCACTTTACAAAAATACATTAGCCCACTTATATTTCTGATGATGAAATAAACAATTAATAACAATGCAAAAATTTATTTTTATTGCTAATATTATTTGACTAATTGCCACATACTATATTTTAAATAACATTCATAGTTACTTGCATATATAGAGAATATATATTGATATTATACGTGAATTTTAGGATAATTGCTAAAATACAATTAACGGTATTCTCTACATATAAAATCAATATTTATATCTGTATTCCAAAAGGTCCTAGAATTTTATTAATTTCATTTTTAATGTCGTCCAAGATGGGTTTAATAACTTTCAGTGCATTTGCACACGCATCTAAGTAGACTTGGTTCGAAGGATTTTCCACCGCCGATTTTAACTCATCTAATGCTTTTACCAATGATTCGAAAACGCCATCAATTGGGGTACCTTTTACTTTCTTAATAACGTCCGTAATGCTCTGAATGTCATCACCTACAAGAGTCCTGTTCGGGCTGCTGTTTTCCAAATGGGATATTAAAGATCCGAGAGAATTTATTAATTTCTCCGCATCGTCTTTCCACTCCAATGGATTGGGAAATTCCCATTTCGGTAACTGAAAACCATAAACGTTTAGTATTTAACACAAAAATACACGATACGTACGTCACTCGTATCTATAAAGCGTACTAACCGATACGTCTTTTCTTTTTCTTACAACACCCCCATCGACATTGTACAACAAGATAATTCCTACAAATAATTATTGGAAACGAAATTTAATAAATAACGTATTAAATAATTAATATAAATAACAATTCAAAATAAAAAATTCTTACCAAAGAAAGCGTAAATGAAGAATGTTTTATTCATGGTGTATGTTGGCTATCGATGGTGAGATATTCGTAATATTCGGGTGTTTGTCGATAATGGAGCCGATACTCGTATATATATACATTTAAAAATGTTGTTGCTAAATCTGAATTTTGTAAGACATTCGGTGATTTAAATGAAAAAGCAGAAATGTTACTAAAATTGCTTAAAATATTTTGTAATTTAAAATGTTTGGTAAATTGTAGCTGATAAATCACAACAGATAGTTACTTGTTAGACAATTTTCAAAACACCAAACACTCAGTTTAAGGATTTTAATTACGAACGGAAAGAATGTATTAATATATTACCGAAAAATCGTTTCGTATTAATATTTTACATGTAATTTTATTTCTTTTTTAATTGTTTATTAATGGTATTGTCTTAGGAAATGAGTTTAAGGATTATTTATGTATACAAAAGATCGAAAATGGCTGTAAATTTCTCTGTAAAAAACAAAATTCTGAAATCAAGTGCCGTTTTGAAAATACAAATTGCCACATTTGAGTGCAGTTGTGGTGTTTTATACATCTGTAACGAATTTTTATGGGCGTTTTTCATCGTTGTTGTTGTCGAACGAGGTAAAAATGTATAATAATTGTTGGCTTTTATGATTATTTTATTTTTTACTTTGTCGAATTCTTTTATAAGTGTTTATTTTTAATACCATAACGTCAAATGTATACATATGTTACTCGGCTGAAGAGGCTTTTGAACAGGCCGAAATAAATTTAGGGAAATTTTTGCGTTGATTGAAAAGAAAATCGAAAAAGGTGTGTGATGAGTGTAATTATAATGAAAAACCAACGAGGTTCCTAATTATTTGTGGCAAAAGTTGCCAATCTAACTGACGATTGGTGTGGATTCGGTCTGATCGACGAATGAAGACAACTCGAGGCATGGATGTTCAGCCATGCTGGAAGGTTTTCTGTTTAATTTCTGGGTACTTGTTAGATGCGTGAAAAAAACCGGAAATCTTCGTGCTGCCCGACTGTCGGTGAGACGGCAACCTTCCACCAACTACCAAACTACAGCGATTTTAGCCATTCTTCCACAGATGAAGCTAGTCTAATTAATTTTGAACGTGTTGATATTTGGCTTCACTCTTGTAGTTTGGAAAATGTATTCCCCTTTAGAGGAAAAGTGTGTAAATTCTAATTCCAATTTCGATATTCTTAATCCATAGATGATATTAATTAAAACTTATACTGAAGCATTACTCAACGCAATATGGATTTTATTACTTAACAATAATTTCAAAAAGGTATTATTCATTTCTGTGGGAGTAAAAAACAATTTATTAGTATAAATTTTTTACATTTATGCAATACGAAAGTGACCATGTGAGAAAAAGCTATTTTCGTTTTTCGTAACTTTTTAAGTTTTACAAAATTTTCTAATAAAATCATGATGATATTATTAGAAAATTTATAAAATCACTACAGATGTTATGATTATTTCCCTAAAGTTTGGTACAGTTAAGTATTATCATTTAATAGTGGATTGCTCGTTGGTGTGTAAAGGTTGACGGTGCACACAAATGTAAATGTCGAATTGAAAATACTTTGATCCTACTTTGAGCTAACGCTTTTTTGTTTCAATTTCACGAATTCAAGCAAAAAACTTGGAATTTATATAGATTTATATATTTAAATTGCGTCAAAATTGAAAGCTGTTTACGCGCAGACAATTCTTTTTTGTTGTGTGATGCCATATTAAACTTGGTATAATGAATTGTTTCCTATTCGTAACTATTATCCGAATAGCCGAGCAGATGCCAGCCTACAACTTCGGGAGGACACGAAATCTAACCGGAGAGGATCAAAAGATTATAAAAATTAGAGAAAGAAATTAAAAAATTTAATCTTTTTTAAACAGTTTTACTTTCAAAATCTCCATTCTCCATTCAAATAGCGTTATTTCTAAACTATGGTTAGGAAAATTGCATTTAAAATAAATTTTAATCTTTCTTTTCATTTTTTAAAAATAACGACAAATTTCATGACGATTAAAAACTAAATTCGGTTGTCACGCTTAAAACAACGATGCATATTTTAATATTTAATGGCTCATTATTACTAATCAATAATATATATTTGTTGTAAATGAAATATTTTCGTATTTGATTCATTCAATAATAAACGAAAAAATTCTGTAATATATTAATCGAGTTAAATTGTTACACTGAATTATATACCCGGACTTTTAAATCCTTTATTCACACTTTTATTCAAGTATTTACAAGAGAGTAACAAGCGAATCGAGTTAAATGAATTAAAGACAGAAAACTCAAACATATTCACTACAAAATTCTCTGTATTTAAGTTATTTCTCTTCTAAAGGAGAATGAATACAGTATATAAATAAGACGTAAAAGGAAATACATTCTTTTCGTTGAAATTTGATCTGGAAACTTCACAAAAAAATAAATTAAAAATAACCAAAATGTTATATTACAAAATGTAACTATTTAAAGATTTACGTATGCAACTAGTTAATAAATATTGGTCGCACAATGTTTCAACTTCTTGGTAATTTTGTATGAAGTAACAAAGTTCAACAGAATTCACGTATCAACTTTAGGGCTTTTGTTTTGTTTCAAATATTTTCTCCCGAAAAGTTAGAGAGATGACCGGCACATCTTTATTCCTAACAGGAAAAGTATAACTGCTTTAATTTGTCATATGATTTAAGAAGTTTCCAGAGCTTTATATGATTCTTTCTCCGATCCAATACAGAAGTACAATTGGTAATAAAACTTTACAATTTGTGAAATTTTCCAAACTGACGAAGCTCCTACAAATATGTCCCATACGTACTCTGCCAATCCCTCATCCCATATTATTAGGGGAGGGATTTCCACCGAATCGTGAAATTGTAAATAATGGACGTTAAACTAAATAATGACATCTTTTAGTCGAAACAGTCCCTACTTATCATCTAAATTACTATAAAACAAGCAGAGAATTTAACATCCCATATCGTACTGTTTGCAGAAAACTTTAAGATAGTAATTTAGCAAAACAAGATCTTAATGATAGATGAAATTCCGTGTTAGGTATTCAAACTGAAACAAAAAATTCTTTATCATATAACTAAATTACAAAATCATATAAGTAAAGCCAAATGGCAGACACAAATACTTCCTGCATGTAAATTGAACCAACATATCTTGAACTGAGCCGAGAAATTGTACATATAAGTAAAAGATTGTGCAGACCTTATTTACATTTTCTCTGTTTTTTATTGCTGTTTATTCCTTTAAGACTAGAAAACAATGAAAAACAGCTCTCTATCGCCTGAAACAGAAGAAAGCATTAAAATTAGTACAATTATTTATATTTAGAAAAGTATAAAAATAAAAACAATTACCCGAGTAACAGTCAATTTGGTAAAAGTAAAGTCTAAGCATTGAATTCCCAATTTAGGACCATCCAACAATTTCAATGTAGAAATTAGCTGAAAAATTTTTTCGTTACTTTTCTTATATTTTAATTAATATTATAACTCTATATATAAGTACTACTATTTATAACCACATATTTATTTAATTGAATAATTTTTTATATTATTACCTTTAGTCTATTGTTTGTATCCATTCGAAAAGTACAAAACCTTTTCAATTCTACCAAGGGGGACGTAGCCTAATTTTAGAAAAACAAACAAGGGGGAAAATATATACACATATATAAGAAAATATAAAAATTAAACTAGTAATTCGTTAATTTATTATTATATTTTTATAAAAAGTTGAAAATTCGTGTATAGAAACTCAAGAAATTACGTTTAGATAAAATTAACTATTCACGATAAACCTGGACATCCATTATTTTTACTTTTTGGCAAAAAATGAAAATGTCTCTGATAAAAATTAATGATAATTAATGATTAAACTTTTATTTAATCGCCATTAAAATTGTTTTCGGCCCGATGAACAGAATGAGCGCCCTTTTTTTGGACCCATAATGGGGGTCACCTGTAAGTGGTGAAGGATTGGAGCCAACATACTTGGCACAAACCGCCCATTAACCCCGTTAACTATGAACCGCGTAATAAACTTACCGAAACGGATAACTCGGCACCGAGTAATAAGACGACTTCTGTAATACTTATTACTATAATCAGAACAGAAATCAGAATGATAAGAAAATAATTATCGACTTCTTTATAAAGCAAAATTAACAAAACGAAACAAATTATAGAGATGGATGTACAATACGCAGCACTGGAAATCCCATAGAATATACGATTAAATTCTTCCATTCGAATACAACATTCTTTATATTTCTTACGAAAATATTGCAGAAAGTAAGTCACTTCATTCAAATTACAATGACAACTGCGTATATCATTCGATAAATCATCGAATTTTCTCTTGATCACAATGGCAAATATCACGAACACGACTCCTGTGCATATGGCTAAAGTGTTGAGTAAACAAGTAGCCAGATACAACGTAACAGAACACATTGACGCCACGAAATTATTAGTAGATTCGGCCACAGTGGGATAAAGATGCAGAGTCATCAAGATATTGACACCTATAACCATCATAAGAACACAAACAGATGTGAAAGGGATTAAAATGTTTTGATACTTTTGCAGTCTCCGAGTTTCTCCATTATTCTCAAATGTTAAGTGAATTTTATATCCATTTCTTTCGTTGATCATCAGGAAAATATAAAAGCTACAAATCATCGAACTGTATATGAACGTAAGTCCATAATTCAGTGTTATATCCGACGAAAATAATTTTAGAAAGTCGGAACAAAAATAAACTGAACGCCTTCTTGGTAGCCAATACATTAATTGTAAAACTGTATGATAAATTATTAGTGTTGTTAATATTAAAAATTGATGTAACCTTTTACAAATGCCACGTCTTTTGTTTTGGTGGGAACATTTCAATACATTATTTACACCAATTACTTTCATGAAATTTAATGTTGGAGCGAGTAGAAAACACGAACAGTACCTGACATCCCTCTTCTCTATATTTATATACATAATTTTGGGTTAAACTTTAAAATCATAAGACCTAAACTTACAAGCGATCTAAACGTTAGTTAATGCAGGTATTAATAATGAATGATATATGTACTGTACAGTGCAATCGATAGCATGTACTTAACGTACACGTATATGGACGTGTACGATCTCATAACTTTAACGGATGAGTGCTATCGTCTTAAGTCAATGGCATTTCACTTCGTTCTGCCAATAAATATATTGATGGTTAATGCAAAATCCATTAAGTTAATGTAAAAGTATAATTTCGTATCTAAAATGCACTTTAGACGTTACATAACTGTAATAAAGCTTTGGTTTCACAACAAGATAGGGCTTAATTAACTAATGTTAAATTTAATATGATACACTTATAGTTTCCAACAGAAAATTTAACTTATATATGAGTTAATACTGTTTTAGCTAAGAAATGAAAAGATATTAAATAATAATTGTGGATTGTAGAGTCGAGTTTAGACAATCCGAATCTTTCCTGTGTTATGCATAGATAAGACAAGACCCGAATTTTCATCATATATTTATCTATAAAATTAAATCTGGTCCTACAAATGTTCTATGGGCTTCAAATTTAGTCGTGTAAGTAAAAATATCCATGGCCTACGTCAAATGATCTTGTTCCCCCCCTCTTTCTAGGCCCGGTATCAAACTTCACAATATTTCGGAAACTAAATTTATCTGCTCATCAACGAATGTAATGGAAATCCAATTAATTTCATATTTGACAGTAATCGTGAAGAGTACGTGACACATATATGTGTATCACGTATACGTCACGAAATAATATATATAATTGTCATCCCACATCCGACGAAATGAATTATATTCTTCAATATTATCGTGAATAATTTAGAGAATGCTGTCTTCAGTTACAAAAATTCAATTGGATGTTTAATGGTCTTTGTAGTTGCGGTTTTGTGCATCGATTTCAGTAATTTGTTTTATTCTCTGCGTTTCAGTATAGGTCTATAAATCAATAGACAAATATTTAAGAAATAGTTTGATATTAATTTTGAATTTAGTAATAACAATTACTTCGGTTATCGCCTTAATCGCTGCTCAAGTATCAATTTCGGTAAATTTCTCAGTGCATTTAGACGATTTCTACAGTTTTGGACTCAGGGGACCTTAAAACGTCGAAAAATGCAAAAATATCCAGGGTGTTTTCAGTATGTATGGAAGATTTTGTGTGTGGGGGACACGATTTTGTTCGCTCTTCTTTAAAGCTTAATAACTCCTGTAGAATCTGTCCAAAATTCCTGAAATTTTCTAAAATTTTGCAGGTAGGTTTGCTTATTAGGGGGATTGATTTTATTAAATTTTGGTGGTTAAAGGTGAAAGAGGTAGGGAGATAATGAGGGTCGTGTGCATCTCCCGTAGGATCAGACTTCACGACGATTTACTCGTTATAAAACCCATCCACCCTCAAAATTAAGCATTTCGCATTTTATAATAGTTAAAATTATTTTAAAAAATTTTAAATAAAATATGATAACAGATGGTGCCACCGAAATTTTAAAAGTTGCCGGGAAAGTTCAGCAACTCGTTGCTGGTTTGTTCTACGTTATAAAGGCATTTATGTCACTGGAAGAGTAAAGGTACTCATCTGTAGCATGTCCTGGAATTGAAGCATCCCGGTATCTGTGAAGAACCCATTTTGTTTTGGATTTTATCTCCAAGTATCTGGCAACCTTACTTATGTCTCGATTATGTCTATATGTAGGGTGGTATAATTCAAAGTTAGGATTTCTGATTGTTTGTCGAGAAGATTACTAGTTGTAGAGCAATAGGAAATGATGGACTATTGGGTACTGGATAGTGGGTTTGGAATGATTGATAAATACATGCCTCAAAAATCTTTACAAATTGATGAAAATGAAAATAATGGTGGGGTACACAGAAACCCAACTGATTCGATTTGGTGGTACTAGAGAGAAGCGGCTTATAAAAGGCATTATATTAAAGGATCGTGATTTTAAAATATTTATACTCATTAAGCACTGTCATCAAAAATCATATAACGTTTATTTTGATTAAATTTAGAAGATTTTGGAATGATCTCCGCATGGTCTTGGGATCATTAGCAAATTTGTTAATATAATGGTGTTTATATTGTAATAGTGTTACAATGTTATGTTATGTAAATTAAGGTAGCTAAGAATTTCCGCTGGTGAGAGAAGAAGAATGAATTTTATTGTGTGGTTTCTTTAAATTGTGCGAGTACAAATATGTTATTTTTTTTAATAGACAGGAATTTATTTATTGAGTGGGTAAATAAGTCGTAAGTGTTTTGTACTTTATACTTAATGCTTTGGAAGGAGCGTACAAAAAGTCCAGTTTATTCAACAAACAAATTTTGATACAGAAGACTGTAACCAAAACATAATTGCGATGGTAACAAAACGATTTATTTTTGTTTTGAATAGTTGCGTAGCGAATCAAACTTCTTACGTCACTGCTTTGTACGTAATTAATAAAATATTGTAACTTTCTGGTGTCCATGGAAGATATGTGTGATAAATAATTTAAGGTGTGTGCGACACGTTATAGACCTTTACGGAAGGGTAAAATGGTGGATGAGTAGCATAAGCACAGTCTTACGTAAGATAAGTGTAACGTGTAATTACTTAACTCTAACGGAAACAAATACAAATCGCATTGAAAGAATAAACGAATTTAATACAGATTATATCATGTATAACATATGTTACATACATTAGCGGCGTCATCGGGACTCACGCTTGTTAGTTAAATAGTATTTTGTGAACGAAAAGTTTTTTTCTACAGTGCGAAACTATAAACAAATTGGTTCACATTTTTTTTCTTTGTTTGATTGGAATACAAAACTTGTTAAATTTAGGTTACAATTATTAAGTACTAAATGACAAAGATAGTAATTTAAATCGAGTTTTCAAATACGAAATGATGTAAATCATTTGCATTTCTTCCGTTTATTGCCATTATTTACCTCTTTTAAACTGGACAAGAGAGAAAAGGAACTTTCTATTATCTGCAAGAAAAAAAATGTTGAGTTAATTCTTTTATTGTTTGTAAAGTATAAAAATGAAAGCAAACTTACTCGAGTAACAGTCAATTTAGTTACAGTAAAATCCAAGCATTGTATGCCCATTCCAGGACCATCCAGTAATTTTAATGTAGAAATCAGCTGAAAGAATTAAGACTTCGTAAATCTTTTACTATAATTATATAATACTATATTTACTATAAATACTATATTTTACTATAATTATATAATGATTATAATAAAATATATTTTTATTAAGTTATTTAAATATTCTACCAATATATTTTTTTACCGTAAACTTTACAAAACAAGCCTGTTGTTTTACCTGTAGTCTATCGTTGCTATCCATTTCAACAGTACAAAATCTTTTCAGTTCCATTAATGGTGACATAGCCTATATATGAGCATTAGAAAAGGTGTATAAAAACAATAGTAAAATTGAATGGAATATTGCTTAAAAATTATATAGACCTAATTATTGATTTATATACATAACAGAAGATAAACTCATCAAAGTAATGTGCATTATATTTTGATAAAACAATTAGGAACATTGTCATTTTACTCGTTTTCTGAGAGAACGTTCCTATTTTTCTTTCGTTTATTTAGATAAAAATACAGAAATAAGCTAGCAGTAAACATTGAAAAATACCGAAATTCACATTTTTATGTAAGTAAGATTTTCTTCAAAATTCGTGTTCCTTTTTCTTTAATTTGAACTCGTCTTCGTGTTAATGTCAACGTTTAATCTTGAGAAAGGACGACTTTTATTTATAACAAGAAATTCTTACAGATGCATAATCGTTTTCAATTAATAAGTTACGAAAAATACTCAAAAATAATGGATTTTTATGTTTTTAAATGCAAGTTGTGTTAATTATTTAATTATATAAATATACAGAAACTTACCGAAATTGATACTTGAGCACATACTAGTATGATACTCAAAGTTATTATTATTATGAAACACAAAATTAATATCAAACTAATTTTTAAATATTTGTCTACTGATTTATATAGTAAAATGCAGAGAACAAAGCAAATTACAGAAATCGATGCACAATAGGCGCAACTAAGAGTTCCATAAAACATCCGATTGTATTCTTCTAATCCGAGACAGCATTCTTTAAATTTCTGACGAAAATATCGAAGAACATAATTGATTTCGTCGGATCTGGGGTGACAATTATATATATTATTTGCCAAAACATCGAATTTTCCCTTGATAACAATAGAAAGTATTACGACCATTAAACTACAATATACAGCACAAACATTAGTTAAAGAATAAGCACAAAATAAAGTAATGGAGCAAACCGTAGCCACCAAATCATTTGTAGACTTAGCTACCGTGGAATAAACATTTAAACCAAACAATATATATAGAAATATAAATATAATGATAATTAAAGCGCAAGAAAAGATTATTAAGTACTTCTGGCATCTTTGTAACATGTACAGTTCACGAATGTCGTCGAATATCAAATTCATCTGATTTCCATTGTATTCGTTGACGAGCAGAAAAATATAAATGCCACATACTGTAGCACTGTAAATGATGATAAAGCCATAGTTCATCGTAGTATCCGAAGAAAAAGTATTTATATATTCAGAACAAATGTAAACTGAATATCGTTTTGGTAACCAATACATAAGATGTAACGTTATGTGATGAATCAGGAGGATGCTTAATATTAGAAATCGGTGCAATTGTACGCAGGTGTTTCCATTTTCCTTTTGATGTACGCATCGCGTAATATTACGGATTGATATTAATTTCATGAAATTTAATGTGGGAGAAAGTAATAAACACGAACAGTTATTTGCAACACGGAAACTCCCTTCTTCCTCATACATGATGTTTGTCCTATAATCGAATCCTTACGTTTGTAACGATGAAGTTGTGTATGAATCTCAGGTTTATATTAAATTGTACAGTATTATATATTGATTTTAATTACTTTGATTATCAGTTAATATTGTAGAACGTTTTAACTAATTATAGAGAATATATATATATAATAAATTCATTATTTATAGAATATTAGTGAAAATGAAACCATTAGAGATCGATAATCTCATTTAAATAATGAAGTCGCGATACAGCAATAAATTCTAGTAATACGATTTAAATTTATGTACAGTACCTAATTACACTAATTGTAGATTAAAAATATAAGCATGTAACTAAACCTATAAATTGAAAAAATAATGATTAATTTTGAATTATTTAAATAAAATTATAATGTAGACGAAGTGTGGATGTAAATTTAAAACACGAGCCATTGGCTCAATTTGTGTTGCATCCGAAGACCTCACTTATTGCATTATTTTGCAAATTACGAATGCATCACTAAATGAATTGATTTACTATAAGTTAATAGGGAATTAACAGGGATGAAGGTTCCTTTTTACTACTCATCATTCCTCATAACCTGTAATAAATACAAAAACACAGTGATTTAATTACTCACTGCCAACTTCCGTCGAATGGTATCTATAATTTTGGTATACATTTTTTATTTTTGATAAAAGTTTGAAAGTAAAATGTATATTAAGTCGACATAAATTTGCGTAAACAAAGCTTTTAAATTTAGGAAGGCAAATAAATAAAAGAAACGACAAACAACACGTGCAATAAATTTTGCTGGTTGACGCTATGAACGAACCTCAATCACGGTAATGCAGATATTAATTAAGATAGTCAATTATCCATACAATGTTTTCAATGATTAATGTAGGTAAAGATGTTTGCAAAATTAAAATATATCTTACGAATAGCCTTCTGTTAGACCTTTCTTACGCACCTTCCTCTCAAAATTCTCTCTAATTTTCTCGAATTCTCATTTATTTTCCTCCAAATATCGTAAAACTATATTTAAAAAAATTCATAAAATTATTTTAAATTAAATTATATATATATATTTTGTTTATTTTTTAGTTTTAAATCGAAAAACTTAAAGCATTTCACTTCCGTTGAAATGTTCAGGTAACACCTGCTACAGATGCATTTACTTCAGCAATTTAAATAAATACGACGTCAGTCAAGCTGCACTTTACTGCGCGATTTTAAACGTAAAAGGGTGAATACAAATATCTGATAAACAGGCAATTTTTGTCGAGTATTAAACTAGAAGCGTGAATAAATCCAGCTACGTCATTATCTTCTTAGGTACGTATAGAATTCGTAGATTATTCGTTCAAAAGTACTTTTAAATGATTTATTTTTTAAATTTCTAGTCATGTGGATAAAGATACGTGTGTAAAATTTCAAACTAAATTTTTTCTTTTACAGTTTTAACATTAAGAAATGAAGTAGATGTTAATGCTGTGGATAATGCAAGACTAAGAACGAAAATATTTATTAATGTACTGGAAACAGTAATAGATAGTGATGTGTTGGATGACGTCGTAAGTGGAAATTTTATTTAATAATTACTATATAAAGACACTACATCTGATAATGAAACATTATTATGAGGCATTTATTAAGAAATTTGATTACTTTAATGGGATAAGACAGCTAAACCATGGCCTGCCTGACAACCGTGGGTGCTACTGGGAGGACTTTCTACGAGACGGGTCCGTATTTAGGTGTAAGGCGGGTGAGAAAATCGGAAAACTCTACCCCTTAGTCGGGTGCGAACCCGCGACTGCATTTGCATAAAGTACCAAATTAGGTATATTCTTAACGTTACGTAAACCGAGATTTATTTATAGAAGAGTAATGTTACGCTTAAATAACGCAACGCTAGAGTTTTGCACAGTCCTACACAGTAATAAGTTATATAATTAAACAAGAAACTATTTTTTCTTATGTCTTACGTGACGATCTTAATTTATAATATTTAACACCATTAATTTTACGATAAAAATGTAAATGTCTGTTTATTTGTATTAATTGATTATAATTAATAACCCTATCGATGATTTATTATAAAAATTAAACTGTATTGTTTTACAGATTAATATGAACCTCACCAGATGCATCGAGGGATTGAAGAACTTTATAAATTCATTAAGAGACGACAATAGTAACAGTGTGGGTGGTGGTTTTCCAAATATCCTTTCACCTACAACTTCTCCTTTTTCTCTTTGTAAGTTTCTAAGTTGGATCAAAATCATAAATAAACTCTGTGTAACCGGTAACAATACGAGTATCCTCGATTTTGTGAACTGTACTGTAATTGAAACAAGACCACCAAAACAAACTATTCTTAGTATTGTTAATAAAAATATATCAGATGTTTACGCGTGTATTGATAAAAGTTTGCAGGTATCAGTTTTAAATATAATCAGTTGTGAAAATTTAGGAAAGCTTTTGCCATTTCTTCAGAACTGTTCTTCCCCTTCACCCGAATTATTTCTTTCGTCCACCTTTACTAATCTCACTTTATTCTATAAAAATGTGGAAAAATGTTTACAAATCATACTGTAACTGAATTGTTTAAAACCATATCGTGTAAATTAATACGAATTGCTGCAAATAAAGTATAATAAATTGCACAGTTTCGTGTTTATTTAAGAAGTTTGCACGTACTCGCACGTTTTGTGTCAGTGGGTGAAGCCAATGTTTAGGCAGAAATGCTCTAAATGGGGATTTTTTGGGACCTTATTAATGGTGTAGAAATCTATCTAATTGGTTTTCGTGGGGAAAAACACATTGGTATAGAGTTTATTATTCATATTCACACGTGTTATACCTTGGAAGGTACAAAACAAAGCCCGGTTAACTGACTGTTGTGTTACTTTATAGAAGACCAGGTTTATAACTTTGATATTAGTAAATATAGATTTGGAACTGAAAGTATTAATAGATCTAAAAGCTTGACTTTTCATATCTCGACCCTTGACATTGAAAGCTCCTAAAAAGGCCTAAAAATGCTCTTTCCGCTCCTACGGAGACCTTTTTTTCCAAATAAACATCACTGGTTCGGCCAGGCCCACATTGCGGGCTGCATGTTGATGAGGGACGGGGGGCCCGACATTTCCGGGACATACCTTCGATAAAATAATTCCTGGGGAGTCTATACCCGGATCTTTAAGCAGTAGAATGACGTTTTGATCTCCTCCGCCATACTCCGTCAAAATAATAATAATTAAATGTGTTAGAATTTGTACTTTAAAGGGCAAAGGTCAAAATGCCAAAATAACAAAAAGAGTGTAGGTCATAAATGTATAAACACTCCTAAAACTTCGAATTTAATATTTTCGAAATTAAACGAGTGACATCGTCACAATGCCGGGCTGCAATTTCTAATCATCTCTTAAAGGAAATGACGTGACTTCCTCTCCACACCGGAAGTATGTATGTAGTTATTCTAGGTCTCCAGCCCCCGAGCTTTTCATATCCGGTCTCGATTTTCATCTGTCTAACTCGGTTCTCGAGGTTAATGAAGGAAACAATGGGAATTTAGAAAATAGGTCTGAAAATTGAGAATCGGCGCCCAAAAATATATCTAACATTTCAAATATTTATATTAAAATTGAAAATAAAATCTATTTTACTTAATATTACTATATTATCTAAAATTTAGACATAATAAAACTGTATAATTAAGAAAATTAAGAATAAAACATAAAACTTACTATAAAATTGTCGCTTATGTAACACCATAATTTATGGCAAGCAACAGATCCTTCTTTTACTTAGATAATAAAATTATTTTAAGATTTAAAATTTACGTGTTTTTTATTTTTAAATTACGTATCTAAAGCTACGTTGAATGTTTCGTTAACTCTAAATTTTAAAGTAACAGCTGCAGGGAAGTACTTACTTTTTAACAATATAAAGAGACGTCTCTCTCGTTTCAAGCATCATTTTATCTTAAAGGTTTAATATATAATACGTTAATTCGAATAAATACTAAATAGATATTATTTCTTGTATAGAAATAAAGTCTAAAAATATGAGTAAATCCGGCTGCAGCATTGCCATCATTGGTATGTATAACGTTTAAATATTATAATTTTCATCTTGTTTCATATATACATACAGGCTTTCCCTCGTTCATTTACAGTCTAACCTCTGAACAACGGCCATTGACGAGAAGATTTAAAAATTGTCCGTTGTTGAGAGGTGGCTGTTACTGTCGAAACTACAGGAAAATCGGATAGACACACGAACGGACGTCAGTGGGTATTTATAAGTCAACTAAAGTTCTAATCTGTTTCTTATAGATAAAAACGATACTTTCAGCTTCATTTAGCCTTTATTTTATTGTATTATCCGTGGTTTTTTAGCAAATATTAATAAAATTTCGAACTTTATTTTGTTACAGTTTTAACACTAGGAAATGCAGCATACGTTAATGGTTTATTCGAAAATGTAGATTTAATTATCAAAGTCAACAGTTTAATTAATGAAGGCCTAAATCCTTTAATTAACAGTGGCGTATTGAGTGATATCGTAAGTAGAAATTACTGAATTTATTGTAATTTATATAACTAAATATATAAATTTAGTCACTACTCCTCTCTAAAATGAATTATTTAAGCTACAGAATACCGTATAATAGTTACTTGTACGCTTTAAATACAAAAGAAAGTGTCTGACATAACTAAAGTACAAATGACGTGATTTAGTTTCATCCCCTAATGATAAATTATGGAAACATATATACGTTATATACTTATACAGAAAACAATTTCTACATAAATAATTACCTTTTCATGTTATATAATTAATGTGTTTTTACTGTTTTACAGATCGGAATGAATTTTACCAGATGCGTTGTTGGGTTGAAAAACTTTCTAAATCCGTTAGAAAATAACAACAGAGATCAAAATAAAGTTCTTGGCTTTCTCAATCCTCCTGTCAGTTTAACTACATCTCTACCTACAACGTCTTTCCCTCTCTGTAACGTGCTAAGTACAATAGTGGTGTTAAATAAACTTTGCGTTACCGATAAGAGTAAAACCTTTCTTGATGTTATTAACTGTACTGTAGTTGAAACAAGACCAGTAAAACTTTATATATTAAATTTACTAAGTCCAGTGTTATCAGGTTTCTACGAATGTATCGATAAAAGTTTGCAGGTAGCTGTTTTAAATATTCTTAATTGTAATAATGTAGAGAGACTTTTAACATTTCTCCACAATTGTTCTTCTCCTTCACCTGATTTATTTCTTTCGTCGACTTTCGTCAATTTAAATAAATTCACTAACAATTTTTTTAACTGTTTTCAGATACTAAAATTGACCCAATGATAATTGTATAATGAAGAAAATAAAAATATGTTATAAAGTGTATTTTGAAATTCTTAAATAGAAAAATAAACAACTGTACACGTAAATACTGCAGGTTTTTCAGTACAGGTGTTGACACGAATGCAGGAATTTAATGTTAACAAGAATATGCATTAATTAATTAAATAATTTGATATTACACTTTATTATTTTTGTTGAAAAGTTGTGCACCTATAAATTTCCACTCTTGTCCTGTCTGTCTGTTTCGCTGTCCGTTCTGAATCTCGTGAATGGTGTTATATACATAAAAGACGAGACCGGATATGGAAAGCTTAGGGCCAGTAGGCCCCTATTAATGACACGCAAACTTTCGAAAATAACCGAAACTCTCGTTATTTCAATTCAAATATTTCCCCCGAAAGAAGTTAGATAATTGACGGGCACGACTCGGTTGATAATGGAAAAATATGATGCACAAAGGAAAGACACTACTAACTTGAGGTGAGAGAATATATTTTAAATTAAATAAATTAATAAATATGATTAATTAAAAATGCAGCCCGGTATTGTGACTATGTCACAATAAAATAATTGCTCGTTCTAAATAATATTTTATTTTAAAAATTCAACCAACAATTACTCAGATTTTTACGTTGTAAAATCTGGATCGTATGATTTACGCAAAGTTCTGCACGTGTTTTGGCTTTTCTCCAAAACACGTGTAGTACTACTACAGTCCACGCTGGCGAGTGCTATGTGCTAACAAGTCGCAGTAATGGCATAACGGTCTATTTCGCAGTAATTCAATGAATGTAATATATATACTTTTAAATTATATATTTTTTTCTATAAGAATTGTACCAATCTGTATATAGGCAACGTAAAAGACCAAATTTTTAGAGAAGAGGACAAAGAATACTGATATATTAATAATAATATAACATTCTTTATAAGTTATTTGTATTTAGCAGGATCTAACAGAGAGAATAGGCAGAGTCTAGGGCATGGATGTCCAACTCGCGGCCTACTGCACCCTAAAATTTTTAGGTACATTTTCATTTATTTTGGTAAAGAATGTTGTAAAAATTATTCTCGTTTCACTGGATACACTTTGATGTCGTAACGACGTAATTGATGCTAGAAAACTGTACCACCCCACATGGAAACCGTACTGTTGTGAACAATTCTTTTCCTGCATGATAAACATCAAAACCGCCGAAAGAAATAGGAACTTAAGGAAAGAAAGTGGGATAGAATTTAAATGTTTGGCCTTGTGATAAATATTAATGGCTGAAGACTTGCATTGTTTACGTTTAGATGATCGTGAGACTAGATAAGCAAGGAAAACACAAGATCTATTCGCTTCCGTTCGTGATATTTTTCGTCAACTTTGTGCACAGCTGCCCAGAAAAATTATTCCGTTGGGAGAAATAAAACAATCGATGAAGCGCTTCTAGTTAATTGCTCTTTCCGTCGACACATTCCATCAAATCGAATATATATAGGGAATTAAAACTTATTCCCTAGTAGATGCAAGGTTTCTTTGTATAATTTTAAAATTTACACCGGAAAGCAACCACAAAGGCCTTTCATGATTAGTAACAAGCTACGTGATGTAGTGAAAGAGATGGCAGAGCCCTTATTTGGTTCAGGCCGTAATATAACTATCAAAAACTGGTTTAGTGAACTGGATCTTGTCGAGGAACTAAAGCAGAAAAAAATCTCGTCTGTGATGGAATCGCTCATGGCTCTCGAAAATAGAGTTTCGTTTTGTTAAAACACCGGGTTCTGAGCTGTTTTTAGACTCGTATCAAGCCCTTCGTGGACCACGAATGACGTTTCCCCAGGGATTGGCTGATAAGACAACGAAACACATTGGCAATTCGTCAAGAGATGTATCCCCGAAATGTATCTTGAAAGCAATTTCAATAAAATATTGGCCCTTATTTAGGTGTTAAACACGTCAAGAAAGCCCGAATAATACCACGTAGTCAGCTCCTTGATAACACTCAAACCTCCACCAACTATCAGCGTTCAGTGGTCACTAGCCACTAGTAGACACGTGTTGCTCAGGACTGCTATAATGTAAACTAGCAAACGCATAGGACAAAACTTCTCGCACTAGGTTGCGCCTTGAGTGATCTTCTCACATATTTTATCATCTGAGTTGGTGATACTGGTCAGCACTATTATTATCAGAGAATATAGGACTTTTACCCTACTTTGTGGGTTGTAGAAACATAGATAATACAGTAATTAAGGAGTTTATATTTATTTATAGTAATAAATAGTATAAATTTTGAGCTATCTTTCAGAGTATTTTTCTTCTTTTTTGAAGACTGGATGTTGCTTTTCGGAGATTAGGAAAACCGGTTAGACTCGCGTAACTAGTTACGTAACAAAGGAACAAAGATTACACAAAAGACATCACTGACTTGATCACGGAAGGTCAGAGCTGAAAAGGGAAGAGTGAAATTAATGATTCCCCGAGAGGTCAACAGCGCTACCAACCTTTTATTACGCAACAGGAAAAATATTCACAAAACCACCGCGACACAATGTAATGTACAGTACGTATCGATGTTATACAATATTTAACAATAACTTCATTCGTTGATTTCAACACAAGTATCCTTCGTGTAACACGGTAGTTATGTTCCAAAAAAGTATCGTGTTATGCGAATCCGTGCTATATGAATCAAAAAACTAATGCAAAACATAGGGTTTACGTACGAAACATAATGCAAAATTCGTATCGAATAATGAAGTTTACACTTAAAAATTATGAAATTTTGTACAGAGGATTCACCGGTTGTACCAGGGAAACCGTGTTTACGCAAAACAATATCGCATTTTGCGTGAAACAGGTTCAACAGTGGTCAGTTATAATTTTAAAAATCCAATTAAATTCTGAAGATATTTTATTCTTAGAAACTCTAACGAACATTTCGAACAGTTACGTTTATTTCGCTAAATACGGGGCTTTTTTGGCATATGGGTCTAGCAACTTTACCCCCGTTTTTGCTTCCATAGTTTTCGACTTACCATCTTTTGAAAATGCATAATTTCCATAAATCATTATGGAGTCGTAGTAAAAATCGACGTAGAGAACGTTTTTATCCGGTCGAAGACGTGCAAATTGCCTTTCCATTCCTAACAACATCGAAATTTGTATCATCTTTAACACAATCAACAAAAATATCCTATAGTGATACTTACCTTTTTTAATATTCTGCCAATGAACGATTACATAATTGTCTCTATCGGATCGATTCTGTTCGTGACAGAAACCCAGCGCGTGACCAATTTCGTGGACAATAGTTCCAACGAAACCGCAACCGTTTCCGAGACATATAATTTGTTCGCGTCCAATTCGACCAACGCGTGAATAACAACTGAATTAAGTATAATAATTCACTTAAGCAATAAAATGATGAAATATTTTGTTAATCACGAAAATACTCACCCCTTTCCTTTAATAAATCTAACGTAAGCATTTTCTTGTTCTCGTTCTTTGAAAGATATGCACCCTCCTGTTGCTTGATTTATGTGCTCCATTGCTTTATTAATATAACGTTTTATGTATCCTGTTTTATACAATAGATATAATAATAATTAATAAAGTTGTCTCGTCGACATTAAGTTGGAAATACTCTAAAATTACTTAATTCTGGATCGATGACGTAAGGCATTACCCCACCGGTCCAGCGACGTGAAGGTTTCATTATGGCATTTCTGACCTAAATTTTAATTTTAATTAATTTAATTCACTTCCGGAGCATTTAAAATAAACGAACTTACGTCGTTGTCTTCTACTCCAATAATATCTCCTTCGAAGAGATCGGGGTTCTGTAAAGCGACGGATGGAAGATCCACTAGAAATTGTGGAAGGATGGCATTATTTTATTACGAAAATGTTTTAAATGAATTTTAAATCGCTAAAAGGATAAACGTGTTACCGTGTCTGGCAAAAGTCACCGTAAACAAGGCAGACAAGACCAACATTTTTAATGGCGTTATCAATAATGCTGCACAGTTTATTTTTCACTAACAAGTTAGTGAATCTCTATTTATACAGTTTTCTTTAATCTAATCGAAGGTGTTTACAGATAATTAATTTAAAAGGAGTTTACATAATCTATTTTAATGTCTTTTTATTTATTTATTATGTTTTATAATGCAATAAACAAGCCTAAAATATAAAGAGAGTGATATTAATTCTTTACGATTGATGCATGCCAGGTTAGGTTAGGTTAGATTTAGGTTGGGTTAGGTTAGGTTGGGTTTTTTTTTTTTTTTTTTTTTTTTTTTTTTTTTTTTTTTTTTTTTTTTTCTCTTTCCGCCCTGTGGGCACTAAGAGGGCCTCTTTTAGTAGGCCCATTATGGGTTCGGCCAGGCCACAATGGGCGACCGGGTGGTGAGGGACGGGGCCGACATATCCGAACGGACCACCCCCGAAAAATTCCTGGGGATTACTCGACCGTTCGGACTCGATCCCGGGTCCCAGAGCGGTAGGCTGCCACCTTTACCGCTCGGCCATCCGGCCGTCGGTTAGGTTGGGTTAGGTTAGGTTAGGTCAAGTTAGGTTAGATTGGGTTAGGTTAGGTTGGGTTAGGTTAGGTTGGGTTTAAGTTGGGTTGGGTTAGGTTAGGTTAGGTTAGGTTGGGTTGGGTTAGGCTAGATTGAGTTAGGTTAGGTTTTTTTTTGTAACTCTTTCCGCTTAGTGAGCACTAAGAGGGCCTCTTATAGCAAGCCCATTATGGGTTCGGCCAGGCCCACAATGGGGCGGCCGGGTGGTGAGGGACAGGGACCGACATATCTGGACAGACCAACCCCCGAAAAATTCCTGTGGATTTTTCAACTTGTCCGGATTCGATCCTGGGTTTCCCAGGGCGGTAGGCTGCTAACCTTGACCGCTCGGCCATCCGGCCCGGTTGGGTTAGGTTAGATTGGGTTAGGTTGGGTTGGGTTAGATTAGGTTAGGTTGGGTTGGGTTAGGTTGGGTTAGGTTAGGTTGGGTTGGGTTAGGTTGGGTTAGGTTAGGTTGGGTTGGGTTGAGTTGGGTTAGGTTAGGTTGGGTTGGGTTAGGTTGGGTTGGGCTAGGCTGGGTTAGGTTAAATTGGGTTGGGGTAAGGTTGGGTTGGGGTAAGGTTGGGTTAGATTTGGTTAGATTAGGTTAGGTTAGATTGGGTTAGATTAGGTTAGGATTGGAGGGATCTGAGGGCCTAAACAAATTCAGAATATGTATTGGAATTTTTAAACCCAATTTTTTCAAATTTATTCGTAGCTAAGCTGTTTATATCTGTTTATAACTATACTAATTCGTTTTTTCAGATAGATAAATTAAATGTTGATTTACATGAGTTGCATATATGATAAAATGCAGATAAAATTTGTTGACCGAGACATATTAACTTTATTTTTACAGCTGTTAATTCATTGAGGATAGCTCTGGTGTTCAAATCGCATATGTTAGAATTTATTAGTTTTTATGCTAAATTTATGTTACTTGGTTATAAATCTCTTTATCGACAGACCCAACTTCCTTGTCATTTTTTTGTTTTGCTGAACAGTTTCATTTTTTTCTGCATGTCTGGTTGACTACTCTTTTCTGGTTTTCTTCTTACGTATTTTCATTAGAATTAATTAATTTAATAACTACGTTTAGTAGGTTATATTGTTATTTTAATGTTAAATAAATGTTTAAAATAAATGTTTTTTTGTGAAAATTCTAATTTTTAACAATAAAGAGAATTGAAAATTAAAAACTAAATATATTTATTTAATTTTTAATTTGTTTAATATATTAATGAAACTCAATATTTATGGTTTTATATTATTTATCTTTTATTTATTTATTTATAAAACATTTTAAATAAATGAAAGTTTAAAGTATCTTAAAAATATTAGATTATAGTAGAAAATTGTATAGACAGCGACGTTCAATTCAGTTAGTGAAGAAACAAGTGTGCAATATTATTTATAAATCCAGAAATTTTTCCTCATCAGATCACCCGTGTGTTGCATTGCTGTTTCCTACAAAACCGAACGAATCAAAACCTTTCATGCACTCATCGACAACCCGGGCTATGTAAGGTCTAATATTATCTTTTATTAAAAAAAGGTAAAGGCCAATAGCTCTCTGAATAAACTTGCCATAGGTTTACCAGGATATCATCCTTGTAGCGAACAGTATTCAAATTACCCCTAATGAGTAGTTGTAAGGATGTGTAGCCGTGTGCCTCCAAACCAAAAACATCCGCTTTCAAAAGAATCTAATTCTCTGTTGTTTTAAGGAAGATAAAGGGTTGGTTGTTTCCTCTAAAACAAATAGCAACGAGAATCGATAGGCAACCAGACTCTCAAATCATCTGCAAAAAGATTCTCGACTCCAAGAACAACAATGTCTACAAAAGTTCAAATAATCTCTTCTGTAAGAAGAGGTTAGAGATGCACAAACCACAAAAAAGGCCAACATTATAAAGCCTACAGTATAAGATTTACATCGATATATTTATTCTAGCGACTGTAGAAATCTGTAAAGACAATTATCAGTATACGACTTGTTTTGCCTTTTATTAAAGGTAAATAACGATCTTCATTGGCGGTCTACTTCTCAGGCGACCTTGACCAGTTCTTACCATTCTCACTAAAGTCTGCCATAGCCGTGTAAGGCCATTGTAGGATATCATCTTCAATATTATTTATTCATTATTCAATCTGGACTTGGGACTGTTTAATCATTCTCATGTAAATTTACACACGCGATACAATGTTATTATATTTTGTTCAATCGTCTTGATAAAATACCCAAAATCACAGCACAGACTTTAATTTAGACAAAAATGTACAAACAACACAAGTGTACAAAGTAATAATTCATATTGCACAGTTTTTTACTAATACTAAATCATAAAATTCAAATGAATGATATATTTTAACTGACTTGTTTGTTAAATAAGAAATTTATTAATAAAAATGTGTTCCGTTGCCGTAACTCATCAATTCAATCCATTCCTAATTGCTTATATATTTTGCTATTTTTAAGCACCTTCTAGACACTTAGAAGCCTTTTAACCGAAATGGGGTAGGTAAATAGTAAGACAAAAGAGATATACTCGGGATTCAGAAATTCATGGTGTAACGTTTGAGGAATGTTTCGTGGCCTATAAAAAATTCGTTGGACGTTGCTTCCTGAATTCGAACCCGGATCATCCAAGGGAGCCTGACGTCTTACCACAGCAATTTGCTTACACAAAAAACATGCAGACCCGAAACGAGCTTTATTTGCTCTAGTTACAATTATACAACTTTAGGTAAAGAAAAGGTAAATTTTATTTTATATTCAATAGGTGTGGTGAGAACAGGTAGACCCATTCTCACCACACCTGTTCAACTTGATAATGTAGTGATAAATGCAATGTCTTATGCAGATGATATTGTGTTTCGAGCCAAACTTCAGCAGCACTTATCACTTATAAATTCTCACTATCTACTGTCTGACTGTATGTCGTTTCTTAATCTCGAAAAACGGTGTCAGATTGACGAAAGCCGAGAGAATTGGGGAATTCTTGATGGCAGGAGGCCTCGATTAACTATATACAAAGTCACGTTATTTCAATTAAAAATATTTGCCCCGAAAGATAGATGACAGGCACGACTCTATTCGTAACAGGAAAATTATTAAGTACAGGGGCAAGACACAACTAACTGGAGTGGAGAGTGTGTTTTAATTAAATAAATTAAAAATTGAAGCCAGGCATTAGGACGATGTCACAATAAGTATTAAATTGTATATTGTATAACATTATATAATATAGTATTGTTTAATATTGTATAATAATACTACCTTATACCTATTTGTTGCATTATAAATGAAATAAAAGATTTAAAATACTCTCAAAATGATTTTCTATGAACACCAACGATTACATTATGCAATAAAAGTTGATAAATAGCGACGTTCAGATTACCTACTAAAGAATCAAGCGTATAGCATTACCGATAACTCTCTTAAATATGTTCACTGTGACTTTTGCCAGACCCGGTAACATTTTTTTGCGGGTTCAAAATTTATATTAGAAAAATTTAATTCTAACAAATATATTTTCACAATTTCTAGTCGATCTTCCTTACACAGCCTTATACAAGGTGCGTAGGAAAGTCCCTTTAACCAGAAAATTCTTGCGAGCAGAGAGAGCTACAGCTATGCAAGTGAGGTAACGGTATAGTAAAGCGACTATCGCCATAGTTGCAAGTACGTAACACCCGGGAAAGTAAAACGGAAATGATGAAAGATATCAATTTCTTCAATTTAAAATGGAAAGTTTAGTTTTCTTTATTAAAATTAACTTCCATTTTTAGCTTCGTGTTTACCTAACAATTTTGAAGTATTCAAATTGGAAGAATTCGCTATCGATCTCGATACATTAGCGCATAACTATCGAATATTCGCATAAGAAATATTTATCGATTGATGTTAATGGTCAATTATTATAAAGTAAAACTTACTTTTCCTGAGAAATTATCGCATTAAAATATCAAAGTAAGGAAAATATTTAACGAATTCAGCTTTTAACTTCGAATTCTTCGTTTCGTGTTTATCAAAAGCATTAAAATTCCACAATTATCATACTTTATTACTTACTTCGTTAACTTAATGATAAAATTTCTGACGTTTTTCGAAATTAAATCAATTTATTTCCCATTAAAACTAGGAATATTTCGCGTATCAGGCCATTTTCTCGATAGACTTCATTGAGATTCGTTGCAAACAGCATCTTCGTGAATTGCGACCTTTAAGATTACTTCCTCACTCGCTAAATATATGAACTATACGCTATATTTTATTAACACTTTCGCTAATTATAAATGGATAATCGGATATATAACGGCTGTCCTGTATGTCTGATCTTTCCTTTCGTACAGTCCTCTAAAGTACTTGGATTTAGTATTATATCCGACTGCAACTGTTATGCAGATAGAGCTGTTTATGGACGAAGACTCGAAAACTTTTTCAGTAAATTCTATAAAGTTTACTTGAATATAATAGAATTACTCTGGTTACTCGCTGTTATAAGATTCACTTTTGATGTTCTGAAAATGGATGTAATATGTCGAGATTGGATAATTCTGTTCGGAGACAAATTCCTTCCACTTAGATACATATTTATGTTATTCTATACACATTCTGCTGTACAGTTTAGTATTTTCAAAAGAAGAAAAATTAATTTCTCGTACAGGATCAGTACTTACACCGGAGAAGTCACTTTGTTGCAGCAAATTGAATTAATATGGATAATAATCTGCAGCGGGCTGGTAATGTTGTCGTTAATATTTTGTGCATTCTTCGAAATGTTTCTTTATCCGGCTCTGAAAATAAATGGCTCTGACGAAGAAGCATTATTTTGTACCATTTTCATTTCGTGGGAAACAATTTTTGCATTAATTGTAATGTATACTATTGCTCTGCAATTAGTTTTTATAGATGTTATACTTTACAACCGACTAAATTACCTATGCAAAATTGTTACTCGCATCACCGAACGTCGTACACACGTAATTGTTATACTGTACGAAGTAATACCGAAACATACGGAAATTTTACATTGTTTTTATCACATGAATGACATTTTCGAAATTTCATTTCCTCTTTTATACAGTTTCGTTATTTACATAACATCCTTTTTTATATATACAGCGATATTTACCGACTTATCGTGGAAATTTTCAATGTTATTAACGTGCGTACTTATTATTTTACTTTTTGTGTTCTTGGCTTATATTCTGTCTCGCTTGATTGCTAAGGTAATGTATAAGGCAAAATATAAATTGTTCTTTATCTCAGATCATTAATTAAATGTACAAAATATTACAGCTTTACGGAAACTTTGAAGGAATCAACGTGTTCTCTTCGGTCGAGTGTTCGTTACGAGACAAGTTGAAAGTGAGAATAAAAAAGTTCCTCCAACTCTTCAGTTATGCATATGATTAATAATTTAAAGTAATAAATCCTTTTTCTGTTTTGCAGATGTTGAATTTCATGAAAAGATTTGGAAGACGTCCAATCGGTTTATCTATTGGAGGATTTTTCTACATTAAGAAGCAATTCGTCATCAGAGTAGGTCTTACTTTAAAACGTTGTCTGCGATTTGTTCAATTATAACACTACTACTTTGTATCTAATTTGAAAATTTATAAATTGTGAATTTTAAATATGTAATATAATTTATTTATAAATGTATACAAAGAGATGTTTAATATTCTTCGTTACAGATATTGAGCGCCTTTTATTCTGCATTATCGGGATTTCTGCAATTAG
Source organism: Centruroides vittatus (assembly GCF_030686945.1). Taxonomy (NCBI): domain Eukaryota; kingdom Metazoa; phylum Arthropoda; class Arachnida; order Scorpiones; family Buthidae; genus Centruroides; species Centruroides vittatus. Next base: position 1,857,967 of record NW_027122720.1, on the reverse strand, counting down.
GAAATAAATCTCCAGGAAAGAATTGTGGCACGAAATTGTCAGCAAATAATACATTGAATTCGATATATGAACATTTATTATTTAAATAAATTTAAAGGCGAAAGAAAGTTATTTTAATTTACAAAGATCCAGACAAATTTATTAACGAAATTTTCTCTTACTCTATTGAACTTTTAAAGTTAATTTTTATGTCAAATAAATATACTAATATACCAATATTGAAAAAAACTGTATGTAGATGGGTGTACAGGAGGTGCTTACAGAAACGTTACGCCTCAATCCTCGAGTAACAGAATGATTTATTGTATTTTTCTCACGTCGTCGCACTGCTTATGTCACTACTTTGTACGGTATATATGTTAGTAAATAAAACAGTGTACAACTATTTAACGATTTTGGTTTGTTGTATTAAAAGTGATAATTTACATAATCTATTATTACTATTCAGTATTTTATATTTGTCAATAATAAAAATTTATTATATAAAGTAAAAGACGATAATTAAATCAATTTTTACAATTCGTTATATCAAAGTTTATATCTGGATAATTAACTTCCAGCTAATTTTAACTGAAGGTTTAATTACTACTGGATTATTCGATAACCTTTTTACATTACATCGATAAAATTTTTATCTTTGGTAAAAAAAATGTCTCGTCGAAAACTTTAAACAACTGCTGTATAAAACATAAAGTTTACAATGTCCTTTTATTCACAAACTGTCATTATGCACTTATTTCCATTACATGAATTGCCCAAAACTTTGGGATGGGTTTCATAAAAAATTGTGAATGCTAATAACGAGTTAAATCGTCATTAAATCCGACCCTACTCGAGCTACGACACACTATCTCACCTCATCGACCTTTAACAATAAATAAGGATGGATTATTAGCATTTACAATTGTTTTTGTATATAAAACCCATCAATACCCTAAAAATTAAGCTCTTTGCTATTTTATAATAGTAAAAATGTAAATATTTTTAAAAAATATATCACAACAGATTCTGCCGGGAAAGTTAAGTAACTCGTTGCTAGAGTTTCTCATTGGTACTACAGTATTATTGTCCGATAACCAAATGACCGAGGCAGTAAGAGCGATACGCTGCCATATATACAGTAGATAAAAGGACGAATACTGGCTGCTGGTCGTGGGTTCGCATCTGATCGATAGTCTGACAGCGTGGAATTTTCCGGGTATTCTTTACGTGTCTAACACGGAAGTAAAGAGTCGTTTCACTTATAATTTCCAGAGGCATCTTCTCCTTGCAGTCTTAATGGACGATTTACCTTATGCCATCGATCCAATTCAATCCAATCCACCATCTGCCATTTGGGCGACACAAATTGGAGTCTATTCAGCATCAAAACAGAAATCTTTAAAGATAAGTCAATTGAGATAAAACTGGCTCAGAATTTACTGCTCGGCCATTTTTAATGGGTCACAGAAACCCATAATATGCATTTAAAAAATAATTTTTGTGCCCGCCGATGAAAAAAATTAACACATTAGAATATTCGATTTTTGCAATTAAAACTTTCAGGCTTACTTTCTCTTTCATTTTAAAAGTAAACAACTTGTTAGTAACTTAATATAAACAAGGTTATAAATAACACCTGGTTGCTAATTTACTGTTTTATTTAAAATTTTACAAAGAGATTTACATTAAAAACTATTCTTTTATGGCATTATGTTATATTTATATCAATTCAATTCCACAAGAAATGTTGAATAAGCCTATATTTTACGCATTTGATTGGATTCAAAATTATTTATTCGTGGTTTTCTCTGGTTTATAATTTTAGAAAAAGTCTTTATTCTGAAAACAGATTCGAATTATACGTTTTTCTAAAATCGACAAGAAAGAAATTGAATAATAGACCGAAATAACAATAAAGCCTTATTGTTAAAATGTATTATTTACGAAGAAAGATTTCGCTCGCAATGATTTGCGTTTATACTTCAATTTTGATTTTATCCTCGCCGTTGATTTTGTCAAAGGCTTCACCCATTCCGAGTAGACATTTTGATTCCGTCGACCACAGAACAGAAGACGAAAGTTATGTCAGTATGTTCCGCGAGAAACGGGATCCACAAGAATCTGGAACATCGCCTAAAGATACTCAGGCATACAACTACATAAGATATTTGTATCGACTCTTGTCTGGTCCCACCACCAAAGCCGATACCAGAAGTATAACACCAGAAAAAGAATTTCCGATGACCGTAACTAATTATCCATCGGCAAGGCTATTAAAGACGGAACGTGACTGGCTGAAACTCGAATTAGAAAGGACGAGAAAGAATAAATTTAAAGAATTACGAGACGTCATCGGAAACCAAAGCGTGGACGAGTTGGTGTCAGTTAAACCCAACATTGGAATAGCTACCGATGCGAATAGATCAAAACTTTCGTCTACTCGAACTTATCGGATTATATATTATTTTTTAATTATCTCTATTATAATAATATGTGCAGCATTCATCCAACTGAGTAGAATGAATTCCCGTCCGTAACCTGATTTATTCGCCAAGTCCAATCAGAAAATCAATCGAATGTAAAGAGAAACCGATGAAACAGTTTCTTCAATGACACAAGATTTAGACGAAGAAGAAATCCAACTTCGATTTTCTTCCTTATTACTGAACATAAACAGAAATTACGAATAATTTTTAATAATCAATAACGATTCATCAACAATTTCGACAAAACTTATTCTGAAGACTTATACAAGTATTGCAAAAGTGTTTATGAGAATATTCTCCTCCTCAACTCGATATTATGGAAATCCGAATTATCTGTATTGATTGCTTTCACTCCTTCCTTTACCACAATGACGCTTCTGGATTGAGTTTTCATTTATCTATCTTGAATGTTTTGAAAAGTGCGGTTTGTTCTATGTCACACCGTATTGCAGTAGGACATAACTATTATTAAGTTTATTAAGTCTGCTCTCACTGGAAATAGGACTACACCACAATGGTATCTACCCTGCTTCTTAAGTTATCATCCTGAAAACCCAAGAGCATCGAATGAAAAGTGAGATTCGTCAAAAAATAAAAGAATCACACAAATATTAAAACTGTGCCACCCTCGGGAATGAAAAAAAAAATTGAAAGTTGAATTTCCACGAGATAAATTAGAAAGAGGCAAGACAAAGAAAGCTGAGCTAGTTACAGTTATAATTGTACTAGTATTATCTGAGTTATTAATAAACGTATTTATTCACAAATCAACGAGGTGTTTCCTTGACTCTCACCACCAGTAACGCCTGTTCTTCCTTATAATAGCAAAGTCAGATTAGAATGAATCATTTCTTCAGATAAACAAAAACGTATCAGTTTATGACGTCATAATTCACTTAACTTTTTCGACACGCGCTCTGCCTGTGACGTCATTACTTCATTCCTAGAAACTCCCCCCCTTTCCCCGTTCACTGCCGAGGCACTTTACCATCGCGCTGTATAACCGTTAACACACACAGTTATGTAGAGATGAAGAGGAAGACTTACAAAATATTAAGTTGGTAACAAAATTCTCCTATATTACTATTATACGTAATTGTGACATTGTTTCCACGAAATGTCACCCTCTAGGATACACAATCGATTGAATCAATTTACAGACGCCAACGTTGTAAAATCCCTACAGCGTGCATATAAGGATTCATCAGCACAGTTCCTATTGCGTATAATTCTAGTCTATAGGAATAACACGGATTGAATTGGATCGATGGCATAAGGTAAATCGTCCATTAAGACTGCAAGGAGAAGATGCCTCTGGAAATTATAAGTGAAACGACTCTTTACTTCCGTGTTAGACACGTAAAGAATACCCGGAAAATTCCACGCTGTCAGACTATCGATCAGAAGCGAACCCACGACCAGCAGCCAGTATTCGGTCCTTTTATCTACTGTAATATGGCAGCGTATCGCTCTTACTGCCTCGGTCATTTGGTTATCGGACAATAATACTGTAGTACCAATGAGAAACTCTAGCAACGAGTTACTTAACTTTCCCGGCAGAATCTGTTGTGATATATTTTTTAAAAATATTTACATTTTTACTATTATAAAATAGCAAAGAGCTTAATTTTTAGGGTATTGATGGGTTTTATATACAAAAACAATTGTAAATGCTAATAATCCATCCTTATTTATTGTTAAAGGTCGATGAGGTGAGATAGTGTGTCGTAGCTCGAGTAGGGTCGGATTTAATGACGATTTAACTCGTTATTAGCATTCACAATTTTTTATGAAACCCATCCCAAAGTTTTGGGCAATTCATGTAATGGAAATAAGTGCATAATGACAGTTTGTGAATAAAAGGACATTGTAAACTTTATGTTTTATACAGCAGTTGTTTAAAGTTTTCGACGAGACATTTTTTTTACCAAAGATAAAAATTTTATCGATGTAATGTAAAAAGGTTATCGAATAATCCAGTAGTAATTAAACCTTCAGTTAAAATTAGCTGGAAGTTAATTATCCAGATATAAACTTTGATATAACGAATTGTAAAAATTGATTTAATTATCGTCTTTTACTTTATATAATAAATTTTTATTATTGACAAATATAAAATACTGAATAGTAATAATAGATTATGTAAATTATCACTTTTAATACAACAAACCAAAATCGTTAAATAGTTGTACACTGTTTTATTTACTAACATATATACCGTACAAAGTAGTGACATAAGCAGTGCGACGACGTCAGAAAAATACAATAAATCATTCTGTTACTCGAGGATTGAGGCGTAACGTTTCTGTAAGCACCTCCTGTACACCCATCTACATACAGTTTTTTTCAATATTGGTATATTAGTATATTTATTTGACATAAAAATTAACTTTAAAAGTTCAATAGAGTAAGAGAAAATTTCGTTAATAAATTTGTCTGGATCTTTGTAAATTAAAATAACTTTCTTTCGCCTTTAAATTTATTTAAATAATAAATGTTCATATATCGAATTCAATGTATTATTTGCTGACAATTTCGTGCCACAATTCTTTCCTGGAGATTTATTTCCTAATTGCAGAAATCCCGATAATGCAGAATAAAAGGCGCTCAATATCTGTAACGAAGAATATTAAACATCTCTTTGTATACATTTATAAATAAATTATATTACATATTTAAAATTCACAATTTATAAATTTTAAAATTAGATACAAAGTAGTAGTGTTATAATTGAACAAATCGCACACAACGTTTTAAAGTAAGACCTACTCTGATGACGAATTGCTTCTTAATGTAGAAAAATCCTCCAATAGATAAACCGATTGGACGTCTTCCAAATCTTTTCATGAAATTCAACATCTGCAAAACAGAAAAAGGATTTATTACTTTAAATTATTAATCATATGCATAACTGAAGAGTTGGAGGAACTTTTTTATTCTCACTTTCAACTTGTCTCGTAACGAACACTCGACCGAAGAGAACACGTTGATTCCTTCAAAGTTTCCGTAAAGCTGTAATATTTTGTACATTTAATTAATGATCTGAGATAAAGAACAATTTATATTTTGCCTTATACATTACCTTAGCAATCAAGCGAGACAGAATATAAGCCAAGAACACAAAAACTAAAATACAAAGTACGGACATTAATAACATTAAAGATTTCCACGATAAGTCGGTAAATATCGCTGTATATATAGAAAAGGATGTTATGTAAATAACGAAACTGTATAAAAGAGGAAATGAGATTTCCAAAACGTCATTCATGTGATAAAAACAATGTAAAATTTCCGTATGTTTCGGTATTACTTCGTACAGTATAACAATTACGTGTGTACGACGTTCGGTGACACGAGTAACAACTTTGCATAGGTAATTTAGTCGGTTGTAAAGTATAACACCTATAAAAACTAATTGCAGAGCAATAGTATACATTACAATAAATGTAAAAATTGTTTCCCACGAAATGAAAATGGTACAAAATAATGCTTCTTCGTCAGAGCCATTTATTTTCAGAGCCGGATAAAGAAACATTTCGAAAAATGCACAAAATATTAATGACAACACTACTAGCCCGCTGCAGGTAATTATCCATATTAATTCAATTTGCTGCAACAAAGTGACTTCTCCGGTGTAAGTACTGATCCTGTACGAGAAATTAATTTTTCTTCTTTTGAAAATACTAAACTGTACAGCAGAATGTGTATAGAATAACATAAATATGTATCTAAGTGGAAAGAATTTGTCTCCGAACAGAATTATCCAATCTCGACATATTACATCCATTTTCAGAACATCAAAAGTAAATCTTATAACAGCGAGTAACCAGAGTAATTCTATTATATTCAAGTAAACTTTATAGAATTTACAGAAAACGTTTTCGAGTCTTCGTCCATTAACAGCTCTATCTGCATAACAGTTGCAGTCGGATATAATACTAAATCCAAGTACTCTAGAGGACTGTACGAAAGGAAAGATCAGACATACAGGACAGCCGTTATATATCCGATTATCCATTTATAATTAGCGAAAGTGTTAATAAAATATAGCGTATAGTTCATATATTTAGCGAGTCAGGAAGTAATCTTAAAGGTCGCAATTCACGAAGATGCTGTTTGCAACGAATCTCAATGAAGTCTATCGAGAGAATGGCCTGATACGCGAAATATTCCTAGTTTTAATGGGAAATAAATTGATTTAATTTCGAAAAACGTCAGAAATTTTATCATTAAGTTAACGAAGTAAGTAATAAAGTATGATAATTGTGGAATTTTAATGCTTTTGATAAACACGAAACGAAGAATTCGAAGTTAAAAGCTGAATTCGTTAAATATTTTCCTTACTTTGATATTTTAATGCGATAATTTCTCAGGAAAAGTAAGTTTTACTTTATAATAATTGACCATTAACATCAATCGATAAATATTTCTTATGCGAATATTCGATAGTTATGCGCTAATGTATCGAGATCGATAGCGAATTCTTCCAATTTGAATACTTCAAAATTGTTAGGTAAACACGAAGCTAAAAATGGAAGTTAATTTTAATAAAGAAAACTAAACTTTCCATTTTAAATTGAAGAAATTGATATTTTCATCATTTCCGTTTTACTTTCCCGGGTGTTACATACCACAACTATGGCGATAGATCAAAATATGACCCACGAAAATTTTTATATTTTGGTCTTAGGGGACTTTCAAACGTCCAGTTTGGTGTTTTTTCTGTATATTTAGATGCTTATGTGTGTAGGGCACACGAATTTGTTCATCCAATTTGAATCTTAAGATCTCGCGAGCCTTCTGTCCAAAATTTCTGAAACTTTTTCTGACGGTTTTCGTATTAAAGTGTAGTGTTTCTGGAAACTTTCAGGAAAATCGTTCCATTATTTCGAGATATATGACCCAACATCTTAATATCTCTCGAAACTATCTGAAGGTTTAAAGGTAATGATAGTTACTAGAAACGAAAAGAAGCCGGGAATAGGCTAGCAAAGTTGTCAGATTTTTGTTATGACCATCAAATACAAGTTTGTAGTGTTTTGTGACTAATAATAAGACCTGGCAATATATAATTATGTTTAACTAATATACAGTAGAGCATCGATTATCCGACCCCCGATTAACCGACCCGTTCTAGTCGGCAAATTCAAATGTCTGCTAGTGATGTGGCGCTACAATATTTGGTTATGTCTTGGCTACTTTAATATTATTTTTGTTAAATTTTTGCATGTTTTAGCTGGCAGCACTTGCTCGACCATGAAAGGGGGGCTAGTATTTAAACTAGGCCTAATACACTATACTAATAATGTATTTTTTCATACTTTTCGGTTATCCGACCAACCTCAGTCCCCAATTAAGTCGGATAATCGATGCTCTACTGTACTAATAATTCTATTCCCCTCCACACGCAATAAACATTATGTGGATCCCCCCACTAAAGACTAAATTCGATGTGAAAATTTTTCATTACGACGACACGAACAATGCACCACTTTTGAAGGAACACGGTTTCTCCAATGTGGATCTTGTGGATCAAAGCTCTTGTAAAACATTTCTTGCATCTTACCTGTCTAAATGAAATGAAAATTATAAATTTCTCAACTTTCTTTTGTTTATTTTACCTGAAAAACTTTATTTAATAGTCTTTAATTTATAATTTTAAATACAATTTTTCGATATTAAGGAAGGACAGACATCATACAGTGGGAATTTATATGTCTTGGGTTTGAAATTTGGAGCCCAACGTTAATAACCAGATTACTTTTCTTATATAAGGAAAATAAACTTAGTAACTAATTCAGTCGATAATTAGTAGACAAAAAACAAGTAAAATATAATTAATAGTGAATTTATTAAATTTTAGTGAACAACAAAAAAATCCAGCAACCAGTTGCTTAACTTTCCTGGCAATATTTAAAACTGCGTATGGCGCCTTCTGTTGTGATATTTTGAAAAGCTTTTTATATAATTAATTAATTGAAAAGCTTTTTATATAATTAATTATGATAAAATGGCAGTTGTTCTAAGTTTTCATTGGAAGGGAATGATGTCACACGTTGTTCTGCAAACAAAGAAACAATAAAACAGAAAACAGAGTCGAGTCTGCACCCATGTTGTTGAATCAGGCGAAAAGTAAAGTTTTCCTGATCCAACAACATAAACTATACATGTATAATCCTGGACTTTACATGTATACGTCATTATACACGTGACTATAAAATTTTATTCTGAGAGTATCGTTTGACACGCGTTATATCGAATATTTCGTCTCGTAAATGAGGAAGCGACATGCAACGAAGCTTCTCGTTATATCGATTTTCCTGTTGATCAAATACTTCTAAATGGAAAAATAATATAAATGATTTTTTAAATTTTTATATTAACGTATTAGTCTACAAATTAATAATTTTAAGAGGATCTTGTATTAGATTTTGCCCGAAAGATATTAAACTTGAGATGAGTTACTTTGCTGTTGCATAAGCTGTCTGAGCAAACATTCTCTTTGTTTACTGAACTAATTAGATATTGATTAAAGAGCAATTCTCCTTTCCTCGTAAATATTTCTTTTAAACATTATACGCTTTCATACATAGGATTTTCATGCATGTATTTAAAGATATCTTAAAAGTAGAAGTACATTGAATAAATGATTCGTAATCCTGTAAATCATCCTCCTGAATGTTACGTAGAGTAACAAAAAGAAATGTTCTTTTGTTTTTTTGGTCTTTATCAATCTTTTGAACACTGTTCTTTAATTTAGAATTTCAAATTCTTTCGAGCGAAAATGCAAGAACCTAAAATAATGTCTTAGATTCCAGTAGTGCATTTGTAATTCCACGCTGGTAGGTATATTATAGAGTACAGTACATTGTGTAATTATATACACGAAAATGCATTAATGTTCTCACTTTGATACATTGTTACTTAAAAACCCAAAACGTCCACCAGCAATCACTGTAGCTGAAAATTATGTCAAAATTTGAGAAAAATACCCACAGGAAAAAATCAAAAAAGAAGATTTTCAAATTCGTACGATAAATATTTTATTTTTTCGTGTTTTTATCCTTCTGTTAGAACGGCAGCACTCATTCAGGGTTTAACGTTAAGATTGTCTGTCCATGTAGCAAAATAATATGTACTGTACTGGGTACTTACTACGCTTTGCGTACATACAGTCTTTACGTTTTCATGGCAAACCTCTTACAGAACTGTGTTTGTTTGCTGTTTCACGTTATACATTTACTTTTTCTTCCAACCATGCGTACAGTTGAGGATTGATGAAAATTCGCCATTTTCATAGCGACTTTATAAGTTTATTGACACATATTCCTATTGGAATATAGAGTATAGACTTGAGGTGCCACTAAAGTATACATTCAATTTTAGTAGCGCTACGTCTGGAGGGTGTTACTGTACGTCTCTGAATGGTGGACGTTGCGAAGAATGAAAAAAATTGGGTGGGTGTACAAAATGAGAAATAGAAAAATGTCCGACAGGATTAAAGAGAAGAGAAAAGCAATGAAAGAAATTAGGAAAAGAAAGAGAAATCTTGTTATAAAGAGTAAAGGAATCTGTGTAATCCGAGATGTTATAGAGAAAAATATAAATGGAAACAGAAAAGAGAGAAGGAGAAGGCTATCTTAATTGTATGATATTAGAGATGGAGTGAGATTTTCGGATCTAAAAGTAAGACGAGAGATAGAGAGCGGCGGAGGAGAGAATAGAACTATATTTCAAGGACTTTTGACGAAGACGAAACACCAGAGAGCGAGAGAATTAGTGTATTCATACTCGGATTATGTTTTTAATACTTCTTTTATACAACAATCCTTTATAATAATTTAGTAATTTATTCAGTAATTCTCACGCTTTCAAAGATAATTATAAATTAAAATAAAAAGTAATAATGGAATGTAATGAAAGGCAAACGGTGAAAATTTTCTTTTATTGAATTTTGATATATTATATTTTCACAAGAGTATATTAGAATCCATTCTCGCTTTGATATTAAAATAAACCATTGTTTCAGTACTGTAACTTCTCTCAAACAGTAAATTACTTGTTTTCACTGTATGCCTGTTGCAACACTTGCAAGACTCGACCTCAGAGAATTAGGTGTCGTAAGATTGCTTACTAATAAAGTTATCATTAAAGTACACCACCAAATAAGTCAGTTAAGGTGATGGCTTCAAAACGAAATATCAATTACAATGCGTACAATTCTATTGTAAATAATATGATCAATTTATAAGATTTGATACAACTATGTAAACATGCTTAATTATTTTATTTCCATTAATTAATACAAATGGAATGCAATTTTGAAACGAATTTATATATCGCAGTCCCCTTTTATACATGTAAATATGATAACGAAAGGAGATAATATAATCGTACATTGCAATTCTATAAGATTTGCGGTTACATCGGGATCATAGCATCTGGTTACCAGATTTTCCATTTTCTTCATATTGGGAACGTCATTTGTTAATTCATTTACAATAATTTCGATTATATGCAGCAAATCGTGAGGATTAACGGCAATATTTTCTGGCGCCACATGAGTTTCAAGACAACCAAAAAATCTCGAAAGGACCACGTACGTAATATTATCATTGTAAATTAAGGAACCGAAAACACATTGTATCAAATTAACAGCGACTACGGCTTCACCTAACTCGCATAGATTTTCTACGGTATTCTGAATGTTTAATAGCAAACAGGTGTAATTTTCAGATTGACAAAAATCGCTGAGTTTTCCTTTTACTCCGGATAGAATCCCTTTTGAGCAACTCACCATAAAGTTGGTATCCTAGAAAGGTAGATAAGAATAAATCAGAAGATAAAGTAAAGTATACGTACTGTAAAACTCAGATGGTACGAAATGGCACAATTTCTGTAGTCAAGTAGACATCAAAATTGAAAATATATTTTAAATTTGTTAAGATATCACATTTTTTCATTACAGCATCCCGTTGTAATAAAATATGTAATAATTAATTAATCTAAGTGCTTTACACTTACCAATATCTCTTCGCAGCTTCCAAAACCAACAATTCCTGTAAAGAAAATCAATTTATAATATTTATGCGTACAGAAATGCTTACTCGATATATTTAAATGTTTTTAATTCGATATACTGTATATATTATACAATGACAGGAAAAACTGCAAGTAAAAATGTTTTTCAACCACTCAAGATTACACGGACAATGTGATGTCCGTGTAATCTTGTATATGATGTATATGATCACATACAATATTGTATATGATCATATACATCTATATATTGTATATGATGTATATGATCACATACAAGATTACACGGACAATGTGATGTCCGTGTAATCTTGTATATGATGTATATGATCATATACAATATATAGATGAACACCTGCACAGGTTTCAAAGTAAAGAATGTGTCAACAAAACTCGTATAAACACCATATTAATAAGAATAGTGTACCTTGTAATATGTTCGTGATTAGTTCGTCTTGTGGCATCTAACACAATTAAAACCACCCGAGGGAGGGTGGAAGGTTTGTTGGAAGGGTAAGCGCTTCCAACAAACCGAATAGAAACTCCCATAAATTATAATCGTAAAAGTTATCGAGATGTGTAACCTTATATTGAAATACAGTACCTTATGAAAAAATCTTTCTGTGACATTAAACATACAGTTCTATGGTAAGTATCGAAATACTGAGAGGAACTCTCATAATATGCGAGTGTAGAGTGCGGCAGAAAAACATACAACTATAAATAGGTGGTTATTTACTTTTGAATAATTTTAAATGATTTTTCACGTACAAGAACCTCACATTATTGGTCACATGACGAAATTTTTTGCCATATAAATTTCGATATTATGTAAACAAAGAATGTGTTAGATGAAGATCGTCCAAATAGGAAATAACACAATACGAGGCGATTCGCCGAGGGATGCTCATCGACGGGTTGGGTGCAGTTTTTCTTTAAGTGTTTAAATATCTACATTAGTAGCCCGTCTCCGGAAATTATTTCCTCTTGACATATTGTCCATATGTTATGTTGCCTTATCCCATGGTACCACTTAAAATGCTTTCTATATATTAATAATTCTTCAGAAATTATATGGTAAAATTTAGGAAATACTCCATTGCAGAGTTGGCTATGTCTTTTATCACATTTCGTGAAATTTTCCGATTTGATTATCCAATCAAGTAGAGATTTTCTCCATTCATCAAGAAGTTGGCATATTTAAACAGAGTCCAGTTAATTAAACATTTTATTCGATTGATATCAACAAACTGATCACATATTTAAGTGAAATGCGTCAATTGACTAAAATTGTTTCTAATATTTTAACAGTTTAACGAATTGTATTAATAATACGCTTTTACAGCAACCATATTGGAACTCATTCTACAAATCAACTTACTTTAACCCAATTTATAAAATAGTTGAGGTTATACTTACCAAATATGGCGATGAAATAATAGAATTTATTCATCTTATTCTTGAATATTCTTGTAGTATCTGTTGTAGTTAGTGTTGTTATACTTATAAAGTAAGAAATATGTGCGTTGGATTATAGAGAACAATGCCAGTGACGTAAATGCCAAACGTCATACAAATGTGTTGGAATAACATTTGGTGTTGCAGCTGTTTTCTGAACGTGTTTAAAACTTTAAAACATTTCTAAATTTTTCGTGTTAAAATATTATTTTAAATTATAGTCACTTTAATAATTACAAGCCTTTATATAATTCTAAATAGCGCTTTGCAAGTATTCAAATTGAACTTTACGTGTGAATGAAAATTATGTTTATGTTATAAGTTTTTAAAATATAAATACATTACAAAATATGTTAGTACGTATTTCTTGTTCTTAATTACTTATATTACGCTTGTGTCCATTACTTCTAAAGCATCGTTCTGAATGTAGATTATTTACTTTCCAGGCTCTGTTATATATAAAAGAGGGGAGATATGGCAATCGGCCAAAAAATGACTCCCATGATTTTTGTTTTTGGACTCAGGGGGTCTTGAAACGTTTTGAAATACAAAAAAATTCGGGTTTTTGTATTTCAAAACGTTTAAAGCGTTCAAAAATAGCACTTCCTACAAATCAACAATTAAAATGTTTTTTTTTTTTTTTTTAATTGTTGATTTGTAGAAAGTGCTATTTGAATGCCTGCTGAGGAGGGACAAACAAGTCTGAAACACAAGCTTAAAGTGTATGTGTACAGGTAAACTAAATAAAAAATATTATTTCTGATCAGTAAGACTAAATATCTGCATCCATAATTTGCCAGTATAATAAGTCCTGTTAATTGATAAATGTACTGTACTTAGTATACAAAGATAAATTTAAGCTATGATAAAGGACACAAAGGCATAATAATTAATTGTAAACTTTCTTTTTCATTATATTTATTCCTTATTAGAGTAATCTAACTTAATAGGGGTTTAATTTATCCTATTAAAAACCCTATTTACAATGTTTAGAAAGATATTTAGTAGTCCAAATGTAACCAAATCTGTTACAGTAACATTTCAAAAAACGCTGAATATATTTTTGTAAAACCAAATTAGTACCGAGGCTCACCAATATGGCACAACAACAGAAAGGCTGTTTCATTTGCTTATTGAAATCGAATGGGGCCCCGTTTTTTGTTAATACAAATAATACTATAAATTATTATTATTATATTATTAATATTAACTATTTTTACTATACGATAAATGCTCGTTGTTAATGAGAAACTATTAAAAATTTATGATAATAATTCAATTTTTGTGTGGTCCTTGACGTTGGGATTCAGTCAAAAGCCATATTAGTCCGTACGTAGATCTGTTCCTGGTCACTAGTACTTTCAGTTACATTCCTACTTCATACATCAACAATTATATCAAGAAGCAAATCTTCATTCTCTGGCAAGACATCTGGGACCATGACACCACTGGTAGGCTCACCTACACTTTTATCCCCAAGATTGACACAACTACGATTCTTCGCCATTTTTACCCTAGTTACACCCCTACTCAGCTACTTATAGGACACAGCAACTTTAAACAATACTTGCGTAGATTTACAATCCACAATGCGATTGTGGTATTCAGGAGGACAAATACCATTTCACTTAGTTATTCGCTGCATTAGATACAATCACATTAGGGATAGTTTAATGAGAGCTGCTATTCTTAAAAGGTACAACTGGCCTTGCAACCCGCACCAACTATCCTGGAGACATTCGGGATGGACATCTGCACAGTTCTTAAGATTTGATACGAAGTTTTAAACGGTGTCGAGTAAACCGGAGTTTTTTTAACATTCATGCCTATGTAAGTCGGCCGGGACCACAGAAAACTGACTACTTAACCGACGGTGTCTAGTTATACCTATGTCGACTTATGCGGACTCGACTGTATTTCTATTTTTCTCAAAAAAAAAAGAAAAAAAAAAATATGATATTACAAAGGGGGCGAAAAAAGCTATGTTACGGCAACACTGATTAGTGAAAATCCCTTAATTTAAACTAATGTAATAAGCATAGATTCTTTATCGCCTTGGGTCCCCGACTTAGTGACGTTACGGAACGTGGTGTCCCGGCAATTTGTTGTACCCGGATGGATGTGCACGCCCTTGTCACAGTATTGTCGAAGTATCGGTGAAACTATTGATGGTGGGTTGCCCGAACCGGCTTGCGTCGCTACGCTTCTAATCCCTCAGAGTTCTTTTAGGGTGTCCTTTATATCGTTGCTTTAAGTGTCAGCCCTTGTGACCACGGTCTAAAAGAGCTTACCGTCTTTCGAGCGAATGAAGCGACATAGAGGGTGGATTATATACATATGTGAAAACCGAGGATGGAAAGAGCGGCGAGCTTCTTTCTCTTACTGGCGCGGACATACGAGGTCCGTCACTGCGTCACTCGATGGCGATTACGCGAGTGGAGGGATGGGTGAGGTCGGGATAGTGTATCGGCCAGAGGTTACACACTTATGGCTAAATATGGATAGAAATTCGACAAACGATACAAAGCTACAACCCGCGCGACAATTCTATAGTCGGGTGTGAATGGGTCGTCCCGAGGGCCGATCTGATTAGGTTCTCCTATTCCGAGTACCACCACTATCTAACTTAAAGCTAAAAGAGAGTTTACAAAGTATGGCTTATAACATACCTCTGAGGCCGGTGTTAGGATGTCGATAGAGTCCTGGATCGGCAGTCAGTGGGTCTTCGAGCTGAATATTAGAGATGGGCCATCAGAGCATTGGCGAAGTCGGACTGGAGGTGCTCGTGGAGGAATATGGCTGTGTCTTTTGTTGACGTCAGCCTCGAGAACTGCCTTCAGCCCCCTTTTTATATCCGATCTTACGGCTGCTGACTCACACCTCAGGTGATGTTGGTGCATATGACTAATAATTATTGACATAACGCTCTATCTAGGACAGTTTATGTTTCTTCATGTCACCGGATGGAGAGGTCAGGTTACTGAGTGTGTTGGGATTTATACCCTGATTGTTGCTCTTTTCTGACTCATCGACTTGCTTACAGGTGGGAAAGAGAAGTTCGAACCTCTCAGCAAGGTGACTCTTTGGTTACTCTCCATTGAGGGACTAATTCGTCCTGCAGTGATTGGACACGGGGGATGTCCTCACAGCAGGACGTCTGGAGTTGACTCCTGCGTGAGAGGGGAGGAAATTTCCCAAACACCTGGGACGTCTTGTAAGAGCAGAAGATCACCTCATAACTACGTCATAATAAAAGGGAAAACAAAAAGGGTCATTCTCTTGACCTCTCCGGGGAGAGAAACTCGGAGAAAGGAGGGAAAATTTATTAACATCTTATCGTGATAATTCACGATAGAGCGGGAAATCTCACACATACACTAGTTAATACGCACTCGTTTTTAAGAGGGACGTCTAGATCTAGAAAGTCTGCTTTGTCTAATTTGGTGCGATGCAATTTTTAATTCGTATCGATTACTGCCGATCGTGTTGACGAAGCTATCCCTGTCTGTTTCGGGTGCTATACCATTAATACGTCATTTATATAATGTTTATAGAGCAGAATTCTATCCTAACTTTGCGAAAAAACAGAATATTTTCTAAATCTTGAGGAGAAATTAAGTAGGCCCGTTAGGGACATTCGTTTTGTATATACTTCTTTCGAATTTAAAGTCTAGCAACGAGTTGTGTAACTTTCCCGGCTTTTATGAGATTTTATTTTATAAATGAACTAAATTATACACGTACTTATAATGTATTTTAAATTTCAATTTATTAAATAGGAAAATAATTTTACAAAACCTTTCTTGTTCACTTCTAAAACATCAAATGTATTTTACAAAATGTAAAAATTACAAATGAAGAAAATAAAACTTCAAACATTTCTCGTTTTGATGTTCAATAAAATACGATTATTATTAAAATAAATACTTTTGTTACCATTTTCTTCGTAACAAATACCGTTATACATTATCATTGTGATATTTAATAATATGATAATTTAAATTACGTTTAAAATGGAACTTTTGTAAGCACTAATTACATGAGAATGACTTTTCCTCTGAATGAGTTCGAAGGTGTCGTATCAGATTTCCTTTCACTGTAAAACGTTGTTTACAATGATCGCAGGTAAACGGTTTCTCTCCGGTGTGAGTACGCAAATGTCGAATCAAGACATGTTTTTGTAT
The DNA here is from genome assembly GCF_030686945.1 of Centruroides vittatus. Lineage (NCBI taxonomy): Eukaryota > Metazoa > Arthropoda > Arachnida > Scorpiones > Buthidae > Centruroides > Centruroides vittatus. The sequence goes on along the minus strand of NW_027122720.1, from coordinate 1,840,818 downwards.
GAAACTTCGTTTGCAATGATCACAAGTAAAGGATTTCTCTCCGATGTGAGTCTTGACGTGGTAATGTAGACTGCTGGGGTGGCTGAACTGACGAGTACAGAATTTGCAAGATAAAAGTCCTTCTCCAGTGTGAATCCTTTGATGATATTTTAAATTATACTTCGAAGCGAATTCTTCCTCGCAACTGCCACATTTATACTTCCCAATCTTTGACTTCTGAATGTTTAAACCTGTAAAATACGTTAAATAAAAATATTAAAAGCATTGTCTACAGATCGAAACTCACTTCAATTTATTGTCAAGCAAATATCTAAATTCAAGCGCTATATTTTTAAAGTTTTGTATGCGGATAGAAAACTACTTTGCAATTTCCCTACGAGTTTCCTTAAACTAAAACTTAAGGTTACAATCTATTCCCACGATTTAACCACACCACACCCTCACTGCTTACACCACCGTTCACAAATATTATCATAAATACTATCACAAATCAATGTAATTTATAGTTTTTATCTGGAAACAGTTATATGCATTTTGCAACAAAAATATGTAGATAATAATGTTAAAATATCTTCATTTAATTTTCTGTTTTTCTTCGTTTGCATAAAATATGCTTTCTCTTTCGATGCATTCTTGTAATTTCTTATCACTGACTTAAACTTTTGTTTAAGGAAGACAAATTCAACACATTCTTCGGCTGTTATTAGAAATGGTCTTAATTGGTGGATGGGGATCTGGAAATAATAAAATGCTCTGTATAAGGAATGATAGAAGAATGAGGTCAAAACAATACTTTCTACATCAAATTAAATATTTTAAAACTAAAACTGATAATTCTGGAAATTCTTCGACATTTTGCACCAGGAAATTAAATCTTTGTCGAAATCTGAAAAAGAAAGAGATTCCAGTTAGTATTCCTTATTAAAGTATGTGTGTTTGTGTGTATATGTGTTAAATTTCATTCCACATAACAAGAAATATCTGAGAACCTCGACTTGCGCTTCGTAAGAACTCTTTCTTCTGTATTTTCCTGGTAATATAATCAGCAAAAAGATTTTCTTCTTCAATCGACACTGTAAATCAATATGTCAGATTAATAAATTGTAGTGATTCTATTGATTATCTATCAGCTTTTACTCTTTTCAATTCGAGAAGAGTAAAGAACTGTAAAAGTGATAAAGACGAAACTAACTCTTAATATTTGCCAAATATAATCACTTATTTTGGTAACTACTGAAAAGAGGTTTATAGACGAATAAACAATGTGAATAAGGAGTACAGAAATTCTTCTGTGTGAACTTTCAGGTGAATTTGCGAATTTCGAAACAACATTTTTAACATCCAAAAGTTTCACTGGACGACGACTTTATTCCCTTCATTTATTTTTACGTATGCACTTGGGAACGATGTATACTTTCGTTCCCTCTTCAGTGATATCTCTACACAAGAATTCATTATATTAAATATCGGGTGTACTATAGATTACCACCTATGGAATTTCAGGACTTTGATTATATATTTGAACTCAGGGGACCGAGACGAGTTCAACGGTACCCTATTTTTTGACCGGAGACAAAAAATAAAAAAAAATTATCATACTTTTTAAGTTACCATACTTTTTTAATGCTCTCACGAAGATGGCACCATAGTTGATAGTACTGCCATCTTGCGGTAAAGTCTGCAAACCATGACGTCGGACTACGGTCATCTCCAGTAAGGTTAAACACGCGATACGAGAGCGGAGAGAGCGACGCGACTTCCGATCATCGCGCGATCGCCATTTCGGTTAATGTTACTTATGGCAGCGAACATGGCGGCCGTTCCCACTGTTCGTGCTCCCGACTGACCTCCCGGAGGGGAGCCGCCGGCAGGCCGCCATGTGCTAAACGTCACTAGTTGTTGATTCACGGTAGTTCTTGAACAAAGTAAAAAATGGGGGAAACGTCTACTAAAGGCAATTTTAACGGCAAGCGACGCAACTCCCTATCATCGCGCGATCGCTGGAAAAAAGTATGATAACTTTTTTATTTTTCGTCTCCGGTCCAAAAGTAGGGTATCGTTGAACTCGTCTCGGTCTCCCGAGTTCAGATATATACTCAAAGAGCCGAAATTCCATAGGTGGTAATCTATAGTATCCCCTAAATATCATACATTACTCATATATTAAAACAATAATGAAATAAGTACTTACAAATTATAAAATCTAGTTGCGTATCTTTCCTGGCTTTTATGAGATTTTATCATAAAAATTCTAGGCTAAATTTCAGATGTGTATACTGTCATGGCGGCGCTTCTGTTAGGTTAGGTTAGATTAGATTAACTATATTTTTAGTAGACGTTTCCTTTCTTTTAATTTTGTTCAGTAACTACCGTGAATCAATAACTAGTGATGTTAAGCACATGGCGGCCTACCGGCAGCTCCCCTCAGGGAGGTCATTCGGGAACACGAACAGTCAGAAGCGCGGCCATAGCGCAGCCATGACAGTATACAGATCTGAAATTCAACCAAATTTTATATATAATATTTCCAGATCGTATACACTTTTATGAATAAAATGCAGCAAAGCACATGAAAAACAACAAGTTTCAATTCGTTCAATAGAAAATATACTTCACCAGTTCTTCTCTTCCATCCTCCGTTTTATTCTCAAATACGTAACGTAACTGTCAATTTTTTTAAAAAGAACAAGTGGCGCCACCTAATTAAAATTCAAAATAGTTCATTTCTAAGAGTAAAATATAAAAAGTAATCTTTCATTGGGATATTATTGAAAAAAATGAACAACTGTCAAGTATTATGAATATTTGATTTATTAAAGAAAGTATTGTTTATGGGCGGTAAAACAAGGACAATTTGTTCTCTATTCTTAGAAATCATTTATTGTGAATTATTCGATTCATTCTTTTCCATTGAGCATATTTGTGGGATTCACTGATAACAATTACCAATTTCTATATAGATATATAAATCAGTTTTTGTTGGTTTGTCCTTTATACAAATCTCTGTATCTGGACTGCTGTATGTTACTATGTATATAATTCGCCTCTGTAATCCAAAAGGTTTTTTGGTAGACTGTCTCACAGCAAAACTTTAAGTTAGGAACTCTCTTTTATTCTTTAAAAAATGACATATGCATTTCGGGTTGGTATATTCATCCAACCCCTCCTCAGTGCTAATTTTTAAAAGACAAAAAAGGAGGGAAAGCAGGTATAATACCCAATACATGACACAAATACAAACAAGATGTCACACTTACTTATTCTTACAGTAAAAGTTGCGTATGGGCTACCACTACATCAACACACCGAACATTTTCTTTCCATTTAAAATGCGCTTGAAGTGTTTGCATAACTTCACTTCTAAAAACCATTGTACATTATGACTATTTTTATAAACAACCAGTATATACAATAACCAATACAATACATACCTCTAAAATATCAATAGCATGCGAACAATCAAATCAACAGGTGATACTTCTGAATACCACCCTTCAATCAATCGCAACAACATCACCATTCCACCACTATATAGCGCCCTCTATCACTTTATACCATCTAGAATCTATTTGCATTCCATCAGAAATATTTATTAAATTATTTTGGTTTTTCTTAATTTCTAAATGTTCTTTAAATTTACGTTTATATATATCTCTTTCATGATGTAGGATTTTAATATTGTTGCGATTAATTTTACATTTATTAATTTCCGTGTGTTCATACCAAGGTGAATTTTTACACCTCAACCTGATAGCCGCTTCATGTTCCTTTATTCGTATATTTAATCTCCTACCCGTTTCTGCTATATAACTACATGGATTCATACAGTTACACTCTATTTTATATACAATACCTGTTCTATTTAATACATCTATATTATTAAGGTTACTTCTATTAATATATCTAGAAACATTATCTGTGATCTTATTAGTTAAATACGGGGCTAAACATATATTATCTTTCTTAAGGATTTTACTAATATTTTCAAATATATTTTTTATGTATGGGAATTTTTTATACTGTTTTTCAGATTTATATTTTGTATTAAATCTATTTTTCAAAAAATCAGCTCTCCACTTATTAATTTTAAATTTTGGGTAATCATTCAAAATAAATTTATTATCTAATTCTTCTAATTTAAGGTTAATATTATGTTCTTCTGTTATACGTGTATAAATCTTTTTTAATTCCATCAGGTATGTATTCTTATTTATATAATCAGGAATGTACGAATTATAATTCGTGGTTTTTTTAACATCACAAGGTTTTTTATATGTTATAAATTCAAATTCTTTAGTATTGTTTATAATAGTGATATCCAGGTAATTAATTTTTTTGGTTTCTTCAAGTTCAATGTCAAATTGTATTTTTTTATTTATGCATTTATAAAGGGATGTATAATGTTTTCATTAGTTAAACTACTGTTATATATTATTAAATAATCATCTACATATCTCACTATTAATTTTATGCCGGTAATGTTATTTATTTTCTTATCTATATTAATCATAGCTATTTCTGCTAATTTTGGCCCCATCTTTGACCCCATACTTATACCCTCAATCTGTCTATAAAACTTATCATTCACCTTAAAATAATTATTTATATATGCAAAATGTATCAAATCAATTAAAGTTTTTTCTACATTCAATTCTATTAAACTATCTCTTATTAACTCCCAATTTATATTGGGGTACATATTTTTTATATCAAGGCTCATCCGTGTCTTCTTTTTTTAACTTTTTTATTCTATTAATAACCATATCAGCATTATCCACACTATAAATAGAATTCTCAATATGTTTTAACTGTTGTTTAATATACTGCTCCAAATTATATAGAACCGAAAATTTAAAATCTACAATTGGTCTAAACTTTTCCTCTTGCTTATGCGTTTTCAATCTTATATTTAACCTTGGGGTTCTATCATTTCTAGAATCTAGTATATAATTTTTATTTATATTACTAATACTATTATTCTGAGTACCTTTTTTAACAATTTTAATTAATTCCTTTTTTATTTCTTCATACGGGTCCTCATTTAATTGGATATAATTATTACTTTTAATTTGTTCACTAGTTTTTTCAATTAATTTATAATTAGTCATAATGTACAATGATTTTTAGAAGTGAAGTTATGCAAACACTTCAAGTGCATTTTAAATGGAAAGAAAATGTTCGGTGTGTTGATGTAGTGGTAGCCCATACGCAACTTTTACTGTAAGAATAAGTAAGTGTGACATCTTGTTTGTATTTGTGTCATGTATTGGGTATTATACCTGCTTTCCCTCCTTTTTTGTCTTTTAAAAATTAGCACTGAGGAGGGGTTGGATGAATATACCAACCCGAAATGCATATGTCATTTTTTAAAGAATAAAAGAGAGTTCCTAACTTAAAGTTTTGCTGTGAGACAGTCTACCAAAAAACCTTTTGGATTACAGAGGCGAATTATATACTTTATACAAATCTTTATTGTTAAACCCATATGGACCAAACTTTGTAGGAGTATTACTCGTCCGGAGTTTCCGATTCGAACGAAACTTGACCAGCACTAAGCCCTAAACACAAACAGATCCTTGTCCAAATAATAGGACCTTTTTCTCCAGCTTTTTCGAAAAACGGGCCTGTGAAAATTGAGTATTCAGCTTATAAATCTATGGAAGATTCGCTTATTGTAATTGCCATAAGACGCCAAGCATCGGAGTTGCGCGACGTAGATCTGACCTTTATCCTTTTAGTTTTACGTATAACAAAATGATTTTATTATTTTATTGCACCGTTGGCATTATTATTACTATTGTTATTCCTCACATCTAAAGCTTATAAAAGAGATTTAAAAAACGTGATGTTTCGTATTTAGTGAAAACGAAGTCTTTGTAGATTTAATTCTTGCATAGCGTTAAATAAAATTTTTACTTCTCTATATCAATTTTCAAATAGGGTTGTATTGTATTTAAAGTGTAACAAACACAAACAACGCGTGAGGAAATTGTCCATTGCGTTAACAATTAAAAATAACGTTGCGTCTATGCTCCCCTATCGTCCTATGATACTTGTCTTTTTTGTCTGTCGGCGGTAACTTCTGAAGATTATTCGCTTCAGAATCGCCCATGTCCGCGGGACTTGGGTTCGAGTCCGAAGTGATTTGCGCTTCATTTAGAGGAACATCCTAGAAAACCAGATTCACGGAGTGTTACGCCTGTATGAAATGCTTTTATTAATTTTTACGGTTTCTTCTACATTTTGTATAATAAATTTTAAGTGGTAAGGGTGACCCAACGAATCACGTAGTGTAGTATATATCATAAAAATACAAAACAGATCAAAATGTAGATGGTCCTTTTCAGTAAACTGATATTTTACAGTTCAGCTATTCGAATGCTCGTTTGTTGCTATTTTGATCAAACAATTATTTGTAATATATTAATGAATAAATTCATTCTTTCTCAACAAAATAGCAACGAAAGATCATTTTCGAGTGTTTAGCTTAGAAATTTGAAAAAAATTTTAAAAAAATTTAAAATTTTGAAATTGTAAATATAAGGTGGCGCCGTTATATTTACAATTTGAATTAAGTTATTTTCGAATATTCTTCTTCTTATGCCTGTAGAATGCATTCCTCTACATAGCTCTAGTACCAAAAAACTAGTATCGATGGGTATTGTAAGACGGTCGGGCCTGTACTACACTCCTCTAAGTACAAATGTCACACGGTGCTCATGCTCGATGTTGGTGATGTTTCAAACGAAACTAACAAAACTGACGAAGGAAAGGGGTTAAATTCTGTACGTAAAATTAAAATCAATGATTTTTCCTGTTTCTTTCAGATTATTCAGTCGATGCAATCTTATTTTTCCAGTTTAGTGAGCATTAGAAGGGGGAAAGATGCGTGCGATGGAATGTTAAAGCAATTCTCAATATAAAACTGACCATCTTGTTGCTATCCAAGCCGTTTTTCACAAAGTATATTCATTTCTTATTGTAGCAAGTTCTGTTACAATAACAAAATTTTGTTTCCATTTTAACTCTGTTTCAACTTACGTATTTAATTTGTATTGATATTTATTTACTTACATTTTTAACATTCTCGTTTTCGGTGATTGGTTATATAATCTATTCAATTCTTTTACTAAATTTGTCACTACATTTACACACAGAAGACAACTTTTACTCCTTACAATATTCTTTATTGAAATCAAAGTGCATTTCGGACTTTTTTAGTCTTTCTTTAGTCGATTTTACAATTGTTATTCCATATTTGGTAACTTATATTAATTACATTTATTCTTTTAAAACAATAATAATTAACGTTTACAAGAAGAGATTAATAAATAACTTAATTTACAATAGAATTTAAAATCTTGTAAAATATTGTATATTTATATAAATTTAAAGTCAAATTACTAAACGTTAAAAAAAACAATAAAGATGCAGTTTACATTCATAATAATCTCGTGGCACTTTTATACATTTACCACGACTTATGTAGTTACAATCCGTTATTATTATTTATTTTTTTATATCAGGTTTTAGTTCTATTATTTCTAAATTTTAATAAATTCTTTTTTGCAAAATATTTTCCTCCTCTTTAAGAATATTAATACTGTTTTTACATATTTCACAACCATTCATATTAATCCAAGTCTTAATATTTCTTTAATATCTTCTGGTATTCCACTAATCTATTAGACCAGAGTTCCTTTTCCTGTAGAGTTGGGTAATTTAAGTTTTAACCGGTTTATTATACTTTTAGGCATAATACTTACTTACTTATGGCTTTTACTGGAAACACATTTAAAAATTCATACTGAAGGATTCTCTACTTAAAATTTATGGGGAAGAGTTTACAAGCATTAATTGGCACACTACTTAGAAGGTTTAACTGCATCTTTATGTATATTTCTTCACGATATCTATCAACAAGAAACAAGATTTTATATCAACTCAATTAATACTATTGTACGTTGTATACATATACTATATATAAAACCCTAAAGAAAATCTTTGTGTTCGGTGTCTTATTATGACAATAAGCTGAATTGTTAGCAACATACAAAGTAATATTTAATTTTAAACTTCACCCAATTTTTATTATGTGAGTACCAAGAAAAAAACTGATATTTCCAGAATTTAGCCATAATTTATTTTACTTAATAAATAATGCAAAGTTATCAATTCTTCTAAAGGTGTTAAACACGCAACTCAAATTTGTAATAGGGTTAAAAGGCTTTCTAGAAAAGCATTTAAAAAATAAAACGCCGTAAAATTACCATAAACTGTCAAACTTAAGATCACGTCTACTAAACTAATTATGCCCGTGTCGTTACAATCGAATGCTTGAGTACCCAATCGATCTAGGTAATTTGCAAAACAGACATGCAGTTGGTTAAAACAATTAACGAAAGGTGCCTCTGTACGATTAACGTGTGAAGCCGTACAGTGAAGGAAACTATATACAGTAGTCTCGCCGTCTTTCTTACATAACTCTTCGACAATATTTCTTTGTGTCAATACACCGCGAGATGAATTTAAGCATTGTGAAATATTCACGTTTACCTATAAAGATTGAAATTAATATACTGTAAAATAATTTATAAACAAAAGTTAATCATGATAAAATAAAATGTAAATAATATAATAATTAAATATACAGTAAAACCTGTCCAAAACGGAAACCTGCCTAAATAGAAAGAATTCATCGAAACGGAGAGAATTTTCTCATGTTAAAAAATGAAACCTGACAAACCAGAAAAAATATTCTGTACCGTGAGAATCCGGTTTACACAAGTTTTATTGTATTTATAAGATTCGGTACATCTACATTATCATTAATTCAATACTAATACCTGTGTCGTTTAACATTACTTTGTGATTCATGTTATGGATCTAAATTTAGGCAGTCCTTAATTTCGATCTTTCTCACTAAAACAGAACCAGTCTTTATCATAATAGAATCAACTAGAACATTTCGTATATTTACCTTCTTTGGTGCAAAAATTATTTCTAGGGCCATGCAAAGTTTATATATTCTGCTAAGTTGTACATATTTTAATTGTCAAATAAAGAGGTCGATGATTAAATTGGGGACTTTATAAGACATTTATTTTTGATAAAATTGTTTTAATTAATGTTTTTTGTAAGCGATTTAAATTTATAAAATCCACGTATGGAAAAGAAAATAATGGAAACGAATACTAATCCCTTCGTTATACGTTGAATCATAAATTATCATTATATTGGTTATTTCTAATTGCAGTATATACCATCTGGAAAAATAAAGTGACACGCTAAAAGGTATTAAGAGGATGCATTAAAAGCATCGCATTAAAAGGATGTTTGGCTCAAAATGTGATTTTTTCGTTATTTTCTCGTGAGTAGTGTGACTATCGTTTGGTAAGCAGCTGAATGAAGTTGTCTGTTTTATGGCACACTTTATCTGATATAATTCTAGGCCTTAATTTTAACATAAATCATTTAGTAATAGCATGTAATGATTATTCAGTTTATTATTGTTTATAATGTCACTTATCTAAAAACAAAATGATTCGGTTGCTTTGTACACAATGGTATGAGTATGAGCACGTTAGAGCTCTTGTTAACTTGTGGAGAAAATCTTTGCACAAGTCAACTAGTCACGAGACCAAATAAACTGATTTCCAGATCATTATCAAAACATAAGTAGAATTTTATGTCGCATTTCACCAAGAAGAAAGTTTTAAAGCCTCGACATTTACATGACACTTGCACGTGGCCGTGGTTTCTTTTCCTGAGGCCAACTTTAATGCTTCGTGGGATTAAGCAGATTATTTTTCCAGATGGTATAAACAGCAATTAGAAATAACCAATATAATGATAATTTATGATTCAACGTATAACGAAGGGATTAGTATTCGTTTCCATTATTTTCTTTTCCATATGTGGATTTTATAAATTTAAATCGCTTACAAAAAACATTAATTAAAACAATTTTATCAAAAATAAATGTCTTATAAAGTCCCCAATTTAATCATCGACCTCTTTATTTGACAATTAAAATATGTACAACTTAGCAGAATATATAAACTTTGCATGGCCCTAGAAATAATTTTTGCACCAAAGAAGGTAAATATACGAAATGTTCTAGTTGATTCTATTATGATAAAGACTGGTTCTGTTTTAGTAAGAAAGATCGAAATTAAGGACTGCCTAAATTTAGATCCATAACATGAATCACAAAGTAATGTTAAACGACACAGGTATTAGTATTGAATTAATGATAATGTAGATGTACCGAAGCTGATAAACCATTACGTATTCATTTATAATACGTAATTACAGACGTATATATTTAATACTCTTGTGTTACTCTTGTGCATTTGGTTTTATAGAGGAAAAAAAAACAACAAGAAATAAGCATTCTGTTTTCAATTTAATTAAATTGGAAAATGGCAGCTATATCTTCTGTTATTATTAGTATTGGTAAATAATTTGTAATATTTTGAATATAGATATAGTATTGAATTTAAGTATTTCTATTATACAATTAATTTATCTGTCTATGTTTTTGGTAATGTTGAGAAAAATTACTTCTTATTAACAGGATTGGCTTTCCTATTTCGCAATTGCGAAGGAATAAAACAGTCAGAAAAAAGGGCAACAAATGTAATAGATTTGTCATGTTTAACATCTCTTGAAAAGACTAAAGTAAGTATTAATCTCCAATTATTAAGTTTTAAACAATTATAAGATTTATTAGTTTTTAAGGCATGTTTACACTTACCTGTACACCAGTGTGTATCCGATCGAAGAACCAATAAGTATTATAATTTGCAAGTTTAACATTTTACATTTTACTTAACCATTCGGGGACTGATAACCTAATTGCATTTATAAATACAATAAAACTTGTGTAAACCGGATTCTCACGGTACAGAATATTTTTTCTGGTTTGTCAGGTTTCATTTTTTAACATGAGAAAATTCTCTCCGTTTCGATGAATTCTTTCCATTTAGGCAGGTTTCCGTTTTGGACAGGTTTTACTGTATATTTAATTATTATATTATTTACATTTTATTTTATCATGATTAACTTTTGTTTATAAATTATTTTACAGTATATTAATTTCAATCTTTATAGGTAAACGTGAATATTTCACAATGCTTAAATTCATCTCGCGGTGTATTGACACAAAGAAATATTGTCGAAGAGTTATGTAAGAAAGACGGCGAGACTACTGTATATAGTTTTATTCGCTGTATAGGTTTACAACTTAATAGTACACAAACATTATTAAAAAATTGCGTGGACAAGCTGCATGCTTGTATTGCAAATTACCTGGATGGATTGGGTAATCAAGCATTCGACTGCAACAGCAACTCGGGCATAATTAGTACCCTGGATATAATCTTAAGTTTGACAATTTATGGTAATTTCTCGGTGTCTAATTTTTTACAATCTTTCCGACAAGGAGTTAACGCTATTACAAATTTGAATTGCTTGTTTAACACCAATAAAAGAATCGATAACTTCGCATTATTAATTAATTAACATAAATGGATAAATTTCGGAAATATCAGGAGATTTTTTTGCTTTGTTTTCTTGGTTCTAATATGATAAAAATCGGTGAAGTTTAAAATTAAATATTACTTTGTATGTTGCTTACAATTCAGTTTATTGTCATAATAATATACCGAGCATAAAGGGTGAGATATATATATATATGCAACGCACAGTAGAATTAATTTAGTATATATATATATATATATCTTATGTTTCTTCTTGATAGGTAACGTGAAGAGAAATACATAAAAGTATATTTAAACCTTGTATGTTGCCACACCTTAGTAAAGCGCAATTAATGCTTGTAAACTTTTCCCATAAATTTTTAATAGAGGATCCTTTAATATATGTTTCTAAATCAAGGTTTGGTTGTATTTAAAAGAATTTTATCGGTCCATCAGTTCTTTGTAAGTAACGAAATAAACTCATGTTGCGTTATTTATGTATTTTTCTACGTCACTTTCATTATAATATAAATTATATTACGTGATAGAGATACTGTATTCCGTGTATTAGAAACACCACACTAAAAAGTATATAATGGTAGATAATTAGGAAATAATAGAAAATAAGCCCATGTAATTTTTATTTCTAAATTAATTATTTTCTATTGTTACATAATTAATAGGACATTTGAATGAAGTAAAAACCGACGGTTTATTTTTATCATGTTTGAAATATATTTATGTAATGAATCATGCATAATAAAAGGAAAATTAGAAATTTGTTTTGACTGAATTAATTACTGTACATGATATTTTTTCATAAAAGAAAATATAAAATTTCTAGTTTCTGAGCAAAACTATTTGTTACTCGGGAAAAGCCCAAGTTACCCGAGTAATATTTGCACATTTTATCCGATTGAAAAAATTCCCACGTTATACGTTAATTATTTTGGTGTCAAAATTCTTAGTAGAACCCTGGCGTGTGTATAAATAACTTTTTAGAAAATATAATTAACTCTGAGAAAAGATATATTCAAAAAATGAAAATGCTCACTTTCGCCTCTTTGATGCTTAATAACAAAAAAGTATTTTGACATTTTGGGTGCCGTTTCTTGTAATATAAAGCAAGACAATTGCTTGATATTCTTCCAGAGTCTGGTGAATTTCGGTTGAACTACGGTAAAGTTATTCGAGTTCTAAGAAAAAGGAATCAGATTTAGACTCCTCATCCCCACTAGATGGAGCTACGTTACCTAGTTCTTCGCAAGGTCTGTATAAGACGGTCAGGACACGCTCCCGTGATTCTATGCGGCAGCGGCCATTTTCAGACTTATCGATAGAACTCACCACACGTGGTTACTGCGTGAGTCGACTATTATTACGTATATACGTATTCAAAACGTTAAACAATGGGATTACAGAGTTTACAGCTTTCTGTGTGTTTGCAGAGAAAGAAGTTATGTCTGAGATAAGCTCTGTTAAAAACATCATTAAATTGTGTTTAATATTATCCCTTTTTTCATAAAGTTTATGTAATTAGTAAAATATGACGTTTAAGCCTTTGTAAAGCCAAAAATGTTCATTAATTAAACGTTAGTCCAGTATTTATTTTTTTTAATGCATTAATATTGTGTTGGTAAATGCTTTAAAATAAAACTTTGGATAACTGCATTGTGTAAATTTTCTTCGATGTTATTGCATCACTTTACGAAATGCCTATATACGTAATTGCATCGGTTTTAGCACCTATTTAATTTGTTTCAATCACGACAGCAAATGATATGGATGATTTTTTTTAAACTATTTGATCGAAAAGTTACATAAAATTGGGGTTGCATAATCATCCGAAATTATTATTATATTTTTGACTGGAAATCACTGGACTTATGCAATTTTAGTTTAATTAATGTCGTATAAAACTGATTGCTCGTACATGTTTGCTTAAAACATGCGACTCAGAAAACCTCAAAATGGCAGTCCTGACCTTCTTATATAGACCTTGGTTCTTCGATCGCCTCTGCTGTAATTCCTTTAATTACTACCAATGACGAGTAATCTACAAAAAGATATATAAAAGTGAGAATGCACGAGACGAGAACTATTTTAGTTAATAAGTTGGAAATTTGATTAATCAAAGTGATATTTTAACGTTAAAATTGACACAGTTGTCACTCTTTTTGGGAAAAGGATGATATCACCCCTCTCCCACAAACATCTGTCATCTGAGTCAGGACATATATCCTGTTAGAAATCAATTCATCCTGTCAGGTGTTATAGATTTCAGATGGTGATCGGAGGAATATCGTATAAAAAGGGGCAAATTCCTATCACTCGGAGCAGTCTACGGAAGAGGATATTTGCCATATAACGAGCTGTCGATAGAAACCGGAGTTTAATCGCGATTTTTGGATACAAAGTGGATTACAGTGGTTTAAAACATGTCGCTGGAATCGGGAGGACAAGCGCTCTCCGTGGGTATTGTTATCTTTCTAATCGGTGGACTTTTACTCGTGTTATCGAAGCCCGAAATTTCGGTCTTTGGCACCGTCTTTCACGTCTTCGGCTTGTTATTTCTTTCCTTTGTCAGCGGATATATGTTCTACGAAGTGGTATTATAAGTATAATTATAATTATTTTGTCGGTGCGTTAGTTATTAACTGCGGAAACGCGATTCGTTTTTCTTTTCTTTTTCACTCTGAACAAAGTTGTCTTGTTTCCTACCACGTGGTGAAGGTAGCCATTCGACGTGCTGCAGCCGTTCGGCGTTCGGATTACTGCTGCTACCCCATTGGGGACTTTATGTATTAAATTATCGCGTCGAGTTAAGAGACTTTGGACTATTCAGGCTGTCTTGTGCTGATTGAATCTTCAATATGGATGGTACTAACGAACCTCGGGTTACTGTCAATTCCCTCGAGGGAACTATTCTCGCAGAGGCCAATGCGCACTTTGTTAGAATTTTGGACCTGGTGCCAGAGTCTTATAAATCGAGTATAGCTACTAAAGAGCGCAAGGAATTTCGGGAAAGGCTTACTAGCCTTTTCTTATGCCTTGGTCAATTCCAAGACATCCGAGAGAGGTGAGATCTAACTCAACAGCTAACGCTAGCTCTCATCCACACCTCCACTCAAAATCGGTTCCTTCCTATTTTGATGTTGCGAAATCAACCGCCAATCAAAATACAACAACAAAAACTATCAATCGATCCATCAACAACAAAATAAATAAAGAAGGTAGCGGGAGTAGCTATGCCTTAATTATTTATCCAAACCAGGAGGATGACAAACAACTAGATATGAACAAGCTTACCAAAAATTTAATGAGCAAAATAAACCCAAGTAGGTTGAAGATCAAAGTCCTATTCTCGGGGACACATTTCTCGAAACCGTGCTGTGCGCCCGGGGGCCGTTTCCTTTCACGAAGCTCTTGCCGGAAGAAAAACGATAGACGGAACACTTGGACTTTTTGTGTGCGGACTTGTTTCTCTCCCTTTGAAAGGTGTTACGTCTTTTCGTGAGAATTGTTGTAAGAGAAATTTTTAAATTTTATTAAACGGTATGACGATGGGGAACCCGTCTCTGAGAGTTTTTCCTACTCTCATACGTTGGTCGTGACCGCGCGACAATTCTGACTAACGCAGTCGGTCGGCTAAATTCACACTGGTGTCAGAAATCGGATGTTTAAGTCCACTCCACACCAGTGTTAACCTCACAGTTAGTTCATTTAGGGTTTAGCTTATATTTTCTTTATTTGTACTTCATATATATATTAAATTTTATGTGTTTTGTAAATGCTTCTGTCGACTCGTTAATACAAATCCTGATCGAACTTACCCGCGACTTCCCTCCCCACTCGCATTTAAGTCCCTCCTATATAGCCATCCAGTGACAAAATGAGCGGAACTAACGGTTCTAACGATTAAAGGTTTTCGAGTCTAATCTCGAATCAATGGCATCTCGATTCCCGGATCTAACTGCATTCAAATTCTCCCTACGGAGGTACGAGAAAGAGAGTTTACAATGTCACCCGGACTATCGAGACTATCACTACCTAAATGCTCGAACAGATCTGATAATAGTTGGTCCAGCGCTTCAATGTTGATGGGTGATCAAATGCGTGCACTTATAGGGTCATTAAATACACAAATCTTACTTTCATACTTCTAATTGAGGTACTTGGTGATTTTATAAGAAAACAGATAGAGAAAATTCACATCTGTGAAACATAGCAAAGGAATTACAGGAGTGGTGTCGATAGAGCTTGCATAATCAATTCTACATGCCTGCGATTCTAATTATTCTATAAGCAGAATTTTTATCATTTCGAATAAAATTTGATTTATATTTTACATTAATTGCTATCTTGTCTCTTGTCTGTATTAATGGCCCAAGGTTGAACTTCTGCAGTAGCTCCTAATAAAAATATTACACCACCCAGAAAATAAGCGAAAGATGTCATATAGAATATGTAGTTCCATTGAACCAGGTCTCCTTCCTTATACGTAAAAATTTATAAACAATTCAAGTATAAGTTATAGATATACATAAAAATAGATTTTTAAGAAGTTTTCACTTACATATTTCTCTAATATAATACCAGCAACATAAGGTGCGAGTATAGCTGAGATGCAACATAAACCGTTACTCAATCCGAAAAGGACACCTAAAACATAATTTAATTTAAATAGAAATTTGTTTACTATAATAATAATAATAGTAATTAATATATTTTATTAATTGTTATTCCGGTATTTGGTGTTAAAATTAGTAAAAATAACGACTTACCTGCAAATTCGGGAGCCAAATCAAACACTATCACAACCTCTCCCGAATTATTGAAGCCGTAACACGCCATTGCAATTATTAAACAAATAATTATTTCTGTACTCTCGCAACCTAGAAATGAAATTGCTAAAATGCACGCTGCCGAGCCAAATGTACCTTAAATAAAAATATGTAACATATTTAACCATTGCCCGAAATTTTAGACTAATTTTAAAAGTTAACAATCTGCAGTTTTTACCAATTGTTTGGGAAATTTTTCTGATATTAGTTATGCTTAAGTGTGTCCGTGCTCTCGTGAAATCCGCAATAAAACCGGAAATGATTATGGATACAGATTCCGTGAAATAAATTAATGCATTCATTAGTCCAGTCTAAAACACGAGTAAACTGTGTTGATTAATTTAAACAGAACACGCTGTGTGTATAAAAATCTACGTACCTGTTGGATAGGAAAGTGAAGAACGTTCTGTAAATATGATGGAAATTTAGTCATTATTGTTACATAAGAGAAAATACAACAAATTTTCGTCAAAGCTACTATCCACACTCCTCGTGACGTTAAAATTTCTTTCCAGGGTATATTCAATTTCTATTTAAATTGAAAATATATTTACGATAAATTGATCAAAATAAACTAGAGGAGAAAATGATATTACCGTTTGCCCCGAAGCCACGTTTGTTACGTTTTCGTTGAGAAACGTCAATTCTTTTTCAGATATTCTGGGATGTTCTCGAGGTCTGTCGTAAACTGTAAACGTAACGCATACAGAAAGGACAATCCCACATATTCCTGTTAAATATACAGATTACAGAAGATATGGAATATATATACATTGGAAAAGCATTCGTACGGTTTATATTCACCGAATGTGTAGAAGCTGAAAGTCCATTCTTTGTGTTCACAAATATATCCTGTCGTAAGTAAACCAACAAACGTACCGACTTGTATACCAGAAATAGAAACTGATGATAATATGGACTTTTCGTTTTCTGGACTCCATCTTCCTAACAGTGTGAAAGATGCGAGAAGTATAAGTCCCTGCGATAAAAATTTTTTTAGATATGATACTATCTAAATGTTCTGTGAAATTACAAGTTTATTCTTACTTGTACAAATCCAAGGATAACTTGACATAATGATATAACTGAAACACCGACATCTGCACAGAAGGGTGTCAAAATGGTAAATATCGAAGAGAGGAATGAAGAAATTATGAAAATTCTCTTTGGTCCGAGTAAAAACGTAATGGTCCCTCCTAGGAATTGGGCTAATATGAGACCGTAATAATAACTTCCCAGTATTATTCCTTGAACGGTTTGTGTCCATACGTAGGAACCCTAAAACATTAGTGTAATAATCGGTTTATATATATATTTATCCAGGCTATAAAAATTAATTTGTAGTTGTTTTTAATTTTATTCGTTTACGGTAACGTAATACATGGGTGATATGCCTAGCGGGAAGTGTTTTACGAACAAATGACTCCCGTTTAGATGTTACAAACGTCAAAAAATCCCGGAAAACTCGACTAGGCCAGCCGTTTGGCCATCACGAAACCAGTGTTCACTGATTTTATCCGGTGGGCTAATTTTACGTATGATTAAAGTTATTGTTTCGTTTTGTAGCAGACAAATTTCCAGATCGAATGACTCGTTGACAGATAATGAATAGTTACTGCTTCGGGGGTCAAAACTAAGTTCATAAGAAAGTGCGTATAAACGGATAGGAAGAAAAAATGTCTTCACTTGGTACTGGGACTTGGACTTAAACATAACAAGGAGAAACGATTCGAAAACTCCAGAATAGAACGGACCTTGGGGTACAAACTCGGCAACAACGACTAACAATCAGAGTTTCTTGCTATTTATTAATTTATCTGAAGAGAATTATGGAGTGATTTATAACCACTTTTTGTATAAGACATTTACAATTAGTTACAGACATTTGTTAGTAAATCATCCATACAGTCTATATTTAAACCGTTACCTCTTTGTAAAGAGTTGTAGTATTTTGCTGAGACTTTTGTGGACATTCGGTTGAAAACGTCGTATTATGCATGCTGTGGACGGCCGAACGATTAACCATGGCTAAAATAGCGACATTCAGTACTGACTTTTGACTGTTCTTCATTGCGTATATCAAAAATATAGACGATGCCAATACGTAACGAGCGGGAACAGGAACTGAAATAAAAACGTTTGTCTGATTTTAACTATCGAAGTTAAAAATGTGAATAAATAAAAAATATAAAATTTAAAGATTGTTTAATTACGTCATAACTTTAAAAATAGTTCAATAGAATAGTTTACCTATGATTCGTTTCGCAGACGAACAGATATACCGAAACATTTTTATTACTTACGTATATACATATATGTAAGTAATAAAATATATAGGCATAAGCAATACATATAGGCCTAAGTATATATATATTATAAAACCAATGTGTTCTATCAGCACTGACCTATGGAGCAGAAACGTTAACACAAACAAGCAAAGCAGTACAGATGTTACAGATAACACAAAAAAGTATGGAAAACTGTATGCTGGACATTACGAGTAGCGACGGAAAGCGATCACCAAGATAAGAAATCAAAGAAAGGTATTCGATATCATTGAGATGATCAAAGGCGGGCCGGAAAGATTGCTAGAAGCCAAAACAACAGATGGACTACAAACATCTTCGACTATTCACGAGAGATCAAACGCCCAAGACGAAACCCGATAGAGAAACGAAATAAGGAAAGTGGTTGGCGTAAATTGGAAAACCAAGGCATTGGACGGGGAAAAACGGGAAAGATTTCTAGAGACCTTCATCCAGCAGTGGATTGACAATGATTGATAATTATATATATATAATTATCAATCAGCCATTGTCTACGGCTCTCAGTCAACTCAATTAAAGTGTCAGTTGACTGAGAGCCGTAGACAATGGTGGAATTGTTGATCGTAATGATGAATATTATTATTATACCTGTATGCAGAAGTAAATTTTCTTCATTTCTTACATTTAGGGGTAAAATCTCAAATATAGTTATTGGATAATGTACTTAAATTGGGATAATTACTTTGAAACCTCTAGAATATGTTTATTTAATTGGTTTTAAATTATATTTCACTGTCAGAAAGTTAAGTTGTATTTTTAGTTGTTTGGGGCTTGGGGGTTGAAAGGGACAGTAAAATAGGGAATGAATGGGACATGTCCCTTTCAACCCCATATTGACTTTTTTTGGCATGTTTAATGCAAAATGTCTTTAATAGGAAAAAATGCCTAGAAAGGGCATTTTACATATAGGCTGGGAGAGATTGTGAAAAACATTCTATTGACCGAAGAAAGACGGTTTAATTATGTGATAGCCTACTGATTGTGATATTCTTTAGTTATTGTTCTTTGTTTGAAAAATATTGATAATCTTTAACTGTTTAAAATAAATGTGATGTCACATGATTCATATTATTAAAACTGTAATTTTTAAAAAGTTTAGTCTCTAGCCTATCACTTTTCAGTTACAACGAAATTTGAAAACATCGAGATAACTAATTCCAAGTTTTACATTAAAACGCAGATAGTCCCTTTCATCCCCGAGGGTGTCCCTTTCAACCCAGACATGGGAATGAAAGGGACACGTGGAGAGGTCTTTAAAAATGTGAACATGTTCAACTACCAATATAATAGGATGAATTCACAATATGGTCAGAATAAAGTAAAGGTATAATGAATCTTTTGCACTAAAAATAAAACTGATTAGAAGTAAACTTTTTCAGTGAAAAATAAAAATATGAATTTTGCCCCTTTCATTCCCACCCTCCCCTGTCACTAAAAATGAAATTTGCGTTCCTATAATTTATTTTTATTTATGTTCAATGTATATGAAATAACACGCAAAAAAATAAGATTCTAACACGATTATTTATTTCATTATTTTCGTTGATGAGGAACATTTTGTATGGCAGCTGCCATTACATCTGTGGGCAATGACACAACCCACCTTCACCTCCATTTAGAGTGGTGTCACTCCCGACAAGATTGGACCGCGACGGAATGGAACCGGGTCGTCTACAGCGACGAATCCAGATTCAGTTTAGGCACCGACGACGGTCATATTCGTGTCTGGACGCCCCGTGGTGAATGCCTCAATCCCGCCTACACTTTGTAGCCACACACCGCCCCACAGCTGGTGTGATGGTCTAGAGCAGTGGTTCTCAATCCGTGGTTCGGGGAACACAGATGCTCCGTGAAGCCTGTCTTCAAGTATTCCGCGAAAAAACAAATATACAATTAAAAATTGTTGCAAAAGAAAAATCAATACAATGTAAAATAATTTTTGTATGGGAATGTAATTATGTACTATTTAAAAAAATGTAAAAGTTTAGTGTTCCCCGACTTCAAAAAGATTGAGAACCACTGATCTAAGGTACTGTACCATCACATACGACAGCCAGTCACCTCTAGTAGTGATCCAAGGGACCGTGATATCCTAGCGGTATGTTAGTAACATCCTACTGCCGCATGTGTTGCCCCTATTGGAAGGGCTCCCAACAGTTATTTTCCAACAGGACAATGCGCGACTACACACGGCAAGAGCATTCCAGGACTACCTCCGCCTCATTGCCACACTTTTCTGGCCTCCCAGCCACTAATTTGTCACCGATAGAACAAGACTGTAAATCACCCGAGATGCCAAGTTGGACAACTTAGGAGTTTGACCGATTTAGGGAACCGCTTGCAACAACTGTGGACCGAGATGCCGCAGGACATCATACGACACCTATATGCCTCCATGCCCGCCCGTATCGCGTCGTGTATTCGTGCTAGAGGTGGCCAAACAGGCTATCAGAACCTCTTTTAATTTGTAAAGTTTTTCCTGCAATAAACGATCGTTTTCCTTTCATTTTATAATCACTGACTTATATCACCGTTACACTTACACGTGTACAATTTCATTTAATTACACTCCTTTTTGACGAACTAATTTTTATGCCAATGAGTGCCCATGTAATTTACATAATGCGGGACTTGTCAGTTGGCTGAGAGACATAGACTGTGATGATGCTTCTGTAAATGAAGAGCAGATAGAAGCCTATTTAACTTAAGGTGGAATATACTTTATATTCGGAATTTCGAATGTAAGGGAACATAATTGGAACCTCTTAGGATGGGCCAATTAACAGGAAACTTAGGCTACAATTTTCTGGATTTCTATAAAAGAATATACTTCTAAACAGCAGTAAAACTTTATTATAAAAGATGCAACTAAAAGCTTTTATTAGTTAATTTTAAAAATGCTTACCTTTAGGTATCATATTTATAACACAAGACGAATAGTTCCAGTATTTTAAATTCTTTAATATATGTCTGAATATTTTGATATATATTCTTTACTCCGTGACATTGAATTCCAGTTGGAATATCTTTATTCTTTTCCCTCTTTCCTTTTCCTGTGACTCAAAATATTGTAATGACGTCTAGTAAAGTCCTTGTAAAATCAGGAGTGAAATAGTAAAGAAGTGTTATCCTGCAATTTAATAAAAATATTTTAACACATTTATAATTTTAGAGAAACTTTCTTTCTACATATTTAAAAGAATAACTTGAAATATCGATTTGAATTTTAAAATACATGTATAACCAGTTAACCAGCGGGTTATCGATGGGCGCTAGTAATTCGGTAGTCGATGTAATCGGGTTACGTAATTTTTGACGTCCCTGGTGTTATTTCTTTGTTCGCTCCTTTCCTCGTATAGCAATCATTCCCGGTTAAACATTTAGCAAACTACAGTATTTTGTTGTTTTCTGTGACATTCGATGCGATAATGGACTTTTGTAACTGCACGATTACACAGCGTAAAAAATAAAAATAAAATTCGAGTGATCACATCTGACATAATTGGTGAGTAAATTGTAAAATAAAATATTTTTCCGAATACAATAAAAGAATTAAACGTTGTCACTTGACTCGCAAACGGGAAGGACGTTTTCTATTTACAGAGTAAAGATACAATTAGCGGTTTGTTGACATCAGCAGTAGGGATCGATCGCGACTTTATTCATAACCTGCGTGTACAGCAGCGATTTCAAGCGGGAGTACGAGGGAGCTGTTTTTGCGTGTAATTGTACAGCGCTGTATAATTGACACGGGCGGAAAAATCAGCTAAAATGTTAAATGGAAAATAAAACTTGAGAAAATTGGCTGCCAAATGGTAGGCGAGTCAAAAAACGTTGGGAATCGTTGCTGTAGAGTAATAAATTTTCACTATATTTAACATGGCTTTTACTCCATTTAATTTTATTAAATTATAATTATAAGTAACAATAATAATTTAATAAAATTAAATAAAGTATTTATTACCCTAACATTCAAAGACAAACCTTCCCTATTTAATAACAAATAAATCCCGTGTCGATCCCCGAGACCCGAGTGTCTCCGATGACTCTAATTATCTTAAAAGTTGTCGTCATATTTTGTGCGCGGCTCACCCAATCTTCAAAGAACGGAACCGCTCGACCGTTAGTACGAAATTCGAGAGAAAATATTGCATACTTTCAAAATTACATATTAGTGAGACATCTTAATCACTTCTTACAATGCAACGTCCTACAGCCGCATTAATTCCAGTAAATCTGCTGGGTACGGAATGTTTAAACAAATTTAGATAATACGAAAACTCATAAAATCACCTATTTCGTAAGGTTTTAGAGACTCACCTATTATTGTTGTCTGGAATCCGAAACTCTGAACAACCCTCTTCACTACCCGCTCGAATATTTCTACCGGAGATACTCTGTCACCGTCAAATTAACATATGGCTCTCAACACTTATTTCGTGCTAGACAAATGTGAAAAATTTAAATTTAATGCAGTGTCATTTTATTTAATTTTATAACTTTAATATAGTGGAGTCCGTTTTAACGTTATCATTTAATAACTAATCATTCATTCATTCTTTAAGTTAACAGACCATAAAACACGTATTATTCTTACATTCGTCAATATTTTTCACGTTTAGTCTGTTGTATACCTATAAGGCTTAGTAAGAGGACCTTCTCAATCACACGTACGATGGGTCGGGTCAGGCACGAAAAAGATTGGCCAGCTAGAGAGGAACAAAGCCCGTTGCCACGTAAATTTGGCAATATTCTACAAGAATTCTTTCTCGTTTGAATGTAACTTATCTTTCGTGTGTTTTGACGACTTTTACTCTAAAATATCGCGCAAAGGTAATTTCAAGTCATAGAAATTTCATAAAATTCCATTTAAAAATTTATTTCTCGTCACCGTCCATTATTATATTATGCATATTATGTATTTTATAATATCGAATAAATTCATCTAAAACTTCCGTTCAAATTACAATTTAAATCATCTACCATTTTGCGTAATTTATTGTATTTTTATACATTTTTGCACTATAAAACTAACCTACATTTTAAGTACTAAGTATGAAATATTATTTCATAAAAGTAATTAACATTCGTAAATAACTTCAAGACATTAAAGCGGTGATTTTGCACATTTTTCTGATATATTAATGTGCATCTACACTGCGGTATGATCGTCCTTACTTCGATATAATACGTGATTTATTTAAAATTTGTTAATACAGTTAATATTACATTGATTGAAAACATGAAATTCTTTTTTATTCGTAAACTCAATCCCATATTTATTTTTAAAAATATGAATTACAACCGTTGTATCATATCTTATGGGCGAGTTGGTCAGGGTTTCGGCTTATCCTTTTCTGGGATCCGTGATCGACTCTTTCGGAATTTGCCTGGGTAGTTTGTACGGGATATATTAAATTCTGTTCCATAACAGTACGTCCAACGAGTGGTTTATACTAATTATAATCAATTGTATCGTCCAAAAAATAAACCTTATCACGCCATTATACTTAACTGCGCACGAAATCATTATTGAAGGGATGTAAGTTATGACGCGTGGAGTTTTCATACGACTAACGCCTAAATATGAGCCGGATTTATAGAAAAAAATCTCCTCTCGAAGCACCCCATCTCGGCAGACCGTTACCCTCAGCTACTACATCGCTGGCCGTGAACGACAGAAACCGGAAATATTTAACTCGTGTTTTATGTTATATTACAAGATAGAAATTAGAAAAATAAGCTAATAAACATAAGAAACTCATAAACACAGGATGCGAATCGTATCCGCGATTTACAGTATTTACTTAATTAACTCGAGAAAAAGAAATGTGGCTTTCGCAATAAAATGATGCCCTCGAAATGCATTAATGTTTAATGTAAATTTAATTAATAATTTAAACAAAATTTAAATATAATTATTATTTAGACAATCTGATAACTTTTATTAATTATTTTAGTAGTTTTATGAGTTTTCGGATATTATTACAGTATAATACTTACACTATAATGAAGAAGAACCTGGCAATCTGTCGAAGAACGATTAATCGTTCGTGGTCAACGAAGAAAAATCTACAGAAGACCATCATTTGTAGGCACCAATCGTGACAATGAACCGTAAGATAAATTATCACTAAGGGATTGTCACCAGGAACACTCATAGTTATGCCGGTTTTATCTTTCTGTAATAATTAATAAAATATAAATCATTTTAGTAATGTGTCATAAATGGCACCTCGCACGATTTTTTAAATTTGAACTAATGTCATTAATAAATTAAAAATATGATTAAAAATTGCAGCCCGCCATTGTGACGAAGTCGCAATAAACAGTGGCGTAGCTAGGGTGGGTCAAGTAGGGCACGTGCCCCGGGCGCCTTTCAAAGGGGGGCGCGCAAAATCGCCAATTATTAAATTTAAAAATCAAAATAAATCAATTCATATCAAACAATCTCGTCCGCGACTCACGCGCTTCGCGAATGAGCGAGAGGTAATGAGTGGTGTGCGCAGGCGGTGCACATGCTCGTTCGAATTCGACACTTCTCGCGCAGTTGTTTATTTTGTTTACATGTGATTTGTGATTTTGATTTAAACACTGCCGAGCGAGCGAGCGTTATTGAAACTACTTGATTTGTTATTTAATTGTCGGTGTCGGGATAGAATCGTCTGGACGTACGATTCCGCCTTTTCTTGTTTCTTTTTATTTTATTTCAAACTAGCTGACCCGGCCACGCGTTGTTGTGGCTCAAAATGTATCTATTATAAATGTGTAACACTTCCCCCGTGGGGGAATTTCAAAAAATCTCTTTTTAGTGTATATTCTGTTGACGTCACCTATTAAAACGCAATTAAAAACGCAAAAAACCGCATGTAAAATAGTATAAATAGAAGCCGAGTTCTTCACGGTAAGCCTTAATCCCGTCCATCTCCCCCCGTAGGGAGAATTTCGACATGTATATTATATAAAAACACGTGCGTATTCGAATGCAACGTTGTGTCAAAATTTCAAAGGAATCTGTAGGAACAAACAAACGTTGTATTTTATTTATATAGATAGGTAGAAAATGATCTGCTTAGGTCCATTCTCACAGAAAAGCATAATGCTTCACAGAAAAGCAAACTTAGGTCGTCTGAAGTTAGCGCCATCTGTTGGACATAAAAGCCTTAATCCATATATAAATATATTATTGAAAGGGGGGAAATGGTGATTTTCACATATGCCACAAACCTTCGCGGGAATGTATTAAACAACTTCCCAAAGTTTCATGGCAATCGGATAAATTGTGTGGTAATGCATGAAGGACAAACACACACACACACACACACACACACACAGACATACATTCGTTTTTATATATATAGATTAGTCGACGCTGCAGAAGTCGGTTGGAAAACTACCAGTAGTTTTGAATCCACGATCGCTGATTGGCCGCGGATCATCGGACCATAGCAGGACCTACGACAGAGCTAGGTAGCGCTGATTGGTTAATCAAATTTAACTTCCATCGTATAAAAGGTTAGAGTTTTGGCGGGAAAAGGAGAGTTGGCCAAACGGACTGTTTTATTTAGTGTCTCTGTTTTTTATATTAAGATAATTTACGAAGGGGCGCAACTTTGATGCGTGCCCTAAGCGCCATTTTCGATTGCTACGCCCCTGGCAATAAATGATTGCTCTTTTTGAATTATTTATCTGTAATATTTAAATGTAAACATGTCTCCAGACTCCCACATATTCATACAAGTTTTATTTTGAATCAGGTCTTTTCTTAGTGGGTGGCCGAGTGAATAAAACCAATGAAAACCGAACGCTGGTTCGTGGGTTCGTGCCTCTGTGGACACACGGAAGAGATTTTCGCGGGAAAACATATTAAGAATCGCCATTATCGGTTTTGCGACATTGTAACCGGCAAAATCATAGCTTAATGTCTATATGAAACAGTAAATTTTTGGTTATAAAACTGTCTACGACACGCGAATACGTTATTCTTACTACTGCAGATCAGAAGCGACGGCCATGAGATGAGCCTGAACTTTCGAAAGAACACGTGTGTGTTATTACTCTATCACTTCAATAGTGGCCACAACGCAACGAAGACTTACGATCTCATCTGTGGGTAAAGGAAAGTCAACCGACTGTTGCAAATGTCAAAGAGCCGACAGTGCAGAAGAAGATGATGATCTGAATTTGTTTGTCATCATCACAATGAAGCTATTCTAACCACAAAAGACATCCATCGTTTTAACGCCAAGATCAAAGAACTTTTTGCAAAAATTGACAAAGTTCAGTACAGTCACGACAACGCTCCAGAACGTAGAACTGGAGCGTTGTCGCCACTGTAATGAACCTTAGAGAAGCTGGCCCGTCTGGACTAAAAGGCTCTACCTCATCCATTTTACAACTCAGTCTTGGCGCCAACCGACTTCCACCTGTCGCGCCCTGCACAACTATATTGCCAATATACAGCTCATGGCAATACGAGACTTTCTTTAAATGAAAACCCATTCATTCTATGTTGATGGAATTGAAAGTTTGCAGCGAAGATGGCAAACACGATTGATATTGAAGGTAATTAATTACCTACACGTCTGGATTGTAATCATTGTTGAGTTAACTGGAAATAAACATTTCTTTCCAAACTGTCTAAAATTCGCTTTTATAACCTGATAATAAATTTATATCGAAACTGAAAAACTATAAATAACCTTCTTTTAGTCTTTCATAATTCAAAATATAGGTAAGAATACTAAAACTCTTCTTGTTTACTTTTTAAGGACAGGCTTATTTGTTTCATAGGGGTAAAAATCAGTTGTCTTTAGATATTTTCTGATGTTTTAATGTAATAAATATTAGCCATATGCAATAATTTTTAAGCATTAATGCCACAGTTATATATAGTGAATACACTACTGTATACGTTAACTATGCAGTTATACCCTGAGAGATACTCTGGACAGAATTGTGAGCCCGGTCGAATGCCCGCAGTCCTAAAAAAAAGGCTTTTTTAGTATCCACAAAATGAAAAGAGTAAAAAAATAAAAAATCTAACAACTATTTTAGCAACTTTCCGCCAAGAAAGTTGAAAATTTGTGGCTCCATCTGTTATGAGATTTTATTTTTAAAAAGTTTTTATATTATTTATTATTATAAAACGTCAAAAAGCTTAATTTTCAGGGTAAAAATGAGTTTTATTTAATGATAATAGCAAATGATAAAAGGGAGTAAAACCCCCATGGTATATCCCTCACGTGTTCCTTTGCCTTATTCCATCACTTCACTTACAATTTTGGTTAATGTTACCTTAGGTGCCAAGATGCCGGCTCGTGTCTGATTCCAGCAAGGAAACAGTGGGACGCACGTTCTAACCTAACCTATTCTATATTTTAATAATTTGGTTGCTAATAATTATGGTAATTTATTAGAAAAGGTTAGGTTAGGTTAGAACGTGCGTCCCACTGTTTCCTTGCTGGAATCAGAGACGAGCCGCCATCTTGGCACCAAGGGTAACATCATCCAAAATTTTATGCTAAAAGAAATTTTATAAGTATTTTATAGTTATTCTGTCGGTTGAATTTAGTTTCGGAAAGATTCATTCCATTCGAAACCAGGGAACCATCTCGAAGGTTTTATTCTCAGCCGTAAGATGTATGTTCGTCCATAAACCTCCTATTCACGAGACAGGATAACCATTAAGGGAAAAGCTTGAATATGCATTCAGAATTTTAAACAGAACATCGAATATTGGCAAGTTGTTGTTGCGCCGCTTGTGATGTATTGCTTTGCCTGATCTCACTAATCCAATCCTATCCTCCATATTAAATTCTATCGCAAAGTATTCTCATTGAATTTTTACTTTTATACACAAGACTTACTAATTTTTTTTTAATTCTATCTTTAATGGGTGTAACATTAAAATAATTTCTGAGTGTGATATGCAAATGTGAATTTCTCGTCGCGTTGTATTTGCATATAAATTATCAAATATTAAGCAGTAAAGTTTTTTTCCCGATTGTTATGTATACTATAAAGATATTTCCGAATTATTTAATTTAAGAAAGGTGTATCTGTGCCATTTATAAACGTTATCAATCAGAATTCAGTTCCTTGGAGTGGATAAAAACTTATGAAAATCAGTTCAATAACAAGGCGTGTTGCAACGGTCAAGGATATACATAAAATTTTAAGTTTTATTTTAGTACAGAGAAAAATAGTTTCTGTACGAAATGTTTTCTTATCGCTATCAAGATAACGTTTCCCTTCGAGGATTTTATTGTCAAACAGAAAACCACAGGTACGGTACGTTGAATGATTAGAATGCAAATTTAAAACTTTTGGGTTAATGTTACCTATGGTTCCAAGATGGCGGCTCGTCTCTGATTCCAGCAAATAGAAGAAGGGGATATGCAACAGTGGGGATGCACGTTCTAACCTAACCTAACCTATTCTAATAAATTACCGTAATTATTACCGACAAAATTATTAGAATAGGTTAGGTTAGGTTAGAACGTGCGTCCCCACTGTTTCCTTGCTGGAATCAGACGAGCCGCCATCTTGGAACCATAGGTAACAATAACAAAAATTTTAACTACTTCTTTGAAACTTTTAGAGATATTAATGCTTTAGTACCTACAACTCTATTGGGTACTAATGGTATCAGACAAATTTCTCAATCGCCTAGAAGATTTTCTTATCGAGAAGATAAGAATGGCATATTTTCGGACGGAACAATAAGATACGTAAATTTCGATAGAATACCTCAATTAACTAATTGCGAAAGGATTTTCTACGAAGAACCTAAATGCCATCCTATTCTTCAGCGAACGACTATAGAAAGAGATTACTTGTGGGGTTACGAACGATTTTTATACACTACACAAAAGTGTAACAGCATATTTCAATCTCTTCAAGCTAGAAATAATCGTTACGAATCACCGTCGTACAAAATGGATTCGGAAGGCAATTTATCGTATAGAAACGGCAGTGGCCAATACGAAGAGGTCAGAGAGTCCACCGTGCTTCCACCGTTTCGATTGAAAAAGCTGTCCAGTTACAATTCGCCTTACATCACTACCAATTGCAGTTCTTCCCTGAATACCGATAAGTCTTTCAAGATTTCGTTTGGCTGCTCCATACAAAATTATAATCGGGTAAGTTGACAAGAATTTTATATTTTTCTTATAATTTTAATAATATATATATTCATTTAGATCAGGATATTAAATTATACGGACGAGATTCTTCCTTACGAGGAATGCGATCAAATGGCTCCTAATGAAATAAATCAAACCGCGTGGATTCCCGATTTATATGGCTTATATCCAGAACTTATAGCCATCGCTTCTCAGGATTTAAGAATTTTTCAGTATGAAGATAGGCAGTTGATCTTGAAAAAAGTATTTGTAGAAGTAAGTGAAATGTTTTTAATTAGTTTAAGTATAAAATAGCCACGAAGCTTCACCCATCAATCGTTTTGAATCGAAATTTATTGAATGTAGCTTCGTGGCTAGTTTAGTTTTTTGATAGATAACTACGAAAGTTGTTTTTCTCTCTACAAAACATGGATAAGTACATGCAAAGAGCATCCTCAAACGATAAACCTTGAATTAAACCCAATATATTCAAAATACACCCCAAAGAGGGATTAATGTAGTAGTAAATTTGCACGTAACGCGATTGGCAAATCTGTAATCTCAGAGTATAACTTAAGGCCTCACATTTGTATGTATCATTATTTGGTAGAAAGAAGACCCTGTCACTTGTTAGAGCTTAGAGCCATAACAAGTCTATGTCATCCTGATTTCTAGTCGTGCCGACGACTAGAAATCAAGACGTTTCATACATTTAGGATTAATTACGCCATAAGAAAGAATTTGTAAATAAAATTTCAGGGTGGCAGATCAAATCCAATAATATCAGTCGACTGGAACGTTTGGGATCCTATGTTAATTTCGACGGTGCAGACGGACGGAAAATGTACCGTATGGTCACTAGAGGTATATTTAAATTTATAAAGTACTTTTAACCATAAATTTATTTACTCGATATCGATTTTGTCTTCGAACTTCAGCACGACAGTTTTACAAACGAGATAAAATCTTCGGTAGATTACCAACACGCGGGATCTTCATATTGCAACGCGCGATTTGCAATGGGACAAATGGAAAAATGTTTGATAATGATCGATAAAAAAGACGACGTCAAAATTTTCGATCTTAGATCCAATTACTGCTGCCTGTACAAGAGTCTGTCGGAAAAAGTATTCAGCATGGAATGCGCCACAAGCGGAGATCATCTGATTGCCTTCGGCTGCAAGAAAAAGGTAAACTCAAATCTCTACCTTGTTTAGCCCAAGTAATTTATGAAAAATCAAAATTTTCAGATAGTAATTTTCGATTTTCGTAATATGAACAAGGCACTTAATATCTATCAAGACTTTTTACCCAACGAAATTGCATCGTGTTTTTGTTGGTCTCCGTGTTACCGAGAGATATACATCGGCAGTAAGTAACTTTTTGTATATATCTGATTTTATTTCAGTATAAACGTATTTTTTTCAATATTTTAGCTTCTTGCGGGGGAATTATCAATTGGCCAATAGATAAAGACAATCGTGTGGATACGCAGAGATACAACGTTACCGAAAATATAAACCTGTGGAGTATACATTGCCCTCTGTTTAAGCCATTTATTATATTAACAACGGGACATAATTTCCAGACGCCTTGCTACAGTACCAGCGTAGATACTTACTTGATTAAATTTTGAATTCGTACAGAGTATACTTTTACTCGGGAAAGAATTCTTTTAAATTTATTTATAGAAATATGCTATAAAATAGCATATTTTACATTCATTTGTTTACTTTTATTTAAGACTTTGTCAAAAAAAGAGTTTGTCCTCACCACGAGAACGTATCTTTTTTTTATAATTTTAAGTAAAGTTTGTTAATTTCTCAGTCACAAATTTAAATAAATTTATTAATACACTCAATGATTTTCTTATAATAATAAACTATAAGCAGCAAATATAAAGGTGTAAAATATACACTTTGTTTAAAAGTTGCTCACTTTCTGGGTATCTCTTGTTTTGAGGTGTTGAATTTTAAATTAAAATGGTTGACAGCGTATTTTTACAAATTAAAAAGTAGTAAACCACAAAATAAATTATACTAGTCTATAGCTCTATATACATGAATTTGATTTCCATAAATAAACGGTGTTGAAAACACCGGTGCCATAAAATTTTTATGGCATTGTTTTATGGCACGGCTGTTACGGGTCTGTCTCGGATACTTCGAGTCCCTTATCGCTGAGCTGCCCACGTTACGGGCCTGGCCTATTCGGTAATAGAATGCAAAAAGATTTATAGCAATATCGTTCCGGGTTCGACCCGACCCGCAATGGGACGGGCGGGGTTCGACGTGTCTGGAACGGACCACTCGAAAAACTCCGGGGTTTTCGATCATAATAAATTTTATTGAATATTGTACAAATACTTTAAAGATTATGTCACAAATACTTTCTAATAATAAACAATTTGACTATGATACCTGTGAAAATGAAATTATTTTAAAATAAAATATTTCATCACTCGATACATTAAATAATTCAATCGATTACATTTAAATTATAACTTTACACATAATTTACTAGATGCAGAGACTACTGTTTTTATATTTCTTCTAGACCAGTGGTTTTCAAAGTGAGCGCTACCGCCCCGTGTGGGCGGTGAGTAAATCTAGGGGGCGCTGGAGGCAGGCCGAGGTCCCGATTAACTATATTACACTAAAATTTATGATTCGTTAGTATAAATATTGTGTAAGAATAACTATAGTTACAACTGAAAAATAACTTTGTTTATAGAAAGTTCGGGGCTGTCTTAACAGCATCATAGTCCCCTGGCATCTGTGCACTAGGCCCTGCTTACAAAATCGGCAGCTGATCGGAATATTAGTGTTAACTTCTAGTCTGTGCATAAATTAGCTTGGTCGTGAGTTCGCACCTCTACAACGAGTTGGCCACGAGGAGTTTTCTGGATTTTCTTAACGTTTTCAAAGTCGCTACTTTCGGAGGTCCCTAGCGCGTTCTTATTGCGCCTGTGCGATGGTCCGCCATTATGTTTAAGATGTTCCGTTCCTAACTGAAAAATTTTGAACAAGTTTTGAAGAGCACTTCTCTTTCCTAAGAACTCCGGTTATTTGAATCAGAGAAGAGAAAACTGAGTAAAATCCACTAATCATCTATAAACAGTATAAAATTATATTAGCATACAGATATTATAAGGGTAATCTTTCATTTTCGCTATAAAATTCGAGTAGACAAAAACAATTTCTTGTTTATACTGACCCTAATTAGAAAATTTCTCTTCACGAAGAAAAATCCCGCGATGGAGATTCCGAAGGGTCTACCTCCAAATCTTTTCATGAAACCAACAATCTGAAAAAGATTTGGTTATAAATGTAATCAAGCCAATATAAAGTGCGAGTCTAAACATTTTTACCTTTAATTTATATTCTCGGGATAAATTCAAAGTGTAGAATTTCCCCAAAGAAATGAAATCATCATAAATCTAAAAAGAAATTATTATTATTATTATTATGTTCTGCTGAGAGAATGTATTTCTACTTATGGTTACTAATGGCAACATTATGGACGAGTATTTACAATTGATGTAAATGCTGATAATGCCCAAGCCGAATACAAGGTTCCAGTTACCAATAAGAATGCAATCGCAACGATGACGACACGCATGGTTATTACCATCTTCACAAAAATTGCGCCGTAAGAAAAGAAGCAGGATTCGTACATAAAATGGACATAAATTATAGGAAGAAGGAACTTCCATTTTTCGTTCAATTCTTCAAAAAGTTCCCACACCTCTACAAGTTTTACCATCAGACCTTGTAGATACGTCTCCGTTGCACTGTCTGAAAGTTGCAACAGTATGGACAATTTCGTCAATCTTTTAGCTACGATTACAAAAATCAATACGAAGAACAGAAAGAGAGAGAATGCATGGGAACAAATAAAAATATATTTGATTTGGAAAGCAACAGAACAGATGAAAGTTACTCTATCGTTGCTTTGTATTTTAGCGATTGTAGAATAAGTAAGAAATGCCACAATAAAGAAAAAACAGATTTGCATAAATAAAGCGAATAAAAAATAACTCAAAACGTATTGTTCAATCTCGTGGATGAATTCCTCTTCGCCATCGTAACTGCTTTTTAAATAGTGAAGGAAGATCTTTCTCCTTTTTACGATGCTATATTGCATAGCAAAATACAAAGTTACTACCAAGATAGTTATTTTGCCATGGAAGGAGTAATTTTCAAAGATTAGAAATAGTTCGCTGCAGTAAACATCCGAAGCTATTAACGTTGTTGAAAGATGTATTACTGCTATCCAGAAAAGGAGCTCGATCAGGTGCGTATAAAGTGTGAAAAATAATGCAGAGCGACCAGTTCTGGGCCTTCTACACGGGCACGCAGCTATAAAATCCAATCCGAAAACTCTCATAACAGAAATCAGGGGCTGACACTTCCAAATGAAGCAAGAATTTGTTGGTGTTGTCTGCATCTGTTCGAACGTAGTAAAAACAGTTTTTTATAGATAGGAATTACAACCAATGTGATACGGTACATTCAATAACGGAAAATCCATTTTATATAATTACTTGTATCGAATACCATCCATACAAAGATTCGATATACTTGTTTGTAACCATTATGATTTCATACTTGCAGTACAATCGAATGCTCTTGTTCCTATGGATAGAGGGAAAATGCTTCACTTGAATTATAGTAGTTATGTCCTTACATCAAAATTTTCTATCTCTTACGTCAAAACATCGATTTATGTTCCATTTGAACAAATAGGCCTGTCTTAAATAAATCACTATACAACTTATCGTAAATCGTTGTGAATGATATTTACATATCGTAAATCAATGTATTAATAAACGAGAATGTTGTTTCTTTGTTTGTTCGCTGTACATTCCTAGGTCGTCCGACCAGTTGCTACGAAACTCGGTAGTTACGTTTTAGTACTTATAATTTATATAATGTCGTATATCTCGATCCAAAATATCTATTGAATTCCTGTAAATTGATTTTTATCTATATTCGATTTACTGATTTACACGTAGCGCCATCTATTGGCCAAAAAATTAGCAAAATAATAAACGAACTATAATTCTTATTAAAAATATATATAACTTTAAAATATATGTATTATATTCACTTAATTACTGCAACAATAATATAGCACAAAATAGACGCGCTATATAATTACTGAGACAGATAGTACATAACAGTTGCCTGCGTGCAATCGAAAGTGTTAGGGTGCGACTATGCAGAGAATTTTCCGAGCGAGCGAGAATATGTGGCGAAAAGAGGCGATGACGTTTCACCCTCTCTGTTTCTCGCTCTCGCCTTTATTGTGGTAATAAACGAGGGCGAGAAACAGAGAGCGTGAAACGTCATCGCCTCTTCTCGCCACATATTCTGGCTCACATCTGCATAGTCGCACCCTAAGGGATTGGCATTTTAGTTCGAGTTGAAACTTCAGAAATGATCTTCACGATGAATCATCTGCAAAATATAAGTGTTGTAATACAGTTTAAAGTTGCAATAAATTACAATAATATATTGTTTTCCATACACATTTAGCAATTTTTTTTCCACCCAACGTGTAAACCACAGATTAGAGACACAGATGGTCAACTTCGAGAAAATTACGTGACTAAAGCCATGTAACGCACCACCGGCTGAAGCATGGTACTAAATAATCACGTGATTTATATCTTCCGTTTAACGAGAATGACGTCATTAGTTTCGATTTTAATGTATTGTGCTGTTCAATTTCCTTTGTTTCTAGCTGTGGTTTCTAGTTTAATTTAAAAATGAAAAACAGAGTAAAATCAATAATTTTTAACAGCCGGATAGCCAAGCGGTCAAGGTGACAACTAGTGTTTCTCATTTGCTTGGTCTTTTGCTTGTCCCGGTATTCCGGGATAGAATTAATTATTTTTCAGATAGACAAAATATCTTGAAATCAAATGATATAATTATTTTTCATTTTTTAAAGTAATTTAATACGTTCCGCAACCTCCAAAATCATATTAAAAGTTACATTTTAATTAAGTAGAAATTTTCACAAATAGAAAAAATTTATTAAAGTTTGCTTGAAACTGCATACAACAAAAAAATGCTTTGAATTGAGTTGAAAATTTTTTAAAAATGAACTTAGATCAAACTTCTAACTTAAAAAGTGATTTTCGTTTTTAAATAAAACATAATACAAAATATTATTGTAAATTTTTATAATAAGATTTTAAAAGGCAAAGACGATCAATACTCCAATCACTCGATTCAGTTCTTATTTAACTAATGAAAAGCCTGCCCCGAGAATGCCCTTTCCGATTTGATTCGTGTGGGTGAAATCGTCTTTAATGCATTTAAGAGAAAACAGATGTTGTGTTTTTTCACCCGTAGCCTGGAAGATTTCTAGTTCATTTTCCAGATCGTAGTATTTCTTTCGCTGTCTAGTATTCTCGATTTGTCTACCTGGACTGTTTCAATAGAAACATCAGTTTACAGCCCGATAAGTCGGCAGTTCGTTTGTCTTTAATAATCGGGTTTACGAAGAAAAACTTCGCACCCGCAGACTTCACATTCGTTTGTATCCTTGCCAATTTGCACAACCTGGCGTTACGCAGTTATTGAAGCTACTGGGCATGGTTAAAAATTAAGACAGCGTAAGTGCAGTTATTCCAGATATTACAGGTTCTGACAAGTAAAGAATTTTCAGAGCCGCAGATAAGCTACGTATTGACTATTGACCATTTGTGTCATGCCATAACGAGCAAAAATTTAAAAAACTAATAAGTAGGTTTAAAATTAATAAATACAAATGTATTCTGACAGTTTATGAGTTAATTATACTTTCTATTTGCAAAATTTCCTCAACTTTAACATAAAATAAGAAAAAAAGTGAATTTTTAAGAAATTTGCGGGATTTCCCGGGATAAGAAAAATTTTCCGGGTTAAAGAAAACAATCGAGATCCCGTTTGAGAAACCCTAGCGACAACACGCCGCTCTGGGGGATCCGGGATCGAATCCGGACGGGTCGAAAAATCCCCAGGAATTTTTCGGAGGTAGTCCGTCCGGCCGCCCATTGTGGGCCTAGCCGAACCCATAATGGGCTGGCTAAATGAGGCACTCTTAATGCCCACAGGGCGTAATCGGCAAAAAAAAAAATAATAATAATAAAATAAAAGTTCTATAGCCAGTCACACGGACGATCAGAGCGCCACGCAACGGTAGTTGTGTGCTTCTTATTCTGTAACGTAGATGTTTTAGTATATTTATACTTGAGCACTTTTTAAATTAAAATTAATCATTAGGATGATCAAACTTTAAAAAAATCATGTCGAGTTCGTTAATTCAAAAGCTTAGTTCGTGACATCAGTTTTCCCCCCACGTGACGAGTTATCGAGATAAGTTTAAATCAAAGTACACAATTTTAAGTTAATTCATCCGAAGCAGACGTTTCTATACCATTCTCCACAGAAAAATGGCAAAAAACCAGAAAATTGGAGTAATAGGAAGGTGATTTAGTCTAATATTTCCTTATATAATTCGTATTAATCGATACTTCGTTAAATACGTATATTTCATAAGAAACTAATCAGTTTCTTACGAAATATACATATTTAATGAAGTGCAAATGACACGTGAATTCAATAAATTCACACGTGTCATTTGCAGAAATTTTGCCAAATAATTCTTTATTTTTTAATCGAATAAACCTAAGAAAGGCAACCAAATTAATATAATAAATAAGAAGTTTATATAAATGTTTGTTGTTAAAAAATTACATGTTATGCTATACTAGACATAATAATTATTAACTTAATACATAACAAACTAATGTATACATTTTTTCATTTTCGTAATTGTCTCTTTTGTACGTTAAGAAGGTCTTTTATTCGTAGTGGATTTGGCCGGGTGGCCGGGACTAAATTTGGCACGTCCGGATATTCCCGGGGAGTTGCCGGCTCGGATTCGATCTCGATCCCCGGAGTGGTAGGCCGACGCTTTAACTCGTTAACAAAGTGTTTTTTTGTCTAGAAATATATTAAAACAAAACGTGAAAGAATATGCTACGTATAACTATGCATTAATACTATTAAACGAGTAAACGGCGTGTAAAAGTACTTACTGGGTGAAGTAATCCGTCCAAAACACCGGACGGTTTTTAAAAAATTAGCAAATTCCACTCCGATCGAGTTAAAAGCGGTTTTGTGGATAAAGTCGGACAATGTCGTTTGCGTCGGTAGGCACGGAGTATTGTTACGTAATATTGAAAGCAAACGAGTTAAGCACTGCAAATCATCAAAAAGATGAGGTGGAAAGGTTAGAAAATAATTTAAGAGGAAAATTAATCAATTTGATGCAATAATTTAGCATGCAGCTGATTTTCATATTAAAATTCATCCAGTAAAATATAATTTAATATTTAGTTTTGTTATAAATATAATTTTGAATGATTAAAACACAATTAGGATATTTATTTTTGTTGTTATTTTTTAATTGTAAGTCTTTCCAACTACAGGTTTGGATCTGTAATTGGAAAGACTTAAAATTAAGAACATTAATTATTAAAATAATTATTATATAGACTTCTAAGAGTCACCAAATTAATTTTTTCAAAATCACAGTTTAAGAATATTCGCTACTTCGGCTTTGAAAGCAATTTTACATATTTTATGTAATTTTTTGTGAAAATCGAGCGGTTTTAACTTTAATTAATGTCATCAGAAATATATAAACTTGAACAATTTTATTATATAGATATTAAAATTACTAATAAAATAACTTAAAAGATGTGATTATAAATTTTAATATCTAAAGAGATTCAGTGCTGAAAGTACAGACTGCTTTTAAAGTTTAGTTAAACAGAAAATTTATATTATCAAAAAAATTCTTAAAATGGTAAATGTTAGTTAGAAATTAAGATCTTTATTACTATCTTATCTCATAAAGAACCTCCCCATTTTTATGATTAAGATATTTGTCTTCTTTGAAACTTTATCTTATAATATAATTTCAAGCAAATATTATCTTTTAATTAATGATAGTTTTTATTTCTAAACATTTTAAAAATATATTTATTTAATAAAAAAATATCTGATATTTTTCAGTGGTTTTATTGGACGAAGTTGGGCGATGCTGTTCGCGTCGGTCGGCTACAGAGTGTCGTTATACGATATCGACGGCAATCAAGTCAAGAGCGCACTCGAAATTATCAAGGACGAGTTAAAAAGATTAGAAAATAATAATTTACTAAGAGGAAAATTAACTGCGGAACAACAATTTAATCTTATTTCTCCATGTAAAACTTTAAAAGAAACTGTTAAAGATGCGAAATATGTTCAAGTAATTTTTTTAAACTTTGGTTAATCTGTTTATTGTGTAATTGTAAAATATGATATCTGTGTGAATGAAAGTAGCTGTAAAGAATTAAGCTTTTACATGCTTTTATAATTTAAGATAATTGCAGGATATTCATATGTTACAAAGTATTGCATAGATAAACCTAATAATATGTAGAATCGCAGTTTTTAATTTTACTTATTTTGTAATTGTAACTATGAATATTTAAAATCCAGGATGAAGCAATCATTTTATTTAAAAAATTGAAAATAGCTGTTTTCATACATACATTTTGCCTTAAACAGTAAACATTACATAGAGAATATGATGACATCAAAATCATGATTTTTAGCTTAAGTTTTGATTTGACAAATTTTAAATTTGCCTAATCAAATTTACTATAAAAATTGCATTATATATATATACATATATACATTTACAGTACTTTGCCAAATTATTAGACACGTTGACTAAAATCATTCCGTACTTTTTTACTATTGTTTAAGGAATGAGTATTTTTTTGTGTTATTCTTATTCTCTATTATATCACAAACACTTATAATAAATTTTTTATATAGCAACATTGTAAATGTAAGAAAAATCAACTTTCTACTACAAAAAGAGAACTGATAGAGGTCCTTATTAAGATACGGCACCACAACGCATTGATGAGAACAAAAATAAAAAACAATGTATAAAAAGTATTCCTTGTCGTATAGAAGTACTAATGGCTGTTAACAGTAAACATACAAAGTACCAATGTTCATTTCTGATTTTTTAAATTTTATTTATATTAAAATTTATATATGCAAAAAATTACTTTCTATTTCAAAATACGTAATAAGCATAAATATTTTAAATAATTCTATTGACAATCGCATTATTATTGATCTACTATATAAAAATTAAGAAATTATGAATTTTTGCATGGGTTTAATAATTTGGCAAGGTACTGTGTATATATATATATAATTTATCACATTGACAGACCAATATGAATACTGCTATCATCTGACAGATGCTAGCCAATCAAACTTGTGTTTGTGTGGCATCATATCCAGGTTGTGTGTGCATATTATATTAAATGTATACATATATATACGGGGTGTTCGGAAATTCCCATTACAAACTTCTAGGACTTGTAGAGGGGAGCGAGTACATGATATTTTGATTAGGAACCCATGTCCGGAAACGTACCCGTTTCCGTTCTACGACGGTTTCAATTCAGATGTTTAACTCTTCCATTTCCGCTTGAGGAATTTGAATTAACCATGACACAATGCAATTATTAGGTAACTATTTGAAAGGAAGCATAACGAAACATCCATTTATCACTTAAGCACATTTGTTTATATGTTTTCTCTTTCCCTCAGCAGAAGTGGAAGAGTTAAACATCTGAATTGGAACCGTCATAGAACGGAAACAGTAAGTTTCCAGACATGGTTTCCTAATCAAAATATTATATACTCACTCCCTCTACAAGTCCTAGAAGTTTGTAATGGGAATTTCTGAACACCCTGTATATACATATACATTTAATATATATGTAAATATTACTGTCTTAACCAGATCTGATTTTTAAGGTAAATATCTTACAAGCTAACAAGCACTTTGCTTTTGTTAGTCCCGCAGTTCCTAGAATTCCCAAGAAATATGCCATTTTTATGAGTAGATAAAACATATTTTAAGTCTACTATCATACATGTTATCATTGCTAATATAAACAGCAATAGATAGCAAAACTGAATCACTTATTAGTCTATCAGAAACTTTCCAAAATTTTAATGAATTCTGTGATAAGAATCAAACATGGTGCATAATGCGCTGTAATTTTGAATCTAATGGTCTTTTAACTTGAATTTTTTATGAGAACTTTTGATTTTTGCTGAAGAAATATGAGAAGTGAGTTTAGAATTTATTTTAAAAAAGCAGTTGATTTAAATAGTTGTAATTATTGCAATGCCGTATGATGATGAAATACATTAAGTATAAATTTACATTTTTTTTTTCAAATCATGTATATTGTCACAAGTGGTCACTTAGGAGATTGCTTTAAGTGAGAAAATACAGAATGTCACGCGATAATTAAATTATTTTGTAGTATCCTGTTTCTTTGAATCCTTAAAGTTAGTTTAGATACCATACTTCATAAATATATATTTATATATGTACTGTACAAGGATTAATTTTTTTATTTTTAGGAATGTGTTTTTGAAAGGGTTGATTTAAAGAAATCAGTATTTGAAGATTTGGATGAAGTAGCAGATGACAATGTCATCTTAGCCAGTTCAACAAGCTGTTTTCCGGCATCTAAATTCTCTGAACATTTAAAACACCGTTCGCAGGTTATAGTGGCTCATCCAGTAAGTTGGCAAAAAACAATATTTAATTTATAACTTATTTGTTTTAATTTATGAAATTAAATATATAAATTTATTTAGGTAAACCCACCTTACTATGTTCCATTAGTTGAAGTTGTATCAGCACCTTGGACTAGTCCTTCTACTGTAGCTACCACAAAAAGTATCTTGACTGAAATAGGACAGAAACCTGTAATATTACATAAAGAAATTTTAGGTTTTGCATTGAATCGTATTCAATATGCAATATTAGATGAATGCTGGAGATTAGTAGAGGTATGCTATTTGTGAATATAAAAATTCTGTATAATAATCTCAACACATGAGCCTGGCATAAT
The DNA here is from genome assembly GCF_030686945.1 of Centruroides vittatus. Classification (NCBI taxonomy): domain Eukaryota; kingdom Metazoa; phylum Arthropoda; class Arachnida; order Scorpiones; family Buthidae; genus Centruroides; species Centruroides vittatus. Next base: position 1,799,031 of record NW_027122720.1, on the reverse strand, counting down.
CATTATTATTTAAACTTTATGTTAATATTAATAATTAATAATGTACTGCAAATAAGTAATGCAAAACGTCATTTAGTTACAATTTCATATTTTAGCATTCCACATTATTTTCCAATTAGGAAGTTTTTTGTTAAAAACACAATATACAAATGGAGTATATATAATTTCCTATTTAATTGATTAGTATATCATCAAAGTATAGGGTGTCTGAAAAGTTACTGTGCAATGATAAGTTTGTAATGACATTAAAGTTATACATATAGCATTGTATACAAGATCCATAAGTTGTATGTTCTACTTTTCCACTTTGTGGTAGATGGCTTGCTCACAGATATTCTGATATTTTGTGTAGAGTTCAAAAACCAGATGCATCGCCAGTTAAGCTACCCAGACCTCCATCCAATCCTTACCTTCAGAACTATTAATAATTTAGTTATAACTATCCTAGTTAGTCATCATTGAAGGCCTATTAAGTGACACTTAAGTCATCTCCAGTTGTCACCATGAGTAACCAGGATGGTTATATCTAAATTATTAATAGTTCTGGAGGCAAAAATCTGATGGAGGTCTTGGTAGTGTAATTGATAATTGATCCACTTGGTATGTGGGAATTATGGGTTTGAGTCCCACTCTGGACCAAATCTTTTCTTCTACAACTCTGTGAATTAAACATTAATTTATTTATAATTATTAAATTTATCAAAAGTGGCACCTAACACCTATCTCTATGCAAAATTACTTAAAAATTAATTATTAAATAGTAGCATATTATAGCCTGATATAATTTGTCAGATTGTTTGGTTTTAATATTTTGTATGTACATGTATCAAGTGCAAACTTTGTTAATTGATATTTTTCTATTCAAGTAAGCATGTGCGTCATCTCAAATTTGCCCATGGATTTTTGAATATGGAAATTTTCAATTTGCCTTTCACTCAGGTTTACTGTAATGAAAGCTGATAGTACTGATAGTACAATTTTTTTCTAGCTTTTGTATCAACCACGTATTATTGTGCGAGCAACGCATGTGCAAAATCTGACACTCGCACCTGTTTGTAGAAATAGTCTCGGTATTTTGTATTTTATTTTGACCCGGTCCCCCGACTACCTACAAGTCTGGTTTATTTTGTGTGCGCATAATTTGGGCACCAGATACTCTGTGCCAAATTGCAACTCCTGACATGTACTCCTTCATACCTCTAAGGTGTACAGCCATTGACAGCAGTGCAATTTTAGAGATGAGACACAGTCTCATCAATTAATACAAAACCATAAGAAAAGAATTATCAGTAAAATAATTAAGGAAGAAATTTATTATATATTTGATTCTGACACTTTTGCTTCCTGAAGTTTAGATTGTGTAATCATGCTTTTTTATTTAAATTGAATTTTAAGTTTGTTCTATATCCAACAAGGCATCCACATTTGCCACCAACAATGTCTCCAAAACAAATAGTGCAATTCTGGCATTAGGAGTAACAGATGCATAATTCTCTTCCTTCTTTTCCTTAGATATTCAACTGGGCTACATCAAAGTGTTTGCATTGGGCACTGTCTCATATTGATTTTGCTGCCAGGAAGTTCATTTCCTTTTAATCAGCTTCAGAGACAGTCTTATGAGAAATTTATTGCCAGTCCACACTGATATACAAACTGTCTGTTGTAAGAGCACATATACAAACATATGCTCTTGGAACAGATTTTTTGAGATTGAACTTTGTACAATATGGTCAGGCAAGTCCACAAAGTGTCCTTGGTTCATTACTTTTATTTCAACATGCCTCAAGTTGCTATCTCTGTAGTGTCTTTGTAGTCGGAAAAATTCCCTTTCCTTTTTCTTAAGACTAAACTCTCCTTGGTAGTGGAAGTTATCTGCAGGCCCAAAGAATTTCAACTTTATAACATCTGAAGATATTTCCATTGATTTGATAATGTACACCAAAAAAGTGAAAAGTGTCCAGTTTTTATTCTACCCATTGCAGTTATCAACTCACAGAATAATGTGTCATAGGTCATAAAACTATAGGAAAGAGCTGAAAATATCTTCATTTTTTCCTAGACACAACTCTGTGCCTTAGGACAGCCAGAGAGTTTTGTAAGATCCTCTTACTAACAAGAACAAGACTCTTGTTAAATATAATTCTTTCTGTGAAGAGACATTACTCATATTACTGCCTCTAGTTATCTATTGTTAGAAAATCTTCCATCTACAAGTGCAGGATTGAGGCATATTTCCAGGAAAAAAGGCCATAATTACATTACTTGTGTAAGTATTTATGGCTAGAGCCAAGAATAATCTTAACCCAACTTTGAAAAAAATTGTAGCTAGTCCTTTTCCTTAGTAAGGCAGCACACATATTATATTTATTATATATATATATAGATATAGATAAAATAATATTATATTGTCTTTTATAGGCATTTTTATGCATGAAATACAGTTTTAAAAGATTTTGTTTTGGGAGTTGGGAATGGATTAATCCATTTTATATTGTTTCTTATCGAAAAATTAAAATGAATAATTCTTTAAAAAAACATTTGTGTCTCTATATTAAATAACAGATAAGCAAAGTAGGTATAATATTAGCATTCTATCGTGTTTTACATCTATTACTAATTTATGATAGAATTATTTCTCAAACAGTTTTAACGTTTGTATTTAAATGATACAGTTTCACAGTTTTAAAATTTAGTATCATTCAGTTATGGAAGATGTTACTTGCTAAATATATCTTGAAGAGTAAATTTGTAAGTTCATCACACATACATACAGGATAAGCTAGGAAGATATTTTAAAACTACTATATACTGGTAGTTGATTGTGGGTTTACGCCTCGTTAACAGGCTGGCCGTCTGGAGTGTAACTAATCTAAAATTAAATCGTGTAACTAATTTAATTTTAAAATTATTTTAACAACAGTTAATTTTTTAGAAATTACCTACTCTACTTTAAATTTCATCCTTATTTCAGAAACCCTTATAAATAATTATTTTGAGCCTATTATAATTAATTTATAAAAGAGAGCTGACTTCAGGAAGTTACTTTTATAATTGTAAATAAAGTATATTGATTTTAATAAGAAATCCATGTAACTTCAAAGTATTAATTATTATTTAATATAATAGATAGTAAAATTTATGCATTTTAAACTTAATGCTGCTATAATAATTATTATGTTAATGAATTTAAAAAATATTAAGGCTGTAGATTTTATTTGTATGTTTTGAGAAATTGCGAATATGATTGATTATCCAGTTGAATGTCTAATTATAACTGGAAATTTATTTTTTTACACTATGCTTTTTGGACATCGAGGTATTGATGTCCAAAAAGCATAAAGTGTAAAAAATAAGTTTAACTTAACTATTTTGATACTTATTACATATCTAAATTTATAATTTTTTAATAAAATAAGGGCATTAATTGATGTCTAGACAGCTGACTCAGTTAGGGAACTGGCCTACCACTCTTGGAGACTGGGAATTGAATCTGGCTAAGCAGTTCTCCTAGTCTGTCTCCAATATGTTGGGCTCTGTCGGGCCCGCCGTAAGCGGGTGTGCAAGGCATGCACCGCACGCGGGCGGCAAATTGGTATTGCCGGCAAGCTCGGCGTAGGTAGTCGTAGTTAAACCGGGGCGGCATAATCGGTATTGCACACGGGTGCTCAAACAGCTAGCGGCGCTGCCGGGCTCTGTTTCTCGCCACCCAGTTGTCCTCTTTGTAGGTTAAGTCAAACCCACAATGGGTATAATTAAAAAGGCTTTCTTGGTGTCTAAGGTGGAAAGGAATAAGTTAAAAGTGAAAACAAAAAATTAATTAATTGCATTAATTGACAAATTTACAGATTTCTTTAAATTTAAATATTTTTTTTATTATTAGAATCTCTCTCTTTTAAACATATTAAAGCAATATATATATTTCAGAATGGTGTTATGTCTGTTGAGGATGTTGATGCAGTAATGTCAGAGGGTTTAGGGATGAGATATGCTTTCCTTGGTCCTTGGAAACGGCTCATTTAAATGCTAATGGTAATTACATTATTAATGAGTAATTTTTTTGTTATTAATTTACATTTCACACTATAATAACAATTAAATCATATAGGATTTTTGGATTATTGCAATCGCTACGCAGAAGGGATATTTAATGTATCCGAAACATTTGGGCCCAATCCGAGAATGGAAGGTAGATTAGCGGAAAAGGTACACGAAGATCTGTGTAAGATGACTTCCTTGGATAAATTACCTGAGAAAAGAGCTTGGAGAGATGAAAATCTAGCAGTCCTCTCAAAACTTAAGCAGAAAGGAGTGGAAAGTGTTTCTCTCAAATAAAAAAAATCTGCTACTTTTAAAATTACAAACGTGCAAATCGTCAACCGGAAATTGGTACGTTTTTGTACCGAACAGTCAAAGTTTTATTCAAGATATGACAATTCGATTGTGAATTTTTGTTAAAACTAAAATATTTTTAAATCGTTATATATGAATCTGAATTGTTAGAGATTATGCAAATTTTTATTAAAAATAAATTAAATAATTTTGCAATTAAGAGCCTAATGTTAGTGTTAATTTTTTAAACTCCTGCATACTTGTGTAGTAATAAATTCGGTTTTCAAAAATAAATAAATAAAAACATTTGTTTTTACTTGGTTGTTTCAATGTAAAGTTAGGAAAATCATAATTTTCTAAATTTTACATTGAAACAATCAAGTACATTTACATATTAAACAAATTATATAAAAATAAATTCATTTCTTTGATTCCCAATATATTTAGATATAATTATGATTAGATATTATATACAGTGTGAGGGTAGTACTGAATGTTGTGTACTTCACTGAATTATTATAAAATGTTATTGCTCTTCACACTGTCAGCACTAACAGATCTTTATAATCATATCCATTGTGGGTTCAGCTAGCCCACAATGGACAGTGACGGTTCAGCACTGATTGAAAGTAATTTATTTGAATATAAGTGAATTTAGAATCAAATATCATACATTTAATGATTGAACTTAACTGTTATTTAAGAATGACAATGTTCAGAAGTATTTGTCAAAAATGAAGCAAAATATTAAATAATAGTTCTTTAAAAGCTGATCTGCATTACTGTTAACAAATATACATTAAATAATCTGGAAGAGGGATGTTTATGAAATACAGGAATGATACAATGCAGAAAAATTCGGGCCAGCCAGAATACGGAGACGGTTAAGACGTTGGCATACCACTCCGAGGACCCGGAATTAAATCTGGGAGATAGAAAAACTCCAGGAACATTTCTGTTTAGGATATATTGGGCTCCATCTGGGTATTTCCTCACCACCCATTTGTCCCCTAACAGGACTATCGGGCTTACTGTGGGCTTGTCCAAACTCGCAGTAAGCCCGATAAAGGTCCTCTTGTGCCGGCAGGGAGGAAAGATTAAAAACATATATATAGAAAAATTCAAAAAACACTCCAACTTTTCATAAATCAATTTTTTAAAATTTTATTATTGGTGTGGCAAATAACTTTTATTCTTTTAAAGTTACAAATACACTAAATTTGAAAAATAGTATTGTTAACTTTAAAAGATAATTATATATTTCTCTCACTCATCTTTATTTGTATATAATTTTAATAACTCATTCGTGGCAACTTCCCAGAAACTTTTTAAGCCCATGCCAGGGGATTTAGTGTTTGTCTGTGGCACAGTACAACACCTGAGAGTTTTTCCCTAATAAAGACAAGTACTTCGGGTAGTTAAATAGGAAATATGCACCTTCATGCAAAGATTTCTGGACCAATTAGTTATTCGTGTTTGTAATTGACTCAAAGGAATTAGGTGAAAGAGAAATTTCAGGTCAGAATAGAAGTTTGAACCTCGCAAGAACTTCAGAGCACTGGAAAAGTTTGATATATACTGCCTAGAATAAGAAATCACTAGTATTTATGGCGAGATGTTTAATTAGTTGATGCCTTAAACAGAAGACACTGAAGGAGTGAAGTGTTACGAAGTATGGAATTTTGAGATTACTTCACTCCCAGCAACATTAGCATGGTATCAATCCCATGTATGAATAGGAATCCTTTCACACGTGTATGTGTGTTTGTGTGTGGCGATACGCCATATTGTTGTATATATATATATATATATATATATATATATATACAGTGTAAGCCTAATATTAAGTTTCGTTAATCTTTTGTTCTATATCTTTTCTTCGAATTTTCTAACGGTGTTTCCTTCCCGCTGGTGGGAACGCATTTTCGTAGAATAACACCGAAAAACAAGTGTGTAAAACAAAACCCTGAGGCAAGTCAGGAAGCGGGGTGAGACAGTCCGAGGCTAGCGTTGAGAAGAAGCGGACGGAAAAGAAAGTGGTCGTCGCCACGGATCGAGACAGAGTGCTTAGGTCGTCTACAGGAAAAGAACTGACGTAGACGAAAACTAAAACTGAGAGTTTGGCGATATAGATTCTTTCATTTGATCGGAGCCATTGACAAGTGACTGCGGTGCAAGTCTCCATTTCGTCAAGAGTGAAGACCAGACAAGAAAGAAACCCGGGTACCCCACCAGCATCTTTCTTCTATTCTTACCCTTCATTCTTTCTTCCTCTATTTTCTTTTAGATTATAAGTTAGTTTAAGATAGTTTAAGTTAATTCGTAATATTTCGGAAAGGGCTACAAACAAAGAATATTGTCGCGTAAACGCATCAATCCCTTTGTGTGTACACGGTTTTACCGCATCCACCATATATATCGGCGGTGTATAGTTGGGATCACAAAGAACATAGTGTACAAAGAACTGCGCGAACTATTAATAAAATATTCTATTGTGTAAAATCTCGTATTTATTGTTCGTCCGCATGTACTGTAAACCACATGTGTTTGTGTACACACGTGTAACAGTAGAATGAAGTGTATCCTCAAGGTCACAGACTTTCGGTTCAATGAACATATTGTGTATATACTGTATTTAAACTCTGATGGCCCATTGCGGGTGTGTCCAGATCATAATGCAGGCCAATGAGTAGCTAGGAAGGGCGCTGGTCATATTAGGAAAGAACACCCCCGTATTCGATCCTAACAAGTAATTGCCCCAAATCGGTTTAACCGCAAAATAACATTTTAATAATAAAACAAGACATAATTAGCCTTAAAATATATAAATAATAATAAATTTCGGCCCGAGTTATTTCCGATTTTAATACTAGTTATGTCACGTATTTTTTATTATTATTAAAATACTACTATTATAATTAAAACTGTGTCCGTTAAAATAACACAAATACATGTTTGTGTAAATAATAAATATATATAAAAGAAAATTATAGAAGAGATTTTGTTTTAAAAAAAAATCAAGCAAGGAGTAAAAACAAACAAATAAATCAGAAGTACAGTAGTAGTGAATAAGGAAATACGTAAAGATGATAAATGATTCCTATTCATAAATGGAACTGATACTTTCTCTAGAATATTACGAAATTTCTACCTACATCAATGCAGACCTTGAAAAGATATCAACGCCATTAAAATATTTTTACTCCGACAAATATATATACTAGAAAAACCAGAACTACTGCAATATATACCAGTACAGTTTTAAAAAATGAGGCCAAGATTATCGTAACTGTAATGGATATCGAATAAAATTAATTAATTATCCCGACTTAGAGATTATATATATATATGTGTGTGTCAAGAATTTTAAATGAAAATATACAGTAGCATCGTATTTTCACCGATGGATCTTTCAGATCCATTATTGATCTGTGGCTGACCTTGCGATGAAGGGTACGTTGTCCCAGGCCTTTTGGGGCCTCCCGATGGATAAATCAATCAAACTTAATTTTGTTAGTGTTTATACAGCCTATTTAACATCACTGGTATTGGATTCGCGCTTCCACGTACAGTTTTTCGGGTTTTCAACGCGTGTCTAACGTGCTAAACTACCAAAAATTACAAATCACAACACTGTACGTTGGGGCCCGTAAAGCTATAACGCGCCATTCCCTTCGCAGATAGTCTTCGTGTTGCATTGAGGTATCCCATTAAACCAAAACAATCAAATATATTTCACTTTAACGTTCGGAAATTTTTTAATTTTATTATTAAAACCTAATAAATACATATCACTTACTTTCTGTCTTTTTAAGGCTTACATTCAATTTAATAGAGGAAATCAACTTCGGCTTAATGATTCTTCCGAGATTGAGAAACAGAGGCCAAGGTTTCTCTTACTACTGTATGACGTATTTTGTCGTGATTTTAATCCATAAATATTGTTAATAGCATTTTTCCTCCTGTTGACCTCGCTCCTTTCGAACGTCGTATTGCTAGAAATACTTTATTTCTCCCTCAGTGCACGCAATTTGTATTTCTCTCCAAATCTTTTATACGGTACACCGTAAGCAAGTAAATTCAAATCTGTACGTCCGCTCGTTTTATGTAGCCAAGAAATTTTCTGCGGTATTTTATACAGTATTTGTAAGTTCACCTTTTCTCTTTTGTAGTTTTAAATTCGCTTTTACGTCATATTTATTCATTTCTTACGGGTTTTATTGTTCAACGGAGCGCACTTTTGTTACTTGTAGGCATTATCTATTGATGTAAAGTTGACATTCAGATTTTTCTTTTAAATTTGTATTAGTTATTTACAAAGATAAGAGGGGTTCGAGCCATCTGGACCCTCCCTGATTATGCCAGTGGCGAAGTAAGGATTTTTTGGGGCCTTGCGTGTAGTTAACAGACAGCAGAAACGTGACGTAAAATCGGTCTGGTGGACCAAAATGTTAATTCGTTTTTAAGGTTGCTTTAAATATTAAAGTTCAATTTCTAGCGGAGACGTAAGTTTAAACATGGTATGCCATACCGTGAATAAGCCATAGTACATCTGTCTCCCACTCCCACCATTGAATTAATGGTGGAAAAAGTATCATGGCAGAGAGCTCCTGCAACATTTGAAACTGTAATAGCTTTTACAGAACAGCAATTATTCTTCACTTCTTAGCATGTTGTGCAGCCGCACATCGTACAAAATGTATGCGAGGCGTAGGGACTCGAAGCAAGCTAATAAGGGCTGTCCATAAATGATGTCCACACTGGCAGAGAGGAAGGGGGTTACGGTACGACAAGTCGGCAAGAGGGGAGGGGGTTAAACTTCATTGGACGTCCGTTTTACTTCATATTTTATACATCATATAATCTATCATTTTATTATTCATAAAATGATAAAGATTTTCAAAGGAGTCGAATTTTCCTGGAAACTTGGACCCACATGTACAAACACACACAAAATGAAGGCATATGGGGCTGTTCGTAAATTACGCCTAAATTTTTTTTTTTTTTTTTTTTTTGAAAATATCACTTTTCCTTCTCCCTTGTCTCAGTTTGGACAAGGGAGAAGGAAAAGTTATTTACTTCACTTAATGTTTTCAGTCGGCAATTATTATCAATATAGATGAATCCCAGTCCTGGCATAAATATGGAGTCCTGATTAGAGGTGGAAGACATTGCTTTAGCAACGGGACCCAAGCCCTTACAGGGAGCCTGAGAGCTGGATTTTTAAATTAAATCTCTGTTTGTAAAGGCATATCACTCCCAGGTGTGCAGGAGGGAATATAGAAAAATCTCCTCCAAAGAATAAGATTGACGAGTCGGATCCGGAGTTTCTATCGGGTCCAGTGTTGTCTCTCCATGGAGCTGTTGGGAGTGGGTCATGCCTTTCCTTCGTAATAAAAATTTTAAAGTTTAGCATTTTTATTCCCAACCATTTTTTGGCCATGCCCCACCTAAGCATCTCTAAACTCCTGATGCCACCTGTGATATAAGATTTTTTTTATTCAACGAGCAATTATTTATTGGAAGTTCGTATATAGTTAATGCGGGGCTTCCTGTCCCTGAGATTTCCATATCTGGTCTCCTCTTTCATATAACTCATTTATGTATCAAGACCCTTCAATAATAATAACTGTATGCGCACACTAAATACAGCGGACCACCGATATAACGCGCATATCGGGCGGAAAACAACACCCGCGTTATAAGGTGAACCGCGTTATACCGAGCGACGCGCTGTAACGCGGTTCAACTCTTTACTTTAGCAATAATTAAGCTTTTCTTTCACACTGTAAGCTTTTCTTTTACTCATCGTGCATACAATAATTAAAAACTATTCAAAATACATGCAGGAACTCAATACATACACAATTACTCAATACGCAGTAACAATAAAATGCGCTACTCACTAACGCCGCACGGACCTATATAAACGAGTTTGAGCTTATCGCCCGCGCTATAACTGAGTGCGCGGTATAGTGAGCAGCGCTATAACGAGGGTCCACTGTACTTTTTTACTAAGATCGCCTGACTTATCGATATACAATGGAGTCTCAAGCCACTTAACTTGCTCCAAGTAACAGTGGAGAGGTAAGGAGTGAAACTATATAATCCACAACTACAGCGCACTTATCGTATACTAAATTAAATGTAAAAATCTTGGGGATCAGTTTTTGATTATCGCCATACTTTCCTTCTGCTGTATACAACAGCCAGAAAAGTAATATACGGTATGAACGAGAAATACAGGGTGGGTGGATAGTAACTAGGCATTGAGAATTCGCTACAAGATTTGTAATAATAACGAAATCACAATTAAATTTTTATGTGTACAGTACATATATACCAATCAATGGAATTTTATAATTCCCACGTCGGTGGGGTGGGCGATGACAGAGAGAGGCTACACGAACAGTGGCAAAAAGAAAACAAAACAAAAAGAAAAAAAAAAACAACGGACCGCTTGTCTGTTGTGGAGTGAGCGCATATTGCTGCACGCTACGAAATGTGTAAATCAGTGGTTGATGTTCAGAGATGATGGAGTATGGTGAAGGGACGTCAAACCACAACCAGTCCGGAAACAATCGTCATTTTAAAGTTAAAATGACCACGTGTTCGGTTGAGGATGGACAGAGAAATGGACGTCCATTCACATTACGATCTGCGGAAAACGTGTCGTTGGTGGATGGTGCCGGTGCCTGCATTAAATTTTAAGGAATGCATCCGTATTTTCATTTAATAAGGTACATGTCAAACAGTTTTCATCGTGTTTGCATTAGAAATATAGAAAATATAGCAATTTCTCGATGCCTAGTTACTTTCCAACCATCTGTACAATACAATTATATAGAAGATACAAATTTCGTAGAATATACAGTATATATATATATATATATATATTTGCTTCTTAAATATCTACGTACAGTCTAATAGTTACTTTTACAGTTTTTTTAATGTATATTGTTGAATTGTAATGGTTTACTTGTTAGTCATGACAAAAATATGTGATATGTTTACAATGTAAAATACTTTTTATTAATTAAATTTTTATCATACATTATATATTTAATAAAATATTATTTACTCACCTTAGAAAAAACTACAGTTAGCCTGTGAAAAAAGTACAGTGAATCTTATCAGCTGTCTAAAGTTCACTTCAGTCATTTGATACTTTGCAGCTGGAAGTGGAACTGAATAAACAAAATGTCTAATTCCACTGCATTAGGATTGAGACAGTTCGGTTACTTATTTTATTTGATTACTCCTCAAGAATCAACTTTTAATGATTTAGAAAAGGTTCCTAAATATTTAAATGAGGTATGTTTAAATTTAATCACAAATTTTAATAAGAAGTGATTTTTTTCTTAGATTAATGTAACAAATCTTTCAGGTCACTCCATGGTTTATCATAACAATTCTCATTGAATTAGCCATTTTAATATATAAAAAGAAAGTTGCAGTCAGTGATACCATCACTTCAATATCACAAGGAATATTTCAAGAAACTATACAGTAAGTTTATAAAGAGAAAATGAGTTGTTTATTAAATAATAATTATTGACACGTTGATCACGATTCTATCCCTAGAATATTACTTAAGTTTAGTGCCGGCATAAGTGTTTACGTTTGGATCTACGAGAACTGGAGATTGGTAGATATTCCTTCGGATTCTGTCGTCGCCTGGGCCTGTTGCCTACTTGCGGTGGATTTTGGTTATTACTGGTTCCACAGAGCCAGTCACGGTATGAGATTTTGTTAAAAATTAACAAAAATATGGGGTTTAAGAAACTGTAAACTGTAAAGATGCAACAATATAAGTTTATCATCATCATTAATACCATGTACAGTGGATGGCATTCATAAAGCTTGTCTCACTTTCTTATTTTTTATCATCTGGCACCGATTCGATCTGTATATCAAATACATCCCTCGGGTGAATATTAAGCAGACTTCGAAACTAGAATTTATTAATTAAAACAAATGTAATTTTAAAACACTATATAAAATAAATTATTTGTATATTCATTTCTTAAAATATATTGATTTCATTTCAGATATTATTTATCTTTCTAATATTTGGAATATAATAATAATAACAAATGTAAGATAATTTATATCTAGATTAAGATATAATTTATATTCTCTTTTTGATATTAGTGATTAAATTATTATGATAATTTCCTAAGATAATTGTTGTCGTACTGCCGAACTTACGAGAAATTTTTTCGTACTTTATGAGTTACTAAAATAATTAGGAAGTATTTACTTAATTGTTTATTTACAGAAATTCATTTTGCATGGGCAGCCCATCAAGTGCATCACAGTTCTGAAGAATATAATTTATCAACAGCTTTAAGACAGTCTGTCATACAAGATTTTCTTGGTTGGGTAATTAAAATTACTAAATATTGAAACAAAACTTAATTATAAAAAACAGTAAATTTATTTATATACAAATACACAAACAGTAGAATCTGCTTATCATAATTATGAATACTTAGAGTTGTCTAAATTACAATAAATTATAAAATTTGTATCAACTTTAACAACATGTAGTGCATAAATGAGGTAAGAAATGTCAACAATTTAAACTCCGGCACAGTAGGTCACGGGGAGCCAGGATCAAATCTAATTGGAGAACCGCAACAATTATTCACGGATGGTATGCCCCATATGTGTTGTCGTGTCCCTCGCTCGATAAAGCTTAACACCGTAACAATTATAAACTCCAAATACAATTTAACAATTTGTGATGTGAAGACACATAAATGAACCATACGCATCAATCTCCATACCTTTATTTAAATTAATGTTATTGTCCCATTTTATTACAGTGTAGTGTTCTTTGATTGTACATTTAATATTATTAATCTCTTTACATATTTTAAAATTTTAATATTATTGTTATCTATTCTATAACCAGTTTTATAACAGTGTTGAAACCATGATAACTTATGTCTTTCAATCTAATGGCTGCTTCATGCTTGGTTAATCTTTTTTCCAATGGTCTCTTTATTTCACTAATGTAACACTTTAACTGATTACAACATTGTTTGTTTTTTTCTTCTGTGCCCTCTTTTATGATTATCTTCTAAATATTTTTTAATCTTGATTATAAAGGCATTTTCTTCGATTGCGACAGATCAATAGGATTTTGTAATTAACTGTTTTTGTAACATTACAATTAATAATGTAATAATTATTCACTTTTGTTAGCACCATCCCAAAAACACTAGTTATCAAGATCAGGTAGGAAAGAATAAATTAAAAACAGCTGGAGTTGTTTATAGAATTATATGTATTGTACTGTACATGTAGTCTGTCAAACTGGGAGATCATTGGAAAAAGATTAGTGGTACACAAAGTAACCATTAGATTGAAAGACACGTTTACCACGGTTCAAACATAGATCAAAGAACATTACACCGTAATAAAATAAGATAATAACATCAATTTATATAAAGGTATGGCAACTGATGTATTCAAGAACCGATGGCTAATGATATATCTAGTTTCAAACATCTGGAAAATATAATTTAATATTCTCTCATTTAAAATTTATTGGCAAAATTAAAATTAATTTTATGGTGAAGTCTTATGAGTTCACATAGAACTTTAAGAATCTGTCTCTCGAAAGCAAGAAGAGAAAGGTTCATCTGTTTGTATATGTTATTCAAATAGAATGCTTGTTTTTATATACTTGATGATCCAAAGTCCTTTAACATAGCAGTCTTTTGTAAATGAATGCAAATTAATAATAAATACATGCATACATAAGCAAAAACAAAGAACCCCAATACTAAATTAAAGGGAAAAAAACCTAGTTTGCCATTGCATAAAAAATATTTTACATTTTTGGCAAATGTCTGTTATGTCAAAGGACTTCTGGATCACCCTATATATAATATATATATATATAAAGCAAAATTTTTATTGAATATTTGATATTAAGATAGCCTCAATAATTTTAGAAACAACTATGATATATTTTTTCTAGACTGTATATCTTCCAATAGCATTTTTCATTCCTCCACCTATTTATGCTGTTCATATTCAGTTCAACTTAATTTATCAATTTTGGATTCACACCGAAGTAAGATTCGTTCAAATTAAAATTTAATAGTTATTATCCAAATAATTAGATTTCATTTTATTTATTAGTTTATCAAAACTCTTGGACCTCTTGAATATATAATAAACACTCCTAGTCATCATAGAGTACATCATGGTATGTTGTATATTAAATAAAATTAGTAATAAATAAATTAGATTGCAATGACAATAACAAAGTTATACATTGTTGATTAATCGATTTCATGATACAGGTAGGAATCGATACTGCATTGATAAAAATTATGCGGGAGTTCTAATTATTTGGGATAGAATGTTTGGAACATTTGAAGCAGAATCAGATAAAGTTGTATATGGGCTAACACACCCAATTAATACCTTTAATTCTATGAAAATTCAAGTAAGTAATGCTTTAATTTAAAACCATATGTTATAGCATAGTAATCAGAAGCAATTTTATTTCTATCTGTTCTATTTCATTAATCTAAATTCAATTATTGTATATTAAATTATTTTTCAATTTAGTTTGACCACTATCTGTATTTATGGGATACTTTCTGGAAAACCGAAGGTATCAAAAATAAATTATCAGTTCTACTTAAAGGACCCGGATGGGAACCGGGGAAACCTCGCCTTGGAAATTTAGAAGACATACCCGACGTAATAAATCATTTTAGTAATTTTTTCTACTTGTTATACTTTAAAATTTAACTTTATTCATTTATAGGTATCATATCCCGTAGAAAAATATTTTCTGCAATTAGAAATTTGGTGCAACATATACATTATTGCACATTTCGCATTAACGGTAATTGGCTATGTGGTAGTAGCAAATAATCATCAGGTACGTTTAATTTAACTTGAAATACTTTTAATGCTTTTGATATAGAATAACTAATATTTTGTTTAAAATAAAAGAAATTGTCACATAGAAATTTAATATGTTTAATATTTAATAATGATTTGAATATTGAAATCATTATTTCACAATAACAATCAATGAATTATAATTGCTGATTATTTTAATCTTTATTTCATAGTGCAAAATTATGATAAGTTACATTTACAATTATAAATTTAGTAATTGAAATACAGTAATTTTGTGAAAACACATCAATTCAACATATGAGGACAAGTTAATAATTATATATAATGCAATTTATAAAATCTAGTGCAATTAATAATAGTAATTTTACAAGAATGGTATTTTAAATATAGTCTCCCTGCTTTACAAAGCAGTCGGCCCATCATTGCACGAGCACCTTTAATTCCAGAAAAAAGTACAGGATCTTCCAAAAAGAATGCTACAATTTTAAATTATTGTAATTTTGTTAAATATTATCTGAGAACATTGTAATGTGCGTTAAAACACTGGAAAGATGTCTAATTTTCACATTTGCTCATTACAATTACTCAATGCTTGCACTTCGTGTCACATAACACGCATCCAACCAATCCATTCCTACATTTGCTACACCATATCCATTGTCACTCCTCCCACAGTAGCCATAATTCTATAGCACGTGCAAATTACTTGTGTTGCACAATGAGGAGTGATTTCAACTTTATGAACTGCAGAATACAAAATGCCTTCTCTGTTGCAGAGTCACTATTTTTGTTTGCAGTGCTCCCTACAGATAGTAGATGACAAGATATTCAAACACAGATGGAAGATGAGATGTTACTCTATCAATCAGTGCATATTGCACACTTTTCTGATAATTATTAACACAATTACAGTAATTTTGTAATGGTATTATTCGTTTTGGAAGACCTTGTTTTTTCACCCGACAGACAAACTATTCTGCACCACTTCAGTTGATGATTCGAGGCAAATTGATGGTAATGTTGTACAATCATTTTGAACTTTTCAGTCCAAAACTGAACAATCCATTATGACAAAACACTGTCTTCGTATTATTCTAAAATCCTTCATTGGATTTTTATTCCCGATGTATTGTTAGTTCACAAAAGACACGGATCGTAGCTAACTATTCTTCTTTGGGTGCAGCCGGAAAGATAAGACGTAACGACACGACAATAACTAACCTCGAATTTTAAATCTATACTGCATTGACTACGAGGTAGCGCGTAATCGTGCTTGCACAATTAATAGTAGAATCATCAACAATATAAGATGTACAGTTATGTAATACACACTTTTGACTCGTCCACATAATTTAATCTATAAATATTTTTATTATTTCTGAGTACTTTTTATGATTGATAACATTATCATAAACAATTATTTAATTTGATAATGTAGGATCACCAGGTATTGTATGTCCAAAATATCGAAAACTTCCCGATGCTAATCGTTAAACGTAGTATTTAATAAATAGTTCAATTGCTTATTAAATATATCTTACTCACAAATTACCAAACAAATACATTACCATCATATTTATATTTTTGCAAGTTCAGATCCAATGAAACTTTAGGATTATTGTCAATCATTTTTTAAAATTGCTATTATGGACATATCGTGCGAATCAACACCAGTCCACATTCTGAAAGAGGAAAAAATACAGTCAAACCTGTTTTTATGCGGGGGATAGGGACCGCATTAAAAAAAACGCATAAAAAAAAATCTCACGAAACTTCACGAATGGCTGTAAATAATAGTTTTCGCGACACAATTAAAAAATATTTTTTTATGCGGTCAACAGGGACCGCATAAAAAAAGTCTCACATAGAAAATAACTCAAAACCGTACGAAATAGAATTTATTGACAACAGATGTCAGCACTTGACTGCATCGTCTGGTCTATCGTCTGTTTTACATATTTTTGTCCAGATGGTGTTTTGTTGACTTAAAAAGTAAATTATTTCATTTTTCGCATATTCATGCAATAATATTACTATAATAAGTGCATTTATGCTATAATAAGTTTATTTAGCTATAATAAAGTCAACGTAAGACATGACGAATCGCACGAGACTAGTCGCCAACTATACCGCACAAATTAAAAATTCGCATTAAAAAAATCGCACAAATAAAAATCGCACATAAAAAGAGTCCGCATTCTGAAAGAGGAAAAAATATAGTAAAAATCAATGTCGAGCACTGGAACATTAGTGAAAAATTATTTTAAGAAACTTCTATCAAAAGCAAAGGCATTAAATCACCGAAAAGGGACAAGGCATACATAATGCCCGTATTACAGCCCGGGGAAAACCTTCCGGTTCTCCCCCGGGCTGGGAAAAAATTTCAAGACCCATAGCGATTACTATTCACGTAAAACATTTTTACTAACAGAAAATAAAATCTTTAAGGCTGTTTTTATTAATAAACAAACAGTCTACATATTTCATTTGTTCAAAAACGAAAGACAAAAGATCCTGCTAAGAGGCAAATTGGCTCAGTCTACCCCGTCCCCGTACGAGCTCTCGACGGTCCCGTTGTCCAAAATACATACGTAAGAATAATAAGAGTTCCTCGGGCTTCCAAGAAGGTCAATTGTAGCTGGATTTAATGGAAATTAAAATGTCCTTTTGATTACTTATAAAGATGATTACCATTACGAAGTGAATTTGTTTAATGTTTAATAATAATTAAATTATTATTATTATAAAACAATTTCTTCAGAAATAAATGCAATTATGAATAAAATAGCAAAGAAAATTGTTAAATAACTTTGAAAAACAGCACGAAAACATTTTAAATATGGGTTGAGTCATAAATAAGTTCCGTTAGCGAGTAGGTGTAAATGACTGTCAAATACTTGCCAGATGTTGTGTTGCTTCAACTGAGTTTTATTAGTGACTATTAGCAAATAGTCTATAAATGTAAATTTTAACACTGAGGTGTCAATAATGTAATAAAAATTGTTTCTGAATTCATTTAAAATGGAACATTTGAAAGTGCATGTACGCCATATCGTGTTGTGGGAGTTTAAACTCGGCAATAACGCTACAGAAACAGCAAAAAAGATTTGCAATGTCTACGGCAGTGATGTAATTTCAGACAGAGCGGTTCGAAAGTGGTTTACAAACTTTCGTTCTAGTGATTTCTCCTTAAAAGATGATGAAAGACCAGGCCGCTCCTCAGACTTCGACGATGACATTTTAAAGGTCCTGATTGAGCAGAATCCACGGCAAACGACAAGGGAGTTAGCAGATAAGCTGCACACATCCCCATCAATCGTCACCTCCAAAAACTAGGAAAAGTAAGTAAGCTGGGAGTTTGGGTTCCACATAACCTCGGTGAATGGAATAAGGCTGACAGAAGGTCGATAGCCCGCTACCTTGCTATCTAGGCAAAAAGAGGAATCTTTTTTGGCTAAAATTGTTACGGGAGATGAAAAGTGGATCACATACGAAAATATTACTCGAAAAAAATAACGGGTTGACAAAAATGATCAGCCACAACCAGACCCTAAGCCCAGTGTGCACGGAAGGACAATTTTGTTGTGTGTATGGCGGGATCGTAGAGGAATTATCCATTTTGAGTTGTTGCCACGCAATGAAACTGTTACCGCAAATGTATACGTACAGCAGTTAGAGCAACTTCGGCTAAAACTTTACGAAAAGCGTCCTGCACTTGTTAACAGAAAAAAGATCACCTTATTGCGTGACAATGCAAGGCCACACACAGCGAAGATTACACAAGAAAAAATTTTGGAGTTTGGCTGGTCTGTTTTGCCTCATCCACCATATTCACCGGACCTGGCACCAACAGATTTCCATCTTTTCCGGGCACTGCAGAATGCTTTACAGGGGCAATGCTTCCAAACTGATGACCAGGTTCGAGAGTTCATCCAGGAGTTTTTTGATTCGAAACCACCAGAATTTTAAGCAAGGGGAATTGACAAGTTGCCCGAAAAATGGCAAGAAGTCATTAATAACGATGGTGAATATGTGTTAGATTAAAGTCTATTTTTGTACATTTTATTGACAAATAAATTTCAGTTTAGAAAACGGAACTTATTTATGACTCAACCGAAATAACAGGGCAAAATTATATACAGTATATTGAAATATTTTAAAATCTGAAAACGATTTGCATATAATTTTAAGATAAGAAATAAATTAATCTAGAAACAATACGATAAGAAATGAAAAGAGATGTAATGAAAGTTACTTTGATTAAATTACACGTATAATAATTAATTTCTCCTTAATAAATACGCAATAAAGGATATAAAATTAAAGTTTTTAAGAACTAATGAAAACATAAAATATAACAACATTATATTTGAAGTTTACATCTTAAAATATGTTTCTTTTTCAGAATTATAATTATATAACTTTGCTTGCCTATTCATTATATATAATTTTTTCTCTAACTGCATTTGGAACTATTATGGATAAAAAGTAAGTATTGTAAAATATATTAATAATTTCTCATTAGCACTTTATTTAAGTATTTGAAAATTCATTTCAGATCACACGCGCCAATCTTGGAACTGTCCAGATGTCTGGCATTTTTTCTTCTGGACAGTTTTTTCATTTCGCAGAGTAAATATTCATTGATAAATTCAATCTTATGGTTCCTTTTCCTCTTATCGTCTATTCTTTGGGGTATGATATCGTTCCAAACTTATTTAACAAAAATACATATTAAAATTAAACAATCTTAAATAGAAACATCATTCTTTTATATTTATATATTATAAATATAAATTTATTTAATCTGTATAATATTGTGTGTATACTCAAATGTGTATTTAGTTTTGTCACCTGTAAGCAGATAAATATAATTTTCTAATGTAATGTTTAATTTGTAAATCATTTTGTGATTATGTAATTACATTGTCACCTGTAAAATTTTCCTATGCATAAAAATGCCTATGTATATACTGTTATATAAATAAATAGTGTATTCAATTTATAAGATATTAGCCTTTCGTAATATATGACCACAATATTTCAATATTTATTGAAAAAACCTTACGGGGCATCGTAATGGCGTCTTTGGGATTTTATTTTCTGTTTGCATTCTTTTTCTGTCTTTCGAGAAATTAACGACAATCGAGGCAGTCTTTGAATGGGGTTAGAACTTGTAATTCTCGTTTATCCCAAGAAAAGGGGCATCCGCAAATCCGGCTCTTCCGCTTCTCGAAAGGAAATGTAATAAAGACGACGAAGAGTTCAATATATTTGTATATCAACTTAATAATTTAAAATGAATTAACAGTACTAACAAGTTTGCAAATACCTGTGTATGTACCATATAGTTCCTCTCTACTATCACAATTATAAATATATTAAGGTTAAACCACCTTTTTTGTGTCTCAATTGTTACCGAACAATCCAGCTATTGTTAGTGCAGTGTTTAATGTTGCATTACTCAGTCAAACCTGTTTTTATGCGCTCTTTTTATGTGCGATTTTTTTAATGCGAATTTTTAATTTATGCGGTTTTTTTTGTGCGATTTTTTATTTGTGCGGTATAGTTGGCGACTAGTTTCGTGCGATTCGTCATGTCTCACGTTGACTTATTATAGCTAAATAAACTTATTATAGCATAAATGCACTTATTATAGTAATATTATTGCATGAATATGCGAAAAATGAAATAATTTACTTTTTAAGTCAACAAAACACCACCTGGACAAAAATATGTAAAACAGACGATAGACCAGACGATGCAGTCAAGTGCTGACATCTGTTGTCAATAAATTCTATTTAGTACGGTTTTGAGTTATTTTCTACGTGAGACTTTTTTTATGCGGTCCCTGTTGACCGCATAAAAAAATATTTTTTAATTGTGTTGCGAAAACTATTCTTTACAGCCATTCGTGAAGTTTCGTGCGATTTTTTTTAATGCGTCTTTTTTAATGCGGTCCCTATCCCCCGCATAAAAACAAGTTTGACTGTATATTAATAGTGTTCGATTTACTATCGATTTTATTAACTCTCTTCTAATTTCATACCATTCCAATACTTTCCCTTGTTATGTACTGTACAGTACATAACAAGGGAATGTATTATATGTACTGTTGATATGTATGTATGTACAGTACGGTACATAATAACTGGGAAAGTAAAACAATGAGCTTCGTATTCTGTTTTAAAATATTGTGTACAACAGTGGCGTGCCGTCATTGGAAGCGATGGAAGCGCCGCTTCCACCTTCCAATGACCTTCCCTTGTATTTTATAAAATAAAAATTTTCATATTTTAACGTACTTTGCATTAATTAAAATTAATATTTTATTATAACCGCATTATGTATCTTTTACAAATTTCTATACTACGTGTGAAAAAACCGATAAGATTGCTGTTGTATATTCGAATAATTAGGTGGCGGAAGGAATGTCGAAACCGGGTCAGTTTCCAATCAGCCAGATTATATAGGCATTGGTGCATGCGGTTTACAGAGCACCAACGTCACCCGGTTTAACCGGTAGAAGCCCCTCATTACCCGGTCGCCCCATTGTGGGCCTGGCCGAACCCATAATGGGCCTTCTGAAAGAGGCCCTCTTAGTGCCCACAGGGCGAAAAGAGTTAAAAAATAAAAATAAATAAAAACGTACAAAGTAGCTGGTTTCGACTTATTTCTACTTAAGAAGTAGTTAAATAATTAAGCGATTAGGGAATTGAAACATAAATAAAAACCCTGATGAAAAAGCCGAAATTTTACTTAAACAGAAGCTTAACCGAACCAATCTCTTGCCGAGTACAGTGGGGTCTAATCTCTTCGTAATATTAGATTTTTCCAGTTCAACGAGAATGACCTAAAAGTTGTAAATTTTGGAAATTTCCGCGAACACTCGGTCCTAAAACGAATTAGTTAGAAAACGAACCACGGACAATCTGTTAAGTTTAACATATTTAGATTTTTACAGCTATGGTGAGAAACGTTTAAAATCTACAACAACCCTGTCGCGTCCTTTGAGGTATACTAGTGAGGCGACAAAAGAGGCATTTGACATCGACCGGTATCGGCATCCTCGGGATTTGGCATGCACACACAGCACACCTACCTGGACCGTCTCTGACTCCATCCATCAGCCACTCGTAGGGAGCTATTTCGTTAAGTGAATTGTTTTAAGATTTAAAAAGTAAAGAATATTTTGTTCTTTTTATGTACGTTTCTTCACAAAGTTATATTTAATTATAAGTTTCTTTAAAAGTATATTCGTACAATTGAAGAATTTTTCGTACCAGGTATGTATATTCGTCACACATTTTGTTTTACCGAGTAAGTTTTTCTGATAATTTTAATTTTAGCCCTTATATCGTGGCTAGTGATTCAAAAATTTATTTTAAAAAAGTATTGGCTCGAGACCATATAATGAAAAAGAAAAGATTATTAAAAGAGAAAGACCATGCCTGAATTAAATATAAATACGTCGACAAAAAAAATTATGACCAATGACGATTCTTTCGTAAAATTGAAATCAATGCGGAATAGAATTTAACATTGGTAGACAATATAAAATAAATATTGAAAATTATAACGAGATAATTACGATTAATAGGTATATCTAAATTAATAGATGTTATATGTTTTTTCTCAAAGCGAGAATTGGCATTTAGGGGCCATAGGGAATTTATTGAATCTAATAACGGAGGTAATTATATTGAACTTTCTTATTTATTAAGTACGTCGGATAATCTATTAAGAATACATTTAAAGAAGTGTACGGTTTTTACTGTATTATCGAACAAACGAATACGAACGGGCCCTGACGCGCGATTAATCGATTGCCCCCGTAAGTCGGCTTCTTACACAAACACGGCTTCCCTGTCATCAAATGTCACGGCACGCCACTGGTATACAAGTAAATTCTGGTAGTAAGGAATTAGATTTACAATATGTATGTAAAATAGTACTAGTTTACCTCACTGGTTTAGAAACTTCGAAGGTTCTACAATGAGAAAATAGGTAATTTGTTTTTTTATACATTTTGGCTGGATGGTTAAGGTGTGCGAGATAATTGTTGGATAGTTTTTATCACGTGATCTAGGTCAAGAAATAAAGTTGAATTATATATATATTTTACCCCGATTTCCTGATTTCATCTTCGCAACCTGGTATAGCCTGCGTGTAATCTACAGACGTAATCATCTTATACAACGTAGACACCGACCGTGTAGATTATATCGGGCTGTAAAGACGAAATTTTGACATTTAAAAATGCTTTTCTGACAATTAACTTCACAACATCGTGTAACTCAGTGGTTCTTAACCTTTTTATACTCGCGGCCCACCAAATGTTTTATAATTTTTTTGTGACCCCCATTTTTTAATAATAATTTATATTTGTCAAATTATCTATAATAAATTGTTTTTTTATTGCCGCTTTATTTTTTTATGTAATAAATGTAAATCATAACTTTGTTATTTCGTTGTGTATTTAAATAACATTCAAACTTGACAATTAAACATAAAAACTCATTAATTTTTAACAAAAGATAAAATAAGAAACATTTAAAAATTCATAGAAAAAACAAGAAATATTCGAAAATAATTTAACGCTGCTGAATATCCTCAACTGACTTGTTAAATCTTGGTTCTATTGTTCGTAATGCTATCGGCATGCAGGCATCCAATTGCAGTCGATTGCGTTATTTTGTTTTTATATCCACCATAGTTAAGAAAATTGGGACACACTTTTAGTTTTGAACACAGAATTCGAATTACAATCATTTATTAATTTTATTAATGTATCTTCATCAGCTGACGATAAATTGGTATTTTTATAATTGTTGCAAATGTTTCCTTCAGTTTTTTGCTCATTTTTATGGGTTAATTAAAAGAATTAAAACCAAACACACAATATAAGAAAGAAATGCACTATTATTCGATCCAAAGTCGATGCTAAAACTAAACTAACACTGGAACACCCGCAACTTGTGGTAAAGATTTTGCATATATTTTGCAAAAATATTTAAATTTTCAAAGCCTACTATTTTTCCTAATTGTTTTTTAAATTCTGAGCATTAATAGTTTTAGAATTGCTTTGGAATAAAAGAAGTAAATACTGCGGTGTAAGTAGCATATTTGCATTTATTTCTTCTGTACTAACAAAGTTGTATGTAGGAAGAAATAAGAAATAAATAAAAAATCTAAGTAGGAAAACTTTATCTTTCTTATTTCACTTTTCAATACGATTTTCTGTTATACATCAATTTTTATTATATTCTGAAGGAAATTTTGTATAATTTGGCGGCCCCCCAGCAAACTTCTTACGGACCCCCAGGGGGCCGCGGCCCCCCTGTTAAGAATCATTGGTGTAAATAATTACCATCGATATCTTTTGCTGCCAACTTTCAATTCCGTGAGCATAAATTGACTGAGGATTTCTTTGAAAAAGTTTTCGAGAGAGTATTGTCATTGGGTTGTATATTGACAATATGATTAAAACCAAAATTATGACCGTACAAATATTTTCGGTCAGAACATAATAATCCTCTTTAATAGTCCAAGCAGAGACAGAGCCAAATTTTTCACAATATCACTCGGGTAAACTGAGTGATATTGTGAAAAATTTTATTGCTGTGTTCTTGGCGTCGGATCCTCTAAGAAGAGGTCGGCGTCAATTGTATTGTATGTATTTTTTAATGTCATTTCGTCGGTTTTAAGTTGTTACCATCTGTCTCTGCTTGGACTATTAAAACGATTATTGTGTTCTGACCCAAAATATTTGTATGGTCATAAGTTTGATTTTAATCAACAAATTTATCCTTGGAACTTTGTTAATTAATTGACAATATGGTTGTGCAGGGCACGAATACATGGTAGTCAGTTGGCGCCTAGTCTGGGCCGTAAGGTGGATGAGGCAGAACCTCCAAGCCTAAACCGGCCAGCTTCTCTAAGGTCTCTTTGCTATGTGCGCTGGCGCCTTGCGGCGATATCGGACGAAGTTCTTTGATCTTGGTGTTCAAACGATCCAATTGTTAATAGTACAGGTACAGGATGTCGTGACAGTGAAGCAACTCCGCCACGACGTAGATCATCGTCATATTCTCGGTGATTTGCCCCTTTCCGTTTGTAACAGCTGGTCGACCTTTGGTTATCCACGAACGCTTTAACAAACGATTTTCAGATCCTTCGTTGCGTTGCGACCATTTTTAAATTGATACGACACGTCTTTACAACGAAATATGTGACGAAACACTCTTTAGTTACTGTACTTATATAGCAACATCGAACGTTCTGAAACATTATTTTCCAGTGCTTCTAGAAAAAAATTGAATTGCCTAAATTTCACCTTTATAACCTGACACTTGTCTAGAACCTGGTACAATTTAAAACTCCCACAGCGCGGATTATTCAAAAAACTAAGCGTAATAAACGGCTTTTGTCGTATTTAATTAATATAATTTTTAATTTAAAAACCACAAAAGGGTAAATTTCTCGTAACCTTGAAATAACTTCGAGCCAAATGAAATTAAAAACTTTATTGGAGAGTCAAAAGAGAATGATTCTATTCACATTGGCATCACAAGACGATGAATTTTCTAATTGATCGCAGCCAATATTATTGAGAGAATGTTTCCTCGAAGGACTGGAAGGACTTCAATTGAAATACGTCTATTTAAATTCAAATTAATTCGAACCAATCCCGGTTTCTTCTTTATGAAAATATTCGTACATCTGAAGCGATAAACAATGCTTAACCACATTTATTCGAATTTATATTTTCGTGCAAAATCCCGCAGAATACATTTCATTCAATATGGATTGTATTTTGAAAATTTCGATGCGCATTCGTACTTCATAATTTATTTCCTTTTCTCCGTCTTGTTTTCTCTGTTTTTCCGTGTGTTCTCGTGTTTATCGGACGTTCAATCGACGTAGCCGAGGATTAAGTTACAGATGTTTTCATTTTGAAGCAAGTCTGGGCAGATTTCGATCGGAATTCGACACAAATCGAGAGAAGACACAACCGGGAACCGTCAAAATTCGAGTGTGGACACAATTTGGGAGTCAAAATTAGTGGATAGATCATTCCGTAATCAAAGTTCAAGGGTAGTCACAATTCTGGACAGTCAAAATAGACACATTCGGATGAGTGAAAATCGGTGAAAGACATTATCGTAGAGACACAATTTGTTAAATTTCTCAATTCTTTTATTATTATTATTTAAATTTTATATTTCAAAAATATAAAACGTATAACAGCGATAACGAATGACAATGAAATATAAGAAACAAATAAATAAAAACACGAATAAATAAGATAAATGAATGAAAAACGAATAAACATCGAAAGTAAAATGAAAATGAAATAAATAAAAGGAAAATAAAATGAAAAATGAATGAATAAACGAAATAAATAAACAAAACAATGAAAAACTATATACAAAGAGACCGAAATCTCTGAATTTCTTCAAAGATCTGTGAAAATAAAATAAAAATTATGAAGGTTTTCATCTACAAATTTCAATTATTTAAATTATTTTTAAATCAATCCTATTATTGCCCAGTAATTACAGTAATTAGTTACTGCTAGGTGTTATTTATTATTTCAGAACTTTCGCGTAAACATATTTACGCATATTACTGAATAATCTTATCTCTACATAGTATTATGATATTTTGCAGCGTTGCGAGATCAGGTTTTGTCTCACAAAGAGCGAAAAATATGTATGCCCGAGGCCCTAAAAGCCGAGGCTATCTGTATGTAAAATCGCAACAGCATTAATCTACTCGTTTTTGTACCGTCATTTAATTGTTTCTTAGTTGTACAACACGGCCATCGATTGTATTGTATTTATAAAATCACAGTGCAAAATCTCCTAAATGTTTAGTGTAAAATACAAAAGTATTGTGATAGACACTTACCCAAGACGAACTCGGATCAAATCAGAAATAAATCTCTTCGGATATCGACAGAGATCTTACCCCAATCGAGCGTACTCGGATTCTTCACCCTCTCTCCACTTACGCACGGTTCTAAATATAGAAAATAATGTTAGAAGTAATTTACTCATTGAAAACGTGTAACTATATTCGAATTATATCAATAGCCGTCGAGTGCGCTATATCGAGGTTCGAGCCTATCACTATTACATCAAAAGCCAGAGGATGGAATTGTATATTAAATCTTTCGGTAAGATTTTAAATTCAATTTACCATTAATAAAGTTTCATTCTTTCATTTTTAAATCTATATTTTCGTTGAATTAGAAATGACACTCGCTCGAAAGAAGATTATACAGTCAAATTTCGATATACCGCATTGTAAATAGCGCCAAAGAATGCGGGGAAATTATGTGATTCTAATCAAATTTCGTAGTTTTCAAACTAAAATACGTGTGCAGACTTTAACATTAGATATAATTCTTGTACTTCGGTTTCGCGCCACGCTCGATTTAGTGCCAATTTATACAAACTTACCTCTTAACCGGATTCCACATCGATTTAAAGAAATATCCGACCTTCTTCAATGGATTTTTCTCACGATATTCGATGTTGTTTCCAACAGTATCTTCAACCAATCTTTCACTAAACACGAAAATAAACAATTTACAATACAATGAATACATAATTTTCGTTCATTTCTTCTAATTTTTAAATAGAATATACTAAAATTCCCTAATCAATATTTAAGAAAACAATTATATATCGCGTTAAATCGCTATCGCTTCTCGGAACACATCCTCATCGTTAAAAGCAGTACACTTGTACTACTGTATATTACAATGTAAATACTCAGTATTAGAATTTACCTCTTGAAACGATCGCTCGTTCTCTCGTACAAAGGTCGAACCTTATTCAAGACCCCTTTACAAGCAGGTTTAATGTTATTGTCAAATACGTTATGACATTCAGCAGTACATTGTACCGATTCATCCCGCCGTAGAAGGCCTTTTTTCTTCTTCGCACGGAATCTAAAATGATCCATATTGTTTGGATTGACGAATCCGTGCCCATCCAATCTCTCCCTAGATGTAAAGAGAAGAAATTCGTAACACAATTAATATTTATTATCGAGGGGTTCCTTTCGATTTTGAAATTAAATATACAAATGTCTGCCAATGAATATTTTGAAAGAAAACAGAGAAATTATTATACTGTGAGGAAAATTTTAATAAATTTCAGAATGTTAATTACTCCTGGGAACCGAAATTAGATCTGAAGAGGCACGAAACTGTAGCATAAAAGATACGCTGTTCGTTCTCCAAATAACAGTAAATTTAAAAACTTTAAGCCCCAAGTTGTATCTTCTTAGCGTGAGGCCCTACAGTGCAATCCGTTGAGCCCATGGGCAAATCCAGCCTGTCTTTATTGCGCATACCACAGCGATTATGAATATCGTAAGACAGAAATTTTGATATTTTTCTTTGCCAAATTCGATTTCTTCTACAAATTTCATATTATTTCGCAATTCGTGAAGATTTATTGTTATATTCATCGGCCATTTTGCTAATTATTCAGAATATTTATAACACCGATTAAAATTTACTTCTAGAAATATCCAAGAATGGAAAGCTTTACGGGAATTGTTGTTAATTAGCTATAATTTAGTCGAGAAATTTCACTTTAAATCTTATAATTTCTTCTGTAAATTGTCATCTGAATAAATAAGAGTAAAATGTTAAAAATCTCCCACCCGAAGGAATCGGCCAACGGACGATACCCATCAAAATCAAAATTCATTTTCGAAATTTCCAAAGTCTCACTCTTCACAACAATAAGAGCAAACAACAATCGACCAATTGTTGAGCTCATTTGTTACGAAGAGGGAAGAAAATTTAATGGTTAATTTTTCTTCCCCCCTCTTTTAATTTGAAAATCTGAGGCATGTGTAAGAACGACCGAATTATGAGAGCCGACACTTTGATGGTGTCTGCCTACCAATCTACTGGATTGGTAGGTTCGAATCTTTATAGGGAATTTTGTATGTTATTAAAAAAAAACTTTCCTTTTATATCAATAACATAATAAAATCGAGTTGAGCTTATTCTACTTGAAATAGGTTTTACTTTATTACCATTGATTTAAAAGAAAAGTCCGCAAATTACAATCAGGGATTGGCAGGTTTTAGAAAATTTAGTCATAAGTTAGGGAAGAAATAATCTATTTTAAAAGTTAAACAAAACCTGCTAAGAAACGTGGAGAAATGCAAAAAATTTCCAAGTTTTCTCTGTTTGTACGGATGTTATTGTGTGGGTCAGACACACATTTCGAAGCTTAATAACTTCTGTATCTTTTGTCGAAATTTCTTGGAATTTTGCAGGGAGGTTTCTGTATTAGAGACATTGATGCTTGTTTAGTTATGGTAACGCAACGCTTGGGCGATCTGCCGGGAGGTCTTTTTAACTGGCCTCTATTCAGGTGTTACAGACGTGGATAAAACCCGGAAAACTCCACGCGGCCGGCCCGTCCTGGCAAGGCGCGAACCCAGGCCCAAACTTCCAGTGTTCGGGGAATGGAACCGCTTGGCCACTGGTGACTAAGGCATTAATGCTATTAAATTATAGTGCTTAAAGGTCGACGAGACTGGGCTATAGATAGTGTCGTGTGTCATATCTCGAGTAGGGTCGGACTTAATAAAGATTTTATTCGTTTGCAATTTTTTATAAAACTCATTTCTACCCTCAGAACTAAGCTTTTTTCCATTTTATAATAATTTAAAACGTAAAAAGTTTTAAAAATAAATTATCGTAACAAATGGCGCCACACGCAGTTTTAAATGTTGTTGCCGGGAAACTTCGAGAAATCATGTATGCCCATTGTTTCTGCTAAAGGAAATCATGTATAATGTAAAAAGGATACCATTGTTTCTGATAAAGGAAAAAAATTCAACAACTCGTTGCTGAATTTTTTTCCTTTAGCAGAAACAATGGGCATACATGATTTCTCGAATATATCAATAAGAACATCTGAAATTTGGCATATATTTCATTTAATTTTTAGACTACAGAACAAGACCCAATAAAAATTAGGGCATCAAGGAGGAGTTGTCGTATCGCTGCGAAAATTGGCATGCATTTAAGTCTCGAGCAAATATGGAAATGATTCGAGTTACGGCGTGATGGCTCATTGCGTAATGCCAGCAGAGGATGTTAAAATGCGTCCCCTTGACCTATTAAATAAGCGGGCAAAGACATCCTGCCTGTAATTTACCTGTTGCAGAGGGACGCTGTATCACTAGAGATGTCTTTACATTACAATTGAGGACCATATAACAACTAACCGAGTTTGAGAGGGGGAAGGATTATCAGGTTAAAAGATGGTCATCTCGCCGAATAGCCCGCCATCTACACCGTTCTAAGAACACCGTGAGAAGTATTGGGATCAGTAGACGAGAATGAGCTCGCACACATGGCGCCCAGACTGAGAATGTCCTCAGCAGACCACTAGCCTGAAAGAATTCAGTTCGGGAGTAATGACAGTCATGTTTGTGTCTGGAGGCCCCGTGGTGAACGCCTCAATCCTGCCTACACTTTGGAGAGGCACACCACCCACACAGCCGGTGTGATGGTCTGGAGTGCCATCACGTACGACAGCTGGACATCTCTTGTAAGGAACCACGATAGCATGACGGTATGTTAGTGACATCCTGCGGCCACACGTGATGCCAATTATGGCGCAATGCTCGATCACACAAAGCAAAGGTGCCACATTGCTAACCTTCCCTGGTCTGCCCGGTTCGCTGATTTGTCACCGACCGAACAACACTAAAAACACCGGAGATGCCAAGTTGGACAGCCTAGGAGTTTGGCCAAGCTAGAGACGCTCGCAACAACTTTGAACCGAGATGCCACAGTACACAAAACGGCACCTGTATGCCCGCGTGTCTGCCTATATCACATCTTGTATTCACGATAGAGATGGCCGAACAGGGTACTAGAACCCCTTTCATTTGTAGTTTTCTTGAAGTAAATGATCCTTTTATTTTCATTGTGTAATCACTTACTTATATCAACGTTACACTCATACGTGTACAGTTTCGTTCGATTCCGACAACTCCTTGGTGCGCTAATTTTTATGGCAATGAGTGTATATAAATACTTTATGAATTAAGCTTCTTTGTGGCATTTAAATTGTATTTCTATCGCGAAATTATTAAAGTTTGTGAATGTTTGTGCGATTTTAATCACCCCATTTATAAAAATAAACAAGGAATTCGCTGTAAACGAAGACTATTAAATAATAAAAGGAAAATATTGTAAAATTAAATTATAGTTATTCAATGATAAAGACAATTGAAAATTTAAGAATTTTCCTTATGTTTCGAGGAAAATAACATTCCACGTTAATAACACGAAAGTTCGGGAAAAATTTTAAATTCATCTCTTTATCAGCAATTATTTCTCAATAGATTAATATTTATTGAGAAACTATATACTACAGGCCTGTTAATAGGCTTAGTGAGTTCTTAACGTGTTTTTGTTGTAGGGCCTTACGTCTTTTTCATTACTTAAGAGTTTGATTTGTATAAAAATAGGCTCTGTAATAAAATGTCTTTGATTTATAAACTTTTACGACATAATATGCACTCGAATTCTTTCCTTACATATACGGCACAATAGTCTCGCCCGTGTCTGCCCTATCTTGCACAATATACACCGTTTAGTTGCGAGGTATCGAAAATAAGACTAAAGGTTCATCATATTTAACGTGTTTAGACGCTGCTGCTGATAGACGGCGGCATTTTACCGTATTTTAGTTTTCTCAGTTAAATTTTAAACCCGTCATAAATTGTAGCCAGTAAATTTAAGTGTTTACCGAATTTCAAAGTAAAAGATCTTTACATCCCGAGGGGGTGAGGAGATACAGGGGTATCTCCTCACCCCCTCGACCTTTAACGACGAAAATTTAATAGCATCAATGCCCCTAATACATAAACTTCCCTGCAAAATATCATGAAATTTCGATAAAAGACACAGGAATTATTAAGCTTCAAAATGAATTTT
The DNA here is from genome assembly GCF_030686945.1 of Centruroides vittatus. Classification (NCBI taxonomy): domain Eukaryota; kingdom Metazoa; phylum Arthropoda; class Arachnida; order Scorpiones; family Buthidae; genus Centruroides; species Centruroides vittatus. The sequence goes on along the minus strand of NW_027122720.1, from coordinate 1,766,813 downwards.
CCGGAATTTTCTTTTCTAAATTTAAAAAAACTTTACAATTGTCATTGCTCATATATTTTTAGCAACTCCTCTTAACGTATGTTCATTTAATACATTAAGTTTAATAACGTTTCATTTAAAAACCTCAACAAACAATTGGGTAACTTTCCTATCGAAAAATACAGTGTCTAATAAGTATTATCAGACACTGTATTTCGTCATTTGTTTCTGTTCGTGCAACGTAAAAAGACATTACTTTTCTTCGATTCTTATTACAATCGGAAAAGGAAAAATAGAAGAGAAACGAAAAAAGAAAAACAGGAACAATTGAATTTGATTTTGTAGCTAAAATAGAAAATTCAAAATTCGATCAAAATAAGAAATTTACATGGCAGTAGAAAGTATCCATCTCTGCAGTGTTAGGCGATCGAAGAACAAAGCAATCTCCGTCGATTGCTTTGTTCTTGTGTTTCGTTCGTTTTTTCTCGCCTATTTTCTCTTAGGCGCACGCATTGGTGTTTTTGTTTTTGGCTCTTAGACCTAAATTTCGTTAGGCACGCCGTCTAATCGGAGAGCACGGACATTGTCACTTTGACTCCACTGTATATAGAAAACGAAGCCAAGAACTCCTATTTTTACATTTAAATGGACCATATTACGTTTTTGGACCCCTCGTCGTAATTAATGGAAAATGGCAAAGTTCAATCGAAATCGATCGAACATATTTTGAAAACGAACACATAGAGACTTCGCTAACGTTCCCCCTCAATTAATTTATTGTTATACAAATCGAGTGGGCAGCGCAACAATAAGAAATTCCAAGAAATCCTTTGAAGAAATTTTCCTTTAAATTTAAAAAAAAATATATATATATACTATTTTATTAATAGTGGCGGTGTATTATGTGACGCTTTGTTGACTTTAATACAACGTTTTTAGTCTATTGTTAAATAAACTTAAAAATATAGTTTTTTGACAATACTGCAATATTATTTCAATTTATTGACCTTGTTTTAGAATATTTTAGAATGGGCCCAACACTTTTAGATCACGCGTGTGTTTATCCTTTCTCTTTCGCCCTTTAACAAGATTTACATACAGTAATTACTCGATTCTAAATCTGAATAAGAATATTTAACACTATATCTTTCTGGTTTCAATACTTAATGCGACTGAAAGCAACAGGATTATTATCCTCAATACATTTACGATTAGTTCTTTTGTCAAGAATAGGCCGCGCGCTTACAAAAATGGCTCATTTTCCATACTTTTGAAACTCAAAAGTTCACTATTACAACTAACGTTTGTCATTCTCAGTAATAGCTTTTCATTGGCACTTCGGGGTTGGACCAATGTGGCAATTTATCAAACGGGAAATTTATTTCAGAAAAAAGATTACTGGTTCCAAAATTAAGTGTAAAAGGTGAATTGGTCTAATCCATTTCGTAGGAGAATGGTTCAAAATGGTATCGATATCTATTTGCAAGTTGAAGAGGGTTGCGCTGACTCCCTCAATTTGAAAAATAAATCTACTGTTTTAATTCTTTATTCTGGGAGAGTAGGTTCAAAATTGAGTCGGGAACCTCAGAAGATTTTTGGGTCGTCTGCCCAAACACCTCAGACTCTACCACTCGAGTGACCCAGTGGATAAAACCACAGAACACTGGTAATTAGTCATGGGTTCGACCCTCACCAAATGGCTAGTCATGGGTTTTCTTCAGTTTCCTTTTGGAAGCCCATCTGGGAAGATTGCCCCGTATTGCATTGTCGCACCTCTTCAAACCAATTAACCACATTTTTTGGCAAATATAAGCTTTCAGAATTTTATATTTTGATAGTTTCTTCAACCCATCCTAATTTACTCATACAAAACTTCAGCAAGAAACGATAAAGACTTTATTCATATCTCGTACTCAAACTAAAAGTAACCATAAATTTATAAATGTGCATACGCAGAAGCAGCGCGTTTCTTGTAGAGGCATTCGTTTCTGTTCGAAAATTCTGTATTACCTAACTGCTTTATGTGGGAAAATATCGTGTAGAGTTCTCAGCTCTCAGTTGCGGGTTTACGGACAATATATCATCGGAAAAACCCATAAAATTGACATTTTGCTCATTCTACGAGATGCCACGCGTAATAAAACGTCATAGTTACGCCATACATTCGAACGGCATAAACAGGGATGTGGGGGTAACCGACTAGACGATCAGTTTTCCTGCCAAATAACCGGTTAATCGATTAATGGATGCATTTCCCCCTAGTATAATAAAATGCGGCTGAGTATTGTAATAATTTTATTAATGAGTTGAAATTCGTGGTGATTCGTCAGGCCCCGAAATCGGGTGGTCGAATGGTAGAAATTACCCAACAATTAATCGATTTATGTCTAAATTTTGATTTGACAGATCCATAAATTGTCGGAAAAGTCCGTAAAATTGGCTTAATTCCTATTTGAAAGTCAAACCGTAAGTTTATTTTTTATGTTACAAAGTTGTATTGAATATATAGGCAGACTATAATATATTTTATTTTTAATATACGTGTACTTTAAGTCATTTTATGTACAATTTTAAATTTAATTATTATATTAATAAATAAAAATTAAATTAAATTTTATAATTTTATTTATAGAGCAATGTATACCGAAACATTTAAACTGCAGATTTATATTTATTTACATTTGAATACAATATATCGTTAAGTTATTCTATTTAAAGTAATTTCGTTAATAAAAAAAAATGAATGGTCATTTAATATATTTGAATTTTTCATTTTATTCTTTTGTACTGGCTTATATAAAGAGGGGAGCCAGTGCAATTTGTACGGCCCCGGATACAGAGGGGCCTAAACTTAGTATTTTACGTAAAATAATGAGGGCACCCGGCACTAACTTGTACTGGGCCCTTTTTCCAGCCCATCGTGGATTCGGCCGGATCCACACCGATGTGGGAATCCGAGTCGAATTAGGTTCAAACATTATAATTTTTATAGGGAGTAGGATCGCTCCATTGTTTTCCCATTCCTCACTGTTAGTGGACGATATTGATCTCTTAGTGCTCTCTGTACATAAAGGGGTCTAAAACCACACAAAAAAAAATGTTAGTCGGCCTCATTGCGGGTCAGATCCACCACAAATAACGTAATTAGAGCCTGCCAGGCAGCTTATAATACGTTGGTGCCCCATGTTAACGTCTGATTTTTATTAAAGTTAGAGTTATCATTCGAAATAAATTAGCTTAGCAACCTAATCTAAAGCAGAAATTTTTTTTTTCTTGACATTTTTTTAGATTTAATTCGCCAATTTCTTTACATATCGATAAAAAATAAAATTATACATAATACAACGAAGAGGGAATTTCCTCTTCGTTGTATAATGTTAGTATGCCTGTTCAATCTGCCCTCCACACAGTTGGCCCTGATCCCCAAATTATAAACAGAATCGTGATTTGTCGTAAAATGACACGTTATGCCACTCTTGCACCCAGTCTTTTCTTCACAATTTACCTCATTTCCTGCCGCTATTTCTTTATTTGTCTGTCTGAGCTGTACTGCACTCAACGATTCTTCGCTATTTTGGATATGTGTTTTTGCTACTTCATTTTGATTTCTGCCTTCTTCCTTAGATAAATCAGCTTTTTCCTCGTTTTTTGAAAATAAGTAGAACCATTGCTTATTACTTGTTATCTCCGTTTTCTACCGTTGTGTTTGTATAAACTTACAATGATATGTTTTAAATGATATAGACTAAGAAATTTATTTTCTAGAAGGGGCAATGAGTATCTTTCTCTTGTTTACGAACGATTGAGATTATTTCGGTATTTTAATTTTTTGTCGACGAGTTGTAAATATATTCCTCCCACTCATATCATTCGCGTGTTAACGCGTATTATGTATACAGGTATTCGTCGACTATAAAAAAAAGGGCATCGTATGTACATTATATACTGTACATTTTATATAATTTATATATACAACATCCCTTGATTAACGCAGTTAATTAAGAAAAGGGCGACCCGACCCGTACATTGGAGCACTTGTCCCAAGTGTCTCAATGTACGGGCGCCCCTGGGTGGAAGAGACCTTCAAATATATAAAGCTTATTTATCAGAATAGTATAAACTTTTACGTCAAATTGACGTCATTTTTATGATTTCCCATAACAAAAATGTAAGAATGACGTTAAATTGACATAAAAGTGTACTTTGTTCTGACAAAAGAATGCGCATCTCTTTGTATAGAAACTTTTGAATCGCTCAGTATATCAAACGTATTAATTTTATTAAATCTTTTTAAATATAATAAACAGAAACTTGCCCATTGAACCACACATAACACCCTAATAATTTTCCGATTGACATCTCTGTGAACGAACATAAACGGCAGACAATAAATAGAATTGTTCTCTACACCTGTACAGCAAAATGTATTTAATGGAATCCTGTATTATATAAATTAGAGAAGGAAATAACAATAATATATATAAGAAATTGAAAAAAATAAACTTACACTATTATTAGGATTTATTACTTAAAACCATGTTAAAATTAAAATATAAATAATAATATTTATTATTATATTGTTATTATTATACATAACAATCCAGTAAAACAAATAAAATACTATAAAATCGTGCTTCTGTAGAATTAGATATGCATATAATTTATTTTACTTACAAATTTTTATATATTGTATTATTTTTAAGTGTTTTGGGGGGTTAAACTTTATATAAAATAAAATATTTTTATGTATAATTTAATTTTACAACTTGTTAAAGGAATATATTTATATATCCTACGTACTTTTTCCATTCTTTAAAATCCAATTGTTTCGTAAATGACTATAATAACTTTCTAATGGTTATTGTAGAATCGTTAAAAAAACCATTAAACCTTTTTGTCTTTCTTTGTTGATTATGAAATAGCACAATGTGTGTGGCTTTTAGTATTTTATTTCATCGCCTCTTATAAAAAATTTTTTTACAATAAATTATCCTTAGATTTTCTTAACTTCATTGTTTCATAAACAAAAATTAGTTATATCCAAGGGATAATGACTCGCCTCCTCTGTGATCAGCAGGTCTCATTTGAGAGATCAGAAGGACCATTCTATGGATAAATCTAAGAATTTTGAGGCTTAGTGTTATACCTAACCAACCTGGGGTGCCGAGTGGATGAAACTACTGAACACTAGTCGCGGGTTCGGGCTGACCTACGTGAAGTTTTCCGGCTTTCTTCACATTAATAACACCTAAATATGGGCTAGTTTCTCATAGAAAGTCCTACCGGAAGATCTCCACGTTGTGTTGTCGTAAACAAATAAAACCAAACCTAACGTACCCATACATCCTAATATCATCCTCATATAAGCGTGTGGAGACTACCATCTAATGCGTTTGCATATAGAATGATATCGAATGTGCCATCAAATACCAAAATTTATGAGACGTAATTAACGCTTGGCTTCCCAGATTCGAATCCTGATTCTGCAAATGTCGTCGGTAGTAGATTTATGAATTCGCACACTTCGCAACTAAGAAGATTTCTGCTATTTCCGGGGTTCCAAAAGTTTGAATGCTGTTGTTTTATTACTTATAATTTTAAGAAAATGTTTTGTGATTGTTGGCCAGTTTCCCGTCGGCCATCACAGGTTCGGCCAGGCCGGCAATGGAGGCAATACAAGACTCTACATCAGTGGTTCTTAATGATCTTGGTTCGATGTAATTTAACGTATTTACAACTTGGCGTAGTATAGGTTTAAACGTTGCCTGTAATGTTTTTGAAACTATGGATTCTCTATGCAAAGAACATTGCTTAAATATAGTATGAGTTTCTTGACTTTGCAAAGGTTACAAAAGTAGTTCACGCCAAAATGCAAGTTCCATCTTGTCTGGATTGTAAGCTGCGAATTTACGGTAAAGTTTGTCTAATCATAGTTTCAGCTAGTATAGCCGCTAACCGCTTTCATAATTTTGCAGAACACTTGTAACAAGTTCGCGGAACACTAGTGTTCCGAGGAACGTCGGTTAAGGGCCACAGCTCTACATAGTGTGTCCCATTTCTGATCCAAACCCGTGATATAAAGACCTGGGGCCGTATTCTGGTTACCGTCTCTCGTCTCTCGTCTCTCACAAGCCGGTCGCTGATTGGCTAATCCAAATGATTAGCCAATCAGCGATCGGCTTGTGAGAGACCAGACCAGAGACGGTGACCAGAATACGGTCCCTGTTTGCTTTGAAACGAATAACATCCACTGCAACGGAACACTTTAGACCTGATAGGAATTATTTAGAAGAGCTGTTTGCTGGGCTAACTAAAAGTAATAAAGAAAAAGCTAATTGATAATAACAAACATCATATATATTAATATATTAAATAAAAGTTACAACAGTGGCGTGCCGTGACATTTGATGATAGGGAAGCCGTGTTTCTGTAAGTAGCCGACTTACAGGGGCAATCAATTAATCGCGCGTCAGGGCCCGTTCGTATTCGCTTGTTCGATAAGCCAGTAAAAACCGTATACTTCTTTAAATGTATTTTTAATAGATTATCCGACGTACTTAATAAATAAGAAAGTTCAATATAATTACCTCCGTTATTCAAATAAATTCCCTACGGCCCCTAAATGCCAATTCTCGCTTTGAGAAAAAACACATAACATCTATTAATTTAGATATACAGTAGTGAACCGAAAATCGGAATCAATTGGGGACTGGGGTTGTTCAGATTACGGATTTGTTCCGATTACGGTTTATGTACGAAAAAATATATTAACCTGTCCGATGTTCAAATTTTTCTCCGTTGCGTGTCGCTTCGTGTTGAATTTTCGTCGATTTTAAGCCTAACGAAAATTTTTATAATAATAATCGAGGCTATCGTATCGTTAAAAATTATTTCTGCATTTTGTACAAACAAAATAAATATATCGAAGAATATAAAAACATGAAAATTATACTTTAGAAGTAAATTTAGTATCAAAAACGTTCGATTCAGCACGACACAGTCCGACTGAAAATCGTGCCGATTACCGGCCATTCCGATTACCAGGGTGCCGATTTACGAGTCTCTACTGTACTTATTAATCGTAATTATCTCGTTATAATTTTCGATATTTATTTTATATTGTCTACCAATGTTAAATTCTATTGCGCTTTGATTTCCAAATCGCTTCAATTTTACGAAAGAATCGTCATTCGTCATAAATTGTATCGTCAAAATGTCGAAATTTTTTTGTCAACGTATTTATATTTAATTTAGGCATTGGTCTTTCTCTTTTAATAATCTTTTCTTTTTCATTATACGGCCTCGAGCCTAAACTTTTTTAAAATAAATTTTTTAATCACTAGCCACGATATAAGGGCTAAAATTAAAATTATCAGAAAAACTTACTTGGTAACAAAAAATGTGTGATAAATATACATGCCTAGTACAAAAAATTCTTCAATTGTACGAATACACTTTTAAAGAAACTTATAATGAAATACAGTCAAACCTGTTTTTGTGCGGTCTTTTTCTGTGCGATTTTTTTTGTGCGGTATATGAAAATTTCAATCAAATTGGAACATAATTGACTCCTGTAAAATTTTTAAAAACTCTATTGGTTGTTTTCTATGACATCAGCAGGTTTTTTTATTTTTTATTCAGAAAAATTTTTTTCTCATACGTTTATTTCGGTCCCCTCTTATTTTAATAGCATAAAAACCATAAATATTATGTTATATTTGAACAGATGCGGTAAGTTAGCTCCCCTCCAGCTTTAGACTACAGGTGTGAAATTTCACGCCTTGTTAAATGAAATAACACTTCCTGCAGCTATATTTATCAAATAAAATCATTATTTAACGATTATTTTTAACTTTTTAATATTAGATTCATATTTAAGTGGAAATAATTAATTAATATAAAAATTAAAATTCTTAGAGGATTTTTTCCCTATTAGGTGTTGCAGAAAAAGGCCCAAGGAGTTAAAAAAGCAATTCCTAGTTATTTCGTACGGTTTCGAGTTATTTTCTACGTGAGATTTTTTTTATGCGGTCTTTATCCCCCGCACAAAAACAGGTTTGACTGTGATAACTTTGTGAAGAAACGTACATAAAAATAACAAAATATTTTTTACTTTTTAAATCTTAAAACAATCCACTTACAAGTTAGTGAAATAGCACTCTATGAGTGGCTAATGAATGGAATCGGAGACGGTCCAGGTAGGTGTGTTCGTGTCAAATCCCGAGGGTGCCGATACCGGTCAATGTCAAATGCCTCTTTTGTCGCATCACTAGTATATCTCAAAGGACGCGACAGGGTTGTTGTAGATTTTAAACGTTTCTCGCCGTAGCTGTAAAAATCTAAATACGTTAAACTTAACAGATTGTCCGTCGTTCGTTTTCTAACTAATTCGTTTTAGGACCGAGTGTTCGCGGAAATTTCCAAAATTTACAACTTTTCGGTCACTTTCGTTGAACTGGAAAAATTTTTGTCTTTATTACAGATCAGACCCCACTGTACTCGACAAGAGATTAGTTTGGCTAAGCTTCTGTTTAAGTAAAATTTCGGCTCTTTCGTCAGGGTTTTATTTACGTTTCTAATTCCCTAATCGCTTAATTATTTAACTACTTCTTAAGTAGAAATAAGTCGAAACCGGTTACTTTGTACTCGAATATCTGTAGTCTCGGGAAAGAAGTGGAAAGAAATTTTTATGACAACCGATACATAAATCGTAAATTTAAAGAAAATAAATTCTACAGCTTTTTTTGTACCATTGTACGTCTCGTTCATTAAATTTGGTTGTAAATGATGCTGCCAAAGTAACAGTTAATTTTTTAACACTACTAGAATTATACACGTTTTTTCTGCATCCCCTTACGGATGGGACATATTAAATCGTAATATCACCGGTTTAACATTGAAATCCGTAAGTAATATAAGATGGGAGAGCGGAATAAACGCGGAATAAATATATCAAATATTTAATGGATTCCTGTCAACTATACAGAACTATCATAAAAACATACCAGTAAATTCCTATCGGTTGGGTTAAGTTATAAATCTAGTCTATAGTGGACAACCTTTTTTATAACGTGGGCCAGAATAAATTTTACGTTTTTTTCCGCGCCATAGTAGTTAATTGACGCCTTCTTGTGACTTGTAATTTTTTTAGTCTGCAAATATGAAATAAATAAATAAAAAGTTAATTACTACATTTATTTCTCTTATCGTTTTCGAAAATTACAAAGAATTGGAAAAATAACCAATTTAATAATCTATTAAAGATCTCGCGAACCGGATAGAAACTTTTCGCGAGTCGTAGCTGGCCCGCGGGCCGGGGGTTGCCCGCCGTTGATCTAGTCTACGCGTGTGTCGCTTCTACCGGTTAAACCAAGGCCGTCTAGATGTATCATCTAGACGGCCTTGGTTTAACCGGTAGAAGATGTCTAGATGTATCATCTAGACGGCCTTGGTCTAGATGTATCATCTAGATGTATTATCTAGACGGCCATGGCTAAACCGTGACGTTGGTGCTCTGTAAACGGCATGTGCCAATGCCTATATAATCTAGCTGATTGGAAACTGACCCGGTTTCGACATTCCTTCCGCCACCGAATTATTCGAATATACAATAGCAATCTTATCGGTTTTTTCACACGTAGTATAGAAATTTGTAAAAGATACATAATGCAGTTATAATAAAATATTAATTTTAATTAATGCTGTACGTTAAAATATGAAAATTTATATTTTATAAAATACAAGGGAAAGTCATTGGAAGGTGGAATCGGCAAAATGTCGAAATCTTTTTCCATCGCTTCCAATGACGGCACGCCACTGAGTTACAAATAGGCTCGTTTGAAGGTCGATAAAAAAAACGTTTCTTGGTATTCTGTGGCTGTACGCCATGTGTTTGTCTATAGTGTATAATTCATTATTATTTTTAATTTCACTTTCTCACGCTTTTATCCCCTTTCTTTTCTTTACCTGTTGTTTTTCCTCTTTGGAATGTCTCTCCGACATTCCTTTCCTTATATGGTCATAGTATATCCCCTAGAACAAAGAAAGGGTGCGACCCCTGAGGGGTCGAGTACGAAACTAGAGGGCAGGAGGGTCGTGAATGAGAAAACAAAAAGGATTCGGACTCAAGAAAGTGGGAGAGAGAGGAGTTTCTGGTGCTTTCTGGAAGCGTGCAGAAGAGAAAGAGTAGCGTTTGATTGACGGACTAAAGAATTCGTTGTGATCGATCCATTTTGTTTGTGATCGATTCATGAGAATTAACTGTGAATTTTGGCAAGCGAATGAACTGAAAGAAAGAAGAGAATCCCCTCTACATATTTTGTGTAAGAGCCTCGCCAAGGACGTTATAAAAGAGACCGATTTTTCGAAGACCTCAAAGACCAACGATGGATACCCCTTTCCTAACTTCTTACATTTTCTTACCTGTCCTTTATTCTCCTCCTTTAGTTTAATATTAGTTTTAATTTTCATTTTTTTATTCGTGTTTGTAATAGTATAACACTAGCATAAGATTAGTTTAATTGTTTTCCTTTTGTCGCGAGCTATGAGTGGGGAATTTTTGTACAACGTTCGCTCATACGTTTATTTTCATCTGTCGGTACAGAAAATATTCTGGCATCCTAAAAGAACCTGTAGCTAATAACTTTTACCTAAAATTAAAATTTACTTTTTTCATTTTTATTTTGGTTCCACGTGTATTTCTTTTAACAAAGGAAAAATAACACATTTTCACAATTCAACCCTCTTCAACCATCAGATTTGTAATTTACCAAACTTTTACCAAAAAGTACTTAAAAGATTCGTAAAAATGTCACGTTTGAGGAATTTCTTGATAAAAACTTGACGACCGGTTAAACTTGCAAGGCGGTTAAGATGCCAGCCGACCTCTCTGAGGCTCGGGAATCGAATCCGGGCTGGCAAACCCGGAAAACTTTTTATGGATCTGTCCTGTCCCTCACCTCCCTGCCACTCCCGTTGTCAGCCTGACCGAACCCACGCCATGTATGATTAAAAAGCCATCTTTCTCGCTAGTGACCACAGGAAGGAAAGAGTAAAAATAAAACTAGAGTTTAAAATTGTTTTTTACATTTTCTAGACCTGATTACACTAACGACGAAGACTTTATAGTCTTGTCAATCTATTTTTTAATATATAAATGATGCTGAAATATTCATTTATTCAATAATATAACTAGCTTTTCGTGTGCCGTGTGCAAGAGTAAATTGTTAAAGTTATTTCTATTGTGTTAGTCTTATATGACTAACACAATAGTCACATCAGTCATATATGACTAACACAATAGTCACATCAGTCATATAAGACTAACACAATAGTCACATCAGTCATATAAGACTAACACAATAGAAACAACGTTAACATAAATGATTTATATGAATAATAAACGCAGTGCCATAAACTATGCAAGTGCAACATAGAAACTCTTAAGATTTAAACATTAACTAAGTTTGTTTTAGTTTTACGTCTTTGGATGCTTTCCGGGAGGACTTTCTGAGAGGAACTGGCCCTTATTTAGGTGTTACAAACATGAATAAAACGCGGAAAACTCCACGTGACCAGCCTCTGGCCAGGCGCGAGCCCACGGCCAATATTCGGTGGTTCATCCACTCGGCCAATATTGATCCGACATTGACCGAGAAAATCACACTAACTCATTTTAAATTCTTCCTATTATAATTTAGGATGAGATTTTATAAAATTCAATTTTTGGAGCATCTTTAATGTTAAAACCTTGTTTGCAATGCTTTTCGTCACATCTTTGCTTACAATAAATAAATAATTTCTATTTTGTTAAAAAATTATTCGATAAAATCTAGATTTTTGTTAATTGTCATCTGAACAACACAATAGATTTTAATATTAAAATAATTGAGGGTTTATTTATAGGCAGAATAAATGAAGGTCAATGTCGTGACGTATCTCTTTAATGCAGTTTCTTCTTCGAATGAAAGGAGTCGATAAATTCTATTGGTTGTGACGATATCAAAATAGAAATTTCAGTTTCACTTCGAAACCTTTCCGCCTCTCGAACAATTCATCTCCTCAAAGAGCTTGGAGAAGTTCATCATAAATATTAACTTCAGGTAATTTATACTTGGTTGCCTCTAACTTGAAAAGTTTGAAGTATTTTGCAGCATTTTTGAATTATTGTTAATTTAAACGATAAATTTATAAATTGTCATAGTGTAGCAAATAGTTTATTAAGATATATTTCTTTCATATTCGATGGAGTTTAATTAAGGAAGAATGTATTTGCTGTGAAAATAACTGAATTTATACATGTGCAATTTAAATTATGGACTATCCCAGCTTTTATAATTTCCTTCTTTTTTATTTTACTAAGTTTAATTTTATTCTTTTAAGTTCACAGCTAAAACAATCCTATAACTTTTTAATTGTGCCATGTGCTACCTGTCGCAATATGGCATAATGGCGCCTCTATTTCGCGCTATATCATTGTGGCAGTAATTCAGTGAATGTAACATATATTTATCTCTATATATAATCGAGACGAGTTGACAATAATAATAATAATAATAATCAGCGCAGAGCCCAAACGGTTAGGAGTTGAAAGTTGGAATTTGGTACACAGTTAGGGTACGTCACGAGAACACACACTAAGAAGGGATTTTTCGAAATTCCTCCCCACGGGGGAGAGGGACAGGAATAAGTCTTAACACTTCCATCAACAATGGAAGTGTTAAGTAACAATGGAATTGTTAAGAGAAAGCCACGTGCAAGACGCAGAAGTTTTTTTCGTTTTTGCGGAAAATCGAACATATTTTTAGACCCATCTAAAAATTCTGTAATTAGTCTGGAAACAGGGGATTCCAATTCTTGCATTCTGTGAAAACGGGTAAGGTTGACTATAATGTAATAATCTTAATCTTCGCTATCATTAATTTTGCCCGAGCAACGCCGGGCCCACCCGCTAGTTAAAAATATAACCTTTTTGTAAGAATTATAATTAGTTAATTATTTTGATAACTTTTGTCCAATAGATGGCGCTACGTGTAAAGCCAGCAATCAAACAGAAATTAATAGATACGTAGGAATCTAATCGATAATATTGGTTGTATGTACGACAATTATCTAAGTAAAAAGAATTTGAACGTAACTGCCGAGTTTCGTAACAATTGGTCGAACGGCCTTGGAATGCATAGCGAACAAACAAACACCCTCATTTATATACAGACTTACATTATAACATTTTCTATATGAACTTACATTAATACTATTTCTATTCCGGGTTATTGTTATATCTAAATAATTAATTTTATTACTTTTTTCTATTTCGTGTTCAAATCTTAAATTAGTACTTAAATTTGCTCCCGATCTTCCTTTGGTTCTCCTTGAATACCTCAATCTTTTAAAGATGCTAAATCTTAATATCGATATAAAAAATAGTGTAAAAATAAATACAGTACGATAAAACAATCGGATATTAATGGAAACACTAGTCTATAATTTAATTCAAAAATTCAAAAATTAATCTAGTCACTAGGGATTGCAATCCAGCAGTGTTTTGAATCCAGCTGGATTTTTGCTGGATTGAAATCATTCCAGCTGGATCCAGCGCGGATCCAGCGTGGATGTATTTTTGGCGCAATAGTATTATCTGTCTATCTATCTATCCTTATGTTTTTTAAATGAAATAAAACATTTTTAAAAAATACTTAAGAAGCTTTTATTATTTAGACTGGTCACTACAAATCAGTAAAACTTCTTACACATTTAGGTAGTAAACTTAACTTTGGTTCGGTTTAACACTTGAGATAGAGATAATTAACTTTAAATGTTTAGTTAGATTATAATTATAATGTAATCTTTAAGTTAAATAATAGCAAAGGTAATTCTACTGATTAATTTATATTAATATATTATAATAATGTAAGGACGGATAATCAGTGGCTAAGTGGCTATCAGTCTTACCAGTTTTCTTATATAGGCTCTACATATTAGTCTGTAGTTATTTATAAGTATATAAAACTATGTACTGGAAGTAGAATAAGTTAAATAAACTACACCTTTATCAATCCAGCAAAATTTAATAAAATAATAACGTTTTCGATCGTTTTTAACGATCTTCCTCGGTTACAAAAAAAGTAGAACATTAAATATAGAACATAAAATGTGTTCGGAATAAATATGAAAATTAACGGAAAACGTCCAAACGGACAAAATATAGATAAATAAACAAAATAAATAGCGGAAAAAGTATAGGCTATACAGGGTGTATTTTTTAAACTGACGGTACTCAGAAACATCTGTAGAGCAATCTAACAGCCGGACTGTCGCCAAATTTGGGAGAGTGACTAAGGACGACATGGAAAAGAGATTCCGCGAAGAAAAAAGTAATACCTAAATTCGCCGGTAGAGGAGGATTTGGCGCTGTTGTAGCGAAAAAGTTACCAGCACTTCACTGAAGAAAGGGTCATCAGTCGCTTTTTTCCACTCGCATGGCCGCCTCGCTTCCCGGATCTAACCCCATGTTACTTTTTCCTGTGGGGTTACTTAAAGTCCAAGGTCTATCTTGGTAGTGTCCCAAACTTGATGACTTTGAAGGACAACGTTTCTCGAACCGTGATGAACATTCCTGCGGACATGTTTCGTTCGGTCATAGAGAACACGGTGTTCAGGATGCAATGAGTTGTCCAGCAGGACGGTGATCACATTCAAGAAGAGAAGGTTATTTGCTGAGTAATTAAACTTTCGTTATTACACTGAAACCTCTGTCTGATTATTCATTCGTGTGTTTGTTAATTGCAGATGAATTTTATGCAGATTTTTAGCTGTTTCGCTACAACAGCGCCAAATCCATCCCTACCGGCAAATTTGGGTACTACTTTTTTCTTCGCGGAATCTCTTTCCCATGTCGTCCTTAGTCACTCTCCTAAATTTGGCGACAGTCCGGCTGTTAGATTGCTCTACAGATGTCTCTGAGTACCGTCAGTTTAAAAAAAATACCCTGTACAGTAATACCTCGACTTACGCTACCCCGACTTACGCGAACCCGGAGTTACGCGATTTTCAAATCTCGACGATTCGTCTTTTGTTTGAGCGCCACGCAACCCTTGATTACTCACTCCCCCAAACTATTGTTCAGCTTACAGGTTCGGACGTGTCGCGCGGAATCGACGCATAGCTACAATTTATTTTGACTTATTTATTTCTGTGTTATATCTATGGAGACTTGAGACTCTACTGTGTCATCCAAACGAAGTAGAACTGATTCTTCTGCATCAAACAAGAAAAAAAAAACTCCATCTTTAATAATGTTAACTTTACATTCCAAAGACTTCGATACAAAAATGAAAATTTGTAAATTGGTAAAACTTGATCCTTTAGACCCAGTTCAATCAGATGATCGAATAACGGTTGGAAACTTGACAGAAGGCCTCAGTTTAATTAAAAAGAGGTTACAAATTTTAGAAAATATAGACTCCAACGAAGAGCGCATTTCTTCTACAAAACGAAAAATAAAAAAAAAATTATTAGCATGCTACGAGGAAATTTTGCGGGAGAAAAAATCTTTGAGCCGTCAGACAAATTTGTTAGATTTCAGGAAGCCTTCTATAACAAAATAACTTCGATTTACGATTTTAATAGTATAATTTGTTATACATATGTATTATCTAAGATTTTATTAAACATTTTTTTCTAAATTGTTGTTTTCTTTAGTCTCCGGCTCCAATTAAAAATAATTAGTATTTATTTATATGCGAAGTTATACCCCGACTTACGCGAATTCAACTTACGCGGTTATCGCTCGGTCCCACCTATCGCGTAAGTTCGGGGTATTACTGTATATAAGATATAACAACGAAACCAGCATTGTCCGTTAATAAAATTAATTAATGTTAAAGAATCTCCACATGATAGACAATGAGTCCGCATCTCTGTGGTTCATACAACCAGTTGTCATGTGTGCCTTGCAGATTTCCAATCTCTCAAGATGTTTGACCGTTTGCCTATTCGTCGTCGTTTTTATAATTGCCGCTTGATCCCATCGGACGTTAACATCCTTGTGTCTTGCGTATGATGCCAGCGCAGTGTTGTCAAGGTTCTTACTGATTGTATATTTGTGCTCTTGAGCCTTTGTTTTTAACTGCGCATCGTTGCACCTACATAAACAAGCTTGGAATTGAAACGTTGGTCGTGTAAAGGCACCGAATATATACCCGTTGTTGAATTCCGATCCTCTTTCTTTTTATCGTTTCTTAAAAGTTTGAAAACAGTGGGATTACGTCGGTATACAATACGAAAATTATCAGACCTCGCAGTACATCTATGTATCTTGTTTAAAAAAAATGGGATGTAATTAAGCACTATTCTTTTTATATTTATTCGAAACACATTTTATGTTCTATAGTTAATGTTGTATTTTTTTGTAACTGAGGAAGATCGTTAAAAGCGATTGAATACGTTATTATTTTATTAAATTTTGCTGGATTGATTAAGGTATAGTTGATTTATAAGTAATTTAATTATTAGTGTTAGTAAAGTAGTGAGTAAATAATTAGTAAGTAATTAGTAGCAGTCTAGTAGTTAGCAAAGCGGCAACGCGACAACGTAGACTTTTGCGCAATTATTTAGAAAGCTAATTGAGTATTTGCGGATCCAGCAGGCCGAAAAATGCGCTGGATCCAGCTGGATTGATGGATGAGGGATCCAGCAATTGCAATCCCTACTAGTCACGTTCTAGTCCTCATGATGCCACTGTAATCATTCAATCCTTAATGAGCACCTGAAAATTGTATGTTGTGCATCCTGTCGATGCTAATGTAGGTCACAGGGTAATGTTTGCTTTCTAGAAACCTTTCATTTCTGCTGAAATTTAATTTATTAAGCACTCAAATTTTATATTGAATACGATTTGGCTTTGACAAGAATACGATGCAACAATACCAATAGCCATTACCAATAGCCATTGTATTTTCGTTCGAAATTAATTAAAACAAAAATGATTATTAATTTTGTTTTATTTTCAATCAACGTTAAGAAAATTAATATTGTTGCTACCATGCCCAACGAGAGGAAAGGGCATCGGGTGGCCCATGAGCTTTCGGGGTCTATCAGAGGAAAAAAACTTAAAAAATTGTCCGTTTTCAGATATTTTTCGCAAATAATGAAATAACTTTGGCCATGGGCTAACAATTATACTAGATTATTTTTCGAGTGTAATACCATCGTGTCATTTGTTGTTTATGAAAGGAGGTCTCCAGAAAGGAGTCCAAAATGGTTTTTGCATCCATACAAAAGAAAAATGTTCTGGTGGTTCTATAACATTCATTTGATTTTTTTGTCTACTTAATAAAGTCACAATCCTTCGTCATTTCCTGCCGTAAGATGGAGCCAACAGTGGATAGAAAATAAAATCTCCCTGAGAATGTTTGTTTGGACGTTTGTTTGTTTGTTTGTTTGTTCGCTATACATTCCTAGGTAGTTCGACCAATTGCGACGAAACTTGGTACTTAAACTTTACATACCCTTAGCTTAGATAATGTCGTACATCCGACCCCAAAATATCTATTGGGTTTCTGTAAAACAATCAACTTCTATCTCCATTCGATTCGCTGGTTTACACGAAGCGCCATGTATTGACAAAATTTAACAAAAATAATAATTTTATAATATATCGAGATGGGTTGATAATAATAATAAAGTTTACCTCACTGCACCAGGAACTAGCTAAACACCTAACACACATCATTATCAATTCGCAAGACATGCCAAAATTTCTTACTCAAGGCATCACCTACATGAAACCTAAAAACAACAATACCACAGACCTCTTACATGTCTTCCAACACACTACAAATTATTGACATCCTGTATCGCAAACAAAATATACAATTATGTTGAAGAACAGAACATTCTTATGAAACAGCAAAAAGGTTGCCATGGAAATCACAGGGAATGCAAAGAGCAGTTGCTCATAGATTCAGTCATTTTATGGCAAGCACACAAACAACATATATAAACTACAGAAAGCATTCGACAGTCTTCCACACAGTTGGCTACTACATATTCTACACGTATGATATTTCATGTTTAAATTTATATTATTTACATATTTTGACATACCGAAGTATTCTTTAACAAGACGTTTAACTATATTATTTATCTTTCAATTTAATCATGTCTTCCTGCCATTTTATTCGCTTGTACCAGTAAATATAGGTGGCGTATGAGTCGACCAAAATGGCTGCCACAAAGGGTATAGCGTGCTTGACAATGTACGAGAGTTACCTGTGTGTTGTTTTTTTAATAACTTTTCTGTCTATAGTCAAAACGTTTTATTCGCATTTGTATCCGACATTAATCCTAGTTGATTTCGTAGTTGTTTAAGTCACTATGATTACACTTTGTGACATTTTAGAATATGTGGCTGATCGAAAAAAGATGTCTTACAGAAGGAGAGGAAATACCAAAACTGATAACTTCATATCTATCCAGCTCTTTCTCAGCAAACAATTCACTTCAGTTTCCCACAGCTAATTTTGCTGAGCTTAAAATTCTTTTATACAAATGTTTTCACCCTATCTAATATAGGCCATCGTCAGGTTTAATATTATAAATGTTCCAAAATGGAACGTACCGTTTTCGAATATTTTACATATTTAAAATTCAATAAAATAATTTAACTTTAAAATAAATTGAAAGAAGTGTGTATATTAAATAAATAAATAAACAAATAAAACATAGAAAACAAAGCTAAGCAGAAAGAAAAGATTTAAGGATTTTTAAGTGTCATTCTTTTTTCTATTATATATTTCCACGCTGTTGGAAGCGCATTAGCATCCATAGCATTTAGGCAACGGTTTTTCATTTTAATTTTATAAATTTCCACCTTTTCCTTCTCCAACGCAATGGATGGAGAGTGCACCGTTTAAATGACTTTAGCCTCTTTCCATTTTACAATCGTTCCTTCAGTCTGTGCTATAATTGATAATATTGTGCTGTTGTGTCGTTTGTCAACGTTGTATCAAGTGCTCTTTTTCTTATAAAAATCGAGAATGATCTATAAAAGAGCACCTAATATCTGTAGCTTGCTACGGAACGATAAAGACAGCGTAAAAAAGGAAGGTAAAGCTGGGGTATATAAAATTCCATTTGAAAATCAACAGTTAGGAATCGAAAAAGATTATGTGGGTATGACTAGAAGAAACCTGGCGGTACGTCTGCGATAACATACATACAGTTTTGACAAAGGACACAACACAATATTAGCAAGGGTGAACACTTTCTATTCTAACAAACTACTTTATACCCATAGCAGCCGCCATTATGTAGTTCGCGCTAATACCACTAGGTGTCAGATCTATCGTTGGCACAAGCGAATACTGTATGTGTAAATAAGTATGATTCTGCTATTTGCTTTAATTCCCGGTGTATCACTTTTAACGACCAACAGTGTATTAGTTCTATGATGTATGTAGGTATATCGTACTTAAATTTTCTTTAACCATTTCCAATTTTATTCAAGGATACATAGATTTTATGTCAAGGTTCGTTAATTAGTAGATTGGTTCTATTTGTCCTTTTAATAATCCACTGATTAATTGGTCTGAATTCTTAATACTATAAGGAGATCTTGTTACAGCCTGTAAGAGGTTTTTAAGAAATACCTCTAAACTAGAAATTCTCCCGTCAAGCATGAAGGAATGTTTTCTTATGAGAAAGTAGAGATTGAAGAGTCGAGAAGAGCTTCGAGTCAAGCTTGACGTTGTGATGCTGTTTCTGCAACCCTTGACAAAGCCATTCAACTCGATGTTGTTCAAGTCGGACTTCATTGCCTTTAGGGGTGTCTGTTGTTCTTATTCTTTTCGACATGCTTAGATCTTAAAAGTTGCCTGACCAATTTTACTCTTACACTTCCCCTAGGCATTTTGTTTTTCGACAAAATAGCTAGTCATTTTAATTCCACGTTGATAATTTAGTCTAACGATGAATTGTATGTATAATACGTTAATTATTCTAAATATTGCTAAATATTTCCGCAAAATAAGTAGCCTATACTTTCCGTCAGAACATGGAACGAAGATAACAAAATTTCATTTGGATTGGTCAAAAATTGGAGGAGTTACAAGGAATTCATAAATATAATAATACCGGAATAAATATAATATATACCGTATAATAATAATCATCTCCGTTTGGATTTAATGCTTGCAGGGGACTACAATTACTGCAGTTATGGAGATATATCACATTGTGTTTATCCATTTTTATCCTTATACACTTACTCGTCAGTCGTACATTGGATAGTATTGCCGGCATCAACGATTGGGAATCACTTAGAGCCACGACAAATCTAAGTCCAACCCTGGACTTCGTGTAATTTTTGCAAGCACATTGTGAAAACAACAAAAAGTTATAATTATTTTACAAAAAAATGAATTATTATTTCCATTTTAAAAAATATTCATTTATTTTTTCAGGTGGAAGTTTATCAAAGAGAAGAACGGAATGATCGATTCATTGATCCCAGACATCAAAAAATTTTTGTATTTATTTTATATTATTACACCCGAAGAATCTTTGTATAAAGAAGTGGAAAAAGTTCCCACATACTTAAATGATGTGAGATTAATATTACTACTTATTTACATATTTTAATATTATTTTAATTGATGAAACATAAAACTCTTCCAGCTTTTGCCATGGTTTTTCGTCTCGATAACAATAGAATTTTTTATATTAACATACAACAGACAAATGGCAGTAAGTGATTTAATTTCTTCTCTGTCACAAGGAATAATTCAAGATTGCGTCAGGTACGTTTGTAGACAATTATAGAAAAATAAACGTATTCAAATTAATTAAACATTTGGCATTCTACGTTTTAGAATATTATTCAAATTTACCGGTGGAATAAGTGTTTACATTTGGGTCTACGAAAACTGGAGACTAGTAGACATACCTTGGAATTCTACCACAGCATGGTGGTCTTGCCTGTTAGCAGTGGATTTTCTGTTCTATTGGTACCATAGAGCAGCTCATGGTAAGTTCGTAAGTTTGCGGCTTATTCCGCATCCGGTACATTGAGTTATATGACCGAAATTTTCTCCAATTTCGGGCGGCCAAACTTTGAATTAATGTCATTCGACGTAGGTATAAAGATGATGATGAGGAACGACCCCAAACCTAAATTACCTACGATAAAATGTGTGGGTGCCGGGAGGCGGCCAAAGTCTCGTTCCTCCTTTTTGTCGGCTAACAGGTCCGTGAGACCTGCCCACGTCAAGATGGTGGTTCGGATGAGTTACGCGTTACGCGTTTTTATGCGAGTGGAGGAAGTGAATGGGGTCGACGGTAGAGCGGCGGATGATAATATTCGAAAAAAGGACATTACAACGGATAAAACAATAACAATGGTTTATTAAAGCTAACGTGACAATTACAAAAACGGCGAGCGTCTGTCGCCTGAGTTCGGATTCGCGGAGGGAGAGTTCACAGGAAATGGGGTCATACCTCGTGATCCGGGTCGGTCCTTCTCTCTAGGTCAAGGTATCGTCGGCAAGGTATGCCTTTCGTTCGGGCAGGTTCCGTCGGGACTCGGGACGCTCACGCTCTGTCTAATCGACACTACGTAACCGACCTGGGGTCGATCGGACGGACTCTATGTAACCGACCCCCTTTTTCCGCTCTCGTCGCCCTTTTATTGAGGTGGTCACGTTGTTCAGCTTCACCAATTCGCACCTTTCGTCGGTTGTTCCTTCTGATTCATTTTTTTCCCCTTTGACTCATATCCCTTTTCCTTCTACACGCGCGGAAAAGGATGTATCATTACCGGCTTAATTCCGGTGGGTTCGAACTTTCACAAATGTAAAATGGTAATAA
Organism: Centruroides vittatus; assembly: GCF_030686945.1. Classification (NCBI taxonomy): domain Eukaryota; kingdom Metazoa; phylum Arthropoda; class Arachnida; order Scorpiones; family Buthidae; genus Centruroides; species Centruroides vittatus. The sequence goes on along the minus strand of NW_027122720.1, from coordinate 1,744,970 downwards.
ATTCAATAATGGAATCCTTTATACCAGCCGCCATGTTAGAACTCGTGTATGATTTTCCTGTATAAATCATTTTGCACATACAGCAATTGGTCATGTTTGTGTGGATTCCTTAATTATTACTTGATAAATTTTGGTAGTACGTATTATAAAGTCCTCCATATCGCTAGCGTGGATAGGAAAAAAAAAATGCCCCTATGGAGGTGCCGGGGTTCGAACCCGGGACTTTTCGCATGCGAAGCGAACACTCTACCACTGAGCTACACCCCCTCGTAGAAGAAAGTATTGATTTGTGTCATATTGATTCTATTTGAGTTATGAGATGCAAAATTATCTTAAATTCATATTCATAACAAACGTCAATAACCGTATTAAACTTTTTAAAACCCGATATTCCTCTGTTGAAGAATAACAAGACAATTCTATCAGATTGTTTTAACGGTTAAACTAATCGAAAAATCAATAATAATCGAATAAAAAAAGAATAGCAATAAATACAGCCAATTGCCAACATTTTTTATCATGCTACAAAGAGATTTATTTATTTCGGTGTTTGTCTACATTTTGGACCTTGACACGAGCCCTATGAGCAAGGTCCTAAGCTGTAACATGTAATTGGCTTTTCCCTGCACCCAAGTAATGATACATAAAATGTGAGGCCCTAAAATACAGAATTGTAAAGCGAGGCCTTCAGCTGCAGTCTGTTGCATGTAAGCGTCCTTATAAACATACATTTACAATCTGCACTTTAACGTGGGTGACTGCGGGTCCTCCATCAAAATAACTTGAATTTTTTCCTTCTTACTCAGCTCCATGCTTTATCCGTAAAAGAATAAACCAGGATCAACGTAAAGTGGTTCTAAACTTGTGGGACACCCATTTTTCCATTATTTTAATGAATAAGTATGAAATATTGATATATTATTCTAATTGTTGATACGTAAATATACAGTCGAACCATAGAAACCATCTTCTATTTCCACTTAATGAATTTTCTGTATAACGAATTTTCTGCGTTTTCCGGAGGCAATTCTTTACACGGAATTTCGACTGTATTTACAAACTGTACAGAACTAATAAAGAAAATTTCTGAAATATAGTTTTAGCGATAAGATCAGTAATTAAAAGTTGAAAATTGTATTGAAATAATGATAATTTTAATTTTTTTAGTTTAATTTGCTTAAAAGTGTACACTTTGTGTTGCTGTCAATGGGAGCATTGCCTAGTAAAGCGGCTTAAGTACAGCTAGATAAGGAAACCAATGACACAGTCCGTATTAAATGAAAAGGGCTGTGTCGTGGCTCGCTAATTTAACTGTATTAAAGCCGCTCTAACCATCAATGCGCCGAAAAACCTATCAGGTTGAATGCGTTATCCTAACTGGAGGATTAAATCCTACTCAAATATCATTCAAATCGGTGTTTTAAGACATGTTTTTCCTAAACTCTATTCCGCTTACTACGAACCTCGACACAGGATAGGCAGGATCCTATAGTTAAGTTTAGTAACTAACTAAAATCCAGCCCTCGGAGACCAAGAAACACCCTGGCCACTAAGATTTCTCGGGGCACAAATATATGTATTCAATTTTTTCAGCTATTTTCTTATTTAAAAGTTTTTAAATAAAACGGAATGAATGATTTGGATATATATTTTGAGAATCCATAAACTTGGACCAAATATCTACAGGGTGTTAGATAGGTTTATTTGGTTACGGCAACGTGACGCGTGGACGATGCCTCCCGGGAGGACTTTTTAGGAAAAATTGGCCCCTATTTAGGTGTTACAAAAGTGAAGAAAACTCAGAAAACTCCACGTGACCGGGCGCGAACCCAATGTTCAATGGTTTTCATCCATTCGGCCACTGGTGGGCCTACAGGGTGTTCGAATCGTTTTGTGAAAGGCCTTCGCTAATTAAGAAAATAATTACCGGTATATGATATTAAACAGTTCCTGTATTTTTATGGTTTTACTTGATTTACAAATGTACTTAAATTTAATTTTAGAAATACATTTTTTGTGGGCCGTTCATCAAATCCATCACAGTTCTGAAGAATTTCATTTATCCACCGCTTTAAGGCAATCCGTTTCACAAGATTTCGTGATGTGGGTAAGCGAGATTTTCTTATAATGTAAAACATTAACAAATCAAAATTAACCTTTGTGCAGTTTAGTGTTTAACGTAACACAAGATAGTTATATTCATTTTACAGGGTCATTATCATCATCAATCATACTCTATTGTATAATACATCTCTCCTTTTTACTTTCCAGTATTCTGGGTTTTTGTAAATCTCTGAGTTTTGAGAACCCACTGAACCCAAAAAGTAAAAGAAACCGGATAAAATTCCGCACGTGTGTGTATGTGTTTATTTGAGTGTGTTGGCATCTATTTCGTTTAATATTTCCTCCTTTCACATCACTGACTGTAACATATACAGTAAGTGATGTAAAAGTAAAGAATGAACTGTTATTTATTGCTTGAATTTTTAATTATTATTATTTTATTTTTTTTTGAAAGTTACTACTTTGAATGCCCCAAAATTCATCTATCAGTTCATAACAGCAATGATCTCCTTGCTAACGAATCATCGTATACAGTCAAACCTCGATATTGCACCTTCCTCTTGAAGCTTCATTAAATACTTACGAACGGATCTTCGACATAAATATTAAATAATCCACAGATACTGGAAGATTATCTAAGGCTATGTATAAGGCTGGGATCACACGGACTGATATTATACTTGCGGAATTATATTTGGTGCCGAGATATTTCAGTGAACGAGAGCAAACATGAGAAATAAAATATCAACGCAGAATCTGGTTTCTTCATTATCCTCATCTCTGAATGAAAAACACGAACTGACCTAGTCTTCTGAAAGAGCCGGAAAGGTAGTGTGGACCCTTTTTTTCCTTGGTAGCGGGACTCCAGATCTCATTTCTATACGCACTCCTAGTTTGAAACTGCTACATTTTAGCGGCTCACTCGATTTAGTGCCATTTTCAGAGGTAGATGTATATCGTGACTTGACTGTAGTTAATCCAAATATAACAAGGCTCTTTTAATAAATATGGCAATTTTTTAAATTATTTATATCGATTTACTCTTCCAGATATCATATATTCCCATTGCTCTCTTCATCCCTCCGCCAATATATGCCGTACATGTTCAATTTAACTTGCTCTATCAATTTTGGATTCACAATGAGGTAATATCTGATTATTTGTCATTTTGAATGATTATTCTTATATCAATATTATTCCGACATTTTTCCTTTATGTTTTAAATATTTATACAATTAACTACACGTCAACTTATAGCAAAAGAATAATTCTTAAATCTTCAAAGCTTTACGCTATTTTTATATTTTATACTATGATTCGTAATTATTCGCACTTCACAATTCGGCCTTTTTGCAGCACAAACAGAAATAACACAGGAATCGATTTGTTTTTAATGCATTCATAAGTATTCTACGTATAATTGTTAAAATGTCGCTTTGTCGTTGGTGTGATTTTAAAATTATAACTTATAACAATATTAACAATTAACATACACCCAGTAGTGGCCGTGAATAGAACTACAGAGCATACTGTTGTTGTCGCGGCTGTTTGCGACTCACCAACGTAGACAAATGAATACGTGAAAAACTCCAACATCTACAAATGGTCCAGTTTCCTATGGGAAATCCTTCCGGTACACACTCTTTCTTGGTAGGCACTCATCCATATTTCGCGTATTCTTAAAACTCTTTCTACCCTGTGAACACCTAAGCCATTATGGATTTGGCCAGGTGGTGAGGAATCGAGTCTGACATATCTGGATACACTACCCCGAAAAATTCCTGGGGTTTTTCGACCGGATTCGATTCCGGTCCCCCAGAGCAGCAGCTGCCATCTTAACCGCTCGGCCATCCGGCCGTCTCACGTGTTGCATTGTCTTATAACATCAATCCACTCCTTACTTTGGCAGGAACCTATAAAGGATTCATTCTGCCGTGCTGTGAAAAGGACAAATTACAGACTCCAAAATTAATCTTTGTCTTCCAAATTTTCGTCCAGATTTATTATTATTATATCAGCTACAGTTAATTTCTCTATATTACAGTTCATAAATACACTCGGTCCTCTCGAATATATAATAAATACTCCAAGTCACCACAGGGTACATCACGGTAAGTTTAAACTTTATATTGAGTCAAATTCGAAACAGCCATTAAGATTATTACTAATTTAGGTCGAAATCGATATTGCATCGATAAGAATTACGCTGGAGTTCTCATTATTTGGGATCGCATGTTTGGAACCTTCGAACCGGAGTCGGACAAAGTGGTATACGGGCTAACACATCCCTTAAACACTTTCGATCCTATTAAAGTTCAGGTAAGTTATTAATATCAAGAAAATATATTAGAAACTTATTAAACAATACATTTTTCCACGTAGTTTGGCCATCTCCTGTATTTATGGAATGCCTTCTGGGAAGCCAAAGGAGCGAAAAACAAATTATTCACTGCTATAAAAGGACCCGGGTGGAAACCGGGAAAACCGTGGCACGGAGATCCGGAAGACATACCAAATGTAAATTTAATTATATAAAAAATATTTTTTTGAAAAAATTTAATGCCGTTAAATTCTGCAGGTATCGTATCCCGTCGATAAATACAATCCGCAGTTGGATCTTTGGTGTTGCTTGTACGTGTTGGCCCACTTCTTTTTAATTGCCGTAGCTTATATATTGTTAGCGACTCATCACAAGGTATGTTCACTTAAAACATTACGATAAACAAAGTAGTAGTAAACATTTTTTAAAAATTATACAATCATTACTTAAAGGGGGAGAGCAGATCTGACCCTAATACCAACTTATAGAAAGAGAATATGGTTATAATACCAGGATGCAATTTTTAATCTTAATTTTGAATAAATCGCGTCGCTTCCGGTCCAGACCGGAAGTTCGTATATACCGTAGTGTCTGGCCCATAAGCTTTCCATATTAAGTCTGAATTTTAGTAGGTAACGTGCTGAGCACAAATTTGTTAGGTTTGTGTACCGCTCAAATAACAAGTTCAGAGGTTTTTCATGAAAATCAAATATCAGACAGGTTTAAATTGGCAAAAAATCTTTACCTTTTGCTATTGTAAGCACAAATACAAGCTTTCATTCAATTCCAATGTCTTCTCCTTGGTGCATCATTTACTTGTCAATGAGTGTATTAATGACTTTAATTAAAATTATGAATCTAAGATCATCTCGGGAAACAAATCACAAACAAACAAAATAATACTTTACTGAAACTCTCGACTATACTTGATCATCTGTATTTGTATTCTTTTAATGTCTGCACTGATAGTCTTTATTTTGTTTTTATTCTGAAAATTATGTAAGATGTTCTTTTATGTTACGAAAATACCTAATTTTGTAATTGAGAGAGTATTTCTCTAATATTAATTACCATACAAGTGTTTAATATCTGTTTGTTGTATATGAGGTCTATTACTTTCCAATTAGGAGAAGTTAATGTTTTAGTAATGCCAGATCATCAGTGTTTTCATATTTTCCTTTCCACAACACATGGCAAAGTTGACCTAAGTCTTGAGGCTCTTTTCTGCTCCACTACGTAAAATTATTTAAACAATCTTAATGATTTTCATAGAGAATTGAAGAGCTCTTCAGTCATGAGATTACTACGTAACTTTTAGTTATTTTTTATTTTGGAATTTCTATAGTATAGGAGCAATAAACTAACCTAACCATTGGATTTCGTGGATCAGTTCCATCTCTATTGACAAAAACTGAGGCTAGTCTAATAGTCTCTATGTATTGCCAAATCATTCTTAGGCCATGTGGGACACTTTCTGACATCGTGCCATCGTGCAACTTTTTGTGACTCGATCAAGCTATGCGGTGCCATGGCAAAGCATTTCGGCATGACGTGAAGTAGCTATGGCACTAATAAGGAGAAAAGAGAAAGTATAAATTTTCAGAGTAAAACAGAGTAGACCGAATATGGAGTTGTATGTCTACACAAAGTTCGCAGTGACCCACAGATGTGGCAGTGTTTCACTTCAGTTGTACATGTGTCATCACTGCGAATCTTTTGAGGCTAGGTCCTGGTTTCTCCCATATACCAGGACCTAGCCTCAAAAGATTCGCAGTGATGACACATGTACAACTGAAATACGATGATGGAATGTTTGCCACAAAGTTACACTACACTATATCACCACCAAGTACTAGGTCCTGGTTTCTCCCATATATAAATACGACGATGGAATGTTTGCCACAAAGTTACACTACACTATATCACCACCAAGTACTCCAAGTGTCTTACAGTAACAAATTTATTTAATTATTAGTAAATTTATTAGTCAAGTCAATCTATCAAAAATTAATATTTACATTTGATTTTACTGAAACGATCGAACTTCGTCGAACCATTTCTTCAAATGATTTATTCGTAATTTCTTTACAGAATTATAGTTATACAACCGTGATGATTTGTATAGTTTATATCATATATTCTTTAACAGTATTTGGAGCAATTATGGATAAAAAGTAAGTAATAAATAAAATAACCTTATATTATTTACTTTATATTAATGATTAAAATTTAATTTCAGATCATATGCACCATTCTTGGAATTATCAAGATGTTTGAGTTTCTTACTTCTTGGTAGTTTTAACATTTCTGCTCGCCACACACTGATTAACTTAATATTTTTACTTGTATGGTTGTTCTTTTTGCTGTCGTCCATGCTTTGGAGTATAATATGTTTACATATTCACATGCCAAAAGTATTTATTGAAATGTATAATTAATTTTTCAACTATATGATCAAAGTTAAAAGAAATTATAATACAATACATCTATCCATTTTAAGCTCCAGTATAAATTCCTGTTGTGATATTTTTTAAAAATATGGCATTTCATACTAGCTCTTTCCATCCTGCAAAGACCTACTTTTATGTGCACAAGGTTTGGTACAAGGTTTGACACATCTTGATTAAAACTACCCATGAAAATTTGAGGTTTCACAATTAGACTAAAGCAGTAGGGTTAGGCATTTACCACCTCAATCTCTTACCACATACAGATAATCAACCAAAAATAATAATAATACTTCCCACTAATCAATAGTGCTTTGTGTAGCAAAAATACAACACAAGTATTATTTAAGGACCCAAATCTTTGTATTTTATAAGCTGCTACTGCAGTAATAAAAAATTTTTTATGTTTGCATGTTACTTATATTACTGAACATAATTAATGTGTCCTATCTTCCGGCAAATATTTCTTAATAATGAATTTCGGCAAACAACATTGCGCCCTTTATTGAATAGGCATTATAATGTCCAGTGTAATCAATGTATTCCCAGCTAAAGGTATGTAAAGTAAGTGTCATACATATGTGACAAACAGCAAAAGCATCATAAGATCCTTTTACACCTCTGGTTTAATACTTCTTCCGTGAGGATATTTAATGGGAAAGACGAGTGATCTTTGCCGAGCCTGTTTCCTTCTTACAATGTTGATGACTTGTCACATATGACAAGTCATTTTTATGATAGGAGTCATAAACTCTAATCACACACAGACCTATTGCTTACTTAGCAAAACTGATGTATCATGTTTTAGATTTGTCAACAGAAAAAAACAATCTACACACATTTGAAATCATCATATCTTCCTTTTCCATCTCATACGCAAAAAAGAAAACTATTTGTGGTGAATTTAATCCAATTCTTGTGTGTGTACCCATACCAAGTATGTCTGATCGATGTTTCTACATTCTAAAGTCTGAATCAAAGTCATATAGCTGTGCCCCAGAACAAAATATCTTTGTGTAATTGTCATAAATCTGGCAGTGACACAACTACACAGAGAATTAAGAAATTTTTATTTTGTCCGGGGCATGAGTCCAAACAATAAGATTTTTCTTCTGTGCCATTTCTGGCAATGATTTAATCAAAAACGAAGCAACTTTATTTGCCCATAAAATAATAATGATGATTAAAGAATCCCGTTTATTATTATTTTTATTTAAGTTCACAAACTCAGTTTATGCTTAAAAACAATATTAACCAATTTCATATTTTCTTGAGCACCCCACTTTGTTAGCCAGTGGTCTAATATGCTAAGAAACAATAATGTAAACAAGAATGCCAGGCTCCTTTCTAAACAATATATATTATTTTTTACTTAATACACACTTATATTTTGTGCAAAGTATTTTTATATTAATGGTATTATGTGAGATTTTTGGATCAGATTTCACTCTGATCATTGTATGCAAACATTCATGTATACAAATAAAGTTTTCATTGAATATTTCTCATTATTATTATTTTTTTAACTCTTTCCACTCTGCATGCATTAAGAGAGTCTTTCTTGCAAGAAAACCATAGGAGCAGCCAAGTGGCAAGAGATGGAGCCCAACATATTGACTCACAGCAAGCTAATGTCTATATTGTCCCATCATCTTTGTTGAACAATAATTCTAATATATCAAAATTTATTTGATGCTTGCTTGCTTCACGATCTTAGTTTTTAGCTTATTTAATTTTGATGTTAATATCATCATATTTAGTTTGTCACTCCATGACCATACCAAGCCCAAATCTACTTTTAAGCATGCATAGATTGAAAAACTCTCGCAAGTTAAATTTTTATCCAATCGAAAGAATAGGCTGAAACTTTATGAAATAGAAATGGCTTAATTTGGATCAAGAACTGTCAATCAAATTTATTTACGTACGATGGCTCAAACCTATTCATGTTAATTCCTAATTTTTTTGCCATATTTATCAAAATATTTAGCTCGGAGAGCTAACTGTTTTCGTAAATACGGCACCGTACCGACAGTCCCTAATTTTTGCATGTAATGCATTACTTAAAATGTATACAAAAGTTGAGCAAGAGTTAAAATTTTGTTTCTACCCAATAACAGGTGTGGGATATTTTTGTAAGTAAAAGTTATAAAGATACAGTATTTTAAGAAAAATTTGCATTGTGTTGGTGCATACCTTCCTGAATTACAGGTATCAAATATTATGTAGGAATGAGCAAGTTGTCTGATAGTCAAGGACCACCAGTATGTGCATATATATATATATTTGTTTTTTTTTAATTCTAACTTTCTATACTAACAACCATATTCATAACTAAGGATAAAGAGTTAGAAGTTAACCAATCACCATTCCCTTTATTTTTAGCACATGAACACTTATTGGATCATTTCAAATGCTAAACTCTTGCTCCTTGGTCACGAATATGACTGTAAGAGGACTATTTGTCAAATCCATTACGGGCATAACTGACCTAACTGTAAGGTAACCAGAGAATGAAGGATGAGGTCCAATGCATCAATTTTGACTCACAAATGAAAACATTGAATAATCTAGAGTTGCAGCTAGTGCTTTTATCACCTTGACCATCTGGCTATCGCATGCTCGACATTTTCAAATTTAATTACAGGTACTCCTCATTTTATGACCGAGTTCCGTTCCGATGACTACGTCGTTAAGCGAACTGGTCGATAAGCAAGGAGCTTGCACCGGGAATATAGGATCGTTGTAAAATTATACAGATTATGCAACAAACTTCAAATTTATTCATAAAAAGACTATTATAGTACGCTATTAGCCTATTATAGTACTATAAGACAATTATAGTACGCTTAGTGCGCGTGTCACCATTCGCCACTGATTGACACTCAAGCCGAGAAAGGGGATTCCCCGAATTGCGGGTCGAAACTCGATTGGTCGTAAGTGCGAGTGGTCGTTAAGCAGATAGGTCGTAAAGTGAGGAGTACCTGTATTTTAAATTCTTTACTTATCCATCTTTATCATAATATAAAATAATAATAATCAATTCACATTTAAAATTAATGAGATAATGTACTTTAATATAATATAAACTCACTTGATTTTAAATCTGAAAATATTCAATTTAGTATATCTGCATTACTTCGATAATAAATAATATCTAAAAAAAGAAAAAAAAAAAGAAAACTAGTTAATGCTGAAACCAATTTATTTATCTTTCCATTTACACTTTCTTATATCTAACAATAAATCTTTCTACAACCATTGTATCATACACTACTATAAACGATAACGTACATTTTAAACCCGCAAAATAAACATTTTAAGATAAACTAACGGAAAAACTTAATATTTTCCAATGAGATCAATAAATTAACAAACTGTACAAGACTAATTATCACACGCAATGCTACAGATATGACACTTATGTAAAAAATGGTAAGTGATGCCCGCGGGGGCCATATCAAAAGTAATAACATTATGAACATTTAACACATATTTTATATACAAAAAACTTTAAAAATATGAAAGAGCAAAATGTTTTCTTTTTTTCATTTAGAATGTGTCTGAAAATAAGGTAAAAATTTGTGTTAAAGCATTTCACTTTTATTTTTTTGTTAGAAAGACATGAAATATGCCAAACATCCACAAAATAAAACTATAAAATATTTAAGAAAAACAAATTCGTACAGAGATGATTAATACTGGACGATTGAGAATGCCAAGAATGAAGAGGAGAATGGAAAAAATGCTCTCGTGGAATGATGAAGGGCTAGAAAAAATAATAATAATTTTACTTTTTGTATAAGCAATTTGAGATTTTCTTACAGAGTTTCTCATATTTTGATGAAACTGTGCTTAGATGATAAGCAAATAAATAAATTAAAAAACAAATGACGATGATGATCAATACTGATGTCGAATGTAAGTAGCATTTCCACATTTAACTTTGGCATATTTCACATTTACATCAATCTCGACGGTTAATAAAATCGCATTTCCGACGTACCGACCGACACGTTTAACAAAATTACACTTTTAAATAATTTGATCGTTTATAACAACAATAAAACAAAGACACAGGAATTATTCTTTTTTTTATCTATTAAAAATAAAGTTTAGCCACAAGATCTTGGCTTTGCACATACAACAATGTAAAATGGATTTTAAAAATAAATTACATCGAATGTCTTATTATACAATAGAACACTTAGAGATTACAGTCGAAGGGCCGGGTGCATTTTTTCTGAAAATGCTGAGAAAACGAAAGACCAAATTATTTTGTAACGTATCTGAAAGAACTGTTAAGCATTTCTTCTGTTTGTTAAGTGGAAGACTAATTTACATCGTGGTTTTAGTTCAAAACAAAACTGAAATTGGTTCGAACGTCAGAAAAATTAGACTGCAATTTGTTCCCCCGTTTGTTTTTTTACGTTTGTGGCTGGACACATTGTTTTGCTATCTCCGAGAAAAAATATCGTCGTCACAAAAATAATTTCTCGTATACAAAAAGATAATAGAAATGCCAACTTGTACAGTTTTATTCAATGGATGGAAAATTTTACAGTGACCATTAACAAATTGGACAACATTCACTGTAATTTGAAAATCACAATGACGAAGCCATACTTAGCTGACAAAAGGATAGTAACGACGACAAACATTGCATTACTAGTAATATTATTACTAGCGATATTTTGTTTTTCACCGTTACTATGATTTTCCAGCCGAATGGAACAGTATGAAAAAGTCCGAATATGAAATTTTGAGCCGGAGTTTATTATTTGATAATGAAATTTTTCGAAAATAAAATCGTCAACTCATCAAAAACATAATTTAACAATATATAGTAGGCACTCAATCGTGTAACATTTTTTTTTAATAACATCCTAAATTCTACCGTTAATCCAATTAAACTAGATAATCTATTCCGAATGCATTCTTACCTAACGATGTATTATAAATATAAAATCAATATATACGACAAAAAACTTGCATTCATGAAATTCCTAACTACATTTATATGCAATTAAATTACACACATATTTCATTGGGATTTGTAATAGGATATTCTATATAAAAAACAGTGAACATAATAAGCTCGTCGATAGATATTCTTGCAATCTTTAAAAGCATTATTAAAGATTTAAAGTAAAATAGTGACTGAAAATGTTAAAATGATTCTGAAACATTCTGAATCAAGAACATTTCAGCTTTAGTAGATAGTTCTCGCTTTCTAATGTTGCAAAGATCGTGTGACGCATGTTTCATATAAACAAAGCAGAAAATTCAATCTTTAACACATTTGGCAGTCATAAATCAAACAAAAACTTTGGGTACAATCTAGTATGCATTTGTGAATGGTTTAATAACAAAATTGGAGAAGCAAACAGCACAACATTGGCATTTGCATACTCACTTTGTCAAAATAACTGGGTTAATAAGTTGTAAAAATAGTGCTAATAATGTAACCAAGGAGGCAGCCAGTTACTTCATTGAAGCTCACCTTATCCCGGTGAGTGTACGTGCATCAATCGCTGTATCAACAAACTCATTGGTGAATATCAGAGCACATTTTAGTACATCATGGTTCGCCGATACCCTGTTTGATGTATACTAGAATGTACTCATTGTTAAATTCATTAACAAGTTGCATACCTTATCATTACATAGTTTGCAAGAAAATCTAGACAAAAACATTTTGCATGAAAATCATTGTTAAGAACTCCATGAATGTAATTTTTTTTTGTCATATTGTACATAGTTTTATGCTTTTACTTTCAATTACTCAATTTAAGTAGTTAATCATTATAAATTACAACTCATAAACAAATTCTGACCAACAACTAAAAGCCAAATCAGATATTGGAACTTCAAAATTCTCAACCAATCAGTTGATACCGATTATCAATGAAAAATGGAAAATGTCAAATAACCAAGTGTCTACTCTGCAACTGAACTTTTGAGTTAAAATATCCCATTGATTAATCATTTAACAACTCTAAAATACGAATTAAAAACTTTATAACTGGATACAATCAGTCAACTTACCTGGTCTCAACATTAGACTTATTTTATTACAAACAAAAAACAGAAAGAATATCTCAATTCTTAACATATTCTGGACTAATTTTCCTTAACTTAACAATATTAAGCTCCTATTGAGTATATTCTAAAAATGATTTTTATGTCCTCGATATAATAAACCCAATAGCCGAAACAGTTCTCTAGATTATTAACTAATCTCCTTAAACTTGAATACTGTATCTTGTTATCGAGACGAATACAACCCCTAAACAATGGTTTTTTTTTTTTTTGATTATTGAATAATCGGTGCTTATATAAATTGGCAGTCTGTTGCAAAAATTATTTTAAATGAGATTGCATTCATTTCTTAATGAGATCTCTTAACAGTAGCAAGTAACTTTCGATAAAGCATGTAAATGCATTAAGTAATGTAACTCTACACTACCAAAAACAGGACAAAGGTAGGTAAAAGTCTGTACTAAATAAATATCAAAGTGATATCGATCTAAAGAGGTTATTGATTATAGGAAAAATTATATCTACATCATACTCTACTGTATCGTAAGACAAATCACAAACACAATTGTTCCTCTCTATATTATTATTAAAATACTAATTTCTAAACAACTCTATTGTTATTTTATTATTGTTATTTTCTTCTCCTAAGGATTTTAATTAATTGGAAGTTACTCGGGAGTCAAATCGTTATAATACGTTTTAATTATAATGTTTAATTACTGATGATAAAATGTAATTTAATATAAATTCCGGAAGAAAAAGTATTAACAATAACAATTTACAACTATCATAATCTTCTAAAATTAATGAACATTATTATTTTAACAATAATAAATAGATTAAACTCATTGGTAAGCATCCTAAATATATTTATGTATTGATAATACCTAAAGTAATCACCATGATAACATTTTAATTTTTGAAACTTAAAAAAACAGTTTTAAAATTTACTAATAAATATGTATATATTTTTCTTGTTTTCTTTTTAAATTATGCGTAGAGATGAGTCAGCAAGAGCAGTTCTTTGTTACAGAAACTCAAGATCAGATCTCAAAAGAAACACAAACACAAAATGCATTTCTTTACGCTGCTCCTGATGATGCATCTCAAAGAATTAACTACGAATGATCTAATTCTAATTTGGCTACAAAGTTTTCATATTTTTGTGTGTGACGTATCTAAATCAAACCATTTAAATATCGAAGAAGTTTTTTAATATTTTAGCTTTTATCATATAAAAGATGCAATTTCTTTTTTAATGTTCTTGCATTATTGGTTTCAAAATTTTTCTATCCAAGAAAATTCCACAAAAAATGCAAATTTCTTTTCTTTTGGTCAAGTGTTAATCTTAATAAATATGTTGTCGTTTTAAATAACTATAATAAGAAATTGGAAATTTCAACTTTATCAAATTTGTTCAAAGCCAAAAAAGAATTATGAATTTTAACAATTTTTTCCCCATTAATTTTACTGTAACATTATATACATTCCTGAAAACTACAATACTTCTTTGTTTATTTGTTAATAAAACAACACTGTTTGATTAGCATATATTGCGCACCATAATAAAATATCACTTATAATTTCTGGATGAATTTCATTCGTAAACTACATTTAAACAGACTTAAAATTAACGTAACAAAAGATAAATAGTGACACATTAAACAGCTAACTTAACTGTATTACACGAACACCGGTTAGTTGATAAACAAGAATGACTAGCTGATGAAATTCTGCTTTGTACTCTTGGATTTTTGCAAAATATTTTCTTTCGACTGTAGATGTAGCAGGAGAGGATGACATGCTGTGTTGATTTATTTCTTCTTTTAAAATATCTTACTTCTAGAAATCATAAACTTAATAAAGAAAATAGAAACTGATTTGTCGCAATCAATCCGGAGATAAATGATTATCTATAGCTACCAGTTCTAAAGGTGTTATGCAAAAATCAGAGTTGTTCTAAGGGAATGTTCCCATTAAGATACCATCTTGGTTTATGAAGCAAATTGACTATGAACACATCTGCAATATAAAAATTATATTTAACTTTAATTTAAAGGCAAATTAGTAATTTTAACGAAACAAAACGTGGTAACATATACAAAGCAATCAAACAAAAGTAGAACTTTGAAAAATGGCGCAAAGAGTTTCTAATGTGAGTGTACTTGGCACATGCCTCCCAAATCACCAAACTCCTCACCTGGTCTCGTTAGTTCTACTTTCCTTTCATCACCAAGTATATATAACTCGCGATAACTAATTCATACCATTTATTCAACTTCACTAGATATATCGGCACCTTCAGGAGATGTCAAAATTTGTCCAATGGTACCTTCTAATTCCCTAAACTAAAGAGAAAAAAAAAAAAGTTAATATTTTGAAACATATAGAATCTATACATACATAATTAGTCAATTAAATAATTCTGATTAAAAGAAAATATTTTATTACTACATTTTAAAAAATTTCTCAATAAATTATATTAAAAAGTACACAGGTACTGTATGTGACACTTAATGACAGAGGTCTAATTGGATTACAATGAAGCAGTAAACTTTGTAGCCATCCCCATACTTTTTTATGTTTAGATACATAAATACTTATTGTGTAACATATAGCTTATACAAGACTGTACCATATAATATTTGTCTAAGTACAGTCTATGAGATTCACTTAACAACATATTTCTCGGAACATATTCCCATCATTAAGCGCCACGTACCTATACACCGACACAGACGTAAAGCTTATTTTAGCATGGCAAAAATTACTGCAACTAACATAGCTACAATAATAGAAAAATAAAGAAAAACTCAAGCCACTAATTACCATAAAAATATCTCATTTTAAAACTTTAAATTCTTGCAAGCAAAAATTAATAATTAATGCATAAGTGGCAAGCAAATTAATTGTGATTCAAATTAAAATGTGAAGCAGTTACTTTTTCTTTATAGTCAAAAACATTCATTTAAAAATGTTAAAATATATAGTGATCAATTAAAAATTTATATAAAGCAGTGGCATATATTATATAGATATATATATCGTGTAAAATTTAAAAAAATTACCTCCCAATTTCTCCTCATCTGAAAATTGGGATTAAAAAATCAAATGCATTGCTTCATAGTTCCAAATTTACTTATATAGAAAGTTTAATTTCAAGATGTTTAATTAAATTTTAAAAAATTGAAATTTAAAACTTCATTTAGGATGTCATATTATAAAAATTATTTTATAAAACTACAATTCCATCGAGTAAAAAAAAAATACAGTTTAAATATCAGATTGAAAAAATTCAAAGATTTTTTTGTGCTGTGCAAGATATTTACACTTTTATTTCTAGAAATAAACAAAACTTAATAATCAACAGCCAAACATCAACAGCCAAACATCAGAGTTCAAGCTAATGATAACACTATGTAATTTAGTTAAAGGTATGTATCATTAGCTTCACTATAGTAAAAATCTGCACACCTGGATGGCCAAAGCAGTTACGGTGTTAGTCTACTGCTCTGGGAAATCCAGAATCACATCCAGGCAACTCCTGGGAATTTGTTGGATCCCATCCCTCACCACCCAGATGATCCTAATGTGCGTTCGGCCAAACTCACAATAGGTATGGGAAAAAGCCCTCTTAGCACCCGTAAGGCAGGAAGAACATTAAAAATATAACCTAAAAATTTTGCATTTGACATTTGGCTATTAATTCATCAGACTCGATTATCAACGTGTGTGCCTTTTTTAAAAAGTGACTTATCGGTGTTGATTTTCGTACTTTTAAATACAAAAATATGCACTTTCCTTTTTTAAAAACTATGATAAGAAAATGATTTAACGTAAATTTAATTTCCGATTCAACTGTGCTTCGACGAATGAGCCCCCAAAATAAATTTTAATTAATTTTAATCATTGCTTGCAAATTTACTTGAAATTTTAAACACAATTAGATATTTTAATTATATTATTAAATCATTTTGGAGTAATAAATTATAAATAAAAAATTTGCAGGAGAATATAAGTAATGAATGAAGCTAATATATTTATTTAATTATTACATATTCTAGAAGAAAAATGAAAAATGTATTAAAAGTGACCGAACATTCAAAGTTCAATAACTGATGGCCAGATAATCTATGCCAAAATA
The DNA here is from genome assembly GCF_030686945.1 of Centruroides vittatus. Classification (NCBI taxonomy): domain Eukaryota; kingdom Metazoa; phylum Arthropoda; class Arachnida; order Scorpiones; family Buthidae; genus Centruroides; species Centruroides vittatus. The sequence continues at coordinate 1,727,953 of NW_027122720.1, read as the reverse complement.
TTTTTAATTAGTATATTTAGAATTTATAAACAAGTTATTTGTAAAACAACAGACAAATTGACAAATGCCCAAGAGAGAGAGAGATAATTATGACAACGAAATATCGAGGATTAAAATGAGGATCAGACATTGGCAAGCCGTCACGAACATGCGAGTTCCAGGTTTGAATTTAAAAAGTGGGCGAAGCAATCTACCTTTAAGACTATACAGACTGCCTCATTTATCTGATTCAAAGCTTCATTCTGACTCTGAAGATGGAAGAGATGCATCCAAAAGCCTTTCTTTCTAATATCTAAACTTATTGATTTTTTCCACATAGGATATGCTATCACTAGAAACACTTACGTTAACATATAATTGAAATTCATTCTATCAAAACTGGAATTAAATTCAAATTTTTATATTTATTTTAATAATTTGAATTTACTGTACACTTTAATGCTATAATAACAATTTTCATTATATATAATATGTAATTTTCATACCTAAATGTAAAATTAGAGTAAAAACACACAAGAAAGAAGAAGCTTATAGAGCATAGTGGATTTCAGGAATACGACTTAATATAATTTAGAGCATTTTTTAAAAAATAAATTAAATATTTATTCTAATTCTATGTGTAGTATAAAGAATGCAGTAAATAAATTAAGCAAATTTAAAAAAACACAAAATCATAAATTAATGAGTCTAGATGTAAAAAATATGTACCCTTCTATTAATTGGAAAATGACAGAAGATAGCTTATTTAACCTACAAGTAGAAGATTGGATAATTGGACTTAAAATAATTATTAGTATAAGTGAAATTTATAAGATTGATAACACTTTTTAGGCAAAAAGATGGAATCGGTATGGGTTCTAAGATAGGACCAAAAGTGGCAGAATTAGCAATAGAAGTAGATAATTTCATAATGAATATCAATGGAGTAAAATTGTATTTTAAGTACATTGATGACTGCCTCATAACATTTGATAGTCAAAAACTACAGAAGAGAACATTGTTAACCAAGCTAACCTTTAAAATACCAATTTACAGTTTGAATATGAAAAAGTAGTAAGTTGAACTACTTAAAGTTAACTATTATAAACTATTTAACTATTATGAAAAGATATGTAATCTACAAAAAACAATTAATTTTATGTCTTATTATCCACAAACAGTAAAGAATAGGTACGAAATGCAATTACAAAAGATCTATACAAGAACTACATATGAAAAAGATAAGAATGAAAAAATCAATAAAGTGAAACATAAATTTATATTAAATGAGTACCCATATAATTCATTGAAAAAATAGGAGACAGAATATTTTAACTACCAACATAATGTAAAAAGCCAAAAAGAAAAAGTTAGTTAGTTTGCTTTTCTGTATATTAAAAACATTTTCGAAAAATATGCTAAACAACTCAAAGAAAAACAAATAATTTTAGCACTAACCATGAAAAATAAATTAAGCAAAATATTAAATATAAATAAATAAAAGAAAAATTGATATCTTACATGAAACAGGAGTCATTTAAAAATTAAAATGTATGTGTCAACAATTGAAATATATATAGGAGAAACAGGAAGAAAAGTATGCAAATTTTTACCAGTTGACATGATGATATAAAAATGGATACCAGCGCGTGACTAAATTGTATCTCAGTACTCTGTATACTAGAAAATTCATGTTATTATTGTGAATTCCTACCACTGAAGGGGGATTGTTAATTGATACAGTTTGAAATGCACATGACGTAAGTACTTCTCTTCGATAATTAAAAAAAAGGACTGTTGAAAAGATCAGTAAATTTTATTATATTCATTATTTTAAAGTGACTTTTCTTTTTAAAATATTTTAAAATTATATTTAAATATACCTTTTTAAAAACTGCAATGTTGATGTAGGATAATTGTTTAATTGTAAAGTTTAATCATTGAAAATTAATAGATTAACTATAATAAAATTAATGCCAGACTAAATTGCGATCACATCTTCATGCATTATATGTAAGCAGTCAAATAAATTATGACAATAACAGTTATTTACTTCATAGTGGCCAAAGGGTGAAAAATAAAGTCAGACATATACAGGACCGACTGTCCACAAAAAATTCCTGGAGAACTGCTCACTTGAATTTGATCCCAGGAGCAGTAGGCTGATAACTTAACTGCCTTGGCCAACTGGACGCCCAATTATAATCTCATAAATCAATCAAATGAGTGACAATAAAAATCAAAATGTCTGTCTCTTATAAGAAACAAAGGAAAGTATTAGTGAGAAATTTAATTAAAAATAGACAGTAAAAACCATAAAGCAAGCTAAATAAATTCTTTTAATTTAACTAAACCTTATCAGGAAAATCTTAAAATTATTTTAATTAGCATTGAATATTTCTAAATTGGCATAATGGTAGAATATAAATTCCAGTAAAATTTTGTATGTCAAAAATGCAAAATCACTGAAGCAATAATAATAAACTTGAGTAATAAAGAAATGTCAACAATTCGTTGCCATATTGAGCCGACGGAAAATGGAAACAAAAATGTATTCAATATCACAATTAATATTTTTCAAAATAAATACATTGCAATATCTCTAATTTTATAGTATCAGATATTTGTATATTATGGATTTATGTACTAACACTTATTTTTTTCCTTAACTTTCACTAATTTTAAATAATAAATATCAAACTTGGCCTTTCTTAAGCACAGGAACCTCAATCTGGGAAGAAGTGATCCACAACTTTAGCTATGCCAGCCAAATTTTAATGTAACATTCCCTTAAAGATCTGCAAGAGGATCATAAAACTTGTTTTCTTAGTTGAATGCCAAACTAAAGGTGTCTGTCTACGTGGTGTCAATTTAGAGATTACGCCTACAGAAAGATTGTGGATCACTTATCAGCCTCATTACAGTAATTAATTTATGTAAAAGTTGTAAAATACAGTAATTAATTTAGAATATTACAATGATGATGATCGCAAAATCGTATCTTTTTTGTCATTTTTCCCCCTATTAAAGAACTTATCAACATTCCCTTTTCATTACAAAACATATGTAGATTGTACTGTACATGTAGCAACAGCCTGAAGTTCTTCAACCTGAAAGGTCCCTACATAAACTATATGTGAAGAAAAGATAAAAGGGTTATGTGAAGTAAAATGTGAAAGGTTTCAATATTTAACATGCAATATTAAAATAATTTTACTTTGGCAACGATTATCTGGCTCTATCCTTTCAAATATACAATCCTAACATTAATAAATTTAAAGGCAATAATAAATTTTGTAAAGGAATGAAATCCATGACATCAGGCACAAACATCAAACAGCACATGCATTTGATTTCCAACTATACCTGTGATTGTAGCTGTTGCAAAGTTGCTTCTATATTATGAACCCTTGTTTCCCAAACAGTAGCTGCCGAAGACAATGATGTTCTCGAGGAAGAATTTACCTTTTGTTGGGATAATTCTCTAGACGGAACGGCTTTCTCTTGGGAACCAATAGTTATCTTCTCTGATTCATTTGTGTTTAAGCTCGATTCAACTGGTGCGCTAGCATTCTTCATGCACGAATTGTATTCTTTCAATCTTGGTAGTTCTGCGGTCTTTTCGTCATCAGTTATCGTATCGTTATTCCTATATTTAGAAAGTCTGGAAGGGGAGTTAAGTAACTCTACATTCACTTCAGCATCGTGAACTAAATTTAATATTTCATTGTTTTTTGAGGAAATTGTAGATTTTTCCATATTTAATATATCTTTTGATGTTTTTCTTTCTGGAGAAAGAACTTTCTGTATTGTATTATCATTTTTTGAATCACTGTGTGAAGTAACACAGACTGCTTCGTCCTTTGATGCTTGAACAATTACGGTGCATGACGATTCGGGAGTTGAACACAAAGAATCACTGGCAACAGCTTTCAGAGATAAATCTGATGCTAAGTTTTCAAGTTTTGGAACTTTTAACTGATTTACAGTTTCATGAACAGAGATTGAATTTTTATTTAAATTTCCATCTTTCTGGTTTCCACTATCTTCATTATTATTATTATTACTACTACAACCTAACTTATTTTTGTTGCTTAGTAAAATACAATTAGTAACTTCTTCCTGAAATATGGATGATGATGTAAGAAAACTGTCTCTAATACTATTGATGAGATTTTCTTCATTTGTTATCCCATGAGCAAGTTTAGAACCAGAAGAATTATTTACCACCTTTTGACTAATACATAAAGTTGGAATTCCACTCGACATGGTCGTACCTACAGAATCATTTTTTCCATTTTCAAGAATGTGAAAACCATTTTCAAGACTCTGGCCATCTCCGGCAAACGAGCCAATCATGCTCTGCCAACCGGAATCGGTATCGGATTCAGAAGCTACCGGGACGCAAATATCTGCACAGTGAACGGCATTAGACGATTTGGAAATTTTCACATCTCCCGGAGATCCAACAGGTGACGTATGAGAGGGAGAAATGGGAGTGAATGGCACTAACGAATTCTTTGCTTTCTCGGATTGTTGAGTAATAGTTGGTCCATTTGGATTTGAAAGCATTTCTTTTTCATCTAATACACATGGAATGTTTTTTTTATCTTCATTTCCTTTATTTGTATCAATGACACACATCAGATTTGTTTCCAATTCTCCTTCTCTAACGATGAGATTCTGATGCTTGATTTCACTAATTTTTTCTAAGCTTTCTTGTATTTGTTCAAGCTGAAATTAAAATTAATCAATTATAAATACAAAAGATTAATGATATTAATTATAAAACTAACTGTTATCACAATTATTACAATTCAATTTCTAAACAGCAGGTTTGAAACAAACCAGACATCTAATTTGCTTCAAAATTATTAAATTAAACTTGATCCAGATTAACAAGCCACTTTTAACATTAAAAAAATTATGCATGTATTCAATAATACAGTAACAAAAAGTTTAAATCTTATAAATAAAAAAAGTATTTTGCTTGTGACACTACTGTAGCATTGTATTGATGTGAAGCATCCATAGGATAGGATAGGATGTTAAAGGAAAGGCCTGACTCAATGGTATAGCCTTGGGAAAGAAAGGGGGATAGGTATGGTAGTAGAGAGTGGGGTGGGTGGGGATGAGGAGGAAAAAAAAAAAAGGGAGGAAAGGAGGGTTGTAGGGCGTCTGCCGGGAACTGAGGAGGTTGCAATTGAAACAGAAGGGACTGCAAGTAGAAAGTAAACAAAAAGGGAGTAAGACGCGACGGTAACCGATTAGGGGGAGTGAGCTACAGGAATAACCATAGCAGCAGGGGACCGGAGAGAGGAGGTAGAGGTTAGTAAGGGATAGGTGTCAGAAAATGATGCACCAAGATACAGGGTATGGCAAGGAAGATACATAGAACGAATGTTGAACATAAAACAGCAGAAATACAAAGACCAGTGGATAAAAATGTAACAGAGGATGAACTGTACAGGATACAGAGATTGTACATAATACGGGGGGAGACGAAATACAGTGGTTATACAATAAGCAAAGAATGTACAGTACATTATACAATGGTAGCCTTATGATAATGGATAAATAAAATATAATGGTTGAACATGATGAGAAAGAGCACGATGATGCCAAAGTTAAACAGGATACAACACACTAGGCTGAATAGGAGCATGGTAACACTGCAAAGAGGATGTGGAATTATGAGTTGCTTAAGAAGGTCTGCTGATAGTTCATAAGATTAAGGTTGTGAACAAAGTTTGTAAAGGCACGGAAGATTTTCCTGTTGTCGATGAAGGTGTTTAGTTTACAGGGCCAGTGGTGCCCGTCTTTTTCCACCAGTTGCCTCAGATGAGAGCGGTGAGTAACGTACTTAGTGCAAGTAAAGATAAGGTGATGGGGGTCATCACCTTCTACACCGCAGTCACACAGACCATTGCCTTTCTTTAAGAAACAAAAAAGGTAGGCCTTAAAGTTACCATGTGCCGTCATAATCTGAGTGAGAGCATGCAAGGTTTCTAGGTGTTTGTTAAACATCCTATTGTTAACATTAGGGATGAATTCATGAGTGATGCGACCGGTGTTGCTTTTATCCCACTCATTTTGCCACCTGTCCATGATGATATTATTAAGTTTGCTACAGAGATAGGACATTGGGAGTGACGAGTGGTTGCAATTCGTTGCAATATCCTTAGCTTTTTTGGCCAAGTGGTCAGCTTTATCATTCCCGACGTTTCCAGAGTGACCTCTTATCCAGTAGAAGTTTATTTTGGTGGAGTCTTCGAGTGCATATATCAGCTTGAGGCTGTTTTCAATTATGGGGAGTTTGACATTTTCATTTTTAATTTGATGGAGGGCAATCCGGCTATCACTGATAATATTGATTGTCCTGTGTTGTAGCCATTGGATATTAGTATGAATATACTTTAATGAGTTGAAGATTGCTAGTGATTCTGCCTGGTTAATAGAGCAGTTTTATGCAGTTTGTATACTGCTTGCCAAAAGTTCCTTTTTGAAGAATCTTCGAGGCATACTGAGGCACCTACATCATCTGACGTTTTCGAGCCGTCGGTAAAGAAGTTGAGGCCGTTTGGGATGTGAAGCATCCATAGACACATTTGTGTTTGAATAGTTTGAATACACAGTATCGTTGAATTTCATTCTTTTCTCTAAACTTTTATTCTTTTTTATTTAAATACTCTCCTATAAACCCATTTCATTCACTTTTATTTAAGAAAATTTTATGCAAGTCTTCAAATTTCTTTCGAGTGATCATAATAAAGTTTATTTTAACACATTAATCTGTGACATCACTGCCTACAGATCAATCCTACAGACTGCCCCACTAAGAATAACATTTTTTTGTCATTTGAGAGAAATTTTTTAACCTTTACAAATACTTCTGTAAAAGTACAATAGAACAAACGTATGTTAAGACAAATAAAACAAAATTGATTTAATTAAGAAAGAATCAAAAGAAAATCAGAGAGAATTCATTGACACTGCAATGGAAACAATTGTCAATGTATATAGTCACAAACTAAAAAAAACTGAATAGTTTTCAAACCTATTAGACATTTCCATTGGTGGATCTATATTTCATACTTTTCTTCAGGTAAACCGATGTTCTTTAATCTTTTCTGCTGGCTTTTACTTTCCTGGCTGTTATGTATACATAACAAGAGAAAGTAACGGAATCATGTAAAAAATTTGACCCTTTGAGTTTTTTGCAAATCTGTACATTTTGAGACCTCCTGAATCAACAAAAGTCAAAAAGACTGGCAAATAAATTCCATGGATGTGTGTGTGTATACACATGCAAGTTATTATTATATATAATAATAATAACAACTCTCCTGTGGTCACCACCTGGTCGTGGTGGGAGAGCCCAGTAATTTTACTGATCCATAGGGCAATGCAGGCTGGAGCACAAGCTCCTGGTAGGGACACCCATGCCAGTAAGGTCTATGGGGAGAAATGAAGCTAAGAGTGACCACACACCCACATTCTGTGGAGATATATATCATGGTAGTAACCAGATCTAAATGTGATACCGGCTCGGACGTCGCCCGGGTTAACAAGGTCCGCGTTCGTGGGTTAGGCAGAGGCTCACGTTCGAAAAATAGGCCACAGTCTCCCTTGGTTACCGGTGGCGAAAGCAGCACCGGCCCAAGCATGGCTACTGCAATGCCCTCAACAGATGTGAGGAATCAACCCAGCCTTGGTGTTTCTGTGGCAATGCATCCACAGACCACAAAGGCTGGAAAACCACGCCAACGGATGAAATGGACAGTAGAAATGAACGAGTTTATCATCCGTAATTATTACATTATCACAAAACTCGAAACAAACATGACAGCATACAGACAACAACTACACCATAAATTCACACAACAATATCCTCACCTCACTGTTACCGAACAAAGGGTTGTTGATCAAAAAAGAACAATTATACACAACAACCTTATCTCACAAACAACACTTGAACTTATCAAACAACAGGTTGCTGATCAAATACATCAACAGACAGAAACATCTAACATTAATGAAGATCATGTAACCTGTCAGGATAATCCAGCAACAAGCATTGATAATAACACACATACAACAATTACCACTAATGATACTACAGACACTTCCTCATCCATCACTGATAACATAGACATGGATTTAGTTAATACGCTCTCACTTATATTTCAGGAAACACTCACTAAATATACAGGCACAGATCCCACACAACGACCACGAATACCAAAAATCAACACGTCAAAGGAAGTAGGAAAAACACTAAATTATGTAAACACTCACTTAATACCACACTACATTCATTCAATTTCTACACTCGCAGACATTCATACATTAGTTTATGCTGGGGCAGTCACAGTAGTGACACACCATGGACTGAAAGTACAATCACAGACAAATACACAGAAAACACAATTCTATCACAAGCCTGCCTGGCAGAGAAGAATAGAAACACAAATAAATGACATTAGACAGCAATTAGGCAGGCTAACACAATACACTAAAAACAACATAACACCCAAATTAAGGAAACAGCTCAAAAACATTTTCAAGAAAATAAAAACACACACAAAACATGAACATCACAACACACGCATTACAGAATACATTGATACACTAAAACAAAAACTTGCTGCCAAAGCACGTAGACTCAAACGATACAAAACATGTACACTACGAAAACAACAAAATAAATTATTTACAAACAATGAAAAACTCTTTTACAGACAAATTAATAACAAAGCAAACACTGATACACAGCACAGTGGCACACCAACAGAAGAAGAACTCACAACATATTGGTCTTCTCTTTGGTCCAGTGCTGTCACGCACAATGCTGATGCAGGCTGGATCGAGGAGGAGAACAGAAACTTGCACAACATACCAACTATGCCCTGTGTTGAAATAAACATACATGATTTCCAATACACTGTTAACAGAACACACAACTGGAAGACACCTGGTGTAGACAACATTCACAATTTCTGGTACAAAAAGTTTACATCACTGCACCAGGAACTAGCTAAACATCTAACACACATCATCATCAATCCACAAGACATGCCAAATTTTCTTACTCAGGGCATCACCTACATGAAACCTAAAAACAACAATACCACAGACCCCACACAATACAGACCAATTACATGTCTTCCAACACTCTACAAATTATTGACATCCTGTATTGCAAACAAAATATACAAACATGTTGAAGAACACGACATTCTAACAGAACAACAAAAAGGTTGTCGTAGAAACCACAGGGGATGCAAAGAACAGTTACTCATAGATTCAGTCATTCTACGGCAAGCACACAGACAACACAGAAACATACACATGGCATATATAGACTACAGAAAAGCATTCGACAGTGTTCCACACAGTTGGCTGCTACATATCCTACACATGTACAAAATACATCCATCACTCATTGCATTCTTTCAAAACACTATGCAGCACTGGAGAACAACACTACATCTCAGGGCCCATAACACTTCCATACAAACAAACCAAATTTTTATTAGGCAAGGAATTTTTCAAGGAGATTCCTTGAGTCCTCTCTGGTTCTGCTTAGCCCTGAACCCATTATCCAACATGTTAAACAACACGCAATATGGTTACAATATCAGACACAAAAAAACAACACAGTTTACACTGTCACATCTCATGTACATGGATGACATAAAACTTTATGCATCCACACAAAAACAACTTCATCAACTCCTACAAATCACACATTCATACACCAAGGACATACAAATGGAATTTGGCCTAGATAAATGCAAAACACTTCACATAGAAAAAGGAATCCTGAAGAAAGAAGATTTTGCACTTGGAAATGGAGACATTATTGAATCCATGGAAGAGGGCGAGTTCTACAAGTATTTAGGATTCCAACAGGCCAAACTAACAGAACATACACAAATAAAGCAAAGATTAATTAAAGAATACCAAAGTAGGTTAAATGCTATTCTCAGAACACAATTAAATGCAAAACACACAGTTAAAGCAATAAACACATATGTCATCCCAGTACTCACATATTCTTTTGGAGTTATACATTGGACTCACACAGATCTTGAGCAACTCCAAAGGAAAACAAGAACAACACTTACTAAGCATAAACATCATCATCCTAAATCCGCCACAGAAAGATTAACCCTTCCACGTAAAGATGGCGGACGTGGCCTGATTGACATAGTTAACCTTCACTACAAACAAATACAGTCACTGCGAGAGTTTTTCTACAAAAAACAAGAAACATCACAATTACATAAAGCAGTAACTCTAGCAGACTCGAATAACACACCATTAAACTTACACTCACATCATATGGACACAACACAACATATAAAAAGCATAGACACCATTAAGCAATCGTGGGCTCGAAAGGCACTCCATGGCAGGCATCCTTATGATCTGGCCCAGGATTTTGTTGACAAAACTGCGTCAAACAGCTGGTTAGCTCGGGGATGCCTCTTTGGGGAGACGGAAGGATTCATGTTTGCCATACAGGATCAGGTCATAAATACTAAAAACTACAGAAAACACATACTCAAAGATGCAACACTCACAAATGACACATGCAGAAAATGTCACATCATGCCAGAAACTATACAACACATCACTTCTGGTTGCAAGCTCTTGGCACAGACAGATTATTTACACAGACATAATCAAGTAGCAAATATAATACACCAAGAGCTTGCAAAGAAACACAAATTAGTAGACATCCACGAACCATACTACAAATACATTCCACAGACAGTATTGGAAAACAACACACACAAAATGTACTACGACAGAGCCATAATCACAGATAAAACAATTTACCACAACAGACCAGACATTACACTCATTGACAAACACAATAAAATCACATACATTATAGACATATCCATTCCAAACACTCACAATATACAAAACGCATGCACTGAAAAAATTAGCAAGTACACAGAACTCGCCCAGGAAATAAGGTATCTGTGAGGATGGAAGGGTGCTTATTGTACCTGTTGTTCTCTCCTCTACAGGTGTCATACCACACACACTACACAAAAGCCTGGGCACATTAGAATTGAATAGAAACATATACATCACACTACAGAGGGCCACTATATTGAATACATGTCATATTGTGAGAAAATTCCTGAATACAGACACACACACACTGATACACTTCTTTAATTTCTGTTTTGGTTACTATGCCTTGACTTTGGTCCAGCATAGTACACAGCCACTGGTGTTAACCGAGTATATCTCACTTAACCCAACATAATAATAATAATTTTGTATGTAAACTAGCATTGCATTTATTGTTTTCAATGCCTGCAAATTGAGCTGAGCACCTAAAATCTCAGCTTAAGTCCATAGCAGAGTTTTCCTGTGATATTCCTCAATAATACAGTCCAACTGGGATTCCACATAGCTTATAACATTCACTGACCCAGACTTCAACATCCATCTCAAATTTGGTCAAAATTATGGTTTCAGAGGAGTTTATTTAAATCCTATGGCACTCGGGTATAAAGAAATGAGCTAGCTGTACAAGCAAAATGCTCAGCTCAATAAATAATGTCACATAATGAAAGTTTTTCTATTTTTGATTAATATACCTTAGTATTATCATGTATGCATAACATAAGCAGCTTTTAAATAAAGTCACTGATCATTTCTGACAGAAACTTTTGTCAGTAAAAATATATAAAATGTTTAATTCTATTTAATAAAATTACGTTGCTTGCTTGTGTTGACTTAACATACCTGCACATGAAGTTTGGAAATATCAGCCGCCTGTACTTTTCTTAGTTCTTTCTCTTGCTGCAGTTCTTCTTGCTGCCTAAAAATTAAAAATTTTATAATTTAACTACATAAAACATACTTCAAATTTATGTAAGTTTTTGGTAATTCAAAAACATAATATAAATTTATTCCCAGATATCTTCAACTACTAATAAAAAAAGAAATTTTGCAGTTGGCAGAGGAAATGCCAAAGAAATATTTGATATTTATTAAAATGCATATCCAAACCAGAGAACAGTTGGATGTCGTATCATTTAATCTGTCCCGGCTCTCATTATAAAACGTGTAAATATAAATAATTACATTTTGTTATCAAATTAAAAAATATGACTAAAAATAAATTTATAAAGTATAAGAATAACTAAAGAATTAATATATACTGTACTGGCCTGAATATAAGTTAACTACCAATTTTGCAATCCCAACTTTTTGAAAAAATTAGGACCTGGAATAAGTTAACCTTTTATTATTAATTTTACTTGCATACAAAAGATTACAAGTTTTTTTAAATGCAATTTACTAAAGTCATCGAAACGATACTTCATTTTCATCTTCATCATTCCCGTTTCATTGCCATCGTGGTCTTCGTCCTGCTCGAACAGTATACAGTCCTTTGTTCTGTCCAGGTTGTTGATAACACATTAAAGTCCTTTATAATTGTGTCATCACCAACAATTTTTCATAATTTTATTGTTAATGAGTCATTTCATTCAATTACATTCAAACAAAATTACCTAATTCTTTAAACATAAGATCAGCAAATAAACGGCCTTAATCTGTTTGAGACAAAATCAACCAAAGGGAAATTTGTTTAACTGGTTTGCTATACAAGTTCTCCTTATAACCTGAGGGATAATAACAATTTTATTTCCAATTACAGAGAAAGAAGAAATTTTAAGAGCTTAAAGCTCGGACACTAAGTAGGCTCTTCCCAGCAAGTCCATTATCAGTCGGCCAGGCCTACTACAATGGGGCAGCCGGATGGTGAGAAACGATCTGACATATCCAAACAGACCATTCCCAAAAATTCCTGAAATTTTTCGACCCATCCAGATTTAATTCTGGGTCCCACAGAGCAGTAAGCTGCTATCTTAAACTACTCACCCATCTGGCTGGCCAATACCAGATAGTAGGCTGCCAAACATATACAATGCACCAGAGAAATAGGCTTTCGTGCATATTTCTTATTAAGTATAGTCATAAAACTGCAAGTACACTTTCTGGAATATACTTCACGTGTATTCTGGAAAGTGTACTTGCAGTTTTATGACTGTACTTAATAAAACAAGCAAAACCAAAACTGTTTGTTTTGTTTTTGCTTGTCTTATTTTTTTACAACTGTCTAAGACACTTCTATAAAGCATTTTATCATATTTCCTCAATGGTCCAGCATGTTGGTCTATCTGGGAGAATGCCAGCATGCTAGTTTATGTGAGGTTTTATATATCCCTTTCTAGAGTGAACATAAAACAAATGAATGAGTTTTTATTTTAAAACTGTTAGCATTAAATCAAAAACTATGATCATATGTTTAATTTCTGCCTTTTGTCCTCTTTCTAACAATATAAAATACTCGTGGAATGCTGAAAGTGCTTTTTTTTATATTTATTTTATTGTAATTTGATCCAAAAACAAAAATAAACATATCAAATTTCAGAAAATCACTATAAATTATCTCAACTTACAAGGATTAACATCCCCTTTGGGTGAAATTTGAGAGAAAGGTATTATTTTTAACATCGTGGTAGATTGTCGGTGCAACCCACACTGATTAACTACTACTACTATCAATAAGCTACTAATTGTTTTACTGTCCTGTAAACAAAAACTCTCTTCCTGATTTTAAATTCGTTAAATTATGCTATTATTTTATTGTACTCCAAAGAATGTTTTCTTTAACATTTATTTAACAACTAGTTTTGTTACATGTGATTAATTTTATTTTTTGCAGTTTAACTGACATGCCAGTGACCCCAGGGTTTCTAGTATGTTAGTCTCTTCCAATTTATATGCAGCGTCTGGTCAATTCACAAAAATATGCTAATAAAGGCCATATCAATTATATAAATTAATAATTACAACAGAAATTTACACTTTACAACAGAACAAATTTCATGGTAAATTTTCACTAATCTTCCCTCAATTTTTGATGATTGGTCAATTAGTAGATGCCTACAAGTAAAATAAAATTTCTGTAGAAATTATCAAAATCGACTGATTATGTTGAATACAATAAAAACAGACTGTTTCTAAACATTTGACTAATCTATTAGACCAAACACTTAATTTTTTTTCATTGTGGACTGCAAGTATGACAGGTCACAATTTGGCTGGTGTTTAACATCACTAAACAATAGACACACTGAATTTTACTGTTAGTTTAACTCTGTACTCATATCACAGACAGTTATCAACAGTAAAGAAAGTGTTAATCAGACTCAAATATAGATTGAGAGTAATTTTTCGTCCCTTTAAAACTGGGAAAAAACATCAACTAATATTTGGGCCAATTTGGTATTTAAAAAATACAAATAAATGAACTGTTTTCTGTTTTTTACAAAATTTCATATTTTAACTGTTAATCAATAGAAATTCCTCTTAGTGCTCTCCGAGTGAAAATCCATATCCATAATTCCTAAAATAAACTCAAGGGAGACTAAAAAACATGATTTATTACAGTGGATTCACTCAATAGCATCCTGTTGGTGGCCTGTCAAAAACAGATGTTATATCAAATGGTCATTATGTCAAATTTTTGCAATATTTTCCAATTTCGATGAAAAGACCATCAATTACATCATATAATCTCATGCATATTTAAATAAAATAATCCCAAAACTTAAAAAGAATTCTTCAAAGTTATGTTATTTAATGAAATTAATTAAAAAAGTAAAAACAGACAACACTACATTATTGGAATTATCATTGTGTCTTTTCAGAAACTTATACATCATATTTATGTATTGTCATTTACATGGGTGTCATGTGGTATAACTTATTCAATGAACAAGTTCTTACCTATTACACTCTCAACATGTGTTGCTATTATAAACTATAAACTGAAACAAGGCACACAGAATAAGTTACCTGTAATTCATTGGAATAAATAGTTCAAAGGTCAGCTATCCAATCATGTGCTGCAATTGAAACAAAGTTTTTGCCTTAATTGGCTGCACGGAAACTTTAGAATAACATAAGAAAAAACATTGTATTCTATTTCTAGAGTATTCTGACAGTACTTTGTTAATTCAATGTACTGAAACGTAACTCTAACAAGGTTTGATCACTTACATGATTATTATATTGATAATAAAATAGTATTATATATGCTTGTGGAATCATCTCTATTAGTCATTACATCATAGTGAGTTGCTAAATCAAGGCCTCCCATGAAACAAGTCTATTATATTAGTATTTTTTAATAAAACAAATTAATTCTTTACCTCAAAACGATATTATGAAGAAATTGAATACTATCTTCCATTCTTCTTAATCGAATTTCTTGTCGCGCACCATAAACTGCGGGATTAAAGTGACGTGCATAATAGCCTCGCCATGTTGACTGTATTTTAATTACAGCCTTTTCCATCTTTTTCAGTTTTTGAGCATTAAGCTTTTCCTGTTGTTGAGTAACACAGATAACATTATCTGATATACTTTTCTTAATGGGGCTTCTACTAGCTCGAGAACCTATTATTGGAGAATTACAAGGTGACGGAATAAGCGAACCACTTTGTAAAATCCTGTTAACATTCCTTCTGTTTTCATTACAAACATTATTATTTACTGATGATGGAGTTTTAGATCTTGAGGGATCAGAATGGATGGGAGTTTGACTGTATGAATGTCTAAGTGATGTACAATTGGAATGCCTAGTAGTTTTTTCGGTCGATTGCTTTCTTTGTCTTAAAGGAGATTGAATTCCAGTTGCTTTGTATGGCCAACCACATTCTTCTGATGTATCACTTTCACTATTATGTCGTGCATGAAGAGCTCTTCTACATTCTGTATCCTGGGGAGAACTTCCTCTCGAAGAACTCACTCTACTTTTCCATTGAGCACGTGGTGTTCTTGGTCGTCTTCCAGTTGCAGGAGATGACGGAGAATGAGTACTGGATCTTTTAATTGATATTTTGCGGACAGGTGTCGTATTAGAAACAACATTGCTTAAATACGATCCCGAAATACTATTTACAGATTTGATCATTTCTATGTTATGACTTGGACGAATGATTCTATCTTCATATGACTGAAAACAACTTTTCAACATTTCGGTCGTCGGAATTTGTTCAATTGTAACAGGACTTTTGGCTGTTGAAAATATTGTTCTTTCTTGTTTGTTGGAATTAATTTTGTTATTCTCTAACTGAGAAAGTTCATTACTTGTAACAGCTTGTTCATTTTTTTGTAACTTATCTGGCAAAAAACCATTTTCCGACGAATTATGAACGTTCACTCGAGACTCTACTTAAAAATAAATGTTCATTAGAAATACTTAAAAACTTAGATCTAAACAATTTCAAGCATAATCTAAACAAACCTCTGTCCTGTGAAGAAAGTTTTGGTGACATGTGGCTTTTGTCATCGGAGGATTGTAATTGTTCTCGTAAAGGTGACTGCTGAGTCCATTTCCTTTGCTCTTTTGGAGAGTTTGACATCTCATGCAGTAATTCTTCTCTATGCTGTCTTTGCATTCTTAGGATTCTTGTTAAACGTTCTTCTTCTTCAACTATCAACTATATTATTATAAAACTTTTAAAAACGCATTTAGATAACAAATTTTATTAGTGGTATTTTTACAAATACATTATAAAATAACAGTATAATTTAACTTTTTCAGCTTCAATTTTTTAATCAAAATAGTGTTATAAGCTTAAAGACTGTTTACAGCTTTGACAAACAAAAATACATTTTGAATTTATAACTATAGTAAGATTCTCAATAGTTTGAGTTTCCAATACCAGTGAGGTGCAAAATTATAAGCCACTGTAATTTTTGAAATTTTGTTTTGAATTATTTAGAGTAGATAGATGAAATTTTACATAACTGTTAACATCATCTTCTAACAACACATATCAAATACCAACCTGATTGATTAATCCAAACATACGTTATGCAAAAATAGATATTTCACAGTGGTGCAAAATTATGCACCACTGTGAAATATCTATTTTTGCATAACGTATGTTTGGATTAATCAAATACGTACAAGTATATTACTATGGTAAGAATATACAAATTTTTAATGCGTAATGCTGAATGTAAATCAATACTGCATTTTTCTTTCCTTAAAAAGCAGCATGTAAGTTACAGCTTAAACTTTAACCACATTTTTAACTATGCCATGACAAAAGGTGCTAACTGACTTTGGAAAAGGTTTACACTCAACAAGTCAACAAGTGAAATATCTTCTACCATTCAATGCTATAGAGATGTCGTAACAAAATATAACAACAATCTAAACAGTTATCACAGTAAGAAATGAAGTGGAAGGTCATCTTCACCTTCAAGCCTTGACAAAACAAAAAAACAATTTGAGGAGCTGCTAGTAACAGAAATATTACTGCAAACCAAATTCTGCTTCAAAATAGACTATTGGAAGAGTGCTTTGCTCATCTTCTAGTCTAAAATATTCAAACAAGAAGCCCAACCCTGTCTGAAAGTTCACTATAAGATAGCAAGAATAGAATGAGCAAAGACAAAGATGAGTGGACAGCTGAGTGACAAGAAATCATTTTTGGTGATGTCTCTGATGGATTGGCACGACATCAGAAAAGAAGAGCAAGTTTATTTTAAGTAAATCCAAGACCTGGATCAGTATGATTTGGGAAGCTTGGAAAATCTGAAATTGCCTTTCTAAATCAGTGGATAATGCAACAGCATATCAAAAAGTGCTAGCAGAACATATCTTTTCTAGTGGCAAAAAATCAGAAGAGCAAAACAGAAATTCCAACATGACGATGCGCCCGTACATACTGCTATAAGTGATGTTCGAAGCAAACGGTGGTTCGCATCAAACATCAGTATAATTGACTAGCCAGCATTCTTGCCTGACCCAAACCCTATCAAAAATCTATGGGGCATCAAAATGAAAGACAGTTCTAAACAGTTAGTGTGTTGAAATTAGCCATCATAAGAGAGCATAATAAGAGGCAGAGATCAGTGTTAGAGGACTGAAAAATTTAATTATTTCAATGCCAAAGGGTATATTTGCAATTATTTCCAAACATGGAAAATCAATTAATTACTAATTAAATATCAAGTAATTTAGCATAGTTATAGGCAAGTAATTAATATTTTAATATTAATCACTTAAATAATAACTACTTTAATATTATTTACAGATAAAATATTTTAATAATTAATTTATAATGTTCTAGAAGAAAAAAATTGGCCCGAAACAAGACTCAAACCTATAACTCACGCTTACCATGCAGAAACATTGCCAGTTATGCTACCCAGACCTCTGTCCAATCTTTGCTTCCAGAATTATAACTAAATTTATTGAAAGATGGCACCTAATGCTTACCTCTAAGCCAATTACTTGACATTTAATTAGTAATTAGTAGCAATAATACAGCCCAATGTAATTTGGCAATCATTTAGCATTAACCTAAGAGTCAAGTTTATGGATGTTTATATTTATAATTCAAATCAAGTGTGATGAGACATCATATACTAAAATTGTAAGCACAATGAAAGGTCTAAGGCTGCATTCATACTGCTGACGACAATGACCACAGATACTAAATAACAATGACTTATCTTTCATTGTATTGGTTCATCTCCAAAGCATTCACATTGTTCATTAATTTCGTCTTAGAGCATGCACAATTTACATTAGGAATTCTGTGCATTATTCTGTGAAATTTACACTTTAGACTGGACTTCTCTAGTTTAAAAATGGACATGAAGAATAAAATGTTAATTTTTCAATGTCGACAGCAAATTTATTACTTTTGTTAAGGAAAACACCAAAAGGAAGATTGGTAGTGGATCAGAACTATTCATCTTAAGAGAAAAACACAAGGCAATTTCTATGCTTTCGTCCAAGAATTATGATTAAAATACATGAAAAAATTTTAAAATTATTTTTGTATACCTCCAAATACTTTTGACGTCTATTAATAATTTAAGCTTTGTAGGGCCTCCTCTTTCTTCAACACAAGAGATTAGCAATTCCACCATCTTGTTCAAAGAATTGTGGGAAGTTCACATTGATTGACCAATACCATTACGACAACAACAAATGTTGAATCTCGGCTAACTTTCGAGCAATGAATGACTAAGACAAAAGATCAACAATGACGACTAGTGTGAACATTTTACAGACAAAAACTGATGACAACAATAAAAACATCAGTTTTTGTCATTGTCGTCAGCAGTGTGAACACAGCGTAACATTGGCTTTCAAGTTATTGCATTGTGAAATGATATAGTTGCCAGATACTTCCAAACATGGTGACCATTTGCCCTGTATTGTACAGGATAATGTATTTTAAGCCAATAAAATAAACATGTAATTTTTTATGCCTTTACTTATTATTGTTTTCCAATATTCTATATGTTATACATTAAATTTTCGATAGTTCAAAATTGTCTCTTTCCCTATCGGCTCAGACTATCAAGACTCTACTGTATATCTATAAACTTTATTTACCTGACTTAGTACATATTTAATTATGCTTTTTGGTTATAATTAAACATATGTGGAATGGATTGGATATTAATTAAAACTGAAATACATGTTTTTAATTAAATTTAGTTTGATTTTTGTGAAACCGTGTTGTATTATTCTTAGAAGTGTCAAACACAAAATCGTGTTAATAACAACCACATGGCTTTTTTCCACCTTTATTTAGTTGATACAGTACACGTTTCGGGCCCTATGCCCCTCATCAGTCAACTAAATTAATATAAAATAATGTATACAGCGTTTTTACCAACAAGTTATATAAACATTTACACATATATAACATACCAGTTCTTCCCCCAGTATGGCACTTGTACACGGTAAGTTTGGACATTACAAACTCCAGGATAAAAGTTATAAAATTCTTGTACATCTATTTTAAGTTAAAAAGTACAACTACAGTCAAACCTGTTTTTATGCGCTCTTTTTATGTGCGATTTTTATTTGTGCAATTTTTTTAATGCGAATTTTTAATTTGTGCGGTATAGTTGGCGACTAGTCTCGTGCGATTCGTCATGTCTCACGTTGACTTATTATAGCTAAATAAACTTATTATAGCATAAATGCACTTATTACAGTAATATTATTGCATGAATATGCGAAAAATGAAATTATTTACTTTTTATGTCAACAAAACACCACCTGGACAAACATATGTAAAACAGACGATAGACCAGACGATGCAGTCAAGTGCTAACATCTGTTGTCAATAAATTCTATTTAGTACGAGTTTTGAGTTATTTTCTATGTGAGACTTTTTTTATGCGGTCCCTATTGACCACATAAAAAAAATATTTTTTTAATTGTGTTGCGAAAACTATTTTTTATAGCCCCTCGTGAAGTTTCGTGCAGATTTTTTTAATGCGTTTTTTTTAATGCGGTCCCTATCCCCCGCATAAAAACAGGTTTGACTGTATTTAATATAACAATAAATTTAAATTAACTATGGATAACACTGGGACAAGTTCCTACCATTTGTTCTTTTGTATTTCTTAGTAGAGATGGTTAATGCACAGTACATTTCCAAAGGTCGTTCGAGCACTTTGGCTCGTTTATGTTGAAACAGATTCCAGAAAATTTCTTTAGAGACAAATCTGTAGACAAACTTTTGGGTATAAGTTTTTGTCTGAACTTTCCTCTGTTGAACGTTGTTTAGGTTGTGTGACAGTTGAAATTTGCATAACTACATGTAGGGGTTGAAACAAAGTAAGCCCCCTGGTGGTATTTTTTGGTAAAATATTAAGATTTATTGTATTTTTAACTAAATATTAAGATTTATAGTATATTTAACCAGTTTTTGTTTATATTTATACTTGTATTTTTATTTATACAATTTTCTGAGTTAATTATAGCAAGACTTTCTTTAAACTTTCTATTATATATGTCTTTTTCTTTATACAGAATTTTGGTGTTGTCCTTGTCAATATTACAATTATTTATTAAGCAGTGGTCGTGAAAAACAGATTGCATCCTTTGGTGCTTCATATCAGCTATATGTTCTTTTATTCGTATTTTTAATTTCCGTTTTGTTTCACCAATGTAGGTATGTGAGTCTTTGCAAGTACATGGTATTTCATAAACGACATTTTTGGATTCTTCAATGTTTTCTAGCCATGTGGTTGTTATTAACACGATTTTGTGTTTGACACTTCTAAATTTAGTTTGTTCTGAATATAAGTCAAACACATTCGTTAATTACTTTTGACTTTGACAAGCTGACTAAAACTTAATAAGAAATTTGGAATTAAATGTTACTCTTTATTAGTTACTTAAATTTATATAACAAACATATATATCATACTTGATCGGCTGTTGTTAGTGGACAAACTTGAGACAGATATTCTACTAGTTCAATATGTTCTCCTGGCTGAAAATGTCGACCTTTTCCTTGACTATATAACCATTCAGCTTTTAAACTGTTATAAAAAAATCATTAAAAAAATTCCATTAAATTTTTTAAATATAAATCTTCCCATTTTTCATTTTAACTTTTATATAAACTCACCTTTCTTTCTGAGTAACTACAAATCCGTCAAGTAATCTTATACCTAAACACCAGTTGACAACAAATGGTCTATAATCAAATCCTCTTCATAAAGTTAAGAAAATAAATTTATTAGTCTTTCAAATGTAAACATGAAATCAAATCAGCTTCCTCAAGATGAATTAAACTGATTAATGGTTTAATTTTAATTTTTATTATTATATATTATAAACATAATTCTCAAAAATACTAAATAAAATAGTCTACATATAAAAATAATAAGCAGATACATTTGTTCATTTTCTTATAAAACTGTAAAAATTTGAATAAAATATATTCCTGTATTCAATATAAATATATTGGAATGATGATTACAAGTATTGCATTTTTGAAAATATTCAAAGCAAATCTAAATTATCAAAGTAAAAGGATACGCTAATTGTCCCGTCATCAATATTGCTGGATTATTGGCAATAGCTAATTGTTCAAGACACGGCAGCCCATACAGATAAGATATCTGTAATACAAATATGTTTGTCAATTAATTTACCATCACAATCAAATTTTATGTAACTTAGTCAATAAATCATATTAATATATAACCTTTAATACATAGAAAGCATTAAAAAGTTTAATAAAATCGTTTTGAAAAAAATGTTCCTTACCATTATCAAAATGTTGCAATACAAATCATTAAATCAGCAATATTCACTGAATTTGTAACAATATACAAAAATTACATAGAATAAAAACTGTGTGAAGAAAATCTAACATTCATACATTCTTTTAATTACATAATACTTATGAGTTAGTGTGAGAAATGTAAGCATGTATAAAAAATAAACATAAGGATAACAGCTGGCTAGCTAATTTAATTCATATTGAAGCAATTTTTGCCATTAAAATTATATTTGCCTATAATTAATTCTCAAAACTTAATAAAGTAAATATTAAAAAAAATATTTCATTGACAGGTTACATTACAGATTGAATGCATTTAATGCTCAAGAATGTTTATAAAACTATTTTATACAATTTTCATTGCAATTTCTTAAAAACTGAAATACTAATGTAATTAACCTTTCAGCAGTGGGAGAGTCAGGTATGGTTCTATCCCTTAGTAGTGGAGAATATACCCGAAAAATTTTTAAAGTATTTTTTCACGCAATTTTTCTCATTTCCGTTTTAGAAAAAGTATTTGTAAACAGTTATGTCTAGTAAAGAAAAGTCATTTTTTTATTGTTACATAATTCATTTTTTATGTGAATTTTTTTTGCGGTAGTTTTTGGCTAGATTTTGGTTATACCCCCAAAAGAATTTAACATATACATACGTCCCTCACCACTGCCACATGATCGCCCTCGACGTATATATACGTCCCTCACTGCTGAGTGGTTAATATTTTATTTTACAGTAGATATTTGTTAGATTTCTTGTAATCTTATAGAGAATAAGAATAGTTAGCAACATTATTCATAAATGTAATTATTTAAACTTGTAATTTAATTTAATTACAACTAACTTCTATTGAACATGAAAATGTATTCTAAGAGATAATGTTTAAAGTAGTCAATAACAAATACCAATTTGGCCAACATGCTAACTGAACAATGCATCAGACACTATTAAATAATGCATCTAATACATTACTGAATTTAGGTACTCTAAATGTCAGTATTTGTGTTTTAGCTGTATATTTTAGTTGATTTTCTAGTTATAATTTTATTAAAATATTGTAAACATACCATTTATGCGATCAGCTCTAAACATTATAAAATCTATTGTTTATGCACAAGATTCAAAAGTAAATCTTACATTAAAAATAATAGAATTACATATATAAAAACAAATGTAATTAGAACTAAATGTAAAATTACAAAGAAAACCACATTCTTAAAAATAATTACTTAAGCAAATCAAGCAAAGCTTGTTAAACAAAATATTTTTTTTTGGTTCACTAAAATATATATATACTATAAAACCGGAGAAAACAAAACTACCTTTAAACTCCAGCAAATCAACAACTTTTAATAAATAAACATTTTCAACCATGTTAAACAGTTATCATCAGGTTTATCTCATTCAGATTTAATAAAATATATATACTAAAACATATCTTCAAAATTTATGGAATTCCATCTACAATTTGCTTTCAGAATTTGATGTGTCATCCATGATAACACACAAATTATTTAAAACATAACAAAAATATTACAGGCATGCTATTTCAACTATATCCAATAATACATTAAAAAATTACAATAACTAATGTGGTGGACATCAATTCTGACAAGGTTTCATAGGGTGATTTGATGTGTTTGAGATAATTTCTACATTCTTGTAACTGATTATATTGTTGAATTGGGATTTTTGTAAATTTAGTCTCTTTTCATGTGTGTTATAATTGGCTGCACTTCAAGCCAGTTATTCAGTCTGGCCTCATTAAAACTGACTTCAACTTCATCATTCATGGTGTAAGCTGTTAGTGCGATGATGTTTTTCTTTGTTGTCGCCTTGTGTTCTTTCATTCTTGCAGTTAAGGATTGTGAGGTTGCACTATATACTCCAACCTGGTACATCTGTGGTCCTTTAATGGGCTGATGTATATCCCTGGAAGTCATATTTTTGTCAGGAGAGGGTCTTTGCCATTTCTTAATATTAGTTATATATTGTACGACTTCTTTTATAACTCATCTTGCACTTATTGACCGAGGCTATTTCTTTGTATATTTTTCTTCCAGTTTAGTTTTATACTTCATTATTTTGAAATCTCACATCTGTACTGTGTGGTGTGCTATCGGGTATGTTTTATATTTCTTGATTAGCCTCCCTTTTTTTTCTTTCTTGGAGTACCTATGTTCAACTGCAATTTACCTGATGTACTTAAACTCCATAATTTTGCCAAGAATATTGGAGCAGTGTGTTATTGCTCTTCTGATCAGTGTTATGAATGTCACAATTTTGAAGGTGTAAGAGTACTGAGACTCTACTGGTGTGAAAAGTGGATGGTGGAATGGTTTTCTGTAGACACTTGTGGGGATCAGGCCACTCTACATTATGAGCTGCACATCCCAGAAATGGAATGTATTGTGACCTTTCTGTTCAAGTATTATGTGTAGGCCATACAGATTGTCAGTAATGTCTTTCAGGATCTTCAGAGGTCAGGTTTTTGGTGCCAGGTAATCAGGACATTGTCCACATATCTAGTATATAATACTATATGTTGGGAGTAAGTAAGATACTATCCTCTACACTCTAATAATCAACTAATAACACTTATGTAAATAGGAGTCACAACCCAGGGTTCCTATCTGTGAGTAGATCCCTACAGCCTACATCACAAATAGGAAGTTTTGTCTGAAAGCCAGTGGGTGTAAAGTGAACCCTAAAATTTGAATACAAGTTAATGCCATGATCATTAATGGCAAAAGGAAACATCAGTAAAAGCTAGTCAAATAAAATTTGATGAATCAGCCTGTTATTTGAGAAAATGTATGTAGTACTGAATATATGAATTGACATTTTTACCTGTATCAGAATGCCGGTCCCTAAAATTTCTTTTAATATAAAAATTACTTTTGATCAAATTTATTGTATTATACATTTATTATAAGTACAAAGTCTTTTACCTTATACACAATTTTGTATTAGTGTATTTTTATATAAATACATTAACTTTAACTTAAGCCTTAACTAGTATTAAATAAATTAGAAAATCAATCAGTAGGATACCAAAATGAATGTATGTTTTTCTTATGAAAGAGCACTAAATTAGTGAAAAAATAAACATAAGAAATTGGTTTAAATATTTTCAGCCATTCCTTACAATAGTGGTAAATAAATATATATATAATTTATGAAATTTATATTTAAGTTTGTTTATGTTTATATACAAATTAGTTCTTTTTAATTTAAATTTTAAGAGTAAATGATTTTAAAAAGTAACAAAGTAGAAAATATAACTGTTTAAAATTAATTCTTACCTCATTTAAATCTGTTATACAATTATCTGCTAAAGAAAGAGAACATAATGAATGTGGAAAGAATGTAGATGCATTCTGTAATGTTGTGATTTTATTTCCATCTACATTAAGTGTCTGTGAACGAAAAGAATTTACATTATAAATTCTTCAGATATATAAAAATTATATTTAAATAATACATATAATCATATTCATACCAAATTTCAAATATTAACAATGTACAATATAATAATAATATGTGAAATTAAATTGATTCTTAATTACCTGAAGTTTTGTGAGATAAGATAAATCAGTCAAAGCTGATATTATGTTCTTTGATAAATCTATATGAGTCAAATTTATACAATGCTGAAGACTCTGCACACACTAAAAAAAATTGATATAGAAATATTGTATTAAAGCATATTTTAAAATATTTTCAAATATATAAAATTAATTTTTTTAACGAGTCATTTCATTCCTTTACATTCAAACATAATTATTTAAATACAACAGATTGATTATTTGAATATTTATAATTATTTTTTAACTCTTTCCATCCTACAGGCACTAAAAGGACATTTTTAGCAAGCCTATTCTGGGTTTGGCCAGTCCTACAATGAGCAGCTGGGTGGTAAGGGACAGAGCCTCACTTATCTGGACAGACCAAAAAATTCCAGGGTTTTTCAACCCATCCAGATTCAATCCTGATAGGTTGCCATCCTAACTGCTCAGCCGTCCAGCCCGATATTTACAATTTATAACAGTTATAGATTTTATATCATTCAAGAAATTAAATAATCAAACTTTTAATCTGGATTTTTTGTTTTTCACTTTCTTCCAATGGGTACTAAGAGAGTCTTTTTTCCAAGCCTTACTATCCTGTCGTAACAGATGGGACTGGACATATCTGGACAAACCATCAAAGGAAAGTTCCTAGTCGCTAACCCAGATTGATGCCAAGTCCCTAGAGTGACAGGCTGCCTTTACCACTTCATCTACCCCACTGTAGTCTGAATATTTTCAAGAATTTACAACAAATATTTATTTTTCTAAACTTGATAACTTTTTTTAAAAAAAACAAAAAAACTATATCAAATTTTGAAAAAATTCATATAACATGGTTTCTTTTAATAAGATTGTTTATACTGAGTGATGTAGAAGTCCTTTGACATAGCAGCCATTTATGGCTCATTTATTTTGTGGAAGGTCTACAATGCAGAGGAGCAGAGTGTTTTGAAGTATTTGTTTCAGGTATAATTAGATGTTGACTTCCATCAATAAAGGGATTACAGGACATATTCACAACAAACATACAGTTCAAGGTTCACTTGGAAATAAGCTTCAACTGCAATGTGCAGATTTTATTGTATCCTATATATGCAATTATGGCTGTTTACACGTCATTTAAATGAAATGATGCATTTTAACTGAATATGATGTTGTGGACTAGTTCATCTACCATCTGATGCTATCAAAAACTATTCATAAAATCCCTGCTCTATGCTGACATAGTATATAAATGGAATTCTTCCTCTATGTAAAACACTTTGACAACTCACACCTGCTTCAATTGTTCATTTTTGACATCACTTCAAATGGCTAGCATGTCAAAGGACTTCCAATTGCCTGGTATATCTAAATAAATATTGTACTTTCTCACCATACCGGGCTGTATCAATTCAACACAGAACGCACAACCAATAACCGGAGTAAAATTTCAAAACGGCAAATGTTAAAAAACCTTTAAATTAAAGAATCCAGTTCCGACGGAAGAAACAAATTAAGCCTGAGGAAGAGCCCAGGAAAGGCATCAAAAACATTTGCCGTTTTGAAATTTTCATGCCGGTTATTGGTTGCGCGTTCTGTGTGTTGGACTAAATAAATATTTCACAAGCAACTATAAATTAAAATTTCAAACTTACCTTAATATTATTTCTGGATAAATTCAATACTGATAATTGAGTAAGTTCTTTCAAGCCTATTAAAAATAAGTTTCATATAATGTAGTATTTCAATGAAAAACAGTTAAGAAAAAGTTGAGAGAAAATAGTCGTATAATTGTGATAAATTTTAAAAAATTAATGGTATTTGTTACACAATTCAAAATTTATGAAATCAATTTTTAAATGTTTAACTCTTAGCTACATAACAATCCTGCATAAATACAGTCACGCTGGAGTTGTGGAATAACAAAGGTGAGCAGCATTTATCAATATCTCACTACAGTGACAAAACAAGTCACTGGCCCAGTTGGATTCTTCAAAAATGTATGGACCAATTATGAACAAGGCAGTAAAACCACATCCGCATTGTGACTTTCCATGGCTGCAAGGAAATCTGATCAAACACGAGAGGTCTCAGTAACCAAAAATCAACAACTGTGTGTATTGACAATGTCAGTCAGATAAAAATGTGCTTTCATTGCTCCATAGGGTATTATAAGGCCATGCACCATCCACTTCCATCTGAGCTAGAAACAGGTGGGAAAAACCCAGGTACATTTCCAATCTTCTAAAAGCAGCTGTTGGATGTGGCTAATCTTGTAAAGGAAACACTTCAGCACTTTGCACATGACTTTCCACATAGCACATCTAGTTGCCTAAATTTTGCCTGAACACCATTTTTCCCCTAGTGGAAAAAATCTGAAGTAAAAACTTTTATTACAAAATTGAAATTCCATGGTACAAATAGTATGTACTGTACACCAATTGTGGTTGAGATTGGCCAAACAGATTTTTTTCACAATCAACCTCAAAATACTTCTACTTTATAATGTGTTCAAAGCTTCTTGTCCTATTCAATTGTTATACTTCTTAAATTTCTCAACTTGACAAATGTAGGATTTATCATACAGGACATCCTGAATGATAAGTCCAATATTTTTCAAGTTGAGAAATTTAAGTACACCTCTACTTTAACTATGACTACCTGGTACTTTTGATAGACAATGAGTATGATCTTGGACTTTAAAGTAATGCTAAAGATATTTTTTGTACAGTAAGAAATTTATTTACCTGTACAACAAACATCTTTAAAAAAAAACATGTAAAATCCTTTGCACATAGCAAATACATTCATCTGCCACCATAATTTCCCCAAACCACCTAAGGCATGCATAACCTATATCCATGTCTCACCTTAATTCTCTCCTGTTCATTTTCTGTGCATTAATTCATGCTTTAATTATTATTGTTAGACATGCTTATCAAAATTTGTATCTTAAAAACCAATAAGTTTACAAGAATTGGCTCCTCTCTATATTATAATTCTCAGGAAATTATTTAGAATTTTGTTTAGAAATAGACTCAATTTTTTCTATTTTATTATTCTATAGCAAATAGAAGCTAAGTGAAAGACTCTCAATCCTCTAAACTATAAAAATTTTCTCTTTAATAATTTTGATTTTTTTAGCATTTATTATTAGTGTTATTATATACACTCCCCAAAAGTGAAATCACAACAGCACAAAGAAATGTGCATAGCCACATGAACATTGCAGGACCAGTAAAGGTAACAGAGATATGTAACAGACACCTGTTTATTCAGTAACAAATATGACCCCCATGGGCAACAATACAGGCCACTATCAGTGCCTGTAAGGCATACTAGTAAGGCGTACTATCATCAGATGATTAATGGTTGACTGAGATATTCCTTGCCAAGCTGTATCCACTACAGTGTGCATGTTGTTTATAATATGTGGTGGTGGTTCCAGGTGCATCTCTGGTGCTGTCAGAGCACCAGAGATGTGCACCAGAGCTATCCAGTGATCAAACATAAAGCCTCCCCAAACCATGATGCCCGATATGAAGCTGGTATGATGTTCGGTGAAAAAGGCTGCCACGTAGCATTCCCCAGGATACCGCCACACCCATCCATAAAAATCATTCCACCACAGACAAAAGCGAGATTCATCAATAAACAAATATCTGATGCCATTCAGTGGCCCAGTTGCAAGGATGACATCATGCGAAGCATGCAGCCCTGTGTTGGGAGGTTAACAGCACCCTGGTTGCTGGTTGCCATACTTGCAGCCCGACTTCATGCAACCTATTGCAAATGGTTTGAGTGGGCACAGATGCACCTGTTGATAGCAACAGACAGCTTCAGATGTCATGTCATAACAAACAGGTCCCAACAGGCCATTCAGTGAATCTGCCAGTCTGCTCACTCTGTCATGCGCTGGTTCAATCCACTCCCTCTTCAGTATGTTCATAGATGTTTCTGTGTCCAGCATGTCACACATTGCTGGATAGTACTCACATCATGCCCAACATGTGTGACAACTGAATGCATCAACAAACTGAGGTTACACAACTCCAGGATATGGTCTCGTTCCCCAGCCATTAACTAATGGTATTCAGTTCACTGTTGTCTCCAAAGAATTTTCTGCATTTCTTCAAAAGTTTGGCTGTCAATGAACCACTGCTGATAGCATTTATGGCCTGAAACTGGATACCACAACCTAATGCATACACAAACCTAATCATTTGCTTATTCTGTCACCTCTACCAGTCCTGCAATTTGCATTTGGCTAGGCACATTCCTTCATGTTGTTGCAATTTTACTTTTGAATAGTGCATGTACAGTCTGTCAATATAAGATGGACTTTTCAAGATCTATTTTGATGAGCAGTTAGTGTCATTGATGAGTAAGACACACGGATCAATAATTGCAGTGTTAGTAAACTGTAAATTGTTATGCTTTTTGTCACTGTAAAGTAAATTTTGATGTCTAAAATAGTTATACAGAGTGTCCAAAAAGTTACTGTGCAGTGGAAAAGGTTTAAGTAAGGTTTTATTAAAAGTAAAATTTTGTGTGCAATGCAATTTCTC
Source organism: Centruroides vittatus (assembly GCF_030686945.1). Taxonomy (NCBI): domain Eukaryota; kingdom Metazoa; phylum Arthropoda; class Arachnida; order Scorpiones; family Buthidae; genus Centruroides; species Centruroides vittatus. The sequence continues at coordinate 1,697,683 of NW_027122720.1, read as the reverse complement.
CTACAGCAGATGTTGGAAATGTTCCCCAGAGATCCCAAAATCTGGAAAGTGAGATCCAAAGGCCTAGCGAGCCAGATTCCACAGGAAATTATGTGATCAGCAAAGAAATCTTCCAAAAACTGTAATCTAAAACCCAGATGATCTGTGAGCAAGCACTAATGCAATCTACTGTAAAGTGAAAATGCAAGCCATGCAACTTATCAGTCTTGTATGTAATGCCACACAAATAACTTTAATGTCATTACAAATTTCTCACTGCAAAACTTTTCACACCTTGTACTGTACATGTTTAAAACAATAACTTTAACTTGATTGCATAATGTTTTCATGTTACTTTCTTCCATTCTGCTAATGAAATTGAAACTAAAAATAAAATTGTTACCATTTTATTTTTTTAACTTTATAATGTAAATACCACTTGCCAATACCATGATAGTCTGAAGTTCACTATGGATTCTGCTGTCCAGACACAATACTCCCATGCAGCTACAAACCAATACACTGTGGAACAAGTACAGTACAATGCATAAGGAAGCACAATGCACAACAGTGGTGATGATGATGACAAGAATACTATTTGTATCTTTATATTTCAAACTTAAAAACTGCAGTGAAGGAGATATGCCAAAAACTAAACAGGAAACAAACAAGTATCCTTGACTACTTTCAAAAGACAATTTAAGTTTATTATGTTTGCATAAAACATGTCTAGAGGTGTTGATCATTAGACTGTACAGTCACGGACCAAAATGATTGACTATCAGTCGATCGATTGCGCAGCTGTGGAAATTGATCACTTGTTACACCAGGACGTTCTATCTCTTAGCAAAGGCGTTTCAGGTGGACTGATCCGATTTGAGCCGTAATAGGGGTGAGGAAATCGAGCCGGAGGGACTTAAGCGTGCAGTCAAGCGCTCTGCAGGTTGACAAGACTAATCGCTCATCGCTTGCCTAAAACTGCGTGTGTAGCATAGGCCGTTTTTCTTTTAAAATTGTAAATTTGCCGCCACTGATCGTCAGAAATATGATTTTATCCGTTATCTTTATACTTTTCTTTCTGTATAATGTTTTATTTACGTTTATTTTCCTGTAATTTGAGACGATACAGCTTTAAAATAAACAGATCAGGTCTCAATTGCCAATAGATTATCTCAACTTTCACCGATTGTCGTCGGTTCCTTTGTAATCGGAGAGGAATAGGACCCTGTGTCAATTTTCACTGTTAAGTGTTAATTGTTTTTGCGGTAATCTGAGTAGAGGGGAGAAGTTACTTAATAAACCGCCAAGTGTTTTATTACTGTTTAAACAACTGCTCCCCAGTTGTTATTTTTAGTAATAGGAGAGGGGTAGATCGTGTGTCAAGGTCAGTTAAAGTTTATTACTTTCGCAACAGGGTGTCATCTGAGCTGCCACCCACTCCCCACTTAAATGACAACAAGGCGCTAAGTGTTTTATTACTATGTAAACAAACTCCTTTCCCTGTCAGAAGTGGGTCAAATGTCAAGGTTACTATTTAATAGTATTGAACAGAATGTTGTTCTTGATATTTAACTATCATTTTGTCAGAACTCTTTATTTTGAATACTTTTCTTATAATTTATTTTCACTTTGGTTATAAAATTGTTTTTATCATGTTTTAAATCCGCGCGTTTTATAATACACTTGTATAAAGTTACGAATTAAAATTGCAATGCATATTTCGTTGTTTTATAAAATATTTATTGATTATACAGAGTTTGCAAAAATGTTTGCATATCTCTTCTTCGTCATTATATATATATTAACTGTAAGACACACACACTTTATGCTGAGAACTATAAATTTAAATTTAATCATAAAAAACAAACGTTTTCGGCCACTCCACTGGCCATCATCAGGTTAACTATATTCGAATACTATTTCGAACAACCCGTTCAAAATTGAAATAGATTACAATAGAACTCACGCGCTCAACTACGTAAACCAAATGTAATATAAATAACATAGAAAAATAAATAAAACAAAATAAATAAAATAAAACATGCCAATGGTACATGTAAACATAGCAATATCTATATATCTATAGGCAATCATTTGCGCCTAGTTAATGTGTTCTTGTGACTTTTTTAATTAGAAACTTCCAAGCTGATGGTAAAATGGTCGCATCTTTGTAATTTAAGCATTTTTTGGTTAAGCTGGACTTATAAATTTCACATTTTTCGGTTGTCGCTGCAAGTGTCGGCGAATGGACAGGTGTTATGATTTTGGCTTCTTCCCATTTAACAACGGATCCCTCCGTCTGCGCCATTTTTGCTAACGTTGTTGTGCATTTACTTTTCGTCACATCATATCTGTGTTCCTTAAGTCTTTTAGTTAGGCTTCTCGTCGTAACCCCGATGTATTCTTTCTCTATCCCTAGTTGGTCGTTGCTGTACGGTATCGAGTACACCCCCGGCTGCTCACTCCGTTTAATTTCTTCCTTGTCGTTTCTTAGTAATTTATATATCGAGGGAGCTCTTTTGTACACAATATTGCTGTTCCTGTGGCTCGCAATACACTCCATAACAGAGGATAGACGCTTATTATACGTGAATTTCGTGATGCCGTTTGTAAGATCTCGTTTTTTCTTGTTTTTCTTAGGATTCTTGTACGCTGCAATCAAACGTTCAACTGTTCTTGGACCATATCCCAGCATCTTGGCCACTTGCCTGATTCTCTCCAGTTCCCGCATCGTATCCATTATGTTAGAGCAATATTGAAACGCTCTTCTAATTAACGCTCTAAATGCTGAGAGTTTATAGGTAATAGGATCATTGGATGTTGACGGTATATATAGCGGGTCGTGTGTAGGCTTTATATAAACTTTCGTGTTTATTGCTCCGTTCTTAAATGTAATACCAATGTCCAAAAAATGTAATTCGTCGCCACTAAGTTGCTCCAAGTTTAGCCGTAGGCCATGATCGTTGGAATTCATGGCATTTAAGAATTGGTGTATCCTTGCGTGGTTCTTCCATATGACAAGCACATCATCCACATATCTTCTGTACAAGATTATGTCTTCCTTGAAGTTGATCAGTGTGATGCGCTCCATTCTTCTTACCACCAATTCACACAGCAGACCAGACATTGGGCTGCCCATCGGGACACCTTTTAACTGTTTATAGATTTTACTCTCGAACACGAAAAACGATTGCCCGCATACCAGATCTGCCATCATCTCCAGGTCCTTACGGTACGCTGCCGCCGTCGGATGCAAGCCATATAACAATTCCATTAGTGCATCAAAACATGAGGATGGTTTGATTGACGGATACATACTCTCGAAGTCCATTACCGACCCAACTTCGTTATCCATTAAGGCTAACTCCTGCAAATCCTTTACTACACTCATCGGGCTCTTTGTAACAAATTGGTAATCCCCAATCAACTCCGACAAATACGAATGCATACGTTTCTCCAGTTTATACGTGGGGCCCTTACATTTCTCCACCACAGGTCTAATTTCTTTGTTGGTTTTATGGGTCTTCGCGAAACCAAACAACCTGGGTACTCCTGGGTTCGTGACGTGTGCACCTTTCAGGAAAGGGAAGATTGATGTTAAAGGAGATCTCTCCAACCTTTTTACCTTTCCTTCAATTTTTCTTACTATGTCATGTTCTACCCTTTCGCATTCCGTTTTTCTTATATACTCTTCTAGTGCCTCCACATAGCGTTGCTTTTTCATTACCACCAAATGCTTGCTTTTATCCGCTCTGGTGATTACCAAACTATTGTCCGTCAACCATTTCTTCGCGCTTTTAACATCTGTCCCTTCATTACGTTTCCCTGCACATTTCTCACTTCTGAACGCCGCTTTCCATCTAAAATACTCTTTTTCGATCTCATCCATACCTAGGAGTCCCCTTTCAATTTCAGCTATCATGCCTCGCCAGTTTCCATTATTGTCAAGAGCATAATTAGGCCCTTTTTCTAGGAGGCGTTTGACATTCAGGGGGATTTGGACCTGGTCCCATAAAATGTATGGGGTTGGCTTCACTTTCTTCGATTTTTTATTCGGTTGCATTGAACATAACCAATGTAGCTTCTTCCTGTACTTCCTATTTAAATGCCTTTCTATCCGGTCGGTTAATTCGACTATCTTTAAATTGATACACGCCAAAGCATTGGTCCTCAGGACCAATGCTTTGGCGTGTATCAATTTAAAGATAGTCGAATTAACCGACCGGATAGAAAGGCGTTTAAATAGGAAGTACAGGAAGAAGCTACATTGGTTATGTTCAATGCAACCGAATAAAAAATCGAAGAAAGTGAAGCCAACCCCATACATTTTATGGGACCAGGTCCAAATCCCCCTGAATGTCAAACGCCTCCTAGAAAAAGGGCCTAATTATGCTCTTGACAATAATGGAAACTGGCGAGGCATGATAGCTGAAATTGAAAGGGGACTCCTAGGTATGGATGAGATCGAAAAAGAGTATTTTAGATGGAAAGCGGCGTTCAGAAGTGAGAAATGTGCAGGGAAACGTAATGAAGGGACAGATGTTAAAAGCGCGAAGAAATGGTTGACGGACAATAGTTTGGTAATCACCAGAGCGGATAAAAGCAAGCATTTGGTGGTAATGAAAAAGCAACGCTATGTGGAGGCACTAGAAGAGTATATAAGAAAAACGGAATGCGAAAGGGTAGAACATGACATAGTAAGAAAAATTGAAGGAAAGGTAAAAAGGTTGGAGAGATCTCCTTTAACATCAATCTTCCCTTTCCTGAAAGGTGCACACGTCACGAACCCAGGAGTACCCAGGTTGTTTGGTTTCGCGAAGACCCATAAAACCAACAAAGAAATTAGACCTGTGGTGGAGAAATGTAAGGGCCCCACGTATAAACTGGAGAAACGTATGCATTCGTATTTGTCGGAGTTGATTGGGGATTACCAATTTGTTACAAAGAGCCCGATGAGTGTAGTAAAGGATTTGCAGGAGTTAGCCTTAATGGATAACGAAGTTGGGTCGGTAATGGACTTCGAGAGTATGTATCCGTCAATCAAACCATCCTCATGTTTTGATGCACTAATGGAATTGTTATATGGCTTGCATCCGACGGCGGCAGCGTACCGTAAGGACCTGGAGATGATGGCAGATCTGGTATGCGGGCAATCGTTTTTCGTGTTCGAGAGTAAAATCTATAAACAGTTAAAAGGTGTCCCGATGGGCAGCCCAATGTCTGGTCTGCTGTGTGAATTGGTGGTAAGAAGAATGGAGCGCATCACACTGATCAACTTCAAGGAAGACATAATCTTGTACAGAAGATATGTGGATGATGTGCTTGTCATATGGAAGAACCACGCAAGGATACACCAATTCTTAAATGCCATGAATTCCAACGATCATGGCCTACGGCTAAACTTGGAGCAACTTAGTGGCGACGAATTACATTTTTTGGACATTGGTATTACATTTAAGAACGGAGCAATAAACACGAAAGTTTATATAAAGCCTACACACGACCCGCTATATATACCGTCAACATCCAATGATCCTATTACCTATAAACTCTCAGCATTTAGAGCGTTAATTAGAAGAGCGTTTCAATATTGCTCTAACATAATGGATACGATGCGGGAACTGGAGAGAATCAGGCAAGTGGCCAAGATGCTGGGATATGGTCCAAGAACAGTTGAACGTTTGATTGCAGCGTACAAGAATCCTAAGAAAAACAAGAAAAAACGAGATCTTACAAACGGCATCACGAAATTCACGTATAATAAGCGTCTATCCTCTGTTATGGAGTGTATTGCGAGCCACAGGAACAGCAATATTGTGTACAAAAGAGCTCCCTCGATATATAAATTACTAAGAAACGACAAGGAAGAAATTAAACGGAGTGAGCAGCCGGGGGTGTACTCGATACCGTACAGCAACGACCAACTAGGGATAGAGAAAGAATACATCGGGGTTACGACGAGAAGCCTAACTAAAAGACTTAAGGAACACAGATATGATGTGACGAAAAGTAAATGCACAACAACGTTAGCAAAAATGGCGCAGACGGAGGGATCCGTTGTTAAATGGGAAGAAGCCAAAATCATAACACCTGTCCATTCGCCGACACTTGCAGCGACAACCGAAAAATGTGAAATTTATAAGTCCAGCTTAACCAAAAAATGCTTAAATTACAAAGATGCGACCATTTTACCATCAGCTTGGAAGTTTCTAATTAAAAAAGTCACAAGAACACATTAACTAGGCGCAAATGATTGCCTATAGATATATAGATATTGCTATGTTTACATGTACCATTGGCATGTTTTATTTTATTTATTTTGTTTTATTTATTTTTCTATGTTATTTATATTACATTTGGTTTACGTAGTTGAGCGCGTGAGTTCTATTGTAATCTATTTCAATTTTGAACGGGTTGTTCGAAATAGTATTCGAATATAGTTAACCTGATGATGGCCAGTGGAGTGGCCGAAAACGTTTGTTTTTATGATTAAATTTAAATTTATAGTTCTCAGCATAAAGATGTGTGTGTCTGGCAATACAGTTTAATATATATATAATGACGAAGAAGAGATATGCAAACATTTTTGCAAACTCTGTATAATCAATAAATATTTTATAAAACAACGAAATATGCATTGCAATTTTAATTCGTAACTTTATACAAGTGTATTATAAAACGCGCGGATTTAAAACATGATAAAAACAATTTTATAACCAAAGTGAAAATAAATTATAAGAAAAGTATTCAAAATAAAGAGTTCTGACAAAATGATAGTTAAATATCAAGAACAACATTCTGTTCAATACTATTAAATAGTAACCTTGACATTTGACCCACTTCTGACAGGGAAAGGAGTTTGTTTACATAGTAATAAAACACTTAGCGCCTTGTTGTCATTTAAGTGGGGAGTGGGTGGCAGCTCAGATGACACCCTGTTGCGAAAGTAATAAACTTTAACTGACCTTGACACACGATCTACCCCTCTCCTATTACTAAAAATAACAACTGGGGAGCAGTTGTTTAAACAGTAATAAAACACTTGGCGGTTTATTAAGTAACTTCTCCCCTCTACTCAGATTACCGCAAAAACAATTAACACTTAACAGTGAAAATTGACACAGGGTCCTATTCCTCTCCGATTACAAAGGAACCGACGACAATCGGTGAAAGTTGAGATAATCTATTGGCAATTGAGACCTGATCTGTTTATTTTAAAGCTGTATCGTCTCAAATTACAGGAAAATAAACGTAAATAAAACATTATACAGAAAGAAAAGTATAAAGATAACGGATAAAATCATATTTCTGACGATCAGTGGCGGCAAATTTACAATTTTAAAAGAAAAACGGCCTATGCTACACACGCAGTTTTAGGCAAGCGATGAGCGATTAGTCTTGTCAACCTGCAGAGCGCTTGACTGCACGCTTAAGTCCCTCCGGCTCGATTTCCTCACCCCTATTACGGCTCAAATCGGATCAGTCCACCTGAAATGCCTTTGCTAAGAGATAGAATGTCCTGGTGTAACAAGTGATCAATTTCCACAGCTGCGCAATCGATCGACTGATAGTCAATCATTTTGGTCGGAGACTGTACATTATATTGGATAAAATAAAGGATTTCGTGGAAGCATTTATACTACTAATATATGTGTTTTTCTTCATTTTATCCATTCTGAATGCATATACACATGTATTTATAAATTATGATACATTTTAAGGATGTTCAAATTTTAGATATTCTGTGATTTAAAACATTTTTTCACCAGTTCCTTGAAAATCATTAAATTGAGATTTTACTGTATAACTATATAGCAATATTGATATGCAAAAATTAATAATACATAAATTTAATATTATAATAGTATAGAAACAGGTCAAAGACATTGTGGAAAAGTGTTTTTTCACCAGTCCATCCCTTAAAAGAAATTTATTATGGCAGTAAAGTCTATCAATAAAAAGCTCTTGTACTGAAGTATATCGTTGTGTTTTAAAGTGAAGATGACAAATTTTCTGAATCTTGAAATAACATATGTTTAAGAATTTAAATATATTTTATTTATATGGTAACATTTATGTCTTTATGGCTTTATGTCTAAACGAACAGCTATTTAAAATATAATCTTTATAATTATTTACCTTCTATCCATGCAATATTGTTATTAGACAGATCAAGATTGACAAGGTGATGCAGTTTTGCAACTCCATACATTCTCGAAAGACGATTCCCACATGCTGATAGCTGAAAATTTTTGAACTAAAATTTAATTGATAGTTTGATACATTGCATAATTCTGCAACATTAAAGGTAATGAAATAAAATGTTTTTATTTGTTTAAAATATTAATTAATTCAATGCACTTAACTTCTGATGATTCAAAAAGTATGTTTTTAGCATTTGCCAAACAATTAGTATCTTGAAATTATAATAAAGAGCATAAAGTATCTAAAGCTTATGTTAAATTAATGAAAACAAAACTTATATAAGTTTAACTCGGTACAATAGATTATTAAATAAAAAAAAAACTGAGAAAAATCACTTATTACTCTGCTTGGTAAGAAATTAAGATTCTACTTCAATAAATGATTTCAGACTTTTTTAAACTTAAATTACATTTTGTTTTGTTCAATTAAATTTACAATCTTGTTTTATTTAAATTAAAATTTAATTTTCATTTTATATATATACACACACACAGTCAAACTTCCATATTACAAACTTCTATATAGCAAATTTCCCCATATAATGAATTTTTGCATTGTACATTACTCTTTCAACAAAAAATATATGTAAAATTGTCTCTAAATAGCAAAGTTAAATTTCTATATAACAATTTTTTTTTTAATTTGTACGGACCATCGATCGTTAAAAGTCAATTACTCCATCTGAGTTGAGTTCCAATTTAGGTTCAATTTCTGGTATTGATCCGTAAATCTTTCGTAAAACCATGGCCCAGGAGTGAGAAATACTGGTCATTAGTTTTTAAAACTAACATTTAATCTGCTCCCACATGGCTACCAACTGTAAGGAAGAGGGAGAGAGATTAGGTCCAAATGCCATTGTTGACAGATAAACAATCAACAAATGTCAAAAACGTTAGAAAGGTGATAATTTTGACAAATGCTGGACTAATTTTGAGGTTAGTGAGATTTTATTTTATTTATTAAGTCATCCAGTTGGAATTTGAAGAACTGTTCACATAGTGTTTAAGCATTTCTAAAAAATTTATGGTGTTGCAGGAAATTGATAAGGGTTCAAAAAAAGAAAAACATTGTAGCAAATTTTGGAATTCCTGTAAGTAGTTTATCAACCATAACAACAAATTGTGAATCAATTTTGAAATTAGCCAATGATGCGAGACCTACAGGAAAATGTGCTAGAACCTGCACTTACGTTGACGTAGACGAAATAGTTTTAATGCTCTTACTAAGTGTGAAGCATATTACGAAGAAAGAGCATTTTTTTAATTGTTCTGTGCAACAAAAAATCACGACTTTTTTATGAAAATGTAGTTAAACTAGCTTTTAAGTATTTTAACACACAAATGTAAACTTACTTAAAATTAAAACTTCGTTCATATTACATTATTACCGTATATTATGTTTATATGAATCTAAATTACATAAAATAACAAGCAAATTACATTAAAATTATCTTTACTTACCAAAACGTGTAATTTCCATATAATAAAATTTTTTCAGGATTTAGCAACTTTGTTATATAGAAGTTTGACTGTATATATACCGAGTAAATTATGAAAATATCAGAAAAAAAACCATAAATTTGTTGTAGCACTCTACCGATTAACAGAATGCAAGATATTTGTTCTTCTATGAGGGGATAGACATCATATGTCATCACAATTTGTAAAGATTGTATTTTTAATTTACATCTTGTTCTTACATTTGAAAAATTTATGTATTGTCATGGACCTACCATGTAATATACAATTCTTTTTTATTTTTGAATAAATTAATTTATTTTATTATGGAACTAATATTAACATGTGCATGTACTTGTGAAATGCTGGAAAGATCTCTCTTACACCTGGAAAAATGTTAAAGTGAATATTATATGTAAAAAATTATTACTTTCCAATCAATCTTATAGCTGTCATTGACCTCCGGAATAATTAAATTATATTAAATCTTTCAAATCGAGTGATTTGAAAGATTTGATCTATATTCAAGAAATATAATAAGTATTAAAAAAATTCTTTGAAAATTTCGATAAAATACAAATAAAAATAAATCATTTCACCTTTTCCAAATCGGGAAATCGATCTAAATTTTCTAATTTACAAAGTTCGTTATTATCTAGAATAAGGCCGTGAAAACCGACGCCATCTCGTTTTTCCAACTTCTTTAAATTTTTATCCGATAAATCCAACACTTTTTCTGTAATAAAATAAATTGAAAAAATATTTAATCATTTTTAATTTTTTTAAAAATTCTAAAATTTATTAAAATATTTGAAATTAAGATTATCTTTTGATCGCTCCATACAACATACATACAACTTTGTACAGTACAAAAGTATTTATTAATGTTTCCTGCTGTACAATGTTGTATGTAGTTGATGGAGTAATCTACTAAAGCAGTTATTTTATGAATTAGAGTATCTTTTGAGAGTAAAAGGATTAATCTAATAGAGTGAAATTGTAATATACTGATTGAATAGAAACATTTTTCAACAAAGTAGTCATTACTTAATAAAAGTCATATATATATTGTAGCTTATATATAAATTACTTAAAAGTGAGAACATAATTTTCTCATTAAAAAGTAATCGGCAAATTGTAAATTTCTAATTTTCTAATGTAAATTAAATATTTCATTCAAATAAATGTTTTTTCTAAACTTATAAGCAGAATAAGAAATTGTAGTAAAACGTCACTTATGTATCGACCTTTGAGGTATACAACTTCTGGCCACATAGGTGAGGTGGTCATCCGAGTGAAGTTATGAAAAACTGGCATACAGAACAGTAATTAGAATATTGTACTGAATCCTGTTACAAGTTTAACACAGATTATAAAAGTAAACAACAAAGAAATTACCTAAATCATATAGTCCCAAGAATTATTTATATATTTAAATAACAATGACCATAAAAACAATTTTGAGTCAATTTAAATCTTTTATCCTTTTTAAATTCCAGCCAGAGACAGATGGTAAACAACTTGAAGATAAAATACAATTCTTCATTAAAATGACTGACAATATGACATTAAAAACACATACTAATACACCGACCTTTTACTGTAGGATCCAGCACCAACTACAGGCAGCAATAAAAGTTTCTACAATATATCGTTGGTCATTTTAATAAAAAACTGTATTTACATTCAAGTTGTTTACCATCTGTCTCTGGCTGGAATTTAAAAAGGATAAAAGATTTAAATTGACTCAAAATTGTTTGTATAGTCATTGATGATACCTTAGAAGTGTCAAAAATGTTTGTAAGTGACCAAAATTTATAATTTCACTATGTGTTGATTCTTTTATGGAAAAAGGTTCTGACTTTTCACACTTGTCCAGACATGATCTCCCCTACTTCAAGACAACGCAGGGTTGCCAACCTTACAAGAGAAAATCATTGTAATTTCACGTAAAATTATCGTACGTCTACCTCAATCCTTTATACTTATGCCCTTTATCCGTAGAAATATTAACAACGTTCACCCTATGTCAGAACATTGTAGACTTTTTATCTGCGATCTCTCCTTAAAACAAAAAATTTTTAGACCCCATTTTACAATGAAGTTTTCGGGACTCTACCTTAAAATATATGATGCAAAACAAACCTCTGAATGGGCATAAGCTAAAAATTTATGTTTTTTCATACAATTTCAACATACCAAACATTAACAAATTATTATTAACAAATATGTAACACATCCTTTATGTACCGTACTTATTTCATATGCATAAACCTTAGTTATTCCAAATTTTCGTAACCGTCTAAAATTTTTAGTCCAGTCCTCGAGTGATTGTGACTCCCTATGACAAAAAAGTTTCGGTTCTAGACAATTCACTAGATGGAAAGTACTTTATAGGTATCACATTAATATATTTTATTATATTTTGTACAAGTAGAAGCATAATGGCATTTCAACAGAATGTTTATTTGCACAAATTTTCGTGTCAATTTGAGCGTTTTATCAGCAGGTCTAAAAGTTTAGCAATTAGCGATCTCGAAAAATGTGACAAAGGTTCGCCTTACGATCGAGAATATACAATAATAGCCAATCTAAAAACTTCCAAAAATTTAGTAGGTCTCCAGCAGCAATAAAAAGACATGAAATATCAACAAAAAGGCAATACATATAAAAATAATGATTGTGAAATGGTTTTTTCAATAACTAACGGCTGTTTTCAAAGTAATGTATGAAATTATCATACAAAACCCTGTTATCATGCAGACATTATTGTACAGTACACATCATAAAAATGTGTCAAATTTAACATTTAAACTCTTTTGATCAGTTTTTATTGTGATTTTTGGCTATTTTTTGTCTACTGCTTTACAAAAATACTGTACTTTATTGGTGACATTTCCTCTTAAAGCCTGGTAACATTGGTAAAAATTAGCACATTGTTTCAGCCATCTGTACGATAATTAACGATAATTATCGTACAGATGGCTGAAACAATGTGCTAATTTTTACCAATGTTACCAGGCTTTAAGAGGAAATGTCACCAATAAAGTACAGTATTTTTGTAAAGCAGTAGACAAAAAATAGCCAAAAATCACAATAAAAACTGATCAAAAGAGTTTAAATGTTAAATTTGACACATTTTTATTTTCAGTACACAAAAATCAGTGTTTCAATTTATCATCTCTATTGTGAGTAACACTATTGATGAGGGATAACATTTTTCTTTTAGTTAAAATATAGAACAAACATTGCAGGAACAAAGAATACAGGAAAAATTAACATTATATATATGGGTCCTTATTTGTGACCGGAGAAAATAACCGATAAATGCAGGAAAACCATTGATATGAATCAATAATCCATTGTATATATAAAATAGATATACATAATATAATATTATATTGCTTGTGTAGGCATTTTTATGCATAAAATACAGCTGAAAAGGAAAAAAAAATTAAGACTTTGTTTTGAGGGTAAGGAACAGATTAATCTATTTTACATTGTTTATGAAAAAATTTGTTTCGGTTTAAGAACAAATCAGTTTCCGAACAACTTTAAGGAACGAATTAAATTCTTAACCCTAGGTTTGACTGTTATACACATCAAAACATTTTTTAAAAGTCCTATAAACTTTTTTAAACTTTTTCCACTTTGCAATAACCAAAAGGGCCATTATTATACCTATAATAATTGGTCAAGGTCATGATGGGACTGGCTAGGTGAAAAACCAACATGTGTAGGTCAAATCACCCATATAATTTTTGGAGGATCTGGATTAGATTAATTACATAAGACAATAAAACACAGAACTGAGCTACCACAAAACATTTTGTGGTAAGACTTTCTATGAGAAAACAGTCTCTATTAGGTGTTGTTAGGTGCAAACCTCCAACTAACAACAGTGAAGTTCCATTGACCTAACATGCAGTATGCCAGAAAATCCAATAAGCTAGCATGTCAAGCTTGTCATTGGGGAAGAATTATTGGTGCATTGGGTAGGTCCAGAGTTAAGATTTTCATGTAAAAGCACTCAAAACATGCAGTTCTTGGAAAGAATTATGGGTTCTCCTTTTAGAAATGACAAATGCCAAGACAACATGATGCTATGCTAGATAAAAACTAGTTAGTTTGTGTATGAATGTTTAAAAACTTTTCCAAAGACTTTATTGCAAGCATTTGATATGGGAAGCAGAAATACTTAGCACATTTGCAATCAATAATTATCAAGAAAACAGCTACAGTACATTACTTTTCATGTACTTTGATAATTAGCATACGTCTGTATTTATAGGCAATAAAAGAATGCAAAGCACAAAGTAAGAAATGTTCTTATTTCAAGCCAACCATGTATATGGCCTGAAAAATTGAAATGGCATGTTAAAACAATTATAAAAGATGGATAGATAGTTTTATCAGTAAAGATACGTAAAACTGTGTCCACAGAATTGAAAAAAACTGAAAAGATTTCCATTATCCGACAGGACAGCATATTCATTAATATGGCATCACATTGGTCCTGACAATACCAAGTTAACAGAATGTCTCATATCAGCATTTAGTGGTTTTATCCCCTGGCCTCTGGTGGGTTTGAAAATCTGACTCTGGATCAAACAAGATTCATAAGCAGAGAATTGCTCAAAATAGCTTTTCTTCCTTGGAATGAAAAAAACAGATTTAAAGGCTCAGAATTACGAGAAAACAAGATTCCAATTTGCCAGCTGATGCCTTTACTGTTTTGGTCACCATCTTATCTTGTAATTAAATGTTAACATATAATAATAAAAATTAAAATCATTTTCAAAGAAACTACGCTCATCATAATGAGAGAGTAAATTTTTCAATGCCTTTAAAAACAGGAGTAATTGTTTTTTTTAATGAAATAAATTCTTAATTGTAAGTTAATGACAATTTTGTTTAAACTATAAAATCATTTTATTTCATTATATATAATGAAATCATTTCACAGAAATTCAAAATATATATACAAGATAACATCAAAAAATTCCAGAACTGTTCTTACATGACAATTCATTCAAAATTTATTCCTGAGAGCAGAACAATAAATGAGGAGTGTTATCTGGACATTTTACAACATTTGTGTGAGTCCGTTGTCAAAAATGACAAAGTGAACAACAGTTCTCCATGGAAATGCACCTGCACATCAGTCCATCACAGTTTCTTGCCATAAATGGTACTAGAATACTTCCACATCCTGCCTATTCATCTAGCTTAGCCTCTTGCAACTTTTACTGCTTTCCACTGATGCAACAATATATGTAGGAACATTAAGGAATTTTAAGATCAAGCCCATTTTGAATTGAAAAAAGCCTAAAGAAGAGCCCAGAAGGGGTTAACAATTACATTTTAATTAATTAATTATAATTTAATTTACATTTATTTAATTATTAATAGTGGCAGAAATATAGCCATCTAATCCAACAATCATTTGGCTCTAATATTACTATCAGGCTTGAAGATGTTTATATTGTATGTACACACTAGGCTGTGGTAAAGCGATAGCTGGCCGAGTGCCATAGCAGGGGTTTATAGACCACGAATGCCGAGTCATCGCCAGTTGGTGTCACGAGTAACTAGTATGGTTACATCTAAATTAGTAGGTTTGGAAGCGAAGATCGGACGAAGGTCCAGGTAGTATAACTGGTAATGCATCTGCACAGTAAGTAGCAGTTGCAAATTCAAGTCATGCTCCAGGCAGATTCTTTTCTTCCAAAACCTTCTAAATTAATTAATAAAATATTAATTTAATTATAATTATTGAATTTAATAAGAGATGGTGCCTAATACCTACCTCCAGGCCAAATTATATAGTATTTAATTATTGATAGTAGCTGTGATATAGCCCAATCTAATCTGGCAATCGTTTGGCTTTAAGGGAAAAGCAGTATTGCTGGCAAAAGTGTATCATCACCTGAGGGGATTATTTTGAAGGTGTGTGTTTTAAACTGTTAAGGAAAAGAACTACATGCCAAGTCCTTGAATTTCTGGACCTTACCATGTGTATACATATATATAAAAGTAAGAGGTAATTCAATGAAAAAAAAATACAAATATTTTAAATTTCAAATTAACACACACTATCATTAACTTTTTTATTAATTGATTATTTTGTGACAAAAATTGTTCATGTGTTCAATATAATTTAAGCGTGTAATTTTGGCAGAACATTAACATGACAAAATTTAAAATTGAAAATACATTTATCAACAGGATTTTATTTTTTTAAATCCATAAAAATATCACATTGTATCAATGCAGAAAGTAATGCAAAAGCATCACTTGCCTGAAAACATTTTTAATAAAAATATTTCTGTAATGGTTTAAATACATATGTTTAATAAATCTAGTCAAATTATAAACCTATTTACCATTAAATTATTCAATGTATGAATTATGACAGCATGCCTAATTAAATTACTCTATAACTCAGTATCTTCAGTATCTTGAAAAGATTAATAAAAATCTTCAAAAATCAAAAAAATTAAACCTTTGTTATTAAAAACAAACATAAATTATACATAATTATATATAATTTACACATAGTTTAAGATTATAAAATTAACTTTTTTCATAATTAACAATGAAATTGGCTTATAAATTGGTAAATGATAATGCGTAATGATGTTCAATATCCACAGTGGCCAAACTGTGATGCAAGAGCTTCAGGCAATTCTTCTATACAGTGGGTTGAAAGTAACTAGGTATTGAGAAATCACTATACTTTCTTTATTTTCAACACAAAAATGATGAAATTTATTCAACATGTGTCTTATTAAATGGAAATATGGATGCATGCCTTAAAATTCAATGTAGGCATTGGCATCATCCACCAACAATAGATATTCTTCAGATTGCAACAACAACCAAACCTGTGATCATTTTAGCTTCAAATAGTAATTCCTAATTGCTTCCTGATGGCTTGTGGCATGACACACCTTCACCATCTGCCACCATCTCCACATAGCAACCATTGATTTCTATATATCATAGCATGCAATAATCTATGCTCCCCCCCCTGAACAGGTAAGTGGTCAACTATTTTTTTGCCACTAAATGTTTCGCCTCTCTCAGTCACTGCCCACAACAACATGAGAATTTTAAAATTTCATTGATTGATGTACTGTACATGCACATACAAATTTTATCATGATTGTATTATTATTACAAAAATTATAATGATTTCTCAATGTCTAGTTATTTTCCATCCATTTTGTAAACCATTATTGCAGCTCTCGTATAGTTATACAACTTTTCATAAACTTAAGCCTTACTACTTATACTTATGTAATACAGTAGAGCGTCGAAAAGTGGAACCAATTGGGGACTGGGGTCCTTCCAGTTAATGATTTGTTCCAGTTTCCGACTTTGTACGAAAAAATACATTAATCTGTCCGATGTTCAAATTTTTCTCCGTTGCATATCGCTTCCTGTTGAATTTTTCTCCGTTGCGTGTCGCTTCGTGTTGAATTTTCGTCGATTTTAAGCCTAACGAAAATTTTTATAATAATCATCGAGGCTATCGTATCGTTAAAAATTATTTCTGCATTTTGTACAAACAAAATAAATATATTAAAGAATATAAAAAACATGAAAATTATACTTTAGAAGTAAATTTAGTATCAAAAACATTCGATTCAGCACGACACAGTCCGACTGAAAATCGTTCCACTTTCCGGCCATTCCACTTACCGACGTTCCACTTATCGACGCTCTACTGTATTATATAACTATAGGGGAGCTGAAATAAGGGTCCAGAAGAGCTGCATATGGCTCACAAGTCACAGTTTGCCACTGTGGTTATATGTGAGATTGAGGACCTGATTTTGCTCTATTTTAAGGAAATTTTTAGCATATTTCTCCATCACGATCATTAAGAAAACATCGCACAGAAAAAGGATTGAATGTCACCCTTTTCATCAACAACTGTTAAGAAATTATAACAATCTATTGTTTAGGCCCAGAGTGGTGGTTGATCATCAGACACACAGAGTAGACCATCAACAGAATTAACAATCTATTGTTAAAAGAGGGGAAGTCAACTTTCAAACGAGTAAACAGGATGAATCTAACAAGTCTCAAACCAAATATTATACTATCAGCTCCATTCAAATGACATCTTAGCATCATCAACAGCTCACCTATGACTTCACCCCTGCAACTTTGTCTCCAAACATCCTGATCACATGATCATTTTCCCAGGCCTCAGGAGAATAAAAGGGGCTTGTACTTGGACACTGGTGAACTCAACCATAAAACCCAGTCTCCCATCTTGCCATATTCCAGCGGACACCAGCGAACTACTCCAACCAAGGCTCCAGTCTTGCCATATTCAAGAGCAGACTCCCCCAAGGAGCCAGCCTCGCCTTATCCTAGAAGATGACGGCTAGTCTCACCATTATACAGGCAGAAACCCTATGCCTCGCCAGCAATAGAGGACAACTTCTTTCTTGCAGAGGTATTTGGTAGTTTGTCAGAATACATGTAATCTTCTCTCTCTCCTTAAGCGTAGATAGAACGGAAACGATTTCTTGAGAACCTCGCGAGTGCTGTGCTTACACTTAGTATGTAGTTATGTTTTGTAGTTATCTTGTAATCTAGGTTTATATCATATATATTATATATGTTAGCTTGTTTAAACCTGGTGTTGACTCCATTTTTCGGCTTTTAGACCCCTATCGACTTACCCATTGCACTCCCCACTCGACAGTTGAATCAGCCCTCCTACTCAACATTTGTTTACAATTCGCAAGTTAGGACGCGACCTTATAACTATCCTAACTGATGTCAGGTTCTGAAGACTGAAGGATGTTGCAATCCCAGTGACAATTTATTGAATAGCCATCCAATGACATAGTGAACGAGTGTTTACCAACTCGTTGCCGACTAAGCAGTCTATAGGACACCACCTTTGCTCCCAGTTTTTCATATATATATATGTATCACAATGCTAGCTTTTTCCACGATTATATCTTTTCTTGAAATTGTCTAGAGATAAAACATCTTTTCTTAAGTGTCATTTTTTTATATCTAGACACAGGTTTTGTATATCTGTTTTTCATTCTCTTACGATGCTATACATATAAAGGTGCATTGCAAAAATATAAGGCCATCTCAATTTTTTGGAATAATAAATTTTTAATCACACATAAGCAAAAAACTAGTGACAGGCATAAACAACAAAACCCGATAAATTTGTAAAGCCAAATAACCACCAAATTACATCGGACATAACCATCCTCAGATACTCACCATATCTAAAACACTACCACCAAGAAAAAAGACTGATATGGGGCAAGGATAAAATGTCATGGATTTTGAAATGGTATAAAGTTATTTGATTGATAAAAAACAAAGTTCAATTTGGATGGTACCAACAGTTGGCAATTATATAGACACAATCTTAGGAGAGAGGAGTTTTTGTTTATCATCAGCAAGGAAGAGCCAGAGCCAATTATGATCTGGGCAGGTTTTGGGTGGTCTATAAAAATCAATTTAGCATTCATAAATTGATCAATGAAGGCAGATATGTATCAAAACCTTTTGTATGATGTATATCTTCTGCCATTTGGAGAAAAAAGATGATCCATTCTGGCAACTGCAACAAAATTCACAATGCAAACTTCAGTTATCAGTGGTTACTGGATAATAGCAATCAGGTCACAGATTGACTTTCCTATTCCCATGATTTGAATCCCGTAGAAAAATCTACAGAGTCTAATAGCTAAGGATATGTATGTAGGAGAAAACAATACCCACTATTGGACAACTCAAAGCTACAATCGTAATTGCATTGGAAAAAAATTGATTGAAATATGCTGCAAAATGCAAACTCTACGAAAGATAGGGTTTACAAGGTTATTTTGAAAAATTGTGGTTTCACTTGCTATTAAATGTTATTGGCCTTAATTTTTGCAAGACCATTATTTTTGAATGTTTTGAATGAAAAATTTATATTTTCATTTTTAGTTTTGATTGTAAATAGAATAAGTAATTCTTTTACATGTACTGTACATTCATTCCTGTCACTAATTCTTTGTTTAAGTGTAATAAAAATTTATTATTCCAAAAACTTGGGGTGGCCTTATACTTTTGCAACCCACCTTATAAACATCTCAAACTCAATATTTTATAATAAAACCAAATGATTGCTGGATTTAAAATCAGGTTACTTTACCATTATTATTAATAATTAAATACTGAGTAATTTGGTAAGGTGTCATCTCTTATTAAATTTAATAAGAGATGACACCTAATGCCTACCTCTAGTACCAAATTACTCAGTACTTAAATTTTAATAGTAGCATAAAGTAGCTCAATTTAAATCTGGCGATCATTTGGTTTCTTCAGGTTCTACTGTAATATTGAAAATTCTAACAAAATCAAAGCTCATTCATTTTATCCCAGACTAAAAATGTAAAACTAAATGGTCTTATTAGATTAAAGTACCCGTGTTTTAAATGTTTTTATCAAATTTTTCATTTAACATCACTATTATATATTTTTAATTACATAATACATTTAATTACATCTTCAATTAAACATATGTAAGGAGAAGATTTATTTATATAAAGTTTGATTCAATTAAACAGTGCAATTAGCAGAAAAACAACTTTTCAATAATAACGTTGGAAAAAGCCATTCAGACAAAATAAATAAAGATAAATTGATAATGACATCATTAGGAAAAAGCTACAAAGTAGAACCATTTAAAAAAATTGCTGAATGATCAAGATTAAAATTTTCTACAACAAAATTTAACTTAATTAAGTATAATAAGAAAAGAGTGACAAATTTTTGATGTTTTCATTTACAACAAAATAAATTGAAGACAAGACTACTTAAAAATATATATATAGTAGATTAAGTTAAAGTATTAAGATAATAAATCAAAGAGAAATGAAATTTGATCAAACAAACTACAAATAGACTGAAAATATTGATACAAATTAACAAGATTTTACTGAAAACTAAAGCGCGAGAAACAGGAAAGAAACAGCAGATGGAGTAGATTTTAAGACGTGCAGCATTAAAAACTAAAGCAAAAGAATATCTAAATGCAAAACAGTTTGTAGAGATTCAAAGAAAGAATAACAAAGTAACAAGAAAAGATAGGATGCTGTAATTTGGTGTATAAAAATTTTTAAAAATTAATATGGTAAAAAAATTTAATTTTATAAGGGTTTGCTACTGAGAATATTAGAGTAAAAAAAATTTCCTAATAAACCTTACTAAATTTACAATTTATTTACTATACGGTATGACAGAAATTCAATTCAATAAAATGAGCTGCTTTATTTTATCCCTCTTCCCAATTTATGAGTCAAAATATTTAATACAATAAACGCTAATATTTATGATTAAAAAAAAACTCTTAAAATTATAAGTGCAACAAAATTAAAATCCATTTTATTTACTGATAGGTTAAATAGAATGAATTTACTGAATGAAACTAATAATTGTAAATAAAATAGGTATTTTGTAGCACTTAAATGTCATTTAGAGAACATGAGTAAGATAATCAAGTTAGAACACGGTACACACTTTTACTATAAGAAATAAAAGAAAATGTACAACGTGGTTACAATGTATATATATATTCGTAATTATTTTTCGTATATAATTAATGATTATCATTATCACCATAAAATTTACCGAATTAGATAATATTTTCAAAAAATATACCGTACATCTAGGCGGATAAGACGATAGTTGAATCATAAAAAAAGGCCCCGAAAATCAGGGGTTGTCTTATAGGACAGATACAAAAAATTAGATTGAAATTTATGTAAATTAAAACCATTATAAAAAAACTGACAAACCATAATTATTTACTAATAGAGAGTAGGGTATGTGCACAAAATAGAATAGCCCATACGACGTTTTTGTGAATAGTCAAGGTCATTACAATCGCAAGGCAGTGCTGCCAGATGCAAGAAAATAAATTTGTTTATTTGAAAAATTACAAATAGGACATAATTCCATATACGCTATACAGTATTATTATTCGGATGATGATCGCCGATCTAAACTAAATTCGTAGGCCGTTGATAGTTTGGGGTCGTCTTATAGGACAGATATAAGCTAAAACTATAAAACTTCGATGAAAATGTATACCTCGTCTTAATCTGCCGAGATATACGGTAATTGTTCAATTCTCAAAAAAAAAATTTCCAATTGCATTTAAACCTATCAAGTGACAGTTATTGTATGATTAGAAAAATGCAAACATAAGTGATGAATAGAAATTCTCTCAAATTTATTCAAATAATTATTATATAATACTGAAATAATATTTTCTACCATTTATTGAATACTTGACCCACTTCTTAACTTTAAATGTCCAAATTATAAAATTAAAAAGACAGTTAAAATAAATTTTCTAACCTATCTGAACAATGTTAAATTTATATTTTCATTTTCAATATGTAAAATATATTTTTAACTGTTTCCTTCTGGAAAATACTAAATTGGCCATCATTTCCATCAATTATGGGAATTTTTTTTTTATCATTTTCGATTATTCATTCTGAAGACATTAGAAAAGCCATTTTAATAATACCCATTATGGGTTTGGCAAAGTTCACAATGAAAGTGGCTGTACGGTGAGGAACAGAGTTTGACATACACAGGACAGACCATCCACTAAAACTCCTGACAAAAACTCAACCAGGATCCATAGACTAGCAGGCTAACACTCATCTTCTCAACCATCTAGCATTACCCACTATAGATTCAGCCAGACTGTTATGTTTTTTTCCCTTAACAAGCCATTTACAGGTTCAGCTGGGTGGTGAGGAACAGGGCGCAACATATCTGGATAGACCACCCTTAAAAAATTCTTGAGCTTTTTGACCGATATGGATAATCCTGGGTTCCTAGAGTGGTAGGCTGTCCACCTCAATCACTCAGTCATCTGGCTGTCACCGGATTGGTGTTAAGAAACGAGATCAAACATATCTGGATTTTACTTACCAATAAAAATTCCTGGTAACCTGATCCAGATTCAAACATAACTCCCTCAGAGAGCCAGACTAACACCTCTACTGCTTTATTATCTTGGCCAAATTAAATACTTTATTTCTCAAAATAATTCTGAAAAGCCTTTATCTGTGAAAAAGTCCTTATTGAAATTATTATTAGGCCATTATTAATTTACCTTTTAAAATGTAAAAGAAAGTATTAACAATTCAAAAACCTACAAAAATACCACTTAAGATAAATTTCCTATTACACAGGAAAATTATTAAAATATTTTGAATCATTTCCTTATCAATAAATCATTAATATTGCAAATTTAATGACATTTTACGATGATATATAGCAGCAATCTGTCATTCTCGGTTAATAATACAAAGAATTCATACTGAATTGTGAGGCACTAGTTTAAAAAATGTTTCCATGTAAACAGAAAATTTAGAAAAGTTTTATTCAACTGTGATCACGTGTATAGCTTATATCACTCTCAAAATGAACTATTATATTAAATTAAAACTAAATAAAAAAAAATCAATTAGCTATAATTAAAACAAACTTGTGGATTATCCATGCTCCACTAACGTGATTAGTCTGGATAATTGGGAGTATACATTATGAAAGAACAGCATCTGATACTAATCGAATACTGGTTGGACTTTTGAACTATCCTGCGAATATGTTTTTATCTTTTCTTTGTACTTATTTATTATAATATTATCTAAAATTCTTACCACTTACTGTCATAGCATCCAGATTTTAGTTTGTGAATATTCATTTTTTTTTTATTGTTTTTCTACCTTTTGACTTGATCAGCATAAGTTTTGTAGCTTCAGTGCCAAAAAATAAAAAGTCATTCCCAATCAATCAATCTCCTATTAAAATATAATGGAGATATATGAATTTAATGACCATTTTAAGTTATCCATCACAAAGTTTGGCTGCTTTCCACTTTTTTTAATAAGGAAACCAAAAAATCAAGGAAATACAGCTATGAAATTCTAGAATACATTCCCATATCTATAACATTTACTCAGTAGTGATATTCGAAATATTTAACAAGGGGTTCGCTAGCAGAAAATTTTTCCCTGATAATCACCGACAAAGCGAAATGGAAGTTTTGGCTAGAAATAAATACAATACCTTTTCTTGCAACCATATATCTAACAATCAGTGGTGTATTTAGAACGTAACGAGTCATGGGAGAAGGCCAGGTAACAATAGTATTTTAGAGCTGTCGACCTTTTTTTTTTTTTTTTTCAAGGCAGAGAAATTCTTTACCACAATATGGCGCTTCTAGAAATAGGCACATGTCATCATCTCTCAAGATACATTATACTTTTTCTTTCACTGTCCATAGCCCGACACGTGTTCCACAGCCATCTTGTATTGTTTCGCGCGCGTGGCATTCTGGGATCTCTCTTATGACTGGATCTACTTTCAAGAACACTCTTGAATTGATTGCGATTAAACCTCGATTGAAACGATCGAGAGAGATCGCACCAAGACATACTCCCTGACCTTGCTCACAATCTAGATTGAAATGCTTGGTGCAAACGGGGTATAAGGTCCTAGTTTAGTAGTATTACAGAGTATAATACGCA
Organism: Centruroides vittatus; assembly: GCF_030686945.1. NCBI lineage: Eukaryota > Metazoa > Arthropoda > Arachnida > Scorpiones > Buthidae > Centruroides > Centruroides vittatus. Next base: position 1,673,448 of record NW_027122720.1, on the reverse strand, counting down.
TATTTTAATATATTTTAAAAAAAAAAACAAACCCACTGAGAAATGTTCCGTGTGTTTAACAAGGTTCGGGAAACTGAAAATTTTAACAACGGGTTCGCCGCAAACCCGTTCGGAAAACTTTAACAATGGGTTCGGGTGAACCCGCTCGGAAACTGAAAATTTTAACAACGGGTTCGGCCGAACCTGTGCGAACCTGCCGAATATCACCACTGCATTTACTCCATTAAATATTCTTCCATAAGTTTAATATCATATTACACAAAAATACATTTATCACTTACTTTTTATAGGTATTAGTGTTCAAAACATTATATACAGAAAATGAATAATGCATATTTACAATATTAAATTCCTACTTAATGTTGAGAATCAAGAGAAAAAATATTAAGTAACAGCAAAATTACATAAAAATCTGAATTAAAACTTATTTATAGTGAAGTGTCATTCATTTTTAAACATGCCACACCCAATACTGGTCATGAAAAATCTACGTTCTATTTTGCTTTATAATCTATCACAACGGTCGGAAACTTCCTAATCTTATAGAAGTGATAACTTGTTTAAATCAATATAACGAATATAGCGATTTAAAAACCAACGAAGAATATTTAGTTTTTACTCGATACTTTAGCAATTTTTTAAATTACAAAAGATATTTTTAAAAAGTTGCATTTAGTAATTTAATTTACCTCATTGGAATAATGTTTCGTAATGCATTTATCAGAAACTTGGCCTCTCAAAAATATCAATAAGTTCCTATGCCAACTCTGAATACCTAAATTTATATAAAACTATAATTTTACAAATTTTTTAAATTTGTATGTAAATTCAAACATGTAAAATTATTGCTACATTTTCTTGGCATTTTTCCATAATAAAAAGTCAGTCAGGATATTAATACATTAATGTAATTTGATTCAATAATGAAAATATATAGAATTTGTAGAGAAAATATACAAAGATATCATTTATTAAATGATTTTTTCTATAATGTTTATTTCAGATCTCGAGTTATATTTTTATCACTTATAAAAAAAAAATAATAATTTTTTAGATGAATTTTACATACGGAAATTATATTTACTATGCATTTTACATTGATTATCGGTAACTTTTCCAGAATCTGTATTGGAAATCATTCAAAACTCTTTCGTCGATATTCTGCATCTTTCTATCCGTATCCCTCGGCAAAACAGTACAAGGTTTTTTGAAATTAGCATTGAATTATTGAATTTTATCTTTAAAAAATAAAAAATGAAAAAAACAACAAAAACTGTGCATTTTCACAAAATAATTTCAGTAAATTTTCTCACTAAAAAATTATTTACAAATATATTACACATTTACGTGTATCTTGAACATAAAACTTGCACTCAACTTTTTGTTAATTATATGTACTGTACAGTACTGTGATTGTAAATTAATATTATCAGCCACTTAATGTAATCAAACCCATTTTCCCAAACCACTTTTATATTTTCTGTGTAAAATCCTGCCAGTTATTGTGATTAGCCTTCTGCTTATTGTTATCAGATATATATAAAATTTATAATCATCATATATGGTAATACATATAATCATCATATATTACGCAACTACACACATCTACATCTATCATCGTACACATCGTCTATACAATCAGATTAAACATTTATATTTATAACTGACAAATTAGGATTAGTTTAGAATAATTTTTCAAAAACAATACTTATTATTTTTCTGGAACAATACTATTTAATAATTATATTTGCTATTTTTTTTAAGTATAGCACTGACTGTAATTTATTAAAAAGTGTTCTATGCCAGTTGATGTATCATTAGTTGAGAACCACTGTTCTATAACTGTTACTCCTGAATAAAATATTTTTAAAACATCAAAAACTTTAAAATAAATAAATGAATCTTGGAGTTAACATTGTAATGTTGTATCTATTTTTATTTATTAAATAACACTATAAATTTTATTTCCTTTAGTTTTATTTAGTTTTAGAAGTATAGCTTCATGTCTACTGTATTTGTTATTGTAATCAACTTTCATTATATTAAACTAGTCACAATCTACTGATAGATACAAATGACATCACTACATAATGTAGGTTTATAGTAGTAACATCTGTATTAAGTGTAACCTACTGCTATATGTACAGTAGAATTAAGTAGTCATGCTTTCTCTCATTCATGATTTAATATTGAAAGTATATTAATAGGGTTTTTTTTAATTCACTAAATTTATAAATGTTACAAAACTGTAGATAGAAAATACTGTGGTGATCAATTGAAAATCTTTTTGAGATTAACCTGTCGATTACAATCAACTGATTGACCACCCCTGCTGTAAACTCATACCCCTGTAAACTTGGCTGCCCTACAAGATAGCAGTTGCCAGGTGGCAACAGCTGTATTTTATTTTAAATATTTTTTACATATTTTAAATAAAATAAGGTTTTATTTCTGCAAATAATGTTACTTAATCATTTAATTAATTAATAACGAATATACATAATATCTACTATATAAAGCTAAAAAAAAATGGGCATTTTCTTTCTGTCACGGTATGCCAAAAACGTACACTACGGGTGCCCCTAGCTATTATTTAAATTAACAATGTAAATTATTTTATATTTATGTTATATTTTTACAGTATAATTCATTATTATTATTATTTTTATTTGTAATAGGAATTTATTATTTATACCATGAAATAACACTGCAGCTGCTACTGAAAAAATGGGCAGTCCTGTGTCGGCATATTGAGCGCCAGCACAGCTAGGAATTGCCAGAGTCCGTGCACATGCCCCGATGCCTGCATCGGGCCTTTCAACTGGCTATAATATAATATAATAGAAAGATTAGAAGCATTAAATAATCTAGTAATCTTAACCTTTGTTGTTATTTTTTGCCTGGGCAACACCGAGCTCATCTGCTAGTTTAAAATAATTCTTATTAAATACATTGTAGTTACAGTATGAAAAATTTTTTAGCTATTCCTTAGTATACGTGTTGATTTTTATTCATTGCACTAATCATTCATGATTATTTAAATTAAATTCAAATTTTCTAATAGATTTTTATATTTATTATTAGTATTATTATTAAATAATTAATTTACTATAAATTTATACTGAAAATAAAAATATCATCTCTGTAAAGGAAGACTTCATTCCTGCTGAATAGATATGATGGAGATATGAAGACATTTTAATTTCTTCCAGGTATTTTTAATATAAATGAGCAATTATTTATTGTGACACTGTTGCAATGCTGAGCTGCAATTTTTCATCACAGTGCTCTCAATTTTAGTATTGTCTTCCCCTGTATATCATGCTTTTCCTGTTAACAATGAAGTCATGCTGATCATCTATCTAACTCCATTCAGGAAAAAAATTTTTGAATTGAAATAATCATATATAGTTAATTGGAGCCTCCTGCTCCTAAGCTTTCCACATCTGATCTCAACTTTCATCTGTTTAACTCTGTTCTCAAGATTAAGGAAGGAACAGACAGTGCAGATGGACACCAGCAAAAATTTATAGGTCTACAATTTTTGAAAATTGCAGCCCATTTTAATCAAATCCATATAAGTTAATTAATTAATTTAAAATCCTCAATAAAGAATGTTAAATTATAACTAAAAAACACAAAATGCAAATAGAAATTTTTTATTTGTGTATTAATTTTATAATATGCAACGAAAATAAAAAGTTACAAAATTGCATAAGCAGTTACAAATCGATGCAATAAACCCTTAATAAAAAAAATTATTAACCTATATTTTATTCATTTACGAAATTATATATATACTGTATATATAAATTAAATTTGAATTTAATTTTTAAACTTTGGAAAAAAACTTTACAGAAATAAAATCCATCCAATAAACAAAGCATTAATTATAAATACGCCACACTAACCTTATAATGCTTTGGAGTTTGCATTTGTGTTACATTCCAAAATAACTGCAAAGCATTATAAGATTATTGTGGCGTATTTACTTGACAGAAAATTGGTTATTCGTCTCTGCCGTACAAATTCCAAATCGAATTTTAATATAGGTACTTCTTGTATCTCATGACTCGACATAGTTGCAAGATTTAAGAAGTACAACGGAATATGACACGAAGCTTCTAATGCATCGCGAATTTTAATAGTTTATAATATGATTTTGCAATTTTTAACGGTATTTATATTGTTATTTTTTAAAATGTTTTACATTCAGCATATTTTCACAGTGAATACAGAAACTGTGTGTAATAATAATTAGTAGAAGTCACTTTTAGGTCATTTGTCTACGTATTCACATATACACAAAGTAACTCCTACCCAATATTTGCAATTATTATATATAAAAAATTCATAGCCTGTGATACTTATGACAGTTATTAGATTTTATTAAATATTTGATTAAATTCTCGATTTATATAAAGTCAAATCTGTTTCCTGACTTAATAAACAGCATAAGCAATTAAAATTAAAATGAATTAAACCAGGATTTTACAAGAATACACGACTCTAATCTATTGGAAAGAAAATATAAACTCTAATAATTTCCCGAATGAATTTTGTATCGTAAACACATTCTAGACGTTATTACGACGTAACACGTCAACAAAACCGTTAGATTTGTTTATTTTTGTGACATTTACGACAAAATTTGCAACAGCTGAATAGATCGATAACTTACCATTCTCCGCCATTCTTGTTTTGAACCTTCCGCTCAAACAGAGCCCCAATAAATTTTTTCCATCCGAAACAACGCCCTTCATTTTAACGAGTTTTATATTCTCTCGCCGCAATATTAAGTTAATATAATTTAAAATTAAATTTATAGAATAGTTATTATTTTTACATTTATTTTTTTTATAATACATAAAAAAACTTTTTTCGAATTCGCACTCCAATCGTCGCGTCATCTGGTAGCGGAAGTACGCATTAAAATAACAAACCTGTCAAAATGTACATAATTGCGTTGCGTAATAACACGTGATTGGTTACATTGTATATTTCGAACGAACGACGTCCAATAAAGACATATTTGACAATTAACATATGTGTGTAATTGATTATTTTTTTTACGAATTACTTGACACGTGGGGTTTTCGAGTTATTTTAAGAACTTTTACGGCGTTTTAAATGCAGTTTTATTATTAATAATGAGTCATTTGTAGAAAAAGGTTGCGAGTAAACACCTCGAGGCGAAAATTCCTGCCGTGAGCAGTCATCTTTGAAAGAATTCTAATTACATTCGTCAATAAGTTAAGGTTTGCGAAGGAAGTGATGAACTTAAGTCGATAATATTCAAGAAAATGGATAAAATTGAATGTCATCTCGATAATATCATAAATGGTGTTGCCTTAGAAAACGATCAACCTGTAGACTATACTTTGGCGGAACAAATAGAGGATTTAAGTAAGTTTCTTCTTCATTCATGCATTCAATCGAATGTAATTTTACACGTGAAAACTTTCCCTAACGTTAAATTCTTTATAAAATTCCATTTTAATCATTTATTTACTTTCATTTCTGTGAATCTTTCTTCCACATTCAATGTTGATTATAAGAAGAAAAATAGAAGTTACTTTTAAGCTGTTCATTTAGATATAAAGTAAAATTGTCTGTAAATAATGCAGGCATTATCATCATTAAGTGAAGTGTTATTAAATGTAAATAACAGGTTTATCTTGATTAACATTTTAAATCACCTTAAGTAATTTGAAAATGTTACATAAGAGAAGGTGTATGTGACTAATAATCCATTCAGTAATTTAAGTTGTGTTTACAGCTATGTTTCCATTCTATATACTGTAATCCAGAATTAAGGAAGCAAACATTTCATGTTTTCATCAAAAATTTTATGAATTAAATATAATATTTAGTAACATAAAACAACAGAAATTGTTCAAAAACTATATCTATTTGTACTGCTGCATTTATCAGCTCTCGTCGTTATGATAATTGTCCATAGTTCTAGCATTTCGTCGTTCAAAATTTTGAAATTCTAAATGGACGTAATAATACGGGGCAACGTATTACTAATTAATATATAAGAAAACCATTCAAACTCTCAAAATTGTACAAATATCTTCACTTTATTATCTAAAAGTGGCTTCACGCATTCAGTATTTTCTCAATTGTTGAGCAATTATTTGGCCAATCCCAAGCAGTGTGGACAATTTACTTGTGATTAACATTTGGTATTTACCATTTTCCACTTCTTGTTGGTACTTTGTGGCAATTAAAAGGGGAAGTATAGGTAATTATTTGGCAATAGGCAAATACCAAATTTGTAGAGCCACCATAAACCTATATCAGATACTAGAATTGAACAAGGTTCAAACAGAATCCTGGAGCTTAAGACATTTGGAAGTAGATGAACAGTCTGGTAAGAAACAAAAATATTATTGGTTAAATCAGTATTTTCTTTTGTGATTAAGCAATGTCTGCAAATTATATAAAAGTAGATTAAATTATTATTAATATTCTAGTAAATGTCTGTTAAGAGATTTATATATCCTGAAAATTAACTTTGCTTATTAACTAAGTAATCAATATTAGGCTTTCTTCCAAGAGATTCCTGGAAAAAAGCCTAATATTGATTATCATTAGAATTTTAGTAGGTAATTTCATCTGATGAGAAAATCAAAAATTTATTGGATAATTAATTGCAATAATCAATGATATTGGTGTTAATGTTGCTGTGTACTGTAATTATTTATCCAGTATAATTATAGAAAGATAAAATTTTTTAAGAATTATACTTCAAAGATGACATGTCAGTTTTGACTTTTGTCTTTTTTGAACTATGCATAATAATGGATCTTGTCATTTCAGGTATAATGTGTCTCATGTGTTTATTCTTATAAATATGTATTCAAATTCAAATTTATTCTTACAAATGTGTATTCATTTATAAGAAGAATAATTTAATAGGAACAATTGACTTAAAAATAAAAATAAATACTGCACATATTGCCAATATCCAGCAGGAAGAAACTACAAAAAAGCAAATGTTTTCATCTGTGTTTAACAGGCTAACTGACCTTAGCAGTTTGAATGCAGTGTTAAAATAAATGGTTCAAACCAAAACATTACATAGCATCTTCCATGAAGAATGGCTTAGATCAGGGGTGTCAAACTCAAACTATTTAAGTGCCAATTTTTTGTCTGGAATATGACAGTGGGCCAGATGTTTTTATCTTTTGTGGCCAAAAATTTTCTAAAAAGTAGCCCAAAAGTAGCCGACTGAAAAACTCTTTTTTTAATAACCCGAGATTTGACGATAAATTTAAAAAAAACACCATTTATACTTTTCCAGTACTAACTATAATCACAGAACAAACACTTTCAGCCAATTTGCATGCCTGAAGCAGGTCTGTAAACAGATCCGAAAATAAGGATTGCAAAACTCAAAGTACAGGGATAAACTGTAATTTACTAATATTTCGAAAACACTCGTTTTATACGCAAAATATTGCGAGTTATGTAATAAATGATCTTGCGAAGACTGACTTTAATTTAAAATTCAAAGGATGAGATAAAGAAAACATAATATAAACAAAAAATTAAACATAAAAATAAATCAAATAAAATAAATAACTAAGTAATATGAATAAACTAGCAAATGGGCTCAGCATTGCTCGGGCCAATGATTTGGATGATTTGTACATTTGTAAATTAAGTTATTAGTATCAATGGTAATCTTCAACAACCATAGTAATTGTTATATAACACATACTTCTTGTTGCTGAGAATCATTTTACTGCTTCAAACGAATGTTTTTATCCTGATCAATTTTCTGGATCATTTACAATCGTTCTATAATTGAACCAATGTGCAATAACAAATTCGAATTTAAAACAGTCTCGAACATTTAGTTAAAAAATCAAAATATATAAAAATATTTATAACAATGTCTGAAATGTTGTCAATTTAATACACCTAACTACTCAATAAATCCAAAACTCAATGAAGACTAAACGTAGTTAAAAACAAAGAATCGCATCTAAAATAGTACAGTAGAAGCCGTTCTTCGGGTTAAGCCTTAATCCTCTCCCTCTCTCCTCTGCATGGGAATTTCCAAAAATCCCTTCTTAGTGTGCATTTTCATGACGTACCCTAACTGTGTACCAAATTTTACCTCTTTAAGTTTAACGGTTTGCTCTGGCTGATGCTGAATCAATCAGTTGGTCAGTCAGGACATGTTATTTTTATCTATATATATAAAATTACAACAACAATAATAATAATAATAATTGAGTTCAACAATATTATTTATTAAGTATGTCGTGGACTGCAAGTAATTGTCTTGCGGGCCATATCTTTGATATGCCTGGCTTAGATATTTATAAGAGTCAGAAATTTACAAAGCTGTATTTTTTCTTGCATCTATCAACTTTAGACATGTAGACTCCTTCCCTCCTGCATGGAAGTCATCTACTAAGTTTAATCTTACAATCCTCTCCCCTTCTCTCTCTTATGTCATCCATCTTTTAACATGTGAATGGCAATCTCCTATTTTCGGTTCAAACTGTTTGTTTTAACAGTTGCATTCAAAACTCAAAGGTCAATTAGCCTGGTGATGCCCATTAATTACAGATGAAAACATTTGCTTCCTTGTAGTTTCTTCTTGATAGATATTGGTTATATGTTATGTACAGTGTTTATTAACATATACCTGGTTTTAAGTGGTTGTATTTTCTTGTTGTATATCTAAGATAGGTTATCAAGATTTGTATGTAGAATACGAATTTATAAGAAATCTAATGATAATATAATGTCAGAGATCCAGAAATGGCAAGAAAGAAGAAATCTAGCCTAAAAATTAAACGTTAGAGGAAGTTACATAAACCTTTTAAGCATTTTTAGATTTTCATGTTTCTGTTAATATTTATATATTGATTAAATTTTTATTTAAAAGCATTTTTAAAAGTTGAATTTGACAGTTTGTTTAAATGTTTTGTTGACTTTAAATTTATTCACGTTTCCATGATTACAGTGTAAAATATTCATATCTAAATTTGTTCCTTTTTAATAGATTTAGAATTTGAATGTTGTTTAAACATTAAATTTAATATGTTTAATGTTTTTGATCTTGGATATAGTGTGTTCAAAATTGAAAACTTTTGGGTTATTTTCTGTTATATTGATAAACTCTACTTAAAAAGTTTATAATCTATGTTTTAGAAGGAAATTAAGTTTCAAAGTTTATTAATTAAACTACAGATAGTAATCTAGCATTTAAAGATACACATTGAAGACTGAATGAAAAAAAAATATACTTTTGAAGTCTTCTGAACATCCATTCTCAATCACCAGAATACAATTAGCATTAGCAGAGTCAACTTTTCTTTATAGGTTCTTTGCATATACTTATGCAAATTGTTTAAAAGTTCTTGTGACGTCTGATATTTGCCAAAGTTTCTTTGTAAAATAAACATTAAAATCACATCTGTAAAATTTAAAATAAAAATTAAAAACTGTTTTTAAAGAGTATCTCATCCTGATTTTTTAACGTTAATAGTAATCTTAAATTATTAAATGAAGTAATTGAAATTTTCTTATGTAAATAAGTGAAACAGTTATTGCTAAACTCTATTGAAAGGAAGTAAAGAAAGATATTGTTCTATAAATATTAAAATGATTTTTTTATTAACAAAATCTTGCACAGAAATCCTGCTAAGTTGTATAGTAATCTAAGTAATTTGGCATGGGGCAAGCTTTCAAGCTGCTTGCTATATCTGGTTAATAAATATTAATTTAATTATAATTATTAAATTTAATAAGAGATGGCACCTAATGCCTTTCTCTAGTGACAAATTATTTAGTAATTAAGTATAATTGCAGAAAAGTAGCCCAATGTAATCCAGGGTTTGTTTGGCTTTACGAATTTATCGGGTTTTGTGATGTTTGTTTATGTGTATATATGGTTAAATATAATAATATTTAACTAAATTAAATGTTATAGTTTAAGAATCTGGCTGTTTATTTGGTGTTTGAAATAATTATTTGGTTAGTTACATCATCAGATATCTAGTAACAATACTGAACAGAACTTTAAGCAATCGAACATGTCTAAAATTAAAGGTATGAAGTGATTCGAATCATACTCGTACACATTGGTATTAAATATCTGTGTGTTAGATTAGTAATATTGTACCAATGTGCATGTACACAGTTTCAATTACTTTAAACCTTTATATTTAAATGTGTTTATTGCTTAAAGTTCTGTTCAGTATTCATTACTACATATATGACGATGATCGTGGGTAACAAACAAAAATGTTTATATTATTAATTTTACTGGTTTTGAATATATTTTCTCTTTTCATTACATACAACCAGTTTTTCGAAGAAGTGCAAATGTAAATGATACTTTAATCATTTGAAAATCTGTAAATCCCTCTATATAATTTTATCTGATCTTTATATAAGATTTTAATAATAAACAATCAAATATATGCAATTTCATAAATATTCTATTTTTTAGAAACTTTGGAAATGCAACTCCATCTTCCATCAAACTTAAAGCTTACTTGAAGAGTCACATATCATTTTGTATTATTTTCAAGAGGAACCTCTCATCTTTAGTGATACGCATTAAAATTTAAATACAGATTACACTTTTGAATGAAAATTTCATTCAGGAGATTTTAACTAGAAAATTATTATATTGAATAAATGACAATCTACTTTATCACAAAAGTTAATTAAATTTTTTTAAGATATATAAGATGATGTGTAATCCAGTAATCTAGCATATGAAAGTGTTAGATTACAGATTTATTTAGCTTAATTAATGGTCTGTGAAACTTAATTTTCTTCTTAAAATTTATAAAGTAATTCAAGTGAAATTGCAGTCTTGGAAGTGATATGTGTAAGTCAGAACTGTATGTATTAAAGAATTTAAATGAGAATCGATTACCGTATTTACTCGCATATAAGACAAGGTTTTTATTCATTTTTCACTGTTTCAAAAACTTAGGTCATCCTATATGCACGAGCGAAGGATTCTTTGCGTTTTTGCAATAATTTTTGTGAACCATTATTTGCATTTTTTACGGGATACTCACTTTATGGTGTTTAAAAACAATAGTATCTTATCTGGGTCATTTGCATCGTTCTTGTGTATTGTCAAGACTAAAGAAGAAAAGCAAAACTTTTGAATTGAATTCCAAAATTACATAGGAGCCGGATATAAGTTTAAATTTATTCCCATATGAAAACAGATGATTATTCGAAATCAGAATTCAGAGAAACTCATAAGTGTAATTGATGGAGAGTGGATTCAACTGTTAAGAATAGGCAAAAAAAGTTCCAGATTGTCCAGCTTTACATGAACAAATTATGTTGTCGATTTTACAAGATTTGTCCTTAAAGTTTAAAATGCCAGTAATTTTTGTGGGACAATGCATGCATTTATGTGCATTTGATATAAAATTAGAATTTGTATTAATAAATCTAATAAAAATAAAAATAGACAACCATTCCAACTTCAGCAAAAATTCTTTAATCCTAAGAACGTTTTCAAACGCATTAAGCGTCCATCTTCAGTTACTTCCTTTAAATCGAATATGAAATTCGAACAAATATTAATTCATAACCGAACACGTGGGACAGAAGGACCATAACCGAACACGTGGGAGGAATAGAAACCAACCAAGAGAAAAAGTGATCCTCGATTACATTCCTTTTCTTAAGCTGTTAGTTAAAAGGATTTCCAGGAGTAGGAATTTGCAAGTTATTTATCGACGCAATCCGACTATATACAAGCTTTTAAGGAATGATAAGATGAAGTATGAGCGTAACTCACTAACAGGAATTTATTCGATACCATTAAGGGATCATAGGTTCGAATTCTAAATTAGTATATATAGGGGCAACTTTGAGAAATTTAAAAAAGAGGATTAATGAACACAAACGATCGGTGGAAAAATCAGTAGATAGTACGGTCCTGGCCAATTATGCTAAGCAGCAGGGCATCACGGTCTTTTGGGACCAAGCCTCTATCATCAGGTCTACTAGATCGAGACACGCAATAAAGTTTTTCGAAAAATTGGAAATTCACAGAGCGCAGAGAAGTACGCAATGCATTAATTATAGGGACGCTGATGGGCTTTCCACGGCTTGGAAATCTTTGTGCGATGATTTGGACTAAACATAGAAGTACGATAATCCTAGAGCTGATATTGGTCTTGTTTTAAGTCTTTAATAACGGATGAGGATAATTGTAAAGAAATACTGCGATAATCCGTGATTGGTTTAAACCGCATGTTTGTTTTTTGTTTCGTTTTTTATTTTTTGTTTTATTTTTAATTTATTTTTATTTGTTTATGAAATATTGGCATAATTTTGTAAAATTACGATAATCCTGTTCATTTTATTTTATTTTATTTTTATTTATTTATTGTAATCGTACCGTTAATTTACGTAATATTTGTTCGAATTAATATTTGTTCGAATTTCATATTCGATTTAAAGAAGTAACTGAAGATGGACGCTTAATGCGTTTGAAAACGTTCTTAGGATTAAAGAATTTTTGCTGAAGTTGGAATGGTTGTCTATTTTTATTTTATATTGTCTCTTCAGTAAGGAAGTATAGTTTTATTTAATAAATCTAATTTTCTTTATTTTGCTCGTTAAAGTCACACCTCATCCTATATGCAAATAAATACTGTACTTCATTTTAAAAATACAATATAGTGTAAATGAAACACTTGACCCTTTGACATCCTTTATTCAATTATCTCTTACATTGGTCAAGATATGTTTTCAGCAATTATTGCCTCTGTAAAGTTATGCTTTAAGATCTTGTACATCACCTTTCAGAGGAGCAATAAGTGTACTAAACAAGTCTTTACTGATATAAGAGATAATTTAATAAAGTATATTGAATGGTCAAGTGTTTTCATCTATGCTACATTGCATTTTTAAAAATGTATTAAAGATTTGAAACATGATTCCAAAATCAATTACTTTACTTAATTAAAAATTAAATAAGTTTTGTGATAATTTTTTAAATTACAGCTTCCTTCTATAAAATCACAATTATTGGCAAAAATTTTAAATGAAGAATGTTATATTTTTTATTTTAAAATTATTTCAAAGTTTATTTCTTAATTCAGAGATATGCAAACTTTTCTTAGTCGTGTCTCCCTTTTATGGCTACTTTAATATTCACTTCTCTTCTCCAATTGATATAAACAAAATAAATGTTTTTATTTTAGTAAGAAAATAAATTTTTTATTTATTATTTGTTTTATTTTTAATTTTATAAATAAATAAATGCATTTGTCCTTTTTGGAGAAATGTCTGTGCTCCTTGTGACAGTTCGTGTCAATGCTGGAATGCATCCCAAGTTTTGTAGACCACTGCATGAGGCTATTAACACATGGGCCTATCCATCCATGACTGGGGGGCCTTATCTTATTGCTCATGACTAATATTTTTTTCTCTAGTTATATCTATCCTAATGCCTCTAAAGAATCAGAAACTGGATCAGAAGTGCTTAAAACAGCCATGTCATATGCAAATTACAATGGCAATTGTATTGCATTCTGTATGTACTAAATAAATCTTTGCATTACTGTTTATCTAATTTGCAATAATTCTTTTTTACTTACAAATACTAATAGGAGACCATCCTCGGGGTATGGAGAAATTACACAACTTTATTTCCTATATGATATACATCTTACACATACATTAGTATTCTTATGTTTAAAATTTATTTTTTCTTTTTATTAATTACAGTATCCAAGAATGTCGAACCTTTGGTTTCGTCTGACTACAGACCCATTGTGAAAAAGTCAGTGGCTTATATTGTTGCTGTTGTTTTAATAAATGAAGATGATGAAGTCTTGATGATGCAAGAAGCAAAGAGTTCGTGTGCTGGAGAATGGTATTTACCAGCTGGAAGAATGGAAGTAGGAGAGAATATTGTTGTAAGTATGAATTTTCTAGTGAAATGTGTTAAACGATTAACATTCAATTCTTTTTACGTATATGTCCTTATTGTTTTATTTTTTCTTTTTATATTGTCTACTTGATCCTTGTTTATAAATAGAACTTACTATACTGGTATAGTTTCTGATTATCAAAGAGAGGAAGTCTTAGTGAAAAAGTAAAACAAAATATCTTTATTTTCACTTGTACACTCTTTTTGTGAATTTAGACCTGTATGCTCCTCTTCGGCAAATTTACGACATTCTGTAACAATTGTATAAACTTTTAAAACAATTATATTACACTCAACAATATTTGAGATAATTAAGGTGAAAATAAAGATATTTTGTTTTACCTTTTGACTAAGACTTTCTCTCTGCTAATCAGAAACCACACCAGTATAATAAGTCCTATTTATAAATAAGGTCCTAGTAGACAATATAAGAAGAAAAAAATATTCAAATAATTATAACATCAATGTTTTTAATGGTATTTGAATTGAAAAAACAATGTGAAAAAATTATTTTATATAATTCAATATATTAATTTTACATGAAGGTAATTTAAATAAACTTATGAGAGAATTTTTCCTTTATTTAGAGTAATTATATGAAAATATTTGAATTTTTAACGTACTTACAAAATCTTTAAAGCAAAATAATTAAAGTAGTATGAAAGATTTGTTTTTCACTACAGAAAAATTTTCAGATAAGATATTTTAAGAACTGCTTAATATTTAAGCACTTTTTTATCTTTATTGCTGGAATGAAAATAAAAGCTGGTTAATGTTACCTATGGTTCCAAAATGGCGGCTCGTCTCTGATTCCAGCAAATAGAAGAAAGCAGACAGTGGGGACGCACATTCTAACCTAACCTAATCTAACCTATTCTAATAAATTACCATAATTATTACCAACAAAATTATTAGAATAGGTTAGATTAGGTTTAGAACGTGCGTCCCCACTGTCTGCTTTCTTCTGTTTGCTGGAATCAGAGACGAGCCGCCATTTTGGAACCATAGGTAACATTAACCTAAAATCTTTACATAACCTGCCTCATCATATATCCCCATGCTTATGGAATCAGCAATTACTCCTAGATGTGAGATTTTTAATTAAAAATACAGAAATATATATATGTTCTTAAATCTCATTTTGACCCAAATTATAATATGAATTATAAGATTAATACAAATTCTCTTATTAAACAATACAACAAAACTTTTAAATCATACACTTGACAAAATAATTAGTATTTGAGTTTAAATAATGGGCCTTATAAAAATGAGCTTTAAAAGAAAAATATAATTATTATAAACATTCAATTCTAATTCATTCCAGTCCCTTTTGTATACTTTTTTACAACATAATTTAATAATTGCAAATAACTCTATCATATTTGGTTCCTGTAATATTCAAGTTATCTATCAAAAATATATATCTTTTGATAGGTGACCATTAAGTTTGTTCAATTATTCATTTTGCTGAAATAATAAGGTGTTTTATCTATAGAATTTACATATAAACCAAAAACTGGAACTAATATATTCACAATAAAATAAATAAATGTTGGTTTTAATGCTATAAGACAGAATACGTTGCATCATAACATTACACTAGATCAAGTTTAATGGAAATTTAACATCGGCAAAGAATTACTATACAGTTGAATATTTGAAGTGCTGTTTAGTGTGTTTCATTTGCACAGAAGAAAGAAAAGTGAAGCAGACAGTTGTGAACAAGATATTTTTAAAAGAGCAGAAATTTAAGCACTAGAATAACTATGTATTCTCTTAAGAAAGGACAATTATTATATGTTTTCCTGACTTTCAAACATCAGTTTTTATTATGTTATAACCCTCTATGTATGCTTATATTTTATGCATAAACGTTTCTCAATTTTCATGAGATTTTCATATTTAAATCCAAATGAATTTTTAACAACTTGCAACCAACTTTCTGTAACTTTTTGAGTCATTTTGGTTGGAGGATTATTTTTATTTTTTGTTTACGCTTGCAATTTCATATTTTAAACTCACTTTAATGAACAATGTACATAATTCAAATAATCATCTATCAAATCTTTATACAGTATTTGTAATAGATTTAAAATATATACGAAAACAAAAAGAATAAAAGATTACATATAATTTTAAGTTTCGATTTGGTAAAATGTTTTAGGATGCAGCAAAAAGGGAATTATTGGAAGAAACTGGGCTTCGATTTGAACCAACCACTCTTCTCAGTGTAGAATGTTCTGGTGGACAATGGTATCGTTTTACATTAACTGGTGACGTAACAGGTAAATATTAACTTAGTTTTATTCATATCTTTTTACTGATTTAAAAAAAGAAATTTCTATGTAGTTTTGATTTATTAAAATATATATAAAAATATAAATAATATAAAATTTTAGAATTTATTAATATTAATTCCAAAAACATTTTGAAAATATCTTTTTGGAAGTTTAACACACTACAATGAGTAAAAAGTTAACTAATATTTATTTCTTCCACTGAAAACATAGTAGAGATGTTCAGTTAATATCTAGGATTTGTTATTTATTACTTTAAAATTATAGTCCAGCAATGAGTTGCTTAACTTTCTTGGCAACTTTTAAAACTGCATGTGTGGCACCATCTGTTATGATATTTTATTATTAAAAACTTTTTATATTTTCAATTATAAAATGACAAAAAGCTTAATTATGAGGGTAGGACAGTTTTATACAAAATTTTAAATGTTAATGACAATTTTACTCATTATTAAGTCTAATCCTATTCAAGATATGACACATGACTGCCCCCTTTATCTCCCCATCCCACTAACCTTTAACCACCAAAATTTAATAGCATCAATCCCCTAATACACAAACCTTCCTGCAAAATTTCAGAAATTTTTAACTAAAAGTGCAAGAGTTATTAAACTTCAAAGAGGGTGAACAAAATCCTGCCTTGCGCACACACACACACTAAAACATCCATACATACAGAAAAAAGTCCCCAAATTTTTTTTTTGCATTTCTCAATATTTCAAGGTTCCAAGTCCAAAAATATAAAAATGTTGGGGTTATTATTTTGACTGCTCACCATACTTTCCCTGTTATGTATAACAGAACTGAAAAAGTAATAAAAAATGAAATTTGAATATAGAAGTAAAATATTTGCATTTGTGAGAGTGGAGACAGGGAATAATTTTAGTAAATACTACAAAAACTAAAATATTATTTTTTCATAAAAACGACAAATTTTTGTCGATGAAAAAGTGCTTTTTTTTTCCACTATTGTCTTCCTGTGACAAGATGTTATCGCCAGTTTTTGACGAATAACCGGCCATTTCGACTCATCGGCGCATTCCGTCGGATGATAAAAATCCAAATGGCTGATCAGAGAGAATTTACGATAAAAAGTGCAGAAATTGCTGTCTCAGCACAGACTCTGCCATAGAAGCCAGCAGACCAGGCTCCCGTCTGTTGTCCCTCTCTCGGCCCACCTCTCTCCATTCAACTTCAAAAACAATACCTCACATACTAAGGAAGACATCTATCAAGCCACCAGAGGTATTATCTAATCAATTGTAAACTCACTCTCAGTATTTAGAGGTGTATATAGTTAGATATCGATATAGCAACATATTTCTTTGTGTATTTCTTTATTTTATTCATTAAACTTTTGTTTGTAAATTGTTAACCTGGCTCAAATTGGATTTACTACAGACTGGACTCTATTGACAAACATACTCACAGCTTCTCAACTCATGATACTCCTATACGATTGATAGCCATCCACTGACATTTGAGCAGGCCTCACTGGTCCTAAGCCGCTATAAGGGCTAGAGGAAGCTATATTAAGTTTGAGACTTCCCCAAGCCTACGGCTTCCCACACGTTGTTTGTATCATTGAATACATTCCAGATGCATCAGTCTCGGCCACAACCAATGCACTTGTAAATGGTTTAATAAGTTTTTACTGAAACTTCTGGCAGCCAAACAAGATGGTAGAAACAAATGGTATGGTGCTATATTGACATTTTCAGACTTATTTTGTCAAAATAACTTTGGGTTAATACAGATGAGTAGTAAAAACGGTGTTAATTATATCACTGTGGAGGTAGCCATATTGCTTCATCAGAGTTCATCATATCTTCAGTCTGATGAGTGCAATGTGCATTTGTCACCAACCAATTAACTCATTAGTGAATGTTAGAAGATATTTTAGTATATTGGAGTTCACCATTTCCTTGTTGAAACATACTGGAATGTATCTATTACAATCCTAACAGAATAAAATTCATTAATAAGAGTATTAAAAACGTTCAAAATATAAAATTTGTCACCTTTTCTTAATGTTTTATTTTATGCTTACAGATATAATAAATGAATAAATCTTAAGAATAATAGATTTTAAATATTAAATTATTGATACTTGAAATATATTTACAGTAGAGCGTCGTTTATCTGAAAGCGTTCCAGTCAGACTGTGTCGTGCCAAATCAAATGTTTTTGATACTACATTAACTTCCAAAATATAATTTTTTTGTTTTTATATTTTTCAATATATTTATTTTGTTTGTAAAAAATAAAGAAATAATTTTTAACGATACAATAGCCACGATTATTATTTTAAAAATTACATTAGGCTTAACATCGACAAAAATTCAACTTGTAGCGACACGCAATGGAGAAAGATTTCAAAATGGGATAGGTTAATGTATTTTTTCGTACATTATCAGTTATCCAAAAAATAAGTTATCCAAACAACCCAGTCCCCAATTGATTTGGATAAACGACGCTCTACTGTATATGTAAATGACTACGTACAAATGGAAATAGGCCTCATTTTATTGCTTTTTGTTAATGTTTTGATCTAGCTATATAATGCCTCAAAAGCAGTGTTTCCAAAGTATTGTTCCGTACTTTGGGGCTAAGCAGAACATTTTCATGAGGTATGTAGCAATTTTCAGCTATGTACTGTGCCACTGACACAGAGAATCATTAATTGTTAACCTCAAAAAATTTCTTTTCTTTGTACTGGGAGATGAAATTGCTGTTACCCCTCAGGCTTCAAGGGAAAGTTGTATAGTAAAACCTTTCAAACAACTTTCCCTTTAGCCAATTTCATCTCAAATTGATTAAGCCAATTTCATGTTTAAAGAGTTAAGAAAGAATGCTGTAGTAACAAATTATTTTATATGTATATATTTGTAAATCAATTGAAGACACAGTCTGTCCAAAAAAAATCTTCGGTAACCACCATTCCTTAACTTCCAGAATATAAACCATTCCACACGTTCCAGAATATAAACCATTGACAACCAGACTGGATGAATGGAAAGGATAAGACGTCTGTAAGATCTGCCAGTACCAATTTTAACTCTATAATTTTAATTGGATATTTTTCTGTGTTTTTTAAAGGAATGCTTTTAAACTTGATGGCCAAGCAGCCTAAAAAGGAAGGTCCGTCGTCAAAGGTTAATATTCTGGAACATGTGAAGTTAATAAATGGTGGTTACCAAAGATTTTTTTGGGCAGACTGTGTCTTCAATTGATTTACAAAAAATTACCATCTGATGAAATTATACAATGTATATATCTAAATATATAAAATTATTTGTCCTGACTGGCTGATTGACTGACTGATTCATCATCGCCCAGAGAAAAACCGCTGAACCTAAAGAGGTAAAATTTGGTGCACGGTTAGGGTATGCCATGGGAATGCACACTAAGAAGAGATTTTTTTGAAATTCCTCTGCAGGGGAGAGGGAGAGCATTGAGCTTAACTGGAAGAACAGCTTCTACTGTACTATGTTAGATGCAATTTTTTTGTTTTCAACTATGTTTAGTCTTTATTGAGTACTTAGGTGTATTAAATTGATAACATTTCTGACATTGTTATAAATATTTTTATATATTTTGATTTTTTAACCAAATATTCGAACCATTTTAAATTCGAATTTGTTATTGCATATTGGTTCAGTTCAGTTATAGAACGATTGTAAACGTTCCAGAAAATTGATCAAATTGAAAACAGTTCATTTGATTCTCAGCAATTCTTATCATTCTCAGCGGTAGGTGTTATATAGTTGTTGAAATACTGAAAATAAATGGTGTTTGCTTGCAAAATCCGCACGGGCGAAGTCACGCGTAACAGCTAGTTTCGTAATAAATTATGAATTCTTCTACTCGAGTTGCTTATAAGTGGTGCAATTAAGTAGTTTGGAAAAAAATTTTTTGACAAGGAGTACTCAGGTGTACAAAAATTTAAGAATGGGTACATGGATATCACAACTTTAAAACAGTGTTTTTTCAAAGAAATTGGGCCAGGACCCTGAGAGCCAAAAATGCCCCAATAATTTGTACTGTACAGTGAAAAAATAATTTTGATTCAGAATACTTTGTAAATACAAAACTCCCATTTAACTAAACCAATTATTCGAACTACCACTTGCCCTCCTTTCTTTCTTTCTCTCTCTCCCACTGATGTCACACAGTAATTCTCTATCTTCTGTGAACAAAACTTTGATGAAAACATGTTCTTATCATGGTGCAAAAAGTTGAGATCATCAGGGCATTGCAAGAAGGAAAGTCTGGGAACGTATTGCTGAAAAATACGGTGTGGGAGTAGCTACTGTTTTGGACATTAAGAAAAATAGTGACATAATACTTCAGTTCACTTCTACCATGGAAAGTAGTTTGCTGTGACAGATCTGTACAATGCTACTCACACATTGATGAATAAATAAAATACAGTACAATACTGTGCTACTATTTTGTAATTTCATTCTTTATATGTTAATCCACTTATCTGAATTTTTGACTATCCAGATCATTGCAGATCAAATCAGTTTGGATAATCACAGTTCTATTGTAATCATTTTATAAATTTTTACAATATAAAAGTGAAGTAGCAACGATGTAAAACATTGCAAAATAAAGGAATAAAAATTTTTCTATTAACTGTTTATTATAAAATATATCAAAATTTCCAATGCTAAATAATAAATGGGCCTATTGATCTTAAGTGCGTGTGAATTTTATTTTTTGTAAAATTTTACAGATGCTTGTCTATGCTATTTACTTGGTGATAGACTAATTACATATATATCTGGTCTCTTTAAAGGTGGAGAATTAAAAACAGTTGCCAAGGCAGATGCCGAATCTCTACAGGCAAGTTGGATAAAAGATATCGATCAGCTTAGTTTGAGAGCTTTTGACATTATCCCTCTAATAGAAAAGACGAGAATTTATTACAAAAATAAATTCAATGGAATGTGGCACAATCCCATTTTGCCTGCCTTATGTCCGCATAATTGCCTTCTGCTACGATTAGTAATCATTATAAGGAAAAGAACAAAGTATGTTCATTCTTAACAAATTTGCCTCATGTAATTCTTATTTCTAATATTTGGGTAATGAATAAACGAAGAAATGATGTAAAAATTCAACTTGAACACAAACCTGGTTTGTGTTCAAGTTGCAGAATAAGCACCGGCACGGTTTCATAAACACTACAGTAAAAATTCAAATTAAATAATTTCTAATTTTTATACAGCAACAGAATTCATGTCTTAGTATCAGAAAATCAGCAAGCTCATCTACCTGTATGTGAAATAAACCCAGTGAAAAGTATTCACACTGTACTAAGGAGGTTTATTCAGGTAAATAAACTTGATTTTAAAAATTACCGGTAAAAAACCTTAGATGTATATTAAAAATAATGAAATGGACACTTTTGTTTGGTTAAATGTATTTAATTTTTATTCAATAAGAGTAATATTTTACAATGTATTTTATAGTACCTGTTTGGACCAGATTTACCAAGTCACAAGCCTCACGGAGTATTGTCGGTGGAACACAACGGTGATCCACCTAAAGAACACGACGGATTATGTCTGAGTATACTGGTATCCTGCAAGGATGCTCTGGAAGACGTGCCTCTCAATCACGGATTTACGTGGTTAGAAGTCAGTCGAGAAATGGGTGAAGATCTGCTTAAAAGAACAGAAAAGAATATGACAATTAGTCTGTCGGTGAAGCGGTAACATGTTTCACGAGCTATAGTCGAGATAACAATTACATTTTAACCACCGCAGACTAGTAAAGCAATTAATTTGAATAGGGATTTGGAAAACATTCAAAATGTCTTATGAATTTTAAGATACTAACACCATTTCTGAATTTATGCTATGTTTAATAAACTATATCTTATTATACGACATGAAGTTACAGTTATAGTTTCTAATATATTTAAAGATTAGAAAATTTATTCTGAATGTATTTAATATAATAAAATATGTAATCACAATATGAATACAAAAACAATTTGGAAACCTTCATAAAAAAAAAGTTAGACATAGAGGCACTGGAGCAAAGATGAATTGCTAATGTTCGTTAATAAATTAATATTTACAGCCGAGTAATGGCAGATTTATTCAAGTGGATTGGCAAATTTACAATTGTTTTTATTTATATGTTTACATTTGATAATTATATGCAAGTTTTTGACAAGTAAATTTTTAATGACATTCCAATTTATTTATAATTCGATTTATATAATTACATCCAATGTAATGAGTTTTTTTTTATTTAATTGAGATAATACACGTATTAACCAAATTATATATTTATTATTATAATTTTAATAGTGTAAAATCATTTTTAAAATTAAAAAGTTATAGCATTAATGTAATAGCTATGGCAACGTTTATTTTTATTGATCTTAAACAATTTAAGGTTCGACTGTTTATATATTTGAAATTTTTTTTTGTTTATATCTTTTATAAAAAAATAATTTTTTTATGTATGTGATAAAATATTTTTGAATAAAGAATATGAAACACAACAATCTTCATCTGTTTATTAATAAAAAAATTAACAATTATAAACACTTAATTGTTGACCGTTGAAAATGGCAGAGAAAACTAAATGTAATTGTTTTCCTCTTCCACAATCTAAATGTATCTTGGATGAAGTAAGTGACAGCATCCCTGATATCATCATCAGGAGCACCGGGATGAAAGGATCACCAATTGATAAACTTATTACTGTTCGAGGTATTAATTACAATAATAATAATAATATAAGAAGAAAACTGCATAAATAATAAATTTCTTGCAGAAATTGATAGAGTTTGGGATGAAATTGGGAAATTTATATATAATGAAATGATGCAACAGAAAGTAAGTTTAATATCTAGTATTAATCAATTAGAATTACTGAAATTCAAACATGTTTTCCCTCTTAAGTGTGTTATTGTTCCCAATATCGGAATTTTCAACTTTATTTATATTCCTTTGGATATCTCTCAAAAGAAGAAACTTTTTACTCTGAAACCTTTCCTAACTCTAAGCGAAAGACTGCTTAATAATTTTGGAATTAGCTTCACTGAGAAGCGCGTTGAAGGTATTCAGGGTTGCCAATTTCTTGTAAAAAGCGGGCAAAGTCTTCATTAAGCTTTCTTTTTCAGATTCTTTACCCGTAATTAGATTAAACTTTCATAAAGTAGCGATTCAAAGCGGTTGCAATCGAGTGAAAGTGGATCAAGTCTATAGAACGATAATCAGCGGATTGAATCGCTGTTTGAGAGAGAGGAGCGACATCGATTTTAATTTTCCTCATATCGGAGTTTTGAAATTCAGAGGAATTAAAGCCAAGATGATATTCGATAAGAAGTTTTTGGATAAAATCGAAAAAGTTGAAATTCATACCGAAATAACAATTAAGAATTTTAGAAAAGAAATGAATCTACACAATAGCGAAATTCAAATTTAAAACTAACAAAAAAAAAATATTTGGGCATTTAACGATAATAAAAATTCTTATATTTATTAAATTAATTTTTCAAAATGTTAATTATTAATTCTAAATACTAATAAATTTGGTTTTTACATAAATAAACAACTGATGTAAGTGTTGCCAGACGACTTTTAAATCGTCCGGCAACACTTATGCAAGTTGTTTATAAACAAAGTAGAAGTGGGGAAATGAGTTCTACGTCAATTAAAAAACGACCTTATTTAACTATAGAATGCAATTGGGAAAATATATTAAGGTAATTAAACGATTTAAATATCGATTTATCTTATAATTAATATATGATGCGGTAATTTAAAGGCAAATTTCTATAAATTCCTTTTAAAATGTTGCACTGATTCAAAATTTACAGATTTAATAGTAATAAAACTGTTGGTGGAAGTAACTTTTAAGTACTTTAGGCCATTTATATATGAACAAAGTAACTTCTACCGTATAAACCTTCCTGAATTCTATAAATGTTTTATCTTGAGTAAATTTTTACATTAAATCTATAATATAGCTTTCTTAAATGATGCAGTAAATCAGAGGTAAGTTTTGCAGGTAAGACGTGAACTCTGAATGAAGAATTTTCCAAACCAGACTTAAACTCTCCTATAAGAGCAAAAAAGTCAATGGAACCATACCTGTACATAAATCCTTCTCAAGATATTTGCCTCCAGAGGTCAGTTTTTATTGTAAATCTGTATACTGCCATTCTCTGAATCTCCGTGAAGTGCATAACTATGTGTGACACACTTGTGTGTAGTCATGCACTTCAGTGAGAGCGACGGCACGCGTGGAAGCAATTCCACGCCCCTAAAACTATATAACATCAAGTACTCTGTGGTGAAATGGGTTACTTAAAGCCAGCATAGTCACGTGGACTAATTAGTTAAATACAATAGTCTTAATGGAGTGATACGACCCAGAAGTTGGCAGATTTCAGGGGCTGTATCTCATGAAAGGTCGCATGTAGAGGGAGTGGTGTGAAGTGTGAAGCGCGATAGGAATACACAGACACGTGAATTCAATTAAAACAAATTTAATTTCGCGATCAATAATATATACAGATAAGTTCTTTTCGGATTCCCTCAGTCCAATTTCTCTTACTGTCCGATTGTAACAATAACCCAAGTAGCTTACCTTCTTGGCAACTACTTGCCCGACAATACTAATAAAACCCGCGCGATTCTTAACTAACTTAAACCTAAGGATAGAAAAGTATAAAGATAGGGAAATGAGAAGAATTGATAGGATAGTGGGGTACCCTTGTTCTCGCTGAACTCCGATGCCGGCTGGTGGTTTATTCTGCGTGTCTCTGGGTTCGTCAACGTTTTAAAAAAATCTTTTAGGATAATTTCTTGTCGGTGTCTTTGATTCTACGGTCCGGATCCTCGCCTCACGGCTCTCTATTCGGCCCTCGTGGAATTCCGTCTCACGGGCTCGCTGTTCTCGTCCGTGCTTCCTCGTGTCCGGCCGGAGAAAAAGTGACCCTTCGTGATCCAGATTTGACTCGTCCTCCACTCGAACTCTTTGTTCCACACGGCCCCCTGGTGGGTGGGGAGTGGGAAGCCCCCATTCCCAAAAGCCAGAACAATGAACAAAGGAAGTTAGAAAGAAGGGTTAAGAAAGAGAGAAAATTATTAAAACTAATTAAATCTAAAATACATATGTACAAAAATATGGCGTACAGCCACAGTGGTACACCCAGTGGTGATATTTAGCCGGTTCGCACAGGTTCGGCCAAACCCGTTGGTAAAATTTTCAGTTTTCCGAACCTTGTTAAACACACGTAACATTTCTCAGTGGTTTTGTTTCTTTTAAAAAATATATTAAAATATACGTATTATACTCTGTAACACTACTAAACTAGAGCCTTATACCCCGTTCGCACCGAGCATTTCAATCTAGATTGTGAGCAAGGTCGGGGACTATGCCTTTGTGCGATCTCTCTCGACCGTTTCAATCTCAACCGAAACGAGGTTTACTTGCGATCGATTCAAGAGAGTTCTTGAAACTAGATCCAGTCATAAGAGAGATCCCACAATCCCACGTGTGCGAGATAATACAAGATGGCCGTGGAACACGTGTCGGGCTATGGACAGCGAAATAAAAAGGATATTGTATTTCGAGAGACGATGACATGTGTCTATTATCAGCAGTGCCATTCGGGGGGAAAAAATTTCTCTGCCTAAAAAAAAAGAAAAAGAGAAAAAAAAAAGTCAACAGCAGTAATATACTATTGTTACCTGGTCTTCGCTCAGGGCTGCTTACGTTCCAAATATGCCACTGATTATTAGATATATCGCAAGAAAAGGTATTGTATTTATTTCTAGCCAAAACTTCCATTTTGTTTGTCGGTGATTGGTTGTCAGGGAAAAATTTTCTGCTAGCGAACCCTTTGTTAAATATTTCGAATATTACCACTGGGTACACCCAGAGGGGTACCAAGGGGCCAAGGCACCTTCCAAAGAAAAAGGAAAGAAACAATAAAAATCTTTTTCTAATTAATATTTTTTTTTTTATTTATATTGTCTTCTGTTTCTATACTGCTTATGAAGTAGTGGTGACATAGGTAAATTTATTGAATTTTCATTAAAAAGTTTTTTGTCTATTTAACTCGGCTTCCTGATATTAAATCCCTAGTGTACGAGTGTGTAGAGCAGGGCTCACCAAACTACGGTCTGCAGGCCAAATCCAGCCTGCGAGGTCAGTTCGTCCGGCCTGCCGCCGCACTGTGCCACAAATGAACTAAAATGTAATTATTTATATGGAAATACCATAGATTGTAGATACTATGTAGAAAAAATTAAAATAAGTGTAAGTTTAAGTAAAAATGCCAAAATTGGTCCAATCTGATTTTTGTGTCTTACAGTAATAAAATATTTAGGAAAATCAGTGAAATAAAAAAGTTGGCAAATTTTTGCACTTTGGATATCAGAGCACTTTTTGTGTAAGTACTTGCAATGAAATTTCTAACAAAAGCAATTATGAAGTTGCTGCAGCCATCATGTTTGTGTATTGGTAAATAAATATATTGGTTGTCTTTATTTTTTGTATATTCAGTATACTGTATTGAACAAAATGGTTATGCAGCCTGCACTCATCATTCTCTTAGTTATGTCACCCACTGTGAAAAAAGTTTGGTGACCTCTGGTATAGAAGTATGGTTCCTTTGACTTTTTTTGCTCCTATGGGTATGGTCTACAGTTGTAATAAGATCCTGACTTTCTCATTCAGAGGTATAATTTTACTTGTTTAACATGCTATTTTTATTTGTAACAGCTGCATAGTGTGACTACAGAGTCCATAAGCATGCTAGTTGGAAGCTATTTGTGTGCCCCTCACCACTCTTTGCACAAATTTATTCTTACATTACATAATTTTTAAATTTATTCTTATATTGTCCAGACATCATGTTGACAATTAAAAGTTTGTGTTGTGTTACCGTATTCTGTCAAAAAAACAAAGGTGGTGTTGCCAAGAAGGGTTTCCTGTTAAATTTTGAAATCAAAACACAAATAATTTAAGCATTTATACATAAAGAGTTTCATCTAGATCATTGGTTCTCAAACTTTTTCGATCCACTGCCCCCTTTGTTCCATAAAGTTATACCCAACGCCCTTAACCCATCAGTGACCCCAACTTTTGCCTTTGGTCACCGTTCATTCCCTGCCTCCAGCGCCCCCTAGATTTACTCACCGCCCACTTTGAGAACCCCTGATCTAGATTGTTCCAGGCTTTCCAGCACAGCCTTGCTTTAGCTCTAATAAGGTAGATCCACTGAAGGTTCCTCTTGGCAGAATTTTCTATGAGAAACTGTCCCTATTTAGATGTAATACACTTGAAGAAAACCCAGTAAACTCCATGTGTTCAGCCTGTTGGTGAGTTGCAAACTTGGGGCTGACTATCAATATTAGTGGTTTTATCCACTGGGTCACTGATGAATCATAGTTGGAAGTCATCAAAGTAGTCCCCAATAGCCATTTTTTGATCTACTTTTTTTTATATTTTCAATATGAATTGTTAATAGCGTTTCTCATTTCCTGGTTTTTTGCTTGTCCTGGGATTTTGGGAAAAAAGTGAACTATTTCCTGGGAAATCCCAGGACAGAATTAATTATTTTTAAGATATACAAAATATCTTGAAATGAAATGATATAATTATTTTTCATTTTTTAAAAGTACCGTATTTACTTGCATATAAGGGGTCGTCCATAAATTATATAAGGGCGATTTAGGCCATTCTAGACCCCCACCCATCTCTGTGTAAGAAACTATAATATTTTCTTTTCCCCCCTTCCCCTTCAATATCTTACATAATATGTAGGCATAATTTTATAGAAAGATTTTAACAAAAATAAATTTTTTTTAATGAAACCCTAAAAACCTTAGTGTAAGATTCAAGCTTCGAATGAGGGGTGGCAACCCCCTGTGGGAACAAAAAATGTCTAATGAACAATTTATTTTAAAAATTTTATTTTTTAATTATTAACAATCTTTTTATTATTATTATCACTAATCAACATCATAGTATTTATTTTTATATTAATTTTAATTTTTACAAAAGGGCACAAAAAACTTTGACAGATCGACTAGCTAGTGCATGTGTAAACAGAAATGTCATACAAAATAAAACAAGAGCGAATAGAGAGAAACCACATTCCATTGCCATATTGATTACATCTTGGCTAAGGCCAAGAAAATAAACTAAATGCTGTTAAAATGTGCTAGATGCACCCAGGAACTAAATCATAAGGCTTGTAAAACTCTATATAATAGGGCAATACAACCGATGCTATTTTACGCAGCCTCTAGCTGGGGTCATGTAACTAGTAAAAATTCAATAGCAAGTAAATTACTCTCTCTTCAAAGTCAGTTTGCCATCAGAATTTCAAAGTGCTGCAGAACTGTTTCTACTAATGCTTCTGATTCTAGCAGAACTCCTTCCTTTGCCACTATGTATTGTAGAAAAGGTTCTAACTACTACATCAGACCTACAAACACTAAGGCTTAACAACAGTCTCTACGGCTGTTCATATGCTACCACATTGCAATTATCCTATCTCTGATCATCACCTTGTAAATAAGGTTATCCCCAGGGTACATTTGGTGTCATCTGCTTCCTCCGTGGATAACCATGCAGACATTAATATCTACACAGATTGGTCCAAAAGCACCCTTCATGTCGGCTGATGTGTCTGTATCTTCCTCCAAACTGACATATTTTGCCCAAAGTATGTTAGAATGTACAGATACCCCCACATACCTCCATCTGTCAAGCTGAAGACGACGCTGTTTACCAAGCTCATCAGTGGGCCACCACTACCAAACAAAACTCTGTCTATCAACATTTGTAGTGATTCTCAGTGTGTCCTAAAAGTTCTATTAAATCCCAATTACAATAGCAATAAAATCACATATATCCAGCACCATATTAAAAATCTTGTAAATATAATAACTTTTATATTTGTTCCTGGCCATACTGGCATACTAGGAAATGAAAAAGCTGACTTTGAGGCTAAGTCGGCTGCAAAGGACACTGACTGGACTACACTCACATCCCTCTCTCACGTAGCAGCCTTAAAAGTTATATTCATGACAATGCTATGCAAAAGTGGAATCAACAATGGTTGAGCAGTAAAACTGGTAGAATAACAAGACTTTATTTTCCTAGTGTTGAATGCAGGTTCTCATCATTACTTAGAGATTTAACATTTGCTACTGCTCAACTACTTACTAAGCATGGTAATTTTAGAAGCCACCTGACAATGTATAACCAGGCAGAAACTGCCTGTTACAGAAAACGTAGACACTGTCAACCAATTTTCATTGTGCAATTTACGATCAAGATAGACTTATTCTGAAATTAGAAATCTTTACGCTTAGTTTCGGGTGGCCATGTCCACTTGATAAGCTTGTTCAGAAGAATGAATGTCCACCACTGTTTGATGCTTTTTTACAATTATGTTCAAAAAATATAGAAGATAAGACTATTCATAATTTCTAGTTTTACATTTTAGTTTTCACTAAAAGCCGAATACTAATTTTATGTTTACTTTGTATCATGTATTTTGGTTTATGTATTCTTAGTGTTATACACCCATAAGAGTGGTGCACTTATTCTAATAAAAAAAAAACAAGAGAGAAACCACCACATGCCCTTTCTCCCATGATAAAAAAATGTATAGAGAGTGAGTCTGCTAGCATTATTATTCTACCTGATGGTGTTAGTACGAGTGTTCTTAATAGAAACTGCCAAATTCAAAACTTCACCACTCAACGAGATCAAAAAATAAAAATGAGAATATTATGTAAGACAAGATCTATTACCCTCTACCCCTAAGTAAGAAATATTAAGAAATCTTTAACCCCCACCCACCCCAAAATACCTTACATAATTTATGGACAGCCCTAAGACAAGGTTTTTATCCATTTTTCACTGCTTCAAAAACCTAGGTCATCCTATACGTGAAAGTGAAGGATTCTTTTCATTTTTGTATAATTTTTGTAAACTGTGTATTTGCATTTTTTACTGGATTCTCACCTTCTGGTGTTTAAAAACAAAAGTATTTTATCTGGGTTGTTTGAATCGTTCTTGTGTATTGTCAGAAGTAAAGACGAATAAAATTACGAAAAACAAAGCTCTTGAATTGAATTTCAAGATTACACGGGAGCCCAATATAAGTTTTAATCTATTCCCACGTGAAAACAGATGATTATGCGTTCAAGAAGGGAACGGCCATCAATTTCAAAGAAGCAGACTCATTGGCGACTGCATGGAGTGTGTATTTTGACTTACAGGACTAATTTGTTAAAGAGCTACAACGGGGCATGCACCTAACTTCACGATACGATTTTCGAATTTTTTGCAATCAAACCTGACAATGACCATTTAAAACAGTTAAAAACATTTGTTTAGATTGAATTTTTGCTGGTTTTGTTTGGTAATTATGTATTTATTTTATTATGATTATTTGGAAATCAGAATTTGAAGAAACTCATAAGTGTAATTCAGTGAATTTGGCTGTTAAGAATTGGCAAAAAAGGTTCCAGATTGTCCAGTTTTACATGAACAAATTATGTTGTCAATTTTACAAGATTTTTCCTTGGTCTAAAATGCCAGTAATTTTTGCGGGACAATGTGTGCATTTACATGCATTTGATATTTTATTTGTTATTAAATGAAATAAAATTAGAATTGTATTAATAAATCTAATTTTTTTAATTTTGATCTTTAAACTCACACCTCGTCCTATATGCAAGATCATCTTATATTCGAGTAAATATGGTAATTTATTACATTCTGCAACCTCCAAAATCATATTAATAATGCTGTGTAAGATATATATTAAAAATTACCTTTGAATTACGTAGAAATTTTTACAAATAGAAAAAATTTATTAAAGTTTGCTGGAAACTGCATACAACAACAAGAAAAAAAAAATGCTTTGAATTGGGTTGAAAATTTTTTTAAAAATGAACTTAGATCAAACTTCTAACTTAAAATGTAATTTTTATTTTTTTAAATAAAACATACAATAATATTTTGTATTAAATTTTTATAATAAGATTTTAAAAAGCAAAGATGGTCAATATTCCAATCGCTCAATTTGATTCTTATTTTAGTAATGAAAAGTCCTACTACCAAGAATGCCCATAAGATTCAATTGAAGCGAGTGGAATCGTGTTTAATGTTTAATTTAAGAGAAGACGGATGTTATGTGTTTTTCACCTGTAGCCCGAAGGATTTCTAGTTCATTTTCGAGATGCATTGCAGTATTTCTTTTGCCATCTAGTATTCTTGATTTGTCTACCTGGGCTGCTTTAATAGAAACATCAAGCTTATAGCCCAATAATTTGGCAGCTCATTTGTCTTTAATAATCAGATTTATGAAGAAAAACTTCATACTCGCAGACTTTGTACTCGTTTGTATCCTTGCCCAGTTTGTACAACCTGGCATTACACAGTTATTGAAGCTACTGGGCATGGTTAAAATTAAGACAGCATAAGCACAATTATTCAAGATATTACAGGTTCCAGCAAGTAAGGAATTTTCAAAGTCCTACCACAGATAAGCTACGTATTGATTATTGACCATTTGTGACATGCCATAACGAGCAAAAATTTAAAAAACTAATAAGTAGCTTTAAACTTAATAAATACAAATGTATTCTGACAGTTTATGAGTTAATTATACTTTCTATTTGCAAAATTTCCTCAACCTTAACACAAAATAAGAAAAAAGTGAACTTTTAAGAAATTTGCAGAATTTCCTGGGATGAGAAGAATTTCCTGTGTTAAAAAAACAACCGGGATTCTGTTTGAGAAACCCTAATTGTTACACATTAACACTGTAAGAAGACTATCTTACTGGATCTATCATTATGATTGACATCTTTCCACGTCATCTGATTCAGAAATTATAGTAAAGAAATAATTGTCATTGCAATAAACAATATAAATATTTTGCAAATTGCTTTTTATTTTATATCACATTATAAATTAACATACATAAGAATAAAGAATGTATTTACCATTCACCATTCTTACATTCATAAAAGTTACATTCATAATAAAATACATTCATTAAAAGTTACATACCAAGAAGAAAGCACTGAAATTGAATGAAACTTTGTATCATGCAAACATAATATGACAATAGTAATAAGTGATTACAGTATCACAGCAAAGAAGCAATTTCCTGTGGAACAATAGTGCATTTTAAAGCAACCTGTAATATCTTGTAGGACCTCCTCTTACATGGATACATTGCTATTTAATTATCAAGGAGACATACAGGGCATCATATGCTATCCTTGAATAGATTTGCCCACCGATGCTACAACTTCAGATCTCTCATGCTTGTATATGACTGAAGCCAGCTTCCCATCTGGCCCCACAAATGCTGAATGGACAACAAATATGGAAACTGGACAGGCCAAGAAAATACGACAATGACAAGGATGTTTCTGGGAAATCATAGTTGTGTGCAGCCAAGCATTATCTCGCTATAAAATGATTGTTTTCAACCCTACCATAAAAGGCAGCACATAAATTTAGGATTTCCAGACATGTCAATGGCCTTTGTACCATTTCTAGGGACCTCATATGATAGTCATAAGAGATGGCTTCCCAGACCATTGTGCAAGCAGTGAAATAGTGTGCCATTCAACAGTAAAGGTGGGTGAAGTATTCACCAGTGGTTCTCCTTACCCTAACACAGTGATCATCCATTTCCAAACAGAACTGGGATTCATCACTAAAGATGATAAACTATCAGTCCATAGTAGTTTGTGCTTTAGCACAGAGCCACTATAAACAAAGCCGATTTTGAGGTGTTGATGGCAGTCACTATGTATGCAAATTTGCCTCTGCTAGATGCCTGCCAATAGTATGGAAAGTTCTATAGCAAGACTTCCACCTGTCTCTGGATTGTGGACAAAACACCATAGCAGCAATTTGTGGTTGTCTCATGATCTAATGATCGTTTCTCCTGGTGGATTTCTCTATACATCCAGATCTTGCATATTGTATATGTGTATGTGTGCCTTCACTATCCACTCCCTCAGAGTTAGATCAGAAAAATCCAGATGATGGATAATTTGACATGCCAGTCTGCTTCTCTCATCCAATGATGCAATATTTCTTAAACTCTGTCAACTGAGCATAATGTCCTTTTGTATTTTGAATATCGCCAAACAACTAGTACATTAAGCAATCTGTGATTCTTTATATGATACTGATTTTAAGGCACTCAGTGGGATTACATAGTATGCAAGAGGACCAAAACTATAATTATTTGCATACCTATCTACAACATAGCTGTATAGTCTTAAGATGTCTAAGGAAAAAAAGATGGAAAGAGTAAAAAAAGTACAAGCAGTTATCACAGCCACTAGTACATTGTCAAGTGAGCTCGTAAGGATCATTTCTGAGAACTTTTGATATTCAAATACCTAGCAATGTTAGAATCAAGTAGTTCCCAATTCTTGCATTCGGGTACTCTCATCATTAGTAGAATCACTTTGGATTAGACTTAATAAAATGCTTCTTACCTACAAAATAAATGATTTTACTATAAAAATGAATGTAACAGTGTGACATTTATCTGGTATAGTGTAAAGATTATTAAAAAATAGATAAATAAATAAAAATTTCTGTAATTCTGTAAAAACTTTAAAATCAATCTTATACCATTTTATATTAAAATATCTTTGAAGCTAGCCAAGTGAAAAAATTTTAGTACAGTTTGATTCCAGTTTACATAGGTTTTACTGTAATTTATTGTTAAATGAGAATTAGCTAATAAAATTTTATAGATTGAAAATTTTTAAAAAGAGGATACTAAGGAACTTTCTAGAAATGCATCACAAATGAAGCAAGATGTTTTCAAAACAATGGGTACATTCCAGTATGCATCAAACAGCACATCGGTGAACTGCAATGTACAAAAATGTGTTCCGACATTCACCAATGAGTTCACCAGTGCAGCAATTGATTTGAATCATACTCATCGGGTTGTGGATATGGTGAACTCCGATAAAGCAATATTGCTGCCTCCATGATTATATTTAGTGACTTTAGCAAATAATAATAAAAATTTTATAAAACGGTTAGCACGTAATATTATTTAATCCCATATGTTGTAATTAAATAGAAGATTATTTGATGATGATTTAAAAATTTTTTAATATGTCTAATTGAAACATACAGGCTGTGTTGTTAGTACACTCACTGGCCAATGAATTAGAAATCAGCAGTTTAATATTTTATTGGACCACCTTTAGCTCAAATTACATCATTTACTCAATTTGACATGGATTCTACAAGGTGCTGAAGTGCTAACTCCAATGTGTACCAAACATTCACTAGACTTTCCTTTAGTTTACGTAGATTTGATGGAAGTGGACTTTACTGGGAGATCTGTCATTCTAACATGTCCCATACATTCTTGATGTGGTTAACAAAGACATTATGTCCATATGCACTCGTTGCATGACCAGAAGTGACCCTAAGATTTGGGAATCCCTGAACAAAATGTATTTTCGAGACCCATTAAAAGAGCGATGAAGGTAGAGAGTGGATTTATTTAGGTGTAAAATAATATGAAAGTTTTTAATATTAATACAGATTGTAAAATACAAAATAATAAAAATATATGCAATACTTTTACAACAAATTGGAAAATTCAATAGGTATACAGAAATTCACTTACAAAACTGATTTCTTGAATTTAATTACAGAAAACCAAAATCCAGTTTTGCAGTAATATCTCTTTCAATGGACAAGATCGAAAGTGACAAACATCTCTGTTGGCACATTCTTGATCATTCTTCTCTAACTGCACTTAACTAATACTCAAAAACCTTTAAAATGCAGCCTTTTTATTCAAAATTTTGAATGGCCTTCATTGGGAACAGAAGAATTGAACGATTCTGATTTCTATAACAACATTTGTTCTGGAACTATTTAAATTTTTGAATTTTCTTAGATGTCTAGTACACAGGCTTGTGCATAAATAATTACAATCTATATTGGTACTTGTACCAATATACACATAAACTATATATGCATATAATACATGAATAAGTAAATAAGTACATAAATAAAATAAATATGTAAATAGATACAAAACTACATAACACAATTGCTAATATAGAGAAGGTCACCATAGTGCCTGTTTCTTTAAATGCTTGTCCCTTTAATAAAAATTGCCAGGACCAATATGACATTTACAGAAAAAAAAATATTTCTATTTGACTATACATACATAGATGAGTCTAGTCGATTTGTCGATTGTTATTGACACGCTGTACGAGGCAATAACAATTCCACTGGCAAAGTCGACCTTTCTTTGTAGGCTATCATTTGCTGAAAAATGTAAAATAGTTAAAAAAAAAGTTTTCTAGTGGTGGCATAGCACAATTAAAATTAATAATTACATTTATATTACATTTTTTAAATGCAATTAATAATTTTAATTGTGCTGTGCCACCGCTAGAGGACTTTTTTTTTTAACTATTTTACATTTTTCAGCAAATGATAGCCTACAAAGAAAGGTCGACTTTGCCAGTGGAATTGTTATTGCCTCGTACAGCATGTGAAGGGACAAATCGACTAGACTCATCTATGTATGTATAGTCAAATAGAAATATTTTTTTCTGTAAATGCTCGTCCCTTTATTTTATAATAGAATAATCAAATTAAGCCTGTTCTCCAAGCTGTTGAGACTTTACTGGACTCTCTGAAGTTTATTGCTAATCCTTTCTGGTTTGTCTTATGTATCTGCCATGCTTCTGCATATTTCAAGTGTCTCTTATCCTGGATCTTTTGTATTATTTTAGCTCTTTCCCAATCTACTATGACTTCTGTCAGATCTGCTATAACATACGTTGCTAGCACAGTTACCGATTGCTCATTCTGCACGTTCCTTTTATGCTTTTTTAGCCTTTCTTTTAATGATCTCCCTGTGGCTCCGATGTAGTATAGTTCTTTTTGTTGCCTTTCGTCTTGTATTGATATTCTATATATTCCTGGAATCAAGCTCTGGTCTATGTCTTCTTTGTCTGTGCATAGCATTTGGTATTCTGTGGAATTCCTTTTAAAAATTATCTTTCTGTTTGTTGCCGCTCCTATTTCTTTGTAAATACTGCTTAGAGGTGCCATGTATTCCATTACAGTGTATTCTTTTATTCTTTCCCGCTCAGTGCCTTCGTTATCTTCTATTTTTGTTTTGTTAATAATGACCTTTATCATATTCTGGTAGATACTGCACTGCTTATCTAGTTCTTTGATGTGATCTAATTCTTTAATTCTGTCTTGTGGTTTGCTGCAATGCATGTGCACTCTTTTTATAAGTGCATGGAACGCTGCTATTTTATATCTTGTCGGGTCATGGGAGTTCCATAGTATAAACAGCAGGTTATATGTCACCTTTCTGTAAACTTTTGTAGTGATTTTCCTTCCTTTCTCTACTTCTATTGCTACATCTGGAAAATGTATTCTTTTGTCGTTCTCTTGTTCTAGTTTGAGTTCTAGGCTGAACTTGTTGGAATTGACGTACCTGATAAATTGTTGAATGTGTGGTTTTTCTTTCCATATAATCAAGATGTTGTCAACATAGTGTGCATATGCTAAAATGTGTACTGCATATTTTGGTAAGATTGCTTTCTCTACAGTCCTTAGGACCATCTCGCATATTCGAAAATTTGAATAAAAAGGCTGCATTTTAAAGGTTTTTGTGTTGAGTTTGAGTACATTCTTTATCAGTCTCAGCTTTGAAAATGATCATTCTACAAATGCAACAGATATTGATACAGTTATAATTACTAATTTATGATTTAAATACTAAATATACTTTCAAATTTGTGAGGCCCTAGGCATTGCCTTTATGTATGGTTGCTTCTGCATGTCCTCACTGTTTGTCATGCAGCTGTGCAGCAGTTGTGGAGTTAAATTAATTTTCCTTATTTGTCTACAAGTGGAATCTTAAGTTTCCATTTTATTTAGGTTAAGTTACATTTGTTACTTCAATTATACAGTACATCCAGGAAGTCTGTATACTCTTATTGTAAACCTTTAATGTTTGGAGGGAAAAGTTATGAGCACATGACCTTGTTTGCATGTGTGTGGACTCCACTTCAGGATTAGAGTTGACGTGGCAGACACGAGTTCTTTTTCTCTTTGTCAGTTCTGTCCCAGTTTATGAAATCATGATTAAAAAAAATCCAGCAAAGAATGGTTGAAAATGGCTTTATTAAATACTTGCAAAGAACTAATAAAATTAGTTCATCTAACTTATAGATGTTCAAAGTACTGTTCATCCTCCTGAAGACACCTTGTAATGAAGCTTTAGATTTTACTTGTACACATCATAATACCTGAGTGAGATTTAGTCATATAACTTCCAGGGTACAGAGCTGTAAACTTGCAAGCTAACAACGGTTGTACCCATTTACATGCCTGCCTATCTCCTTTCCTGACTTACATATTTGTTTACTTGACTACAATGTGAGTTATCAAAAATTATCCCATAGTAAACATTTACATTTTCACATATTTTCCAATGGCACACTTTTTGACACCACCTACTACTGGACTTTGACAATTCATAAGACCCCATAACCAGGAGTCTCCAAAACACACCACTCATCAACTTTTGGACATGCATAGTACTCTTGCACCTTGTTTGGCCATAATTGTACCAATCCTCCTACCTTTATTTCCAAGTTATAGGACTGGGTTCACTTTATTTGTAACACCCTATATACACTTTCCTGACTGTTATAGATTTCATACCATACTTTCCCTGTTATATTCTATAAAAGGGAAAGTATGGTGTGAAACTTTGAGTCAAATTTTGACAGCTGGTTTATTTTAAATTTCTCAATGTTTTGACAATCCAATAGCCCAGAAATTTAAAATAAAACTTGTAAAATGGATGCAGATACATATGTAGAGAATTTTATATTATGTCTCAGGACTGGATGAGCAAAAATTTAGAAATTTACCAGCTTCTATATTAGGGGCATTGATGCTTTTAAATTTTGGTGGTTTAAAGGTCAAGGAAGTTAGGAGATAGAGGTGGATCATGAGTCATATCTCAAGGGGGGTTGGACTCAATGGAAATTTTACTCTTTATTGGCATTTATAGTGTTTTTAAAAGCCCAATCCTACACTAAATTAAGACTTTTTATCAAAAAACAGCACACTTATAAACTGGAACTGTATAACTAAATAATCGACAGTAAATGTAATTTCCAGCACATAATAAATACAAATTTACTGCTCGAATGTTTTTGGTCATCATTTTAGAGGCCCTCATCAGGATTGAATACATAAAAAAACAGTTCTATCATTGAAAATTTCTATCTTTCGAACATTGCCATGTTCCAATCTTTTAAACATTTAAAAAAGTGTTCAATACAAAAATTGTTTTGTTTACATCATAAATAAATAAATGATGTAAACGAAACAATTTTCACATCGAACACTTTTTTAAATGTTTAAAAGATTGGAACATGGCAATGTTTGAAAGAAGACTTTTTATGGTGTTGCAGAAGAAATCAATGCATAATTTGGACTGTGTCAATCATCCATGGAGATCTTGTCTTTTAATTAAAAAGAAGACAGAGCAGGTTTATTTTGAGGATATTAACCCAGGACCAGAAAGGAAAACATCAAATAGTGTGCCAAAACATGCACCCAATAGCAGGAAATGATGAGATATGGGCAGACAAAGTGATAACCAGCAACTAGAATTAGGTCTACAGGTATGATCCTAAATCAAAACCTAAATCATGTCAATGGTTGACAGACACCAACCCAAAACAAAAAAAGCTAGGATGACAAAGTCCTTGTTAAACATCCTGCTAGTTACCTTTTTTGACAATAAAGGTCTAGTCTGTATCAAATTCATGCCGGAAGAACAGCAATCAACCAGAAAATGCATCTGTCCATTTTGCAACGATTGCAGGAAGCTTTGGGAAAAAGACCCAAACAATTGGTGCAGTCAGGTGATTTCTCCATCACAATAATGACTGCCATTACAGCCCACTTGGTTCTTTCTTTTTCTGGCTAAAAATAATGCTTTCATACTTTCTCAGCCACCCTATTCTCCAGATTTAGTCTCAAATGTTTTCCTTTTCTCAAAATTAAAGAAGACTCTGATAGGTAAAACTGCCAGAAGTTTTGAGAAGCTTGCAATAGAATGGTTTTTCTGTGAGTTTTTAGAACCAGGAAAAAGTCTGAGGCATAATTTTTTTTTTGCCATTTATATTAATAAAGTTACATGCACAGTCAGGGAACATTTTAATCATTTCTTATATTGAATTTCTGTTAAGAATTACCCATTTAAATTCAATCAATTCTGGTGATTCTGTCTCAACTATTAGAATCACTTGGCATCTACACAAGCATAGAGCCCTGCATCAGAATCAGTTCAGCTTCTCTAAAAACAAAGGTACTGTATACGCCATCCACCAAATCGTTACTTACATCCAGCGCCGGATAAAGGAGCGGGCAAGCCGGGCAACTGCCTGGGGCGCCAAATTTTGAGGGGCGCCGATATAAAAATAAAATATTTTTTTACATTCATTATTTTTTTATATTTTATAAATTAAAATTGATCATTTTTCATGAGACATCGATTTTTTTAGCAAGCAATAAATTGTTTTTTCTTTAATAATACCAAATAAAGGTCACAACGCTAATTATTTTATTATTGTCAACAGATATAAATAATATAAATTATTCAAAGAAAACTATTTGTATAGTCAGAATTCATAATAACTCAAAAAAAAAAGATTAATAGACAAAAACAAAAATTTACTAATTAAAATAATGAAACCTAAGAATTTTTATGGCTTTTATCACACAACATTGATGCAGACAAATGCTTTTTAATCTCTAAAAAGTTTACAAATTATCTTTTCAAAATAAATAAAAATACAGTCAAACCTGTTTTTATGCGCTCTTTTCATGTGCGATTTTTATTTGTGCGATATTTTTAATGCGAATTTTTAATTTGTGCGGTATAGTTGGCGACTAGTCTCGTGCGATTCGTCATGTCTTACGTTGACTTATTATAGCTAAATAAACTTATTATAGCATAAATGCACTTATTATAGTAATATTATTGCATGAATATGCGAAAAATGAAATAATTTACTTTTTAAGTCAACAAAACACCACCTGGACAAAAATATGTAAAACAGACGATAGACCAGACGATGCAGTCAAGTGCTGACATCTGTTGTCAATAAATTCTATTTTGTACGGTTTTGAGTTATTTTCTATGTGAGACTTTTTTTATGCGGTCCCTGTTGACCGCATAAAAAAAATATTTTTTAATTGTGTTGCGAAAACTATTATTTACAGCCATTCGTGAAGTTTTGTGAGATTTTTTTATGCGTTTTTTTTAATGCGGTCCCTATCCCCCACATAAAAACAGGTTTGACTGTAATCAGTATCACGTATCACAACAATCTACTCAAAAAATGGACGAGATCAAATTTATAAATTACAAATATCAACAAAATTATGAATAGTCAGTGATACTGGTGCCTGTCATACGCCTTAATGGTTAAATAACTTTGTCTTTCTGTAAACTTTGCATTAACAACACTTGCCGTGCTTTAAATAAATAAATTTTTTACACAGTTCTTTATTGTGTAATTTTGATTTTTTGCCTTTTTTTACTTTTTTTTTTAATTTGCAGTAAATTTGTATATTCTTGTATGAAAGGGTGCCAAATTTTGTTTTGCCCAGGGTGCTCAAAACCCTAGAACCGGCCCTGCTTACATCCACCAGGCTAAACAAAACAATCAGCATACTGCAATTATCACTATTGACTTTAGAGGTGCCTTTGATCGTGCCTGGTGGCCTTCTATCTTACACACATTACATGCTCATCACTGCCCTCAAAATCTTTACAAACTTCTTCAGTCCTGTCTTAGCAACAGGAGTGCAGGTGTTTATACAACACAAAATAACATAGTCATACTTATCACTTGAGGCTGTCCTCAGGGGTCCAGGTCTCTGGAACATAGCTTATAACTCTATCCTGCACTTAAACGACACCCTGTCTCCTGGCTGCCGCATACAGGACTGTGCGGATGACACAATTATCCTTGCTTTACACAGGATCAGCAAAAGCTTACATGACATATGCAACGATATTCTCAATAACATTCACCAGTGGAGTATTAAGCATACGCAACCCATTAACACAGACAAATACGAAAACATTATATTTGGTAGGAACGCGCCACTCATCAGAAAGCTTACCCTTCAAATAGGAGCTCACAGAATAAAGCAAACAACGGAAATTAAATATTTAGGTGTTATTCTTGACGAGAGACTTAACTCCACACCCCACATCAAATACATCACAAACAAACCTAAAAAGATAGCCAACGCCCTCATTAGTATTGCTAGGAACTCATGGCCCTAACCTTTGTGCATAAGCATAGTAGCCTATGCTTATTCACAAAGGTGCAATGCAGCCAGCACTCCTCTATGCCGTACAGGTCTGAGACACCTGGCCACCAAAGTCCATATCCGTAAAAAACTGTTATCTGTTCAAAGGATTGCAGCTCTCCACATTTGTAAGACTTATAGGACATCACCCACTAGTGCCCTTTTGATAATGTCAGGGTTGACCCCTATCGACTTAGAAATTAAATGCATTATTTGGCAGGAAAATCTCATCACTTTACCCTGGCTAGATTATAGTGACTCAGATGTCGACAAAATG
Organism: Centruroides vittatus; assembly: GCF_030686945.1. Classification (NCBI taxonomy): domain Eukaryota; kingdom Metazoa; phylum Arthropoda; class Arachnida; order Scorpiones; family Buthidae; genus Centruroides; species Centruroides vittatus. Next base: position 1,631,459 of record NW_027122720.1, on the reverse strand, counting down.
ATTACAGCAGGTAAGATTCCCTCCAGTTTGACCTTGATTGATGATATCAAAAAATTCAGCATCGACAAAAATACCCTCCCGACTTGCAATTACCATCCCTCCCATCAGCTTGCCCCTGATGTTTACTTCGAAGATCCAGGTGATCATCCCATGTGTAGGATTTACACTGATGGTTCCAAGATGGATGACAAAGTGGGTGCCGCTTTCGCAGTATATTTTGTCTTGGGCTGCGAGCTTCAGAACGCTCGCTTCCGTCTAGGTACACACTGCTCAATAGCACAGGCAGAAACTTTAGCTATTTATATGAGATTAATTCACATTAGGCATAGGAAGGATAAAAGACACTATTTACACTATCGCATTTATTCTGACTGTAGGATAGCTTTACACAGGATTGCAAAGTCTGATAGCCACTTAAAACTCGTCCATCTCATACACACACTTAGACAAGAATATTAGAATAGATTTTCAACAGGTCCCGGATCATGTGGGGTTGTCGGCAACGAGACCACTGTCTGTCTTGCCAAACAAGCTGCAAAGTCTTCAGTCACTAGTACTTTCAGTTACATTCCTACTTCATACATTAACAATTATGTCATGGCAAATCTTCATTCTCTGGCAAGACAGCTGGGACCATGACACCACTGGTAGGTTCACCTACACTTTCATCCCCAAGGTTGACACTACAGGTATACCTCACCTTACATCGGTGATTGATTCCAGGAGAAGCGACATAAGTCGAATTTACTTGTGTAGTTACGACGTAAGTTGAAACTACGGTGGAAAACGCCAATAATGAGCACTTAAAGACCGCTAAATAAGACAACAATGCAGAAACACAATGTTTTCATGTTTCGTTCTCTAGGATTTATGATGGATTATATTAACATTTACTGTAAATGTACATATTTTAATATGATTTATGTGCTTTTAACACTTTTCTAGTGATATTACGACTTCAATATTTGTGGTGGATGGATGTAAAGTCAAATAAAATGACTTAAACTTGATTTGTATTTTTCCGTATACTTTTTTGACAAATGACATACCTCGAGTTACGTCGTTCTCGATTATATACCTGTACAGTGATTCTTCGCTACTTTTACCCTAGTTACATCCTCACTCAGCTACTTCAGGACATGGCAACTTTAAGCAATACTTGCATAGATTTAACCTTGGGACAATCCACAATGCGATTGTGGTATTCAGGAGGACCAAACACCACTTCACATTTTTCGCTGCAATAGTTACAGTCACATTAGGGATAGTTTAATGAGAGCTGCTATTCTTGGAGGGTATAACTGGCCTTGAACCCGCACCAACTCATTCACACGAGTACAATGCTCCATCATCTACTTGCATTCATATCCCTTAGTGGAGCTCTTGAGAGCACTCACTCTGGGGGGGGGCACGGATGGCAATTAGCTTTCCCTTGCTTTGTTTCAACTGTCGGTATATAGCAGCCTTTCAACTTTGTATTTTAATTTTTATTTCCGTCTTCTTTTCAGTCTAAATTGGTTAGTTTAAGTTAGTCCTAGTTGTAAGTTAGATTAGGGACTCTTAGCTTGGTTTTTGGTTATGTTAGGATAGGTTAGGTTAAATTAGATAAGGGTTTAGTCGTCTGGTTAGGTTCGTCCTAGGTTATGATAGGTTAGTTTAGTTAGTGAGTAAGTTAATGTTTAAAAATAAATAAATAAATTGGGGTCTTGCTTGTTTGTCATCTGTCGGTCCATTTGTTTGTTTTCACACTGTTGTCTACTTGTTAAAACTGAACACAAGCACAAATCTTAATACTAATAATAGTATTAAGTAGATATAAGTCTTCCTACTAACAGCCACTTGGCACTAACTTCTACACTTAGCTATTTGTGGCAGCACTCAATTATTTGTGTTCACTACACTCGGGTTTTCTTGTAGACCCTTTGGGAGACTACGACCTTGCAGCCTAAAAACTGCACGCCAACATTAAACACAGAGGGTACAGTAGCCGTACATATGTCATTCAGAGGGATTATTACATAATGGGTGAGACAGAATCATCCAAAATTGCACTGCTACATATCCATCCAGCTAGCTTCAAATAGAAATAGTTTAATTACGATCACCCCCGTATAATAGAGATGGCTGACAAGACACTTCAAAAGCAACACTTATGAAGTCAACATTCACAAGTGCAATGGCAAACAATAATCGTTTGCCCTTGTACTTGTTAATGTTGACCCAAACTAATTATTAGTATACAATACATGTGATGCCATTAAATATAAAATGGCTGGTATAGAAACAAACAATGTTTATTGATGTCAGTCAAACTCTATTTACCATAAGGATGTGTTATCATCAATGCTTTACATTTAATGCGTGATGTTTTGCCTGAAAGCTAGGCTCAAGAGTTGCTCTTTGATTACCAATTGTAAGATAGCAATGATTTTTAAACTTTCCAAGAGACACCTCCCTACACTTTATATTAAAAATGTCTGTCCTTTTGTGAGACATAATTAATTTGTTTATTTTTTTATAGTGACAGAATAGTGTCAAAGTGGACACTATTCTGGTAGAATGATGCCAAGTTAATATAAAAGTGTATACACTTCTGATATTTTAACAAAATGTACATTTTCAATTAATTGCAACCATTTAGTCATCGTAAATTTTCTTTGTAGTAATAAAATATATTCTTGAGTGTTTTCCGACAAGGTCCATTAAGAATACGACAGTTTGAAATTAATACTTTAAATTATTACAGTGTCACAAATATGTTCTGTTAAAGGAACAATACAATGTAAATATATAATCCATTTAATTTTCTTGGCAAACAAACTAAATAATCAATCTGTATCAATACTGACTTAATTATTTGAAAATTTTAGGGTGTCATCATTGGGCTTCTGCCATAGTAAATGGGTTTGCCTGTAGCCATGGAAATTTTTCTATAAACATTATTGAGATTCTGGCTGTAATTCACAAGACTCCAGTTGTCATGAATGAATAGGATTGAAGTGGACTGGAACAATGCTAGAATTATAAAGCCCACATGTAGTAAGGTTGGTTTGAGCCACATGGAAAGACCCACAATATCTGTTTAGATAGGTAAACCCATAAACTATAAAGATCAAATGAGTGTATCTAGTGTGTGGAGGCAAAGCATAAGTTGTCATAAAGCGAAAGCAGTTTTCCAATAGTAATTTTATCTTGTTGTTTGCCCTATTGTTATTGTATTATTTATAACTTAAAAAACATTAGTATAAATGTAAACTGCCAATTGATAAAAATGTTCCAAAAAAATTGTAAAATGCATAATTTGAATTTTTTCATCGGAAACTTCAACAAAGCCATTTAGCCCAATGACAATCTTTACATTAAGATTGAAAACATTAGTGAAACATAAATTTGTTTGCCAAAGTAAAGATTTGTATAATTAATTTATACCCGGTTGTGTGAATGAGGAAACAAAAATCGATCATATTTTTAAAAATATTTTCCTATATTATAACTGCATTAGTGTGTAATTTTTATTTCTTAATAATTGAAATATTTGTAATATCACACAATTATTGTTGTATAAATTTCTTACGTTATAGATCGGCCGGTGGTCAAGTGTGGGTCACGTGCAAACGTTTTCGTAAGTTTTTTGTTTTACAAAGGTAATAAAATTAAAGGTGGTACTTATTTATATTAACTTATTACAGAAGAAATCGGTAAACATGGCAACGTGTGGAACGTCGGCACCTCTTCCGAAGGTTATCCTAAGGTTCAGGCTTCAGAAGGTTTCAGAGTTATTAATATCACAAAGGTAGATTCTATTGAAAATTAACAGAATTATTATTATTAAGATAATAAGAAACTTGTATTTTGGTAGATATTCAAGGCAAAAATTTTAAATTATTTAATAGGCTTTAAAAGGATGTCAGATCTTTCTCCTAATTTGAAATCAATTAAGATTCATGGGATAATCAAATTACATGAATCTTGACTGACATTTTATTGTCAATTTACAAAAGTAATTAAAGAAATTTTGCTTATAGAAAACTCTTAATTTGATGCATGAAGATCCCAGTTGTGAATCACTGTTTGTGGCACCGGTCCTAGTTTTTTCCGACATTCACAAGAAGAGTGTAAGTTCATTAAATATTTGAGAGAGTTTTTAAAATTGATTATTCCTATGTAAATCATAAATCAATCATTTTTAACAGATTATCAGTTTAGATGTTTCCTTAGGTGGTCTGGGAGTCTCTTCTAGCGTCGATAATAAATTGTTTGTTTGGGATACGTCAAATGGCGAAATCAGGGTAAACTACGGACACTATTTTACCGATAGACTTTTGCCATAGGTCATTGTATCTTAATTTTTCTGTAGAGGTTTTTAAACGGCCACGTTTGGGACGTGTACAGTTGTAGATTTTTTCCGTCTGGCATCGTTGTTTTATCTGGCGGAGCCGACATGCAGTTGAAGATTTGGTCCGTGGAAACGGGAGATTGTCCGGTTACGCTCAGGGGTCACAAAGCCGGTAATTTACTTTTAAATGCATTGTTATATCTGTAGTATAAGTGATACCGATCTTGTCTTCTCGGTACAGCAATTACAGATACGGCCATTGTCGATCGTGGAAGAAACGTCATTTCCGTGTCAAAAGACGGAACGGCTTCACTCTGGGACTGTGGAAAGTCTGCCCATTTAGATTACATTGCCAGATTCGACAATGCCATCAACGGCTGCGATATTTCTTCCGTAAACGTAGATCAGGGACACCCAGACAGACAACAGAGTACGAAAACTTTACATTAAAGTTATCTATAAACGCGAGTTATACTTTACAATTAAATTCTAATTTAGGTGAACGTGAGATTGGTACAGAAGGAAAGTTATTAGTGTTGGGTTGCGAAGATGGTTCTCTTCATACGGTCGGCATTCATTCGAGGAAATTGGTAATGTCGAGTTTTGATAAAAATTATGGAAAGTATGCATAAAAATTAAAATTTCAAAACTTTCCAGTTACATTCCTACAAATTTGGAACGGCAGTAAATTGCTGTAAATTTATATCATCATCTCAAGTCATCTGCGGGATGCAAGATGGTTACATTCATCTTTTCGAGATCCACGATTTAAGGTGCAGACTTTGTTTTGTGCTATTTTTAATCAATTTTGTCAAAGTATATTTATATATTGTATTTTTCAGTGAGCCTTCAGTTACTTGGGAAGAATCTCAGTCTCCAGTTTTATGTATTCTTCCGTATCAACAGGGTTTCTTCGCCGGAAGGAGTAAGTAATCTTTAATCTTTTCTGTATTTATTTTATGTATAAAATTATAAATTTTTTTTGTAGGCGACGGTACTTGCATGTTTTATAGTATTAATAGCGACAATATGGTGCAGCTAACGGGGCCAAACGTCGAACCGATCTATGCCACTGCGGTAGACAACATATTCTTGTACACGGCCTGTCGAGATGCAAAAATTAGGAAGTATAAACTACCTGTTGTTTTGATTTAAATATTTAATTTCAGTATAATTTTTTGTGTGTAATATATAACTTTTTTAATATTTAAAAATAAAATTTCCATTTCTGCAGTCTCTTGAGTATTAAAATACTTAAATACTTTTTTTTATTTGCTAAATTATTCCTCTATGAGAGATTCAAATCCGAAAGCGAGTACATTCAAAAGATAAAACAAAATACTTTGCACGTCAAATTTTTAAGGTTACTATGAACACTTTGGGATTCGAGGCATGGTATTTAATACTTCTATAGAGTCCTATACGGAATTTGATTTAGAATGACAAAATTTCGTTTATATTTTTTTAAAACACCATCAGAAAGGCACCAATTAACATAAGCATGCCTATTTATAGTTTATATATATATACAGATCTTTGGATCGACGAGTATGGCAAACAACCACAAATGCACAATCTTTCTCTAACAATAAAAAAGTTAAATTACGGCCATCTCTATCGCAGTAATAATTTTACCGATTCAAAATATGCTGTCTTACGTTAAAGAATTTATAAATTATAGTTGTTGCTGTTGTTCACCGACGATGGCTTGATTGCACTGGACGTGTTCCGAACTTTCTGCCACTCGATCTGAAAATTTACAAAATATTCTTCATGATTGTTTCGTCAAATCACAAGACATTTATAATGTTGTCGGTTAATTTTTAAGTACATTTCGTATTCTATCGGATGTGGTTTAACCAAAAGTATAAAGAAAATTAACAGTTAGTCCAGAAATTTGGTGTAACTGCATACAAAAACATTTTCTGAAATCTGTTGAAACTTAGCAGAGGAAGTTTTTGCATTTTATATGCTTAAAATTTTCTTTCAGTATTCAGCCAATAAGTGAAGAATTTTTATGTAATATAATTAAGCTCATACTATAAGTATAAAATCACATCACATTGCTTTTCTAGTAACATTTTCTGTTTCTACCAGTTGATTTATTACTTGCAGACATTTCTAACCAATACCTTCTTTGTAATCAAATTGTCTCACGATATTTTAGTAATCACTTTAAATCAGCGGTTCCCAACCAGTGGTCTGCAAAAGATTTAAAACTTTTATTCATTTTAAATTATTATTCCCACATTGATACAAACTGAATTTAATTTTTACTAAAAATGTTATGTTTTCTATTATAATAGTACTGTTAAAGCATGTTACTCTTGCATTTAACGATTACTTATGTTAACAGTTTTGATTAAAGTTTATTTTTAGATTGACACGGTTTATTTTTCTTAAACCTTGTGGTCCCTGGTCAAAAAAAAAAGGTTGGGAACCGCTGCTTTAAATATATCAATATATTATAAGAAATGCTTTTTATACAGTTATTTTTTTAACTGTGAAATCTGTTTTTCAGCTTTATTTTCTACTTTTTAGTGCATTTATGTGAATAAAAAATATTTTCAACATTAGATTTTTTGGTTTTATATAAAAATACATGGATGAAAACTGAGTTACAAGATTTTCTGTAGATAAGAATAAAAAGAGGCTTTAGCTTAATAAATTGCACAATTTATCATGCAATGTATAGTGCCATTTGTTATCAGGTTGTTTGCAATTAAAATTTGTAAATAAAATTTTAGCAGTTAGCCAAAAGGTCTAAAAAATGTATTGTTATTGGAATATAAAGTCTAAACTAGATCAGAAATTGGAAAGAGAGTGAAAATCGAGCGATAAGATTTTATTCCGTCTGTCTGTTTGTCTAGACGAGTTAATAAAAAGTGTATAAAAAAGAATATTACCAATTTGATTGAGTTGATTTTTTTATCTGGTTCTGCAACTCGATTCTTTCCGTCTGTAGAGCCCTGCACAACTTTTCTAAAGTAAGTACTCTCTGCTGCGACGTTAACAATTCTTGATCTCGTTTTTGTTTCTGAAAAATAATTACGTTTTTAAATTTTGAATTTTAAAATATAATATATTATTATTTTAATTCTAATTACTTCAGCTGCCATTTCAATAAGTGCACGATTACTACTCTCCCATCTGGTTTTCCATTGACCAGTTTCTTTTTGAAGTTTTTTAATCTTTTTTGACATCTGAAAAACAAAAATTTTTTAAATTATAACATTTCTCTCTCGTAACGTCCTTCGTCGAGTAAAAATATTTATCGTTTAAGAAATTTACCGCATCCATGTCGCTCTTAAACGAGCTGAAAACGTCGTTGCTCTTTCGAAGAACTCCCTGAAATTCGTCGTACTTCGAAGTGTACAGACTCAGCTCGTTTCGTAGTTTCAATTCCGTCGATGCTAATTCGGTACTTCTTTTTTGTAGTTCGTTAATATTTTCCAACAGTTGGTGTTTCTCTTTCAGAAAATTCTCCCTTTCTTGTTTAAGTTGTAACATTGTTTTGGCTAGTTTTGCTTTAGCTAATTGAGATTCTAGTTCCTTTTGTCTTACAACTTTTCCCATATGCTAGTAATAAAATAACAATTGTTAATCTATTATTTTTAGAAAAACAAATTTTTTAAATAAAGTTAAATGTATGCTTGAAACATCTGGAAAATAATTGATTAAATCTTGTAACTTTCTTTTACATCTACCAAAGAAGCACTACATAATGGCAATAAAATATTTAATAATTATAATGATTTCCGTCGATATTATTGGAAGAATCGAAATATAAAGTTTTACAAAAATTTTAAATGACAAATGAATTGTAAAATAATTTGGATAATTACAATTTATCATATAACCTGTACAAAAGCATTCGACGGACCAGAGAGATTCTCAACTTTTTTACTCTCGCATTAGATGTAAATAGTAAATTTATTTGCAATCCTTTGAGAAAGCAAGTGCAAAAAAAATTTTCTGCATGTTACCTCATGTCTCTGTCATATTTCTTTCACACCTCCTATATACACTGGTCAATGAGCATATGACTGCTCTCCTTGGAAAGTGTCACCTGTACATGAAACAGTTTTATCCATTGAGAGATTGTATGCTAAGTCAGTGCAATAGTCTAAAATATTATCATTCTGATTGTACAGATTTACATATTGTCGTACATTTTACTGTATCTCATGTAACAAAAACATCTGACATCCACAATCATTTGTTGTAAATGATTTCCTATGCAAAATTGCTTGCTCCCCCAATTGTTTTGACTAGTATATTACTGAATTGAGAACTGGTCAAAAAAAATTAACATTATTTCAGAAAAAACAAGAAAATTGATTTATCTTAAAATGTTTACGTATTCTTCTAAATATAAAAATTAATGTGCTGCATGATTTTCTATTTAGGAAAACAAAAATACTAAAACTTATGGTTTACAAGAAATTGTCATCCTTTATCTTAATCAGATATCTGATATTTGTGATTTAAATTTTACTACTGTATTGTAATTATAAATTATTTTGTGTCTGTTTGTATCTGTTGTATACTCTTAACTCTCTTATCTTTTATCTTAACAATTACAAATGATGTAAACATTAAACATCAATATGTAGATAGTCAGAAAGTAAAAATTTTCTTTGGAAAAACAATTGACAGATTGATGAAGTACAAGTTTTTAACCTTATGAAGTCCAAACACTGCTCAATGATCAGATATACGAGCAAGTATATGATGCAAATAGCCCATTAATAGGAAAAAGCTTGACAAATATTCCTCAGTTCATTCCATAGGAGCAAGCACAAAATTATCAAAAGATCTAGGACATCAGATGAGAACTGTGATGACGACTAAGGGTGCGACTATGCAGACGCAAATTTAGAGCGAGCGAGAGGGTGCGAGCGATTTAGTTTTCGCAAAGGAAAACCGTGCACGAGCGAGAAGTGAGAAATAACGCCGGCAAGAGCGAATTTCTGGTTCTCGCACATATCTGACCGGTTTTGATATTTATCGCTTCTCGCCTCTTCTCGCACATATTCTTGCTCGCTCACATCTGCATAGTCGCACCCTAATGCTATACACACAATGACTTATTGTTCATTTCTATTTTGTAAACTTAGTTTTGCACAATAAACTGATGTTTAAATCTTCACCTTCACAACTCTTGATTTCAGTCATTCAAACACATACATTTGGGGTAGATAATTAGTACTTGTCCTGTTTTGCTCCAAATATTATTTATGTTTAATTTAATTAAACTACAGCTAGCTGAGAGAGAGAGTTTTTCTTAATACCCACAATTTGCATTAAAAAGCAAGATTTCATTGTTACACAGAATATTTTTTAACTGAGAATTTGCACTTATGTGCTTATCTCTTTTTTGTAATAACTGATCCAATTATATTTCACCATTAAAATCTAATTAATTAATAATTGAATTTCTATATTTTTGTAGATATTCAACTGGAGTATGATTAAAAATATATGTTAACCTGTAAATGCCGTACCTTTTCCCATAAGTCGTAATGATCGACCAGAGATTTTAACTTTTGGGCTAATTCTATATTTTCTTCTTTCAGCTGAGTACTCTTCTGTTGATTTTCTTGCATCAAAGTCGAAATATCATTGAGAGTAGTCTGAAATTTTCCAACTAATTCTTTTCTTTTTTCTTCCTCCTCCCTAATACGTAGAAGACTCTCTTCCTATAAAATCAAAAAAAGGCATTTTTTTAAATAATAATTCATACTTATAAACTGAATTTAAATGAGAACAATAATAAGCAATTATGGTTTTTTTAAATATAATAAAATATCTACCTTGATTGCTTTATTTTGTCTCTGTAATTCTCGGCATAGACTTTCCAGTTTACTCTTCGCCAAAACGGCTCTATTGTGATCGGCTTGAAGTTGTTCTTTTTCTCTAGTCAACTGAATATTGTGTCTTTCGGACTGTTTTATTCTACTTTCGAAATTTCGTTGTTCTTCCAAAACTTCTAGATGCTTTTTATACAGGGCTTGAAGTTTCTCTTCTGCTGTGCCATAATTGGCTAAAAATTTCATCAACTGATCTGGAAAAAATTTCGTTTTTAATATTTTAAGAATTAAACTATTAAATCTAATATCGAGTGAAGACTTCCGTACAAAATATTAAAGGAAAATTACCGTATATAAAGACCACTATTTATTACAACATACCAATAGTTTTTTCTCCTTTACGTTTACTAGAATTGCAACCTTTAGAAAATTTTTTATGCATTTTGCTTTCTGTTACATCGCACGCAGATAATATATTCTAGAATTTAAAATAGGCAATTAGAAATTTACATTGTATCGTTACAAAATTTTTCACGTTTTCCGTTAAAAACTTAATTTTTAAATAGAGAAATTTCTCACGTTATTTTTCTGTTCGACATTTTCCGTAACGGCACTCGAAACTTTGTACTCTGCCGAAGTTTTCTCGGTAATTTCGATATTAATTTTATCGGAATTTTCTAAATCGTCAGAATTAGATAATTTTTCTTTTTCTCTATTCTCGTTGTTGTCGTTTTCGATTAAAGGCATGCTTTGTATGCTTCCGCTATTTTCGGAAGGATTTACTTTAGAGATTACTTTCTTAATAGATTCGTCCGCACCACTCTTTTGATTGTCAATTTCTTTTGCACTAATGGAAGTGGATTTGAATGTTTGTTCCAATTCTGCAATTTTTTCTTTAATGTTATCGGCTAACTTCAATTGGTTGGATTCGGACGAAGAATCTTTTGGTACGTCTCTAGATTTTAAAACTTCGTTAATAGTATCTTTTAAATGTTGCGCAGTAGCACTGCATAAATTTAAGATATCTAATGGATTATCTTTATTAAAATCTGACTCTGTAGCATCTAATGCGGCAGTGATATCCGCCGTTAAATTAGTTAAATCACTGTCTAGAATAGATGACATATCTGGAAATAAGTCATTCAAATTTTCGGTAGAAACTTCTTTATTCTCTGCCGAGGATTCACTTTTGGGATTTTCATCCTCATTTTTCACCAATTCATTGCTGTTCTCTTCTCTCTCTTCAGGAGTATCATCCTTTGGTGTATCAGTCATGGTCTCAGCATTTTGAATTTCAACTTTGTTGGAATCATCCTTCTGAAAAATACATTAAATATTAATGATCAATTATCTCTTAATTACAACATCCAAAAACAATGAAAATTATTCCATCTGATCTTTTTACTGTAAAGTTTTGAAATTAATTTCAAATTAAATAGTTTTTAAATTATCATCAATGCTATGTTATCATCATTACAACTTAATACAGTGGACTTCAGTACTTGTACTTGAACTTAATTTTTTCCAGTAGACTGTTCAAGTGCCAATTTTTCCCATAACAAATAAAACAGGTTAATATGTTCCAGATCTGCCAAAAATACACTTATAAAGGCATTTAACTAGAATTTAACAAGCCTAGCATGCATAAATAATTAAAAAAAAGCAAAAATATCCATATGCAATACATTTACATTTACTAAAGGATTAGAAGGCCTCCACCTTTTAGGTGGAGGCCTTCTAATCCTTGGTATAGCCTTGGAAAAGGAAAGATCAAGAGTTGCAGTAGAAGTGAGAAGAGTGAAGAGAATAGAAAGGTAGATAGGAAAGGTTGAAATATGGCATCTCAGAGTGCTTGCCGAGTGCCATTTATTAAATACAAAAAAGTACAAATAGCCAAAATACACTGGTATACAGAATAACTGCCTTTGTTTTGAGGCAGTAAAAGCTCCATTATGGCTGACTTGCCTTGGAGCTCAATAAACATATACGTGCGAATGTACAACCCGATTGGGAGAAAGACAGACAAATCCTCCATGCCTTGGGAGGGAACAAAAGAGAACAACCGTATGTACAAAACACAGCCCTAAACCGTGTGAACTGGCCCTTAATGGCTACTTTGCCAAAGGGTCTGCACATAAACAACATATGCAATACAGGCGGCCCTCGACTTTCGCACATAATTGGTTCCCGAAAGTGTGTGCGAATGTTGAATGTTCGAAAGTAGAGGGATTTAAAAAAACACGCACCAAAAACTGTGTTTTAAAGTATTTATTTATTGATATGTATACATAATGAAGTTAACGAGGCGTGTTTAAGTGTTTTCTTTATAAACTTGTCGAGAGTTAGTTGAATACCACTCTTTCTTTTCTTGATAAAGATTTCTATACATTGCCGTGTCTTTTGGAAACAATCTTTGAAGATATATTTCCACAATTTTGAACGTATTCTTTAATTTTACTCTTATTTTTCAAACTTGAACATATCGTAGATCTGTTTACATTGTACAAACATCCAATTGAAGCAAAGATTCACCATTTTCAGAACATTTCATTGTTTCTATCTTTGTCTCGATCGTATGAAGTTTACGAGTCCTTAATTTCTTTTTGTTCGTATCAACACTGCAATTTCTCCGTTTCTCACTCGTGTTTATCAATTTATAAGGACGAAATATTTAAACATAAACAAATAAATTGGCAAAACACACATGGTGACGCACACCCTAATTCAAGGACCGAAGCTGTTTTGACCTCTTGCTCGGAAAAACACGGTAGTGATTTCGAGAAGTCCGCTATTGTAAAAAGTAACGTGTGTCCGATAACGTAGAGCGAGCTACTGCACTTTGTAGTGTACGAGTGTTCTGCACGGAAGCAAATTTTTTCATTATCGACAAAAATATTTAAAAAGTCGAATTTTTAAAAATGTGCAAAATAGCGAATTGTGCGAAAGTCGAGGGCCACCCGTACCGACAAAGTATGCTTATTAATTTTATTGGATTAAATAGAAAATTTTTGAGTACTTCTAAAAGTTGTCATTTGTTTACATAGATGTCTGATTTAATTATAAGAGTTGTGAAATTTAATGCATTATTGCTGATGTCAGATCTTATTCCTCATCTAGAAGCTTATTTTGAACTTTTTACTTTATATTACGTTTGAGTTACATCAAGTCAAAATGTCTGCAGATAAAATGCATATTTAGCATATGCTTTCAGTTTGGGAAAGGATATAATGCGTAATGTGTATGGGAAAGATGCACCTAACCTTCAAATGTGTCAAATGTGATTTTAAAAGTTCCAGCCTGGAAATTTTGAACTAAAGAATATGCAATGGAAGGGCATCCAGCAACTACTGATAATTGTCTCAAGTTTCAAGAATTGAAGTCTGCTTTCTTTGTAATTGGAGAGGAGTGGGGTTCTGTTTTAAGGTTAAAGTAATAAAAGTTTATTACTATCGTGGAGAGTATCATTTGAGTTGACAACCACTCCCCACTGTTAATATTAACAAACCACAAATTGTTTTAAAACTCTAAACAAAAGCTCCTTTTCTGCTTGAAAGTGGGTTAGATGACAATGTTATCGTGTTATTCTACTTCAAACACTATCCTCTTTGACATTTAACACTTAGTTTGGTGAAATTTGACTGGGCTGCAATTTTTGCAGACTTATACATTCCCACTGTTGTCAGCCTGTCTGTCCTTTGTTAATCTCAAGATTGGAGTTAGGTAAAAATCGAGAGCACGTACGGAAAGCATAGGGGCCATAGGGCCCAATTAAATATATGCAAATTTCCGTCGTAGCCCGGAAGTCACACGATTTCAATTCCAAATCTTTCTCTGAACAGAATTAGATGACTGGCATAATTTATTTGTCATTTGTTAAAATGGAAGATAAGAAGGCGCATTTTCGACATTCGTGCTCTATTATTTCTGAAAAGGAAGAAATGCAACAAAAACTCAAAAGATATGTACTGTATATGGGGAGGATGCAGTTACTGATTGAACATCCCAGAAATGGTTTGAAAATTTAGGGCAGGACATTTTTCTCTCAAAGATGCACCTTGGTCAGGACAGCCTTCAATCATAGAAGTTGAGTCCATAGTGACTTTAATCCAAAATGATAGGCATAGAACAATACATTACACATAATGTTAAATATCATAAGTCTGCTTAAAAAAACATTTTTGCATGTAGTATTTAAGTTTTACAGTTTCCATAAATTTATAAATAATCTTATCAAAATATTGTATAAAAAATTATTAGCAAACCAAATGTTTTTCTTTATCAAAAATAATTTTTTAAAACATAGGGTGTAGTTCCATGTTATATAAACCACACGTGTTATGTACGAACTGTGAGTTTAGCATCGAGTCTCACAGTTCATGCTAACTCGTGTGGTTCATCTAACATGGTTTCCTGTAACACGAAACATTGTACAGAGGTCCACTATATATATGATTTTTTCACGTATTCTATTTAGCATTACAAGAATATTTTTCAATGAGCAAATCTTTGTGTATCACATTTGCTTTGGGTAAATGTAATTTTCCATTTAAGTATTTGAGAAAATCTAGAATAAATAAATGCTTGATTTGCCTTTGTGTATGAGAACTCTGTTGTATACTAAAAAATATAAAGAAAATTCCATCATCAACGGTAGAACACTTACCAGTGATTCGGCTTCTTCTTTCGGTGGATCACCCGTTTCCTCATTGGAAACCGTCTGAATAACAGTTTCTAACTGTTGCCATATTTCCTTTCTTTCTAAAACATCATTGACAATATTCACATCCTGAAATAATAATTTAGGATTATTTTTATAATCATAATCATCATATTTCTAAAATTAAAATTGAATTATAAATTATTAAAGTTTAAACCTAGGCACTGAAACAAATATGAAAATATACAATTGGATTAATCATTTAGGAATCCACAAATCATTCTCAAATAATCTACACTAATGAGCAATGAATTATCACTTAATAAAAAGATACTCGTTCTCATATCATTGATTGATTCGTCGATAAGAGCCGTCGGCACGTTAAAACTACAGACGGCCACAATTTCTCATTATGGCCTCTAGAGTGAAATCGGTGCGGATGAAAAACAAAGAAACAATATCACATCTATATTACCTATGATAAATTATAGGGTTGGTTTGTATCCGATTCCCTACAACAGTAAGCCGACACTTTACTATACTTTCGTCCGACCATATTCTTACACGAAGTCATTATAAAATATCACTAATCGAAAACCTTTAATACTGTAATTTTATTACTACCACCGATAATAGAATAATAGTGCATCTAAGTAGTATAATTAAAGAACGAGCATTAAAATTATATACAGGTATCCATGTATAACACAGTAGTTACATTCCAAAAAATGTCACGTTTTGCAAATCCATGCTATACGAAACAAAGGACTAATACAAAACATGGGGTTAGGTTCCAAAAGTTAATAAAAGTATACTATTGTTTTTTGTTACTAAGAGAAATATGTTTATTAAAGTAATCACTAATTTATTTCCAATCAAAATTACTTTCTTCTCAATAACTGGAATGAATTACTACAATTTTTTTTCTTTCCATAAGCAAATGTCCCGCTGTTGTCAGTCTGTCTGTCCTTTGTTAATCTCAAGAGTGGAGTTAAATATATAAAAATCGAGAGGATCCGAGTGAGTGAGCAAGAGATCGCATCCAAAATGCCTCGTTGCTTTTGCACGCCAAAATGCTTTTGCACTCCTTTCAAAATCTGGATCATTCGTTACAATTTGATCGACGATTTCGGTTATCGTTACCAAACTTTTACTAAGGAAATCTGTAGAGAAATTCTTTGGAGTTCTTCATTTTTAGAGTTACAGTTTTCCAGTTCTACACGAATTTCTTGTTCTGCCAGTTCTCGAAGGTCACCGTCGGTAAGGCTCTCGCCAGAAACCTGCAGTAACTCCCCAATATCCTGCTCGTCTACATCTCCTAGTCCTGCTATATCGATTAGGTTGAGAACGGTCAACCTAACAATACGGCGATAGGCTCTTCTTGTTGAGAATTCTCGGATACTTTCGGCCATAACTTCTTCCACACTCCGTTCGCGCATTTATCGGTTAATTCTTGCCGAGTCAAGTCGATATTGCCTATGGCATCCGTTATGTTATATTTTTTCCAAAATTGCACCAAACAAACACAAATTTAAGGAAAGTACAGCGCTACGACGAATTGCCACCTTTTGCCGATCGATTATTCGTAAATACAAACCAACGGAATGCCAAGATAATTTGAATCGGCGTAAATTTTGAGCTTTTTTTTAAGCCTTCGAACAGACTGCGTTATATCGAATCGGCTTTAATCGAAACAGCATTTAGCGGGATCTTATTGTAATTCTAAACTATTCTTGGTTCTTCACGTAGCAATCAAATAAAATTATTTTAAAATTTAAAAGCCATAATTTGTCATAAATATTTATCACTTAAATTATAAAAATGCAAAAATTATATCATAAATTTAATATACAATCGATAAAAGCGCTCGTAAAAATCTCGATAATGTTAAAAATTGCCCGGGAATAATCAATATAAATTAATCTGAATGATATATTAAAATAAATATTACTATCTCATTGTAGTTTGATACAAAGATATTATTTGTCATGAAATATCACTTAAATTATTAAAATACGAGTGAAATTTATACATCACATTTAAAAAGGAATTAATTTGTATTTCTGCATTACAGCAAGAAGATTGTTATTACCACAACACAAAGAGAAATAGTTTTTATAAGTATTGCTTTTTGTTCTAGAATTCTGGATTGGCATTGTCTTTTATTTGAGAACACAGGAGAAAAAAGTGAAGACAATAGGAACGTAAATTTAAAAAGTAACAAATAGATTACCGACGAAATTTTCGAGATAAATTCTCCTCCTCCTCTACGACATCTGTTAGGTTAAGAGAAATAAATTTCTTTAAAATATGACATTATACTTCTTTAGGAATTAGACACTTTAAATTATATAAAGAAATTTGTAAACAGAAAACCAGTTTATCTGATTATTGCTTTCTTATTATTTGCAATTCTTTCCTATTGTATCTGATTATTGCTTTCTTATTATTTGCAATTCTTTCCTATTGTATTATATAAAGATATTTATTTTATTAATATATTATTTCAATCCTATACAGCTTTATAATGCACGCATTTGATAAAATGAGTTATATTAATTCCCTACATCCGAAAAACTTTGACAATAGATACAGAATATCTATGAATATCTTACAAATCTAAATAAATCCAAGAAAGTGCAAACACTACCCCAGTAGCCTGGGAATTACACTTTAAAATTAGAACCTATTATTATTCAAGTATAACAAATTATTTACAAAGTCAAGTTTATATTTGTTTTCTGATATGTTAAAATACATTTTTGTTGTTACAACTCCTAGAATAAATGTCTAATGTTATGTGTACTGATTATTATTTAATCGGATGCTTTGTTAGACATTACGTGCATCGAATCCGTGACGACGACACGAGATCAAATGGAAATTACGGCTTTTTTTCGACTCTTTACGGGCCCCGAGGGCCTTTTTTCGCATACGGGTTTGGCCAAGGCCATCGCAATGGTGCTACCGGTTGCGAGGGATGGGCCCAACAGATCCGAAATGGATCGCCTAGATTCAATTCGAGATCACCCAGAATGATAGGCTAGCTCTTTAATAGCGTCGGTCGTCAGGAAGTTGAAAGATAAATAAATAAATAAAGAAGAAGCTCTTATAAATTTATTCTGATTCATGAATACAGGATATCTAAAAAGTTATTGAGAGGTGGAAAAGGTTTGTCTTATAAAACTGAGCTTTACATACAGTATTGTAGTTTCTCCTACAGCAAATGCTAGAAATTATCCCAGAGGCCTCAAAATCCAAGTGAGTGAGGTTCAGAGACCTAGCAGTTAAGATTCCACAAAAGATAATGCAATCGGCAAAAAAGTCTTCCAAAACAAAGCCGAAAGAAATTCGTAATTCTTTTCTGTTGAAGATTATTTTAAAAAGTAGAAAATATTCTCACACCAAAAGATTAAAAAAGCCAAATCTGGTACAAAGTAACTTTGCGTGACCATATGCACTCCGTGATATGCAAACTAGTAGGTGTTTGCATGTAACCACATTCATTTAAAGGGGTGAACTTCCTTAAACTTTAACCCCTATTTTCTGAGTACAGTAGAATGGTCCACTAAAATCAGATGTTTGAGTTGGTTTACAATTGGTGGTTGTACCCATCTTTGTTTACTACGAGGAAAAAAAAATCTATTCTATTCAAAATAGAACATTTATTACAGTACTAATTTTTATTGTTCGTGGCAAAAACTGTAAAAAGCAGCCACACTTCCATAACTGGAATTAGGGTTATTTCTTGTGGTTGCGGAGTTAATTTACAGTTCGGTTTAATGAATTCTGGTAAAATTTTTGTTCGCTTTATCACACAAAAATTAATATTGCGACAATGGTGTTTTGCCAGGGAAACGGCTAAATTCACTTTACCGGTGTTCGCTTTAAGGCGCGTCGACTGTATATTAAAAATAAAAACTGTAGTAGACGTAATAAATAATTTATCTCTACCTCATTAAATCTTATTGTCATTTAAACATCATATTTTATACAATAACATCTAAACTTTTCGTGTATATATGTACGAGGGTCATTCTAAAAGTAAAGAACGTTTCTCTCTCTAGATATTTTTATTTAAGATAATGAAACAAAACTTATTTTACAACACATATGATACCTTAGCTATTTTTCTACGTAGTTGCCATACAAATTTAAACATTTGTCAAAGTGTATCACCAGCTTTTCTATGTCTTCTGCATACTCGGTTACCGCCAAGTTCTTGAACCAGCCATTTTCGGTTCGTTGTCACTTCCATAGTGATTCCCGGCCAAAAAGTCCTTCAATTTTGGGAAAAGATGGTAATCACTCGGGGCCAAGTCCGGGCTATAAGGAGAAAACTTTCCACTTAAACTGCTGAAGCAAGTTCTTCTTCAACGCAGCAGCATGTGGACACACGTTGTCCCAAAGAAGCAAAATGCCTCTGGACAACAATCCCCACTGTTTGTTTTGAATGGTGAGGCATAGTCGGTGAAAATTTACGGACAGAAATCCTCGGTTATCTGTCTGTAAATTTCAATTGGGAGGACTTTTTTCGCATTCAAAAAGGACCACATTACGAACCTCACACTTGGCGGGATCTTTAATTTTGTCACACATTTCAAAGTCACACTATAAACAGTAAACGATCATTGCAGCTAGCTGTTAGCATCAAATTGGCACGAAAAAATGGAAAGGTCCATGACGCGACAGTGAGGGGGTGATGGGAGAACTGGCTTGTCAGATCAAAACGTCCTTTTCTTTTAGAATGACCCTCATACAACCTTAAGATATGCATCTCATTTGGAAATTTATTATGAGACTTTCTATACTACTACAATGAATTTACATATTATAGCAAATGTTTGTGAACAATATCTTGACCATTCCAAAAATACTTTGCAATTAATTTCAGCAAAACTTTTACTTCTGCATATTGTTTTACGATTATTTTTATTTCCTAAGATTTCGTGTAAATACAGAGCAAATCTTATATTTAACTATCAGAAGTTTAAAGTAAGTTTCGAGTATCAACTAATCACTAATATATGATTTACTATTGATTCAGTTATCAAACTACTGAAATCTTATACTAGAATGAATCAAAAGGAAGACATCATAAAATTTTCTCCAAATGGCCACATTAGTTTGTTATTCTGTCAGCAGGCAGCAGGTGGTACTCCTCTCCAATAATGCCATACTGCAATATATGGCACTATTGGAGAGAAGAAATCCTAGGATGGAAAATGCTATGTAAGTAAATTAGTTTCATACTCATAACTAAGTAAACTAAGTAATGTAAGTAAATTAGTTTCATACTATGTAAGTAAATTAGTTTCATACATTAGTTTCATTTGGCAAATATCCTAGCCAAAAGCTTGATCCATTATGATCAATTCAAGAGAACTGGATGCATTTGCAAGAGAAAAATTTTCTGGTTGTCTTGTGTTCGGGTAGTGGAACAACTTCAAGAAACCTTTCTGCACAGCCTGCAAAAGTCTAGTCACAGCAAGCCGGGAACTTTCTATTCTGCAAAAAAACTGTGTGACATTTGTTATGAAAGTGTCTAAAAACATATCCATAACAACTCTAGTATCTAAGATCCATTCAAAACTTGTGTGATTCCAAATTAGAACACTAGCCTGACAATGTCCTTTTAAAAATGGACAAAAATGTTTGCTTTTCAAGTGAATTGTTCATTTGCTGTTTCTTTTTTTTGGTTACTGAGTTAAATGGTAGTAGTTGTATCACCTAAAGACAGAGAACTACCTTTATCATCTGCAGTTCTGTGAATAACTGCAAGAGTTTTAGGAAGATTATTGGTTCTTATAAAAGATACACAGTGATGAGGCAACATTCAATCTTAGCGTCAAGGCAAACAAGCAAAATGTGCAAATTTGAACGTTTGAGAATTTCACTCAATTGTGAAACATGTCCATGATTTACCAAAAATCAATATATTCTGTGTTATCTCCAACTCAAAATGTCTAGCTAGGCCTTTCTTTTATGCTGGTAGTACCGTCACAAGATCGACAAGACGGCCGAGTAGCTTAAGACACAACCGGAACAGGACAGTGCTAACTTCGTCATTCAAGTGGACGAAGTTCCCTTCGCGATGTCTAAAAATAACTAAATGCACCAATGCCAAATTGATGGATTGGTGCTGTTGCTAGTGATGAACCAGCTTTTAAAGTGATCTTCTCCATCCCTGACTCCGTGTGACTTTTTTCACAGGCGTGTATGAAAGATCCCATTTACACACCTCCCATTCCCAAGAATCTGTCTGACTAAACAAAAACTCAACATTACAGTAGCAATAGAATCATTGATGCCAATATGCTTCGACACGTGCGGTAGGAACTCGCACATTGCATTGGCATTTGTAGACCGACCGACGAAGCTCGTATTGAACACTTTCCAAATAAACTTTCATAGTTGCTTTACACATATATACAAATCATAGCCTCAAGTTAACGTATTCCGAATAAAAACACGTCGAGACTATTCGATTCTTTTTGACTAGCCTCGTATATAGTTTTATAATTATAAAACAATGTAGATAAGAAAACGAATAAATTAAATAATTAATACATTATTCAATGAATATTCTTTACGAAAATATCGTCGGTAAAGAATATAAAAGATATCGTTATTACAAAAGTAAATTCCGCGTTAAAACCGGTATCCGATTTCAATACAATTATTTAAAAGTCGGAATTTCTTTGAGAAAAACGCACGATTTGGAGAGAGGCCGAATTAATAAGAAAAATATCCGACGTACAGACATTAAGTAAAATCGAAGCCGTCGACATCTGTGCAGACATCTAATTTCTAATTCAAAAAGAATATATTAAATTTCTCAAGAATACACCTCTCGTAAAATTTCTAAGCGATTTCAGATTTGATCATAATCAAATAAGATAAATGCATTAAAAGCATCATTTAGACCGACGGTTCTCGAAGCAGGAACCGCAAGCGCGACGGCACGTCGGACGGTTTACGGACCGATCTACGCAGTTTAGACGGAGAAGAGAACGTAACGTGCGTCGTATAGCCCTCGGGTAAGACGAAATATTTTGGCACGCGACCCCGCGACGCGGTTACGTAAAATTATATTTACGGGATAAAAAGCGGACGGGCGGACGGTTCGTCCGCCACTAGGTACGAGCGGTCCGCAGATCCGTAACTTCGAGAACAGTCTATTTAAAATACGTTAACGCTAAAAAATGTTAATAATGCGCGGTAAAGTGCCGTCATATTTCGTATTAAAGCAGTATTTTTATAGATTCGTTTTACGGAGCATTTTATAAATATTTTTCTAAGGCTTATTCATTAAGTTTCCAATCCAGAAAATTGTTTTTTTTTTAATGCTGTTTAAATTTAGGTATTCTAAAATGATTATAAATAAGTAAAAAAGTTTAGTAAACAACTAAATTGAAGAAAAACAACTTTCTTAGATCATGGACTAATAATAGAATCATCTCTTAATAGATAAGGCATCTTTATCTCGTTCAAAGGATGAGAATTTGGATCATTTACCTAAATTTGGGAGAACAACCACGCGACTGTGGCACGTATCGTATTTCATCCGTGAAAAATTTTAAACTCCGTTAAATCTATCGATCGAATAATAAAACCAGATGTATTAATAGTAATATTAAACTAAATAGAGTAAATTTTGCGCGAAAAAATCGACTCGTAAGTGAATATAATTTAGTTTTAGTTACGTCGTACGTACAGACATTCATACACATTGACCTAAAAGTAACATCTACCGGGATGTTTGCTAAATAAGCCTAATGCAAAATCTAAGTGCGATTTAACGTTGGTCGATGGAAATTTTTAAACGAAATTCGTTATATTTTTATATAAATTGAGTTTTATAAGCGGTATAATTCGATTAAAACTAACTTTTAAGTCGCTTTCTTCCATTTCGGCCATCTCTGAGACTAGAAGCGTGCTCGATGGTAGCCGAAACTTTCAAACTTCACCAAACGTTTTAAAATTAATTAAATTAAATTGTACCTTCTGATTCATTTATATATTGATTAATAAATCTAATTATAATAGTAATATTAATAAATTAATTTAGATTTTTTTAATGTACATATTTTAAAAATTAATATGTAATAATTAATATTTTTTTAAATTTGAAAATGTTATAAAATTATAATTTTTATTATTAATAATAAATTTCGCTGAAAGTTGAGTCTTAAAAATTATTATTTGGCTTTTATTCCTAAATTTAATAAAATAAAAATATTACGTTTTATATTGGAGCGTTCGTAAACTTACGTTGTTTTCCACGTTATGTTACGTCACGTCATTATCTTTCGCTTTAATGAACGCATCGCGTATTATCAGTTCAATGTAAATATTTCAAGGCCGACAGATTAAAATATTCATATAAATACGATTACATCAATTCTTGTAACTATTTAATTTTCATAAGAATAATCAATTTTAAAACTTATGAACGTACAGAAGAGAAATCATTTATCAGTTTTGTAACATATCAAGCTTAATTAAACACGTATTGTGGCAATTATTGGTGGCTAAAGATGACAGGAGATGTAGTACCTTTTGTTTGGGTCGACTGATAACTGGTCTTCACTGCACCTAGGGCACGAGAAGCGATTACTAGACTACTTAGCGATTACAGACTACTTAGTCCGTCAGCCTTTCTATAGAGAGGTTTCAAGGTCGCATGTCACGTGATAAAACACACGTTTGCTCCGCCCATTCGCCATTTTTGTGGTAGTTTTCGCTCGCTTAGCTTGCACGTAGTCTGTTATTCGACGTCTTTTTTTAGTTTAAACGTACAAAAATACTGCAGTTCTATTATCATGGATTAAGTTAAAAAAGATTCTTTTCTTGTAAGCTATTCTAGCAGTCTAACAGGACGAGATGCAGCTCTGTACGAAGAGAAAATTTCGTTATGTCAAGGCGATCCATACGAAGCCAGTTTATCAGACTTCGTCGTATATCAAGAGTTGTGGCCGAAAGTAGAATTTGGTGACATTATAAACTATTTGGTTTTTACAACAAATTTCTACACTCTGTCACAAATGAAAGCTTATAAATCTTTAGAGGCCCATAACTATTTAACAAGTGGCTGGGTTTCTCCTGATATAAAAGTAAAAGTAATTAATAACAGCGAAGTAATATTGCTTGGAAAGATATGTTTTCTTTTGTTTGTTTAAACTCGTGTTTTTACGTATTTCTTAAGTAAGAATTTTTGTCTGAAAGTAAAAGTCTAATTAAAAACAGCCGTGGAAATTTTTTAATTCAAATTGTTCAGTACCTTTATTTTCTAGTTGAAACTAGCATATAATAAGTCTACTTGCTTTTCGTTTTAACGTGTAATGTTTATAAGTTTGCACTAGCTAAAGCCTGAAATTACGTTAGTTATTCGTTTATAAATGCACTATACCTAACTAAATTAATATAAGCAAATCAGTAAACTCTTTTAGGTTTTAAAATATAACTTAGTGTTTATTAACGTAAATATTGAAATGAAATGTTTCTGACAAACTCTTGTATTGATATTCACTTTATTCGTAACGAAATTTTTCCGGTTAATTCTCGAGAGCCATGCAGTTTGCCTTCGTCGTGAAAGCTCCTCAGTTTGAGATCCTTGATGACAAATAATGCCGGGAATTTTAAAAAATGATGTTCCTTTGTTCTTGAGTGAACTAGCATTACACCCAATTACACAACAAATCACCATAGTGATATTCGCGACGAAAAAAAACAACACAAGAACTCCAGTTAAAACGCACGTGAACACACACAAAACGTAAACAAGTCACAAACAGTCACAAAGATGGCGCTGGACAATGGCTCACCGCACCTAGGGCACGAGAAGCGATTACAGACTACTTAGTCCGTCAGCCTTTCTATTGCCAAGACCGCTCGTGCGTGGTGAAAAACCACACCCTACTCGAAGTGCCACTGTTCACGCAAAACATGGCGGATCTAGACTGGTCATCAAAAAATGTCCCTGGTCTTGGAAAGCAGCAAGGCCAGTACTGGCTCGGGGCTGAAGACACTATTCGTCGGAAAGGCTTGTGACGGCGCCATTCTGAGTCCAGGTCAAATGGTGAGAAATATACTACTGGGTGCATATCAGTGATCGACATGGCTATATGCAGCAAATTGACTACTGGAAGCCAAAGAAGAAACGATACTCCAAAAATCATCACGAGGAACGTAAACATAGATACGTAGAATGTAAGAACGCTGTACCCCAAAGGCAAATTGCATAACCTCGTATTAGAGGTCGAAGAACTGAAGATGGACATACTCGGTGTCAATGAGACGAAATGGCCCAACAGCGGTTGGACAAAAAGCAATGACACCTATGACTTTGTTTTCTCAGGAGGAGACGTCACGAAAGAGGTGTCGGAATGCTCATCAGGAAAGCTGTCGACGGAGTAGCAGCAATATCAGATCTCATTCTCTTCCTGCGCATAGCATCATACCCCGTGGCTATAAGCATTATTCAAGTATACGCACTCACAGAAGCCGCCCCGGAAGACGACGGAATTCTACGAACATCTTGAGAAGACACTCGGACTTGCAAAGAGAGGAAACGTCAAAATAATAATGGGAGACTTCAATGACAAAGTTGGAAACGGCAGAGTAACTGACACAGTGGGCGACTATGGACTAGGCGAAAGAAACGAACATGGAAATATGTTTGTTGAATTTGCAGAATGCTATGACCTCTGTATCACATACACGTGGTAGAAACAACATCCGGGAAGACTGTACACATAGAAAAGTCCTCAAGACGGAGTAAACAGAATAGTACGAAATCAAATAGACTTCATCCTTATCAACAAACGACACAGAAACTCAATTCACAATGTTAAAACAAAGCCTTCGGCCGACTGCTACACTGATCATAATTTACTCCACGCCAGGTGCGCCATTCACTTAAAGAACGTTACAAAAAATGTCAAAAAGTTACATTACAACTTCGACAAGCTGAAAATATGCGAGACCAGGCAACATTTCAGTGAGGCGATTGAAAAGAAAATCCAAGACAACCACATATCCTCGATAGAGAAACACTGGGAAAACATAAAAAGTGCAATTAAGAAACGCTGCCTGTACAGTACCTTACTTAACAAAAAAGGAAAAAGAGCAGAAGAACCCTTGGATCACGGAGGACATTTTGACACTGATGGGTGAGCGCAGATAGTTTAAGAACCGAAACTTCGGAGAATACGAAAAACTTCGTCGAATGATCACGCACGAATGTGCCAAAGCTAAAGAAAAGTGGTTCGAAGAGAAATGTGAAAGAAAGCGCATGCGCGAATGCCTATAATCTGGCTGTTTGGAAGCTGACCCGGTTTCGACAATACGGCGCTTCCATTCTGCCACTGATATTCGAATATACAATAGCAATCTAATCGTTTTTTTCACGTTTAGTATAGAAATTTGTAATAAGATACATAATGCGGTTATAATAAAATATAATATTTCGTATTTTTAAAATTAATCCAAAATACGTTAAAATGTGAAAATAATCGCGCAATATGTATTTATTTTTCAGAAGATACAAAGGAAGCGGCGCTTCCACCGCTTCCAATGACGGCATGCAACTGCTAATCAGGCATATCATTGATTCGGCCAGGCGAACCAATGGAGCGTCGGGTTGAAAAAGAACGAGACCCAACATATTTAGGTTAGGCCGTTCCAAAAGCTTCCTCAGATTTTCCGACCGCCCGAATTCGATCCCGGACGTCCCAGAGCAATGGGCTAACAAGTTTTCGGGTTTTCTCCGCGTCTGTAACGCCCGAATAGGGGCCAGTTACCCATACAAGACCGACCGAAATTTATAAACTTTGTTTTTGCTCGTAACCGATACATATTATTTTTAGTCGTCATAAGCATTGCATTTCACGCACAGTAATGAGTTTCTTTACATTCATACATCACGAATTTTAGAGTGCCCTTATAATAGGAAATAATTAAGCCCTTAACAAATCGGTTTTAAGGATTAAATGTCGATCGTTCTT
Organism: Centruroides vittatus; assembly: GCF_030686945.1. NCBI lineage: Eukaryota > Metazoa > Arthropoda > Arachnida > Scorpiones > Buthidae > Centruroides > Centruroides vittatus. The sequence goes on along the minus strand of NW_027122720.1, from coordinate 1,604,645 downwards.
GTTAGGAGCGTCACCGATATTTATAAAGTAACTTGCTCCGAAGATGAAATTGTTTAGTATCGGAAATTCCTGTAAGACTCGTGCCATTCTGATATTTACAAGAATACGGCTATTTAAGGAAACCAAAAGTTAAGTAACAGAGAAACGTCCTCAGACCAACTTTTGGTTTGCAGTAACACACACATTTCAGGTTTCCAAGTTGAATGTTTGGGTTGAACAAAACTTGTACTAACGTTCAAAACAAACACAAAACATTTTAAAGCCATACATATAGAAAATAAAATTTAATATATAGTGCAATTTAATATATAATATTTTCTAGTTACATAATTTTATATTAATAAGGGAAATTACAAAGTCATGTTTTATAATCAACGAATAAAACAGTTTAGATTCGAGACAGTTTTGATTGTTCAATACTTTCAGATAAACTAACCGGCCTAGATCGGTCGACGTTTAAGAAATATAAAAGTAATCTCAAGAGACTACTTATGTTTGGATTTGTGCAATCAAACAATTGATGGCCCGCATCATATACATATTTTGAAGTACACGCATACAAGTTCTCGAGACATTTATCCAAAGGAACTACGCTGTTATTTAATTCGATAGCAACGCATTGGATAAAATTTGCAAGAGTGGCGCTATTATTAGTCAAACATAAACTGCGGATAATGTCCGTTCCGTTGCTCGACGAGTTTAGACATTTCGAAATATTCAGATTCACCTAGAAATAAGCAAAGGCATTTATTACACTATAAAACAAAATTACAAGCAAAGTGCAAAATTAACAGGAATTTTAAACTAATCTAAAAAAAGTCAGTTTTATTCGGTGTTTAGTTAAGGGTGGCCGTATTGGAGTTTATTTTTCATCATTTTGAAGACACTGAAAATAGGAATAACTAAATGCTTGGGCAATTAAAACCACTAGACATTAGTCGTGAGATTACACCTCACCAACCGGCTAGTCGTGGTTTTCTTCACACGCCTAACACTTAAATAAAGGCCAGTTTAATGTATAATAGTATACTTACTGTAGTATCTAACATTTTTGTACCGAGGTACGACAGATTAATTAAACCGCTCTGCCTTGTATTTAGTATTTCCGTTGTATAATCGAGGACAATAAAACCCAATCCTGCAAGAAAAATTAATTCAAATTTTACAGTAGAATTCACACACTGAAAAATAAATTACTTACCGACAATAACAGTCGTCAATGGAGAAGCCATACTCAATTCTGTTTAACTGTCACGTTGACGCCGCTAGGGCTCAGTTTAAATAGTGTTTCTTTACCATATTTAATGTATGAAAGCAGGCCAATTTTGGATTTAACAAATGTTACGGTATTAAATATTGGTATGCACATCTGATACGAAAGCAATTTAAAAAGAATTAGACGATCATGCCAGTGGGGGCGGCAGGGGCAGCTCTTTAAGGGAGCGGCAAAATTTCACAATAAATAATAATAATACCTAAATAAGGGGCAGCAAAATTTTCCTCTGCCCCGGTCGGCTGACACCCACGCTACGCCACTGGATCATGCCAATATTAATTCTGAATTATTGAATTATCCTCAGCTGTGATGTCTTAATGGCATTTTGCGAGGAACCACAAAGTTCTGGAATCGTCCCTATGAGATTTGTTGATGCAGAGAGGGGTTCCTGTTTGGAATTGGAGATGATAAAATTTTAATAGTACCCATGATACATCTATGGGTAGTGGAGCCAGAATCCCTTGGACTTACGTGAGAACCGAGTTCCCACATATGTCCAAGCAGTTAAAACCTTCCGCCGGATTATCGGATGCTAATGCCATCGCTCTTTCAGAATATTTTAGACAGAAAGGCTTCATACTCCATATAAAACCAATGAGATGAGAGAAATAAAAAGATGGCGGCGCCCGGACTATCGATAGTATTATGATACAGAGATCTATACTTTTAAAATAGCCGTTTTCAGATACAAAAGTTAAAGAAGGGTCCCAATTCCAACACAAAACCATAAAATGGATTGTCTTGCCGACAGAACATTGAAAGTAGCCACGAAAAAAAAAAATAAGAATGCTGGCTACCAATCGAAATAAATTTGAGATGACGCTTATCACCATTCATAAAACCACATAACGGACATTGAAACGAAACTATCCGAGCCATGGTGGACAAGCTTTCCATCGAAAACTACTATTACAAGGGGCCGTTTTTGACCTCCTACGGCGCGCCCTCCGGCAGGAATACATAAACGCATTCAACTGGAATTTTTAAACGGATGCCGATCGCACGGAGGAATAAAAGAACCCACTTTATACCAATCTGCTACTCGCAGCCCATTCTTGAACCAGCCGTATTTTATGAGTTAGGTGAAAAAATAGTAGTCCGTGGATAAAGTGACACCCGAAAATGTGTCACAGTAAAAGCAAAGCCATATTTACAAAATTAGTTATTTTTTTTATCTATTGTAGAACAAAAGTACAGTTACGAATTAACGGGATTCCTGTAGTCATATAATTCTAGGCAAAAATAATTATAATTTGCGTTAAGTATGAAATGCATTAAAGTACATACGGCTTATTATTTTGTGCCGCAGGTGTTTTACTCGATAACAATTTATGATAAGATTATATAACAAACACATTTAAAATTATAATCGGATTTTAAATCATTAAATGACTAATTCTTTAAAACCATTTAAAGATACAAAAATAAGTACAGCCTAATTAAGAAAATCGAGAAGGCTTTTGGATGTAAACATTAAATCTCTAAAAAGTGCATTGCGAGAAAAGGATTGACTGTTCGTGGAAAATTTATCAGAAACGGTTAAGACAATTAAATATGCATTTCTGGTTCCACTACCCATAGACGTGTCATGGGTACTATTAAAATTCTATCACTCCAATTCCAAACAGGAGCCCCTCTCTGCATCAACAAATCTCATAGGGACGATTCCAGAACTTTGTGGTTCCTCGCAAAATGCCATTAAGACACCACAGTGAGGATGATTCAATAATTCAGAATATTGGCACGATCGTCTAATTCTTTTTAAATTGCTTTCGTAACAGATGTGCATACCAATATTTAATACCGTAACATATGTTAAATCCAAAATTGGCGTGCTTTCATACATTAAATATGGTAAAGAAACACTATTTAAACTGAGCCCTAGCGGCGTCAACGTGACAGTTAAACAGAATTGAGTATGGCTTCTCCATTGACGATTGTTATTGTCGGTAAGTAATTTATTTTTCAGTGTGTGAATTCTACTGTAAAATTTGAATTAATTTTTCTTGCAGGATTGGGTTTTATCTTCCTCGGTTATACAACGGAAATACTAAATACAAGGCAGAGCGGTTTAATTAATCTGTCGTACCTCGGTACAAAAATGTTAGATACTACAGTAAGTATACTATTATACATTAAACTGGCCTTTATTTAAGTGTTAGGCGTGTGAAGAAAACCACGACTAGCCGGTTGGTGAGGTGTAATCTCACGACTAATGTCTAGTGGTTTTAATTGCCCAAGCATTTAGTTATTCCTATTTTCAGTGTCTTCAAAATGATGAAAAATAAACTCCAATACGGCCACCCTTAACTAAACACCGAATAAAACTGACTTTTTTTTAGATTAGTTTAAAATTCCTGTTAATTTTGCACTTTGCTTGTAATTTTGTTTTATAGTGTAATAAATGCCTTTGCTTATTTCTAGGTGAATCTGAATATTTCGAAATGTCTAAACTCGTCGAGCAACGGAACGGACATTATCCGCAGTTTATGTTTGACTAATAATAGCGCCTCTCTAGCAAATTTTATCCAATGCGTTGCTATCGAATTAAATAACAGCGTAGTTCCTTTGGATAAATGTCTCGAGAACTTGTATGCGTGTACTTCAAAATATGTATATGATGCGGGCCATCAATTGTTTGATTGCACAAATCCAAACATAAGTAGTCTCTTGAGAGTACTTTTACATTTCTTAAACGTCGACCGATCTACGCCGGTTAGTTTATCTGAAAGTATTGAACAATCAATCAAAACTGTCTCGAATCTGAACTGTTTTATTCGTTGATTATAAAACATAAACTTTGTAATTTCCTCTTAATATAAAATTATGTAACTAGGAAAATATTATATATTAAATTGCACTACATATTATATTTTATTCTCTATATGTATGGCTGATTAGATGCACTTTCATAGTCGTGGTTGCACTTATGAACATTGGCAATACCTGTACACGATAATTATTATTGTGGCTGTTCTGTGCAAGATTTTCAATAGGAGGAAACCAAAAGTTGCAAAAGATAATGTTTTCAAATCTTTAATCACACCAAGTTCAGTTTGCAACAACATTCAAAATGTTTTGGGTTTGTTTTGAACGTTACTGCAAGCTTCATTCAACTTGGAAACCTGAAATGTGTGTGTTACTGCAAACCAAAAGTTGGTCTGAAGACGTTGCTCTGTTACTTAACTTTTGATTTCCTTAAATAGCCGTATTCTTGTAAATATCAGAATGGCACGAGTCTTACAGGAATTTCTGATACTAAACAATTTCATCTTCGGAGCAAGTTACTTTATAAATATCGGTGACGCTCCTAACAAGAACGATCGACATTTAATCCTTAAAACCGATTTGTTAAGGGCTTAATTATTTCCAATTACAGTGGGTGATCGGTTAACAAACACTTCACAAGAGATTTTTATGTTCGGACAAACAAACATCTCGCAGAACAAACACAAAAAGCCATGTAAAATAATGAATACAGATTGGTCTTCCCTCGTCTTCGGGCAACAATTGGAAACTTTCGGAGCGTGGGAGATGTCGACATCGACACTCGACCCGGTATATACTGATCGGATAGTATTCCTCCGAACTTTGAAACTCTCCCTTGTAATTCCAGCCTTTTATTTTTCTGACAAGTAGAATTTTTTATAGTATTTGCGAGACTGTCGGGTGGGCACTCGTTAAATTTTGTGTCGGTTTTTATTTTCAAAAGGTGAGTATATAATAGTAGAGAGTGGACAGATGTCTGATGTTGCTGGGCACTATGGCTTGAACAGGTCTTCGGTAGGCCGCAGTTCAATCTTATCTAACATACTATATAATCAAGAAGACTCGAGCAGCTAAAAGAGTAACAAAAATCACGTCTGAGAAATAAAGAACAGTGAAGAGCTCGTAATGGAACCTGAAACAGATCCGACAAAAGAAGAACGCCAAGAACTCTTGAATGATGAACACCGAGAAACTCGGCAGAATATGTTTTCTTCTGAGAAGAGAATTAATTCCAATATCTGCTATTAAAGATCTTTTGAAGTGGGATGTCAGAACGACAGTCTTAGAATGGCATCCAAAACCAGGTGAGGTTAATAGGCTAGGGGCATCTCTACAATTACAATGCTATTAATTACTTCTGAAAAATCCTGAAGAGAGAAAAGCAATTGACATTAAACAGATTCTTTAACCCCCACAAAAGGAAAAAACATGACTAATAAAAATGCAAGAATGTGTATATATGTATTTTTATTATTATATATAAATAAAAGTAGTAAGAAAATATTTATTTTTTATTTTTGGGGTCTCCAGAACAAATTCAAATTCCCACAAAAACCTACGGTAAATCGATAATCGGTTAACGAACAATTCGGATAGCGAACGGAGTCTTGGAACAAATTACGTTCGTTAACCAATCACCCACCGTATAAGGGTACTCTAAAATTCATGATGTATTAATGGGTTCGTTACTGTGCTTGAAATGCAATGCTTATGACAATTAAAAATAATATGTATCGGTTATGAGCGAAAATAGTTTATAAATTTCGTAATGCTTTTGAATTAAATGAATGCCAACTGATATAATGTGAAGAAACATTATAATTTATTTAAAACTGCACTTTTTACAAAATTGGTTTTGTTCTTCTAGCTAAACAAGCCGCCAAAATCATCGTACGTCGGAATCAAAAGCAATTTTGGATCGCACCGCATCGAGCAAACACGATAACTTTCCAGCACCAAAACAATCAAATCTGTAACTACAAAATATTGCATAGGAACTAATATGATAAAAATACAAACTAAAACATACCGTATAATTATCGTGTTGTCGAAGAAATATGTAGAAATCTGTATTATTAATACTAATATACAAAACAAAAAAACAAAGCTTTTTTTTCATTCATTATCACCCAATCACTTTTTATACATTAAACAGTTCTGTTAATGTAATACTCCTTCAATAAAAAAGTCACAGGTATAAATATTCTATTCACAATTCTCACGAATTGATTAAAACTACGGACACAAATATAGCTACGTACGAGGCTATCGTCTTTTTGAAAAATTTCTTTTGATGTAAGATGAAGACATCTTGGATATAAAATTAGAAATTTAATTATTTATATATTTATATATTGAAATCATAAATTTTCTTTTTTTTATACTAAAGAAAGATACGATAAGAAGTGTCATACGATACAACTATTGTCGATTAATGTAAGAAAGTGTTGCAAGTTTATAAATAACAATTCTGCCTAAAGCTACTCTGTAGTTTTTAAAAAAGCAAGTTTTTCTTGTAATGACTTTTCTGACAAACTCTAAACTTGCTTATTGCACTGAGAGGAAGCCGTGCGGCCAGTACACAAGCAACAGAATTCTCACTCGTTGCAACAAATAAAAATTTTTTAAAAGTATATTTTGGTAACTCTGTGGAAGATGCCATTCATTTACAAATGATGTCTGATTATCGTCACAAACTTTAAGGAAAAAAAAAATCAATTGGTGTTTTCTGTGTTGTTGTTATCCGTCTCTTGATTGCCACGTCGCAAGCCCGACATTCTACCTGTATAAAGATGACAAATAATTATATTTTAGTATATTATTCATACATTTAGAATTGCATCTATATAACAATTTTACAAGAAATTTCACTTTACCTGCGGGTCTCAAGTGATTTAAAGATGCAAGCATACGAATCATAAACGAAGCTGGAACAGTAATTGTATCTTTTGTTTCTTCCAACATTACTTCGTTACGTTTCATTATCTAAAAAAATTTTAAAGCTTAAGAATATAATCTGATTATAATATTTCAAAATAACTTTACCGAAGTAATGTAAATTAAAAATCTAAAGATACTGAATAATCATTTCCGTGATTTTTGTTTTATTTAATTCATAATTTATATTTTAATTTGCTATGCTTCAAAATTATGTTAGCAAATTTCTTAGCAAATCAGAATTAATAGATTTTTCAAATATATAATTATTAATAGCATTTAGAAGAACTTGAAAGTTTCATGCTTAAAAAATAATTTTCAATTAAATGTAATTAAATAAGTAATTTTAATTATTTTACCTCTTGTGCCTTTTCCCTGTCAAAAAAGGGTTCGTCCAGGAGTGGAGCCCATAATTTTATATCATAATCTATTCCGCTTGTTGCTAGAACTGCAAAGTCAAATTTAATATAATAGTAATTTATATAAAATTAATTTAACTAGCAAAATAAATGTATTACTATAAATAAAACTAATTTAATTCCAGAAAAAAGTATTGTCATCTCAGGTTAACAAGTAAACAGCAGAAAATTAACACATTAAAGAAATTTGCATTTCATAATAGAAAAAAAAAAAAAAAAAAAAAGAAAAGAAAAGAAAATAAATCTATGAAACTGACGCACAGCACATTTTAGACCAGTAAGAAATTAATGAAGTTGCTTGCTGATGTGAAGTATTAGTGAAGCCTCTTCTACATAGATGTATTGAGAGTTGTGTATGTTCTCAAAATTTGATATATCAATTTTGATTAAACTTTGCCTTCTTCCATTGAGATGAGAAGTCTAAAAATATGCATGCACGCACCACACAAGTCCTTATATGTAAATTCAAACATGTGTCGATGTTTGGGTTGGGTTATACGGGTCAACTAATAATAAATTTAATTTTTTAATTACAAAATACAGCACTCCTCCTCAATTCTAGCATGACACAACAAAGTTACGCATGTCTCTAGTGATGGAATATCTGAAACTGCTACCATAGCTGTTACATGTATATAAATCTTTACATTTAAAAAAACATAAAATTTGAAAATTAATTTTTATGACGAAATCAACAACCAAATCTTTTAGGACAACATTCCTTTTGGACAATGTCTACATAACTGATTTATTCTCAGCCTTATATTTCAAATTACATGGCCATCTAGAAGCAAGTAGTTTAGAATATTCAAGTTCAAGGAATTAGAAAACAAAAAGAAATTTTTTATATAAAATATCTTTCAATTTCAAAATTTTTCAGATTAATTATTTTATTATTCTTATTTATAAGCGAACGAAAAATGTAAATGCTATTTTTGATATTACCAAATACAGATTTTGTGAAAAATTCACTTATTTCTCATAAGCAGTCTGCTTATGAAAAATAAGCAAATTTTTCACAAAATCTGTGTTTGTGTCTTTCTGTTCAATATACTTTTCAATTAATATGTTTAACAGAAATTTATAATTAGTATAGAAAAGAGACTATACTTTGAATACAATATATTTTTCTGTTGTGAGCAACATCAGATAAGAAATGCAAGGAACAGGAACAGACATGACTATTGTAGTAGTAGCAGCAGCAACTGAAATAAGCATAAATGAAAAATAAAATTTTTTTTAATGGTTTAATTTATTATGATTGGCTATTTTTACATGTTCCTGCAAAAAAAACCTACATTCTTCATCCCATGTTCACTCCATTTGTTTCAAAAAGGTCCTTTTATTTAATTGCATTTCTCCAAATTTAAATAATTTTGACGATTTTTTTTTATAGTTTAATTTTAAATGTTTTTTCTCTTTATTTGTTACATTTATATTTATGTTTGTATATTTGTTAATTTGGGGGACAGACATCAATTGTCCTTCGGGACTTTTCTGCTTATGCATATAAATAAATTAATTCTGTTAGAAAAAAAGTTGAATATAAAATAGAGTTACAAGTACTGTAAATTTAAAATGCTTTGGATATTTATATGTAAATGTGTACAATGGATGATAAAATACTATTAGTATTTTATCCATTGTACACATTTACATGTAATAGTTATAAGAAATTCTGAGACCTAAGATGAAAAAGAAATACAAGAATATTAAACAGGTAATATAAAGAAAAAAAAAGTTACTAGACTGAGTAGAAATCATTCAGTTTGGAGATGTTCTGTTAATAGAAAAAAATTATTATTGAGATGTTAGCACAATGCAACTGCAATTAAAACTATGCTGTTTGTATTTAAAACTATAAAAAACAAAGTTAAATAGCAATTTAAATAATAAGAATAGCACAATGTTATCTGACACATCATTGTTGTTATTATTGTTATTTAATTTGTCATACAGCTTTAAAATTTACACTTAATTAGTTATTATAAAAATATATAATACAGATTATTACAATGATAGTAATTACAGATAATACAAAATTAACAATAGGACTAAATAACCCTCACTACAGAATTTTCATTACTAAAAATATCTCCTCTCTTAATTAAAAACCAATACCTACTTGTATAAAACTTGCTTTTTAAAATAAATAAAAATCTCGTGTTATTTAACACTCAAATTTATAATATTTAGACATAATCATTAAATTATTCATGTTCTGACCTACCTGGATCAAACGGATGAGGCTGAAGACAATTCACAACATGATGATCTGCTTCCATTATCATAATTAATTCCGAAGTGTATCGATCCCAAACAAACACGTGCCCACAATCCGAACCGCTCATTATATAATTATTTCCCCAAAATGTTGACTCTTTAATCTATTATTTATGAAAATATAATTTAATAATGTAAAAATCTGAAAGTTAAATTTATTTAAAGCAAATTTTTATTTGACATTTTTCACTCGTGTTTTCAAACTATCAAAAAAAAAAAAAAAAAAAAAAATCCTCACAACATTTTCCAAGTGTATCAATTTACCATTGTCCTAGCATTTCTGTGTCCCATAAACTTCCTCTTCACTGTTGGTTGGGGCACATTCATTATTTGCACCTTTTCTCGCTCCCTTTCTTCGCGACGCCATCTCAACTCTTCATTAATAGATTTAAGTATATTGTCTGGAATATTTCCGCTGCTACTCCTAAAAAAAAATATATTCTTTCATCTGAGAATCCTTAAAAGCAATAAATCCTAAAATAATACACAACATGTTACTTTTAAAATGTACCAACCCTTACAATTTAAAATGAGTATGTATGTAATATGCTTTGTAATATTTTATTTAATCATTAATAATCTAAGAAATATGGAATAAATCTAGTTAAAAACAATTAACAATATTATATTTAGAGCTTTAAAGCTATAAATAAATAAAAATTACTTTGAAAGAAAATTTTAATTTATTTGAATTATATAAATTAAAACAAAATAACTGAAAATCACCAGCTAAAATAACTCATTGTTGTTAAATTTATACTTATATTGCATATCATCTATTTTCTGTAAAAAAAACTTCATTTTATAATAATAATAATAAAATTAATTACCAATTTTTATTTTTACCAGTCAGTTTTCTAGACAAATATACGAAATTACATTTAAAGGAAAACTTCCTAATTTACTTCGCTCTACTTTCTGAAAAGTAATTCCTATCAAACCTCTCTCAAAATGGTGTAAAGCAAAGTAGCAGTTACCATTAATTTATATGAGAAAAATTTTTAAGCACTCACACCCAAAAACTAACCTACTGAATTGCAATACACACACATGAAACCTAAAATAACACTAACATATAGTAAAAGTGAGGCTGATACTATTGAAACAATTGTGTCCCATTTTATACTAAGTTCAGTAGCCTTAAGAGCTCTCTCAGGCTTTTCTAATACTTTGGGTCTTATCTTCCCAACGTGTGCACAAAATAAATTGAGATGAAGCACAAATACTAATAGACACAGTTCAAAACTACCTGTCTTACGGTCTCACTACTCAGGGTGCATATTTTATAACAACTCAATGCAGAACAAACATTAATGTTAATTTTTTCTTTTGTCTTTTTCCATAAAAGTGAACATCCTTTTCAAATTTCCTGTTAGCAAAGCAGATATTAATGTAAACAAAGCATAAAGTATAATAAATTCTGCTTAATTGGGCCACACCAAGAAACAGATAATTTGGCTAATTATGCAGAAATTATCCCAATAAGCTGAAATAATACTTTCTCTGTGGTAGGCCTAATGGCCCCTGGCCAATTCAATGTACTGTAAAGATCATAAAAATGAAATTACTACTACTGTAAAAAAATTACAACTCTGTGTGTTTATTTTGAAATAGAAAGAATTGACTTTATTTTCTTGGTTAGATGAAGATTTTCATAAAATAAATACTAATATAATGATAATAAAGACCGAATAAACACGGCTGCTAATTTATAAGGTGTTATGAGTGTGGTGTTATAATAAAGACCATTTGTCAAGTTTTATTACAGTTGAATTCCTCCCATCAAATTGACCTAGAGGCTGAAGAAGTATAATAATGTATAAAATGGAGACTTTGTTTTTAATTTATTTTTCATTATGTTTATTTTTATTACAATCTTTAAGAAATGTATTAAGTGTACTCTATCTTTACTTCACTAGCAGACTGCAACTAAACAAAATCAGCACACAAGTCTAAAGCATATAAAGGGCTGTTCCTTCCTTTCCCGAATGAAATATATCTCAAGTCAAATGTTTCATAGCATCCTGTTCAGTCATTTTCTTAGAATCTGATTATTTTGTCACATTTTGTTCAATAATCATTGTCTCATAATCTACATTTTCATTGTAGGTCTTCTCTATTAGTAAAAAAACGGTCATAATTTTTGACTTGTTGCAGTTCCAAGATAATTTCATTTTTCATATAGCTCTTACCTGTAATCTCCGCATCTGGATTCATAAAACCATATTTTGCAAAACAATTCTGAATTATCTTGCTGCTTACTCCTTGCCAACTGTTGGCAATTAATTGTATCACTGTTAACATTGAAATCTTGCACTAACTTCTGTAGCTTTAAATAATGTCTGAAGATTTGTCTCAACAGCTTTGAGGATATGATAAACTAGCCTTCCATGATAATGGATCCTAAAATTTTTGATGATTTCTGTGTCCTTAGGATATATCAAAGATGTAGTATTAGGAGATAAAAGTCCCACTTCAATATTTGTTAAATCATGTAAATTAATATTTATCTTGCAGTTGTACAGAATTATCAAAATTCCATTACAATTCTGCATCCTAACTTGTCAGTCATTTTGTAAAAACATTCAGGCCGTCAAGGCATTCTTATTGGTGTAATACAAAACTGACAATCTATATATTGCAATCGCATTAATAATTCCTTATATCAGTAATACCAAATGTCAATAACTATTATATCAGTGTAATAGTGGCATTTGATTATATCAAATGCCACTATTCTACAGTTTGTTGTACAATTATGATTGTCATCATCCCAAATAAACATCAAGTAGGCCCAAATAACTAGAACAAATTTATATTAAATACATTGATTTGTTTCTGTTCTATGTATTTTGGTTCAAATTAGCAGCATCCCCAATTAACTGATGACCCAATTAAACACAATCTACTGTACTAGTAAAAGCAAAATGGCATAAAGTTAATTTTCAAAAATCGGCCTTGCTGTTTTACTTGTTTTTTTTATCAAATTAACACCCAATAAATACAGTTTTTGGAAAATGCACTTTATTTATTTGTTTAATTAAATATAATTAATGTTTTTAGGAGCATTGACTGTTGAATTTGAAAAAGAAAAACATAACCACCTGTTAATTTAATTACATATAAAAAGCATTTTAGAATTAACAGGATGTTAATTTTCACATATGACATAGATCAGAAATTTTATTTGTTAAATCATGGCTTTACTGTAATAATATTACAATATTACATTATTACAATTACTGTTATTTATGAATGAAGGTTAATGTGAGCTTAAGTATACAAAATGGTGGCGCTTCCGGTAACCTCCATGGCAAGTGTTTTTAGAAAAGAAATGTAGTTGGCGCTGATAGTAATGATGCCTTCGTATGCAAATATCCATCAAAAAATTCCGTTCGGGAAACATGAGGAATAATGTGAATTTCGAATTTTGGTTACGATGTAGACGGATTATGTACAGCACGTTGTTCATTTTTTAAAAGTGTTTGTGTTTTTTTCAAAGTTTGTACAATTTACTCAAAGTCTAAAGTTATCGAGGAGAAAAGTTTGTCAATGGTAATTAACATGATAAACGTGTCATTAATGTGTTTAATGCGCGTTAAATGTCATAAAAGTGTATTAAAGGTGTGTTAACATTGTGTAAGTGAGGTAAAAATTTTGTAAAGTGTTTATATGAGATTCAAATTTGCATTTAAAGTGTGCAAATGTGAGTTAAATGTGTTAAATTTGTCATAACCAAGGATATGTAATAGTGATTTCCGACACGAAAGACAACATGAACAACACATGGAAGGCTAGGTGGCCGTGGAACGCAGGTGCCAACCTCTATGAAGACGCTGCCTATCGTAGATGAAAAGTCGAGAGATGTGAATCGTAAGACTGCAGTTCTTAAGAGGAGTAAAATTTATGTATAATACAGGCGAATTTTGTTCGAACCACTGATGTATAGAATCTCTTAATTCACTTCGTCCATGCATCGATTGAATTTATAGGTAGTATGATGACTATTTTATTTTTCGTTTCTGGTCCAAGAGTAGGAAAAGTAACCAAAAGCAGGGAAAAAAGTAAGTAGCAAATTTACATTTTAAAAATGTTTTAGTTTTAAAAAAGATTAAATATAGGCGTGTTTATGTTATTGTCGACGGTTGCCATCTTGTTTGCACATTTGTGTGTGCAAACAAGATGGCGACCGGAAGCGTCGCCATTTTGTATACCTAGGCTCACATTAACCTGAATGGATATCAAACTAAATTTGAAGATTGTTTTTAATTATTTTGAATAATTGAGTGGAGTATAAGCAGAGCTCTGCATAAGCCAGAAAAGTGTTTTCGTCTGTGATCAAAGTTTAAAGCAATTGTTTTATCACTAAACACAAATTTTTACAAATATGTACAGCTTGGGAAGACTGATGTCATGATGGAGCCAAAATTTTGAAATTTGATCTATGGGCTGAAACATTTGCAGTCAGTCTGCCATGTAGAGTTTATGAACAAATAGCTGGTTGGAAGCTGATCACACATTGTGTGTCAATCGAGTTTCCAACTGTCCATTTACTTTGATCTCTACAATGATTTTAGATTTTGATCAGTTTTAAATCCTGTTTTGCACAGTTTTAATTTTCTATGCTACAGAGTCCAGCTTCATTTTCCTACTTTCATTATCTAGTTAATAAATAACTTTGCAACATGTTTCAAAGTACAATAAGTTAAATATGATAAATTGAAAATAAAACCAAAGTTATAATAAACTTAATGCAGTGGCGTAGCGTAGTGGGGTCGGCAGGGGCGGCCCACCCCGGGCGGCACTTTTAGGGGGCGGCAAAATTTTACAATAAATAATAATATCTTGTAAAAATACCTAAATAAGGGGGCAGCAAAATTTTCCTCCACCCCGGGCGGCTGACACCCACGCTACGCCACTGACTTAATGTAATCCTTTCAAACATTCTCTATAACGGTGTTTCTCAAACTTTTTGGTCTGCGATCCCCTTTTGCACTTAAAAATTGCAAAGGACCCCCGAAGGATGAGTATGTGTAGAAAAACATCCCAGAGAGAGGGGGTTAATTTAAATTCAGGAGGAGTTAATTTCTTTTGTTTAATTAATCTATTCCATGTTGAAATTTCTCTCTGTTGCGTGTCGCTTTGCGTTGAATTTTTGTCAATGTTAAGACAAAAAAAAATCATTAAAAATTATTTCTTTATTTTTCACAAACAAAATAAATATATTGAAAAATATAAAAACAAAAAACACTATATTTCGGAAGTTAATCTAGTCGCAAAACGTTCTGATTCAGCACAACACAGTCCTCAGAAAAACAAGCAAAACTTACCACCTATAATGGAAAAAAAGTCTCGTTCAAATACTGGCGCGTCCTTAAGTACCCTCTCACGGTCGCGCCAGTGTTGCCAGCTAAAAACGCATATCAACTAAAATAATATCGAAGTATCCCAAGACATAGCCAAATATTGCAGTGCCACAGCACTAGCAGAAATTTGAATTTGCCGACTGAAACGCTTTCGGTCGATCGGTTTTTGGACAAGGATGCTCTATCGTATTTCTAACTCGACTTGCCTACAGACGCAACGCTGCTAGCGAACACCATTCCAAATGACAACGCTGTTCTATCATAGTTTAGGCAGAGAGTGGCATTCGGGGAATTCCCCAATAGCACACAAATTTATGATTATTATATTTAGGCTCATATTTAAATATTTATATTGGTTTTATTATTTATATGTGCAATTTATTTAAGTAAAAATTATTTTATATATTTTTTATTTCTATTATTTCTAAACATGAATCCATAGTAAATTTATCAATATTTGAAAAAAAAAAAATTGATCTGGCATCAATTTTTCAGCGACCCCCACTTTGAGAATCACTGCTCTATAATATGCTGCATTATACTATATTATTTGTATTAACAATATAAAAGTTGAATTTGCATCATGACTTTTGTTGTTATACTTTTGAATGGTTTAATGAAGTCTTGAACTTTTCCTAGATGTTGATAGGAACTTGAAAGAAAATTTGAAGAAATCCTAGAAATGCTTGAACACATTTTGTCTTAACAATTAACTTAAAAATTAATATAAAAGAACATTATAAATTACAGAAATATACGGTAGAGCATTGATTATCCGACCCCCGATCAACCGTCACATCGGTCAACCAACCGCGTTCTAGTTGGCAAATTCAAATATCCGCTAGTGATGTGGTGCTACAATATTCGGCTATGTCTTGGCTACTTTAATATTATTTTTGTTAAATTTTTGCGTGTTTTAGCTGGCAACATGGCTCAACCATAATATTTTTGTATTTATTTTGTGCAAAATAAAGAAATAATTTTTAACAATACAATAGTGATGATTATTTTAAAAAATTTGTTAGGCTTAACATCGATGAAAATTCAACGCAAAGTAGGTTAATAGCTATATACTAATATACTAATTACACGGGATATACTAATATAGTATACTAATAACATATTTTTTCATACTTTTCGGTTATCCGTTTTTCAGTTATCCGACCAATCCCTGTCCCCAATTGAGACGGATAATCGACGCTCTACTGTAATTTCATGTTTCATAAACAAATATTCTAAAAATTTCTGGGCTACTTATCTACAAAATGAAAAATTGGTTGGTATGTTCTAAAAGTAACATTCTATGTAGAATTATCATGATTTAAATCTTACAATTACCTTCTTCTTGTACTTAAATTATGTCTTGGCCTTGGAGTTATTTCTTCATCACTATTACTTTCCATTTCCCAAGTGTCCATTTCCATTACAACAGCAGGTTCACTATCTGCTTGTAAGGGTTGAGAATTATCGGCACTTTCTTCTTGAGTGGTGCTTGTTTCTTGCTGAGAACCACTCTTATCTGTTCCACTAGAGCAAGGTTTAGATTGGTTATCTGTTTCTTGCTCTTTAATATCTAAATTATTACTACTATTATTTTCTGGATCAGAATTCATACAACTTTCATGTATAGCAGTGTCCATTACTTCCACATTATCTAATTGTGGATTCTCTTGTATGCACTGTAACGTTGTTGTTGCTGAGGATGACGATGATGGCTTAACTGTCTGAAAGTAAATTATTAATTTTTATAGTGTGTCAAAAGTTTTACAAAAATGCTATTATATCAATTTAATTAAACTATTTCTAAAGCCTAATGACACAGTTCAATTAATAAGAAAATTCCATTTTGTTCAAGATAAAACATTTGATAACATTCTAATGTTATACTTAAGATTTTTATTTTACTAATTACATACAGGCAGACCTTAAGTTATGAACAAGTTCCTGTCATAAGTCTATCTTTAAATTGAATTTGTAGGCAAGTGAAAACTTGTATACTGTTGGTCAATCAGTTAGTTAAAAACTAATGATTGATTAAATCAATATTATGACCATACAAATAATTTTGGGTCTTTGCAGAATTATCCTTTTTAATTGTCCAATCAGAGACAGATGGTAACAACTTAAAACCAACAAATGACATTAAAAAATACATACAATACAATTGATGCCGACCTTTTCTTTGAGGATCCGACGCCAATTGGACAATGAAAAAGGATAATTCTGCAAAGACCCAAAATTATTTTATGGTCATAATATTGATTTAATCAACAAAATTAATCCTTGGAACTTTGTTAATGAAAACTAATGATTTTTTAAAATTTATATAATGCTTGACAATCAACTTTTATGTATCATAATTATTTTTAATGTCTAATGATTTGAAGACAAAGTTTGCTCAAACAGAGACCACCATTTTTAATTCCGTGTTTAAGACAACACAATTCCGGCGACCAACCTTTCTTTTGAGGCTACTAGCCGCCAAAAACAGATCATCATCTTTAATCCATTTAACCTTTTTGGGATCATTAAACATGAAAAGAACCATCGGACGAAATGAAATTACGAATGAAATTGTGAAATATAGTCACCAGAGGGAGGCTTTCCAGCATCAACATTTTCCAGTGCTTACTACTCAGTGGATATAAAGCTGAAAACATCCCAAGAAGGTTAGATGGATTAAAGATGATGTTCCGTTTTTGGCGGCTAGTAGCCTCAAAAGAAAGGTTGGTCGCCGGAATTGTATTGTCTTAAACACGGAATTAAAAATGGTGGTCTCTATTTGAGCAAACTTTGTCTTCAAATCATTAGACATGAAAAGCCATCGGACGAAATGAAATTACGAGTATCATAATTAATTGAAAATTTTTTAGATATATTAATTATTATTATTTCTTTAAGTAATTCATTTGTACATTTTACCTATTTATCTTCAGAACATATGTAAATATTCTAATTTTATATTAGAACAAACTTCTCATTTTTAAATTCCTACCAGTAAGCTGAATCATAATATTCTGATTCATAAAAATACAAAACACTAGCAGTACCAGCCACACATTACTGTGGCTCAAAATGTATCTATTATAAATGTATAACACTTCCCCACAGGGAAAATTTCGAAAAATCCCTTCTTAGTGTACATTCTCTTGATGTACCCTATTAAAATGCAATCAAAAATGCAAAAAACCACATCTAAAATAGTATAATAGAAGCCCAGTTCTTCACGGTAAGCCTTAATTTTGTCCCTCTCCCCCACGGGGGGAATTTTGACATCTATATTATATAAAAACATGCGTGTATTCGAATGCAACATTGTGTCAAAATTTCAAAGCAATTGGCGAAGAACTTTTGCAGATTAACTATTAGGAACAAACAAACATGTACATTTTTATTTATATAGATTAAATACTTTTAAAATTTCACTATTCAATTGATATTTGCTTTCTTACAAATACATCATCTCAAACGATAATTCATAGCATGATTAGTACAAATAAAGATTTTACACTAGCCAGAGTTTATAATTAAATTTTGTTTTTATTCTTGCTTCTTTCAGTTTTATTTTATCTATTAAATGATTGTTTTATTAATGTAATAGATTCTAAACTTCTGAATTCCTTATACAGAGAGATTGCAAACCAGAATGGCACGGAGATCGTGTACAGGAGATCGGGCACAATTTACAAGCTGCTATGCAATGCAAAAGATAAAATAGATCTTAACAGAGCCCCAGGAGTTTACTCCATTCCCCTTAAGGATGATAGATTCCAAAGGGACTTAATTCATATTGGCTCAACCATATGTTCAACTCACATAAGGATACGTGAACATCAATCCGACCTTACAAACAAAAGACACAAAACCGCCTTGTTTATGTACGCCACAGACCGAAACGTTCGGGCATACTTCCGGAACATCAGATTAATTAATTAGACAGGCCTTTCAAATAGGTCATATTTGTCATCTGGAGGCCTTGGAGATTTATAAAACCAACTTAAGAGGCAACTGTATTAACTTTAAATATGGTGAAACTGTTGCACATGTGTGGAGATAACTGTTCAAGGAATTTGAATGGAGTCAGGCAGAAGGGTGAAATTTGATATATACAATGTTTAAAATCAAACAGTATCATTCTAACGGTCCAAGTAGGAAGCCAGTTTAGTTCAGCACCCGAAACGCCTTGGTGAAGACCGAAAATGTTCGGAAGTTTAGTTTGTTAGAAAGTTTAGAAAGTTCAGTACTGGTAAAACAGGTTTCATTTGTGACGGTTCATTTCTCACTCCAGTATTTCTGAGAAGACTGTTACTTTTGATTCTAAAACAAAATTTTTTCCTGAACAAAAATAATTAAATTAGAAAAATTTACTGACAGTATCTTTTAATAATTGAATAATGTGAAGACTTTTGTGTTTTTCTACAAGTAAATTTTAGAAAACTTATATTTAAAATTTAGCATATTATACTAAACAATAAACTTCTCTTTTTATATTTAAACTTGCTAATGTACCCAGGAATGCTATGGTCATGTTAAGAAAACATCAAACAGGTTCAAAAACTACATATGCTTACATTAATTAGTAATCATATACCCCAAATACTTGCCCTGTTGGAGTGTCCATGAATTTCATTGCTTTTCCTCTCACCCTCACCAAAAAAAAAAAAAAAAAAAAATTTTTTATTTATGTATCATTGTTATAAAACCAACACACCTTATTACTGAGGAAGTTTATTTATTCTGCTAAACAAACGTTTTCAGCTCATTCTATGGGCCATCATCAGGTTAAAGATGTTCGAATCAGATCTGAATGTCTTTAACCTGATGATGGCCCATAGAATGAGCTGAAAACGTTTGTTTAGCAGAATAAATGAACTATCTCAGTATAAAGTGTGTTGGTTTTATAATATTGAAGAATCTGAGTGTGAATAAAAGAATATGTATCATTGTACAGACTTGTTCCATTGCATTTTACAGAAATATTTGTGAGGTTAAAAACATCTCTCTCTCAATTGGTGAAATTAGTAATTTTTAGTAGAGCAATCAGTAACAAAATAATCTAAAGTGACATATTTCAAGACATCACAATTAGATTTGAAATCAACATTGAAAGTAGATGAAAAATAAGATTTTTTAAAATACTTATAAAACCTAATGATGTGCGAATTCTGAATTATAAGTGTGAGAATCCAGACCTCAACATAAACAAATTAATATCATAATATCAACTTTGTCAACTATCTGTTAACTTTCACACCTGAGAATACATCTTTTTAGCTCCCAGCATCCATAAAAATGCTTTCCTGTGACTTTCTGATCTACTATCCCGATTTCGTCATTTTAATATAACAACTAGCAACCAACAAGAGTCAGTTGTTCTCTCATCCTCTAATTTGGATTATTCGTGTGTGTTCTCCTGTGTAAAATCTTTTGAATATTATCACCAGATATCTCGACTCCCTCGTTCACTCCTCTCGTCGGTGATGAGAGCTCCAAGTTACAGACTAGTTTAACAAGATCCAAACATGTAAAAGAACAACTTTTGGGACTGAAAGGAAGAACTTTTGCTAACCTACAAACATAAGATCATAAGATATTTATCCTCTGTGTACTCAAATGTAAACTCTCTCTCTCATGACCCTATCTATATAGTTGTTTCAATATGATATGTATTATGAACCTTTTTACCTCTTTTTTTCAAATAAACGGTTGTTTGTTTAACTGAAATCCAAGTGAGTCACTTCCAACCTGCTGTCTTGCGGTCTCCATCCCAAATATGATCGCCTGTGTACGTGGCCTTTCAAGAGACCTACTTTTAAACCAAAACACCACCATTACAGCTTCCAGGTCAATGAGACTTGGTGGTGTCAGTCTTGACTAGGCATCAAGCAGGTGCTGACCCTCCAGTCACATATGTGATAAAGTAAATTACCAATATTTGGGTTGTGTCATTACACTGATTAAACAGTATAATGATACCACTTTGCCAGATTCACATCATTATTTTTCAATTACGTGTTCTTAATAATTAAATTGTTTTATTAAGTTACTATTTCCAAAACGGAAGTAACTGAACGTGAAGTTAAATGTATTGTATTTTTATCTCCCATGATGTCAAATAAGTTTGCAAAAATAAACTTTTAAGTTCAAATGAAAAAAATTTGTGGAGTTTTGCAGACTTTCCTATAAAATACAATGCCACAGGTTTGTGAGAAAGTATACAAATACTTTTGAAAATTTATTTTCTCTTTTAAAGTTGAGAGAAAAGGAGACTAAATTCAACAACCCTACAAATTCTAACACAAATGTGTCTATATGTCGACAAAGGCCTCATATAGATACTAGTCTGCCACAAACAAAGAATACAGTAGACCCCCCTATAACATGGGTTCATATAACATGGTTTCCTATAACACGGCGAAAAAATTGCAATCGGTTTCGTATAACACGGGAAAATGTCATCACCGACTCGTGTCGCAACAAGACTGGTTGAATCTGGACCAATAATGGACTAGCAGCCGAACTTGCTGCCTTCCAGTGTCACACGTATATACGGAGAGTTTAGGCGGGAAAGTATTGATAAATTTTTATACAGTTCTTGTGAAAATGACATTACAGTAATAGTCAACGGCCATAAAAATTATATTTCTATTAACGATGTCTCCATAGTTCAGCAATTCTTCTGCAGAAAGAATTAACTTATCAGAAAACGCATCCGCCGTTCGACGAGTCGCTCCGCGACGAAAACAAGCTTAGGCAATGGCATCTTTGAACGGTGCACACTCAGTAAGTAATCCAACAACTTTTTGTTTATAGCATAATTTATATGGATTATTCCCAAAAAATTATACGTGATTTGGAAATGTTGAGTCAAATTATTCTAGAATCAATTAATTTTATGGAAGAAAACCTTTCAAACAGCCGTAGCCCCTAAACTGCACGTGTGCCGGGCTGTGATTGGCTCATATATTTAAGGATCTCATACAACACGGATTCATATAACATGGAACGTATCTACCATGTTATAGGGGGTCTACTGTATTTCCTTTTTTATTTACATAATAAAACCTAAATAGATTAATATAAAAACATACATACATAAATATATATTACATGTATGTGTAATTTATCATAGTTATAAAAATTTAAACAAATAAAATTCTAAACTTAAAAATATACTTTCAAAATTAATTTATGATTTTAAATCTTGCTTAATAATTTATGGTACAAAGTTTTAATAAAAATATAAAAATTTTTCATTTCCTGAATAAAAGTTTATATTAAATTGCAACTGTAAATGATTCTTTTGAAATCCACAATAGCATTTTTTGGTAAATCCAAAAACCTTATGCTGTTCATGTTTTGAATATCTCCATTTCATCACAACCTTACAAAGAAAACACAACAAACTTTGAAAATTTTCCTCTGATTGATTTTTAAAATTTTTTAAATAATTTTTGTTTTCTTTGTAAATTTCTGTTAATGTAGTTAGAAATCTCAATATTTTTTATGGAATACTTATATTTTTATCTAAAGTTGTCATTAACGTCTAGCTTAATTTCATACATTTATTATTAATTCACAAGAAGCTTTGATTGCATTTATGCACCCTTATTGTATGATACATTGCAGAGCAGATTTAAAATCAACTAAATTTACTAAAATTAGTGAATTAAGTACTTACAGTAACTGAAGAACTGTCTGAAGTTGGATGTTGGTTAATTTGACTGCTTGAGGGAACATTATATGATCCTTCTGGAACAAGAGGCAAATCTAATCCTTGTGCTTGACTCTTAACATCCATGGTAATCAAACCACTGTTAACTCCTTGTCCACTAAAATGTAGGTTCACCATAGGTTCTATTTTATGTCTATGTGAAAAGGTATTTTAATAATTACTTTTTGTAATAAGTGATAAATTTTTATGATATTGTATTAGTAATTATTAAATAAATTCCTTAAAACCTCTACACTTAATCCTACAATCAGCTGCCTTACAACTACAGAAAAGGGAAAACTGAAAATTCAGTTCTGAAATTATATTACTCAGTTAAATGATTTAAATGATAAAGGAATAAAATAAACAAGAGAAATCTATGATGTTGATTAGAACATAAAAGCCTAGAAGACCTTAAATACAGATTACTACAAATAAAAACATATATCAAACGAAATCTGATATCACAAGCAAATACACCAACAACTGCCGTAAATGATCGGGCTAAATTTTGAATAAATGATTATAGATTAAAAATAATATAATCATTTATCCAAAATTTAGTCTGATCATTTACAGCAGTTGCTGGTGTATTTACTACAAATAAATAAATGATGAGAATCTAAATAAAAAATATTCTTACTTTTAAAGTATAAGTTTAATTATCAAACACAAACAAACCCAAGATAAAAGGATTAATATTAAATTTTTTGAACTTTATATGAAATCTTAACAAGATAATCTGAAGAAAATGTAGAAAAACATATATATAATTTAAAATTATTACATCTTTTGAAATAAATAAATAACTTTTTTTTTTTTACATAAATTGATTACAGAAAATTATTCTCTAATTCTAGATTCTTCCTATAAATCTAAAGCAACATTTGCAATCTTATGACCATTTTATTTACAGTGATACCTCGGTTTTCGTTGATAATCCATCCAAAAACAATTGGCAAAATCCGAGGCAATTATTTCCATATGAATCAATGTAAATCCAATTAATTCGTTCTAGACACTCCAAAACACACATCAAAAACACATTTTATAGAAAATTAATATAGCGTTAAATACTAAATAAGAAATTAATATAAAAGACTAATTAGCATAAAGATAATTAGCATTAAGATAAAAGCAATGGATTGTTTAAATAGACACGCAGGGTAGGTCTTGTAGAAGTTAGTTGGACATAAGTTTCTAGCCTATATCGCCCCATAGTAAAGTATGATGTAATTGTCATGTAATAGTAGTTGTATGCATTTATGATGGTTGTATTGTGAGGAATAATGCCTTTCAAGAGGTCTGTTTAAGGGTAACTGGCCCCTATTCAGGCGTTACAGGCATGGAGAAAACCCAGAAAACTTCATGTAACCAGTCCATCCTGGCTAAGCGTGAACCCACGACCAAACTCCCAGTGTTAAGGGAATGGAACCGTTGGCCAATGGTGGGCCGTCGCGGGGTAATGCTGACAGAACGAGAAATAATGCCACACTGAGCCGGAAAACACATGGGTCGCCATTTGTTTTTGCAAAATTAGCAGCGAGGTCTCTTGAGCACGCCGACAAAATCCAAGGCAATCGACGAAAACAGACAAATTTTTCGCAAAAAAATATCAACGAAAACCGAAACCAATGATAACTGAGGTATTACTGTATTTTGTTTTAGCAATTTATGTAAAATGATTTTCTCCCTCTAGTGTTTGTGATCAAACGATATTTCTTTATTCTAAAAAAAAGTTTTTATGATTGACAATGTTTCTTGTTACCATAAAACTGTATAGATTTGAATATTGTTTTTATTTCATTTAGAAAAATTCTATACAAAGCCTGAACAGATTATTAAGGTGTATTACATTTCAATAATATAATTTTTGAAGTCATTTTGCTATTTAAATATTTCCTCAATCTTAACACAGAGACACAGTCTAAAAACCTTTTACAGTGTTGTATACAGAACCATCGAACATTTTTGGCCTCCACTGAGGCCTTCTTCAGGTTGAGAACTAAAAGTAAGAGTTATCCCCCCACAACCGCCAGAACAATGTATTCCGTAAAATAAATAACCTGCGTATCGCGTCCATCAGAGATGATAGGTTTGGCAGGGACTTGGTATACATCGGGGCAACCGTTCGTTCCATGCAAAAACGATTACATGAGCATCAGGCGGACCTCAAAAACAACAGACACACCACGGCCCTTATGACGTTCGTTTCTGACCCGGAAATTCGGGCAGACTTCCCGAGCACAAAGTTAATTTGGCATGCCTTCCGTTTCGATCACATACGGCATCTAGAGGCGTGGGAGATATATGAAGCCAGCATCAAAGGCACTTGCATCAACAGTAAGGACAGGGACGCAATCGTGCATGCGTGGCAATTCCTGTTCGAGGAATTCAAACAGTCCTGAGAGGAGGGGTGAAACGCAACATGCAGGTTATTTATTTTACAGAATACACCATTCTGACGGTCATGGGGGATAACTCTTACTTTTAGTTCTCAACCTGAAGAAGGCCTCGGTGGAGGCCGAAAATGTTCGTTTGTTCTCTATATAACACTGAAAGGTTTTTAGACTGTGTCTCTGTGTTAAGCACTCTAGTGTTACTAGAAGACGTTGTTATTGCGTTCCTCAATCTTGCTTCTAGTTCATAAAAAGGCAAAAAAAAAATTTAGTTTTGTGATATTTCTTTACTGATTTTTTAAAATCAGAAAAGAATTATCTTAAGTAATGTTTTATATACATTACTTTTTGTAAAAAAATAATAAACAAGCAATAGAACAATTAAAAACATTGTATATTTGAAATAAAATATAACAAACAAAAGAAAACAAAATTCTAAAAATTTGAGTTTTTCTTGCATCTAACACATCTTAACCTAAAAACAATAAAAATAAATCTTACTTTTCAATTAAATCTTTCCTTCTATTTGATAATTCATGCTCTAAATCCTGTAAACTTTCTTCTATTGCCTCTTTCTCAAGTTTATGTTCTTCATTTACTACAGTCATAGAAATTGCAGATGATGAATGACTAGATGAATCAATTTCGGTGGACGGGTTATTAACTGATAATTGTTGATCAGACTGCATTTCAGCAGGCTCTTCATCCTGTTTAGATTCATTATTGCTGTTTTCTGAAATATTTACAGTGGTTGTATCTGAAGCTTCTACGTTGTTATTTGTCTCTCTTCTGTCAGATTCAGAATCTAAAAATAATTTAAAGTACAAAAACAAAAATAATTATCATCATAAGTGTGATTAAATATTTACATATTTTTAATTATTTTTGGGCATCAATTTGAAAAAATTGTAGACCTATAAATTCCCACTGTAATCTGCAACAAGCTTCTGATGCATACTGAAAGTCACATTATTTCAATTATAAAAAATTTTTCCCTGAAAGGATAGATAGATGAACAGCATGACTATTCCAACAGAAAAAGTATGATGTACAGGGGCAAGCCACTAATTTGAGATGGAAAGCATATATTTTATATTAAATAAATTAAAAATATGTTTAAAAATTGCAGCCCGGCATTGTGTCGCTGTCAGAATAAATATCTGCTCATTCTCATTTTAGATTTAAACATACTACTTAAAAATTAATATTTTCACTTAATTATTATTCCTTACTTTCTTGATTAGCAGACTGTAATTGCTGACTATCATCTTGTTCTATATCATCATCAGAAGAACTATCCCCATCACTAGCTGCATGAGACGATGTTCCAGAAGAATGCGAAGACATAGATGGTGACATAGCTGACTGTCGTTGCATTCTAGATGGACTATTGAACATACGAGTTAGAACATCAGACATTCGTTGCATCAAACTAGCATGGAGGGATCTGGACTGCTGTTGGCCAGTAGCTGTTGAAATGTTCGGATTGGCTTGGTAGATTACAAGATACAATTTATTATTCGGAAGAACTTTGTTAAAAAAAATTTTTAGTATAGTCAAAACTACAAAAATTATAGAATTTTAACAATACAAAAATCTAACAAAAATAATTAAAAATGTAATATTTTGCTAACGATATTATTATGTTGGATTTAGTGGGTTATACTTGGTTGACACTGGTTGCTGTGTGCTATGCCAAACCAAAACAAGACAAAAATTAAGTGTATCAGAATGTGTCTATATTCAGTAATTTCCTAACAATATGACAAGTATTCAATATAGTGGTCTTCTGTAGTGTGATGTGTGTTTTTCTATTCAACTGTAATGTTCACAGGTTTTTTGTGTAGTGTGTGTGGTATGACACCTGTAGAGAAGAGAATAATAGATACAATAAGCACCCTATCCATCCTCCACAGATGCTTTATTTCCCAGGTGATTTCTGTGTACTTGCCAATTTTTTTCAGTGCATGAGTTTTGTACACTGAGTGTTTTGGGATAGGCAATAGGGATACCTGCGATGGAGTGCCTTTCAAGCCCACGATTGCTTAATGATGTCTATGCTTTTTATACATTGTCATGTCCATATGTTGTGAGTGTAAGTTTAATGGTGTGTTATTTGAGTCTGTTACGGTTACTGCTTTATGTTACTGTGATGTTTCTTGTTTTTTGTAGAAAAACTCTTGCAGTGTCTATATTTGTTTGTAGTACTATGTCAATCAGGCCACATCTGCCATCTTTACATGGAAGGGTTAATCTTTCTCTGGCAGATTTAGGATGATGTTGTTTATGCTTAGTAAATGTTGTTTTCGTTTTCTTTTGGAGTTACTTAAGGCCTGTGTATAACTACAAAAGAATAAGTGAGTACTTGGACAACTGTATTGCTTTAACTGTGTTTTGCATTTAACTGTGTTCTGAGAATAGTGTTTAACCTACTTTAGTATTCTTTAATCAATCTTTGCTTCATTTGTGCATGTTCTGTTAGTTTGGCCCATTGGAATCTTAAATACTTGAAGAACTTGCCCTCTTCCATGATTCAATAACATCTCCATTTCTACTTACAAAATCTCCTTTCTTCCTTTTTCTATGTGAAGTGTTTTGCATTTGTCTAGACTAAACTCCATTTGTATGTCTTTGGAGTATGAATGTGCAATTTGTAGGAATTGAGTTGTTTTTGTGTGGACGCATAAAGTTTTAGTTGTCCATGTATGGACATGAAATAAACAGTGTAAACATTTACTAAGCATAAACAACATCATCCTAAATCTGCCAGAGAAAGATTAACCCTTCCATGTAAAGATGGCAGATGTGGCCTGATTGACATAGTACTACAAACAAATATAGACACTGCAAGAGTTTTTCTACAAAAAACAAGAAACATCACAGTAACATAAAGCAGTAACCGTAACAGACTCAAATAACACACCATTAAACTTACACTCACAACATATGGACATGACAATGTATAAAAAGCATAGACATCATTAAGCAATTGTGGGCTTGAAAGGCACTCCATTGCAGGTATCCCTATTGTCTAGCCAAAAGCAACAGTGTGACTGTGTTGCTTTTTCATGGCTGATATTCTAACCATGTTGTGTGTTGTTTAACACAATGGGTTCAGGCCACATCCGCCATCTTTACATGGTACACTGAGTGGTTTGGGATCTTTACATGGTACACTCTAGGCAGAACCAGAGAGGACTCAAGGAATCTCATTGAAAAATTCCCTGCCAAATGAGTATTTGGTTTGTTTGTATGAAAGTGTTATGAATCCTGAGATATAGTGTTCTCCAGTGCTGCATAATATTTTGGAAGAATGCAACGAGTGATGGATGTATTTTGTACATGTGTAGAATATGTAGTAGCCAATTGTGTGGAACACTGTCGAATGCTTTTCTGTAGTCTATATATGCCATGTGTATGTTTCTGTGTTGTTTGTGTGCTTGCCGTAGAATGACAAGCTATGAGTAACAGTTCTTTGATTCCCGTGATTTCTACAGCAACCTTTTTGTTGTTCTGTAAGAATTTGGGTTCATCAACATGATTGTATATTTTGTTTGCGATACAGGATGTCAATAATTTATAGTGTGTTAGAAAACATGTAATTAGTCTGTATTGTGTGGGGTCTATGGTATTATTGTTTTGAGGTTTCATATAGGTGATGCCCTGAGTAAGAAATTTTGGCATGTCTTGTGGATTGATGATGTGTATTAGATGTTTAGCTATTCCTGGTGCAGTAATGTAAACTTTTTGTACCAGAAATTGAGAAAGTTGTCTACACCAGGTGTAGTCGAGTTGTGTGTTCTATTAACAGCATATCGGATGTTTATATTTATTTCAGCACAAGGCATAGTTGGTATGTTGTGCAAGTTTTTGTTCTCCTCCTCAATCCAGTCTGCTTCAGCATTGTGTGTGACAGCACTGGACCAAAGAAAAGACCAATAAGTTGTGAGTTCTTCTGTTGGTGTGCCACTGTGCTGTGTATCAGTGTTTGTTTTGGTACTAATTTGTCTGTAAAAGAATTTTTTATTGTTTGTAAATAATTTATTTTGTTGTTTTCGTAATGAACATGTTTTGTATCATTTGAGTCTACATGCTTTGGCTGCAAGTTTTTGTTTCAGTGTATCAATGTATTCTGTAATGTGTGTGCTGTGATGTTCATATTTTGTGTGTGTTTTGATTTTCTTGAAAATGTTTTTGAGTTGTTTCTTTAAATTGGGTGCTATGTTATTTTTAGTATATTGTGTCAGCCTGTCTAATTTCATTTATTTGTGTTTCTATTCTTCTTTGCCAGGTAGGCTTGTGATAGAATTGTGTTTTGTATATATCAGTCTGTGATTGTATTTTTGGTCCACAGTGTGTCACTATTACTGTGACTGCCACAGCGTAATGTATGAATGTCTGAGTGTGTAGAAATTAAATAAATGTAGTGTGGTAGTAAGCGAGTGTTTACATAATTTAGGGTTTTTCCTACTACCTCAGATATGTTGATTTTTGGTATTCATGATATTTGCATTGGATCTGTACCTGTATATTTCATAAGTGTTTCCTAAAATAAAAATGAAAACATATTAACGAAATCTATGTTTATGTTATCAGTGCTTATTGCTGGATTATCCTGACAGGTTATGTGATTTTCATTAATGTTAAATGTTTCTGTCTGTTGATGTATTCAATCAGCAGCCTGTTGTTTGATAAGTTTAAGTATTATTCGTGTATAAGGTTGTTGCGTATAATTGTTCTTTTTTGATCAAAAACTCTGTTTAGTGACAAGTGAAGTGAGGATATTGTTGTGTGAATCTATGGTGTAGTTGTTGTCTGTATGCTGTCATGTTTGTTTCAAGTTTTGTATGGTGTAATAAGTATGGATGATAAACTCTTTCATTTCCATTGTCCATTTCATATGTTGATGTGGTTTCCCAGCCTTTGTGGTCTGTGAATGCATTGCCACAGAAAATGTTATTTTTATTATAATTTTAAAATATAATAGTGTTCACTTATAACAAACCCATTTATAATGAACTCTCAGTTATAACGAACAAATTTTTAAATTATGAATGAAACACCCATAAGAGCATTGTTGTTTTTTTTTTCGGCTACAACAAACCTGTATATAACAGACTTCTGTACACAATGATCAATATTTGAATTTTTAAAAATAAAAGTCATCACTTATAACAAATTGAGTACAAAAAATGCATGACCTAAAATGACCTATTATGAGAAATGTTGCTTATTTTGGGTATTTTTGCTTTTAACTACTGTAACCAATTCCAATTTATTTATCTAATTTTTTCATCACAAATTTAAATTTTTATACTCTTTCTGTACCAGATTATTTACTTCACTAAGGTATTTTCTAAGATTCATCTACCAACCCATTAACAATGAACTTAGAAATTTACAGTGTCAAGGATTTTCATTTGTTAGTGCTGCAATTTACATTTTTGAATATTATTTCTGATCTGTTATTAACAGTTAAATGATTTTGTTCGATTTCCTGCCTATTGAACATTTGAAAATTGAAAGTATGTTTTTGATTGGCTAGAAAATTTCAACTGTAAATACTGTATTTCAAATTTGAATTCCAAAAATCAGTCACAAAATGTAAAAGTTATGCTGTTATCAGTTAGAAAAATTCCATTTATTGGCATTCGTTATAAAGAATAACAAACTGTGCATAATCTTGAGACATTGACTCCTGCCATTCGCTACATCAGAATTGTGAAGTACTGTGCATACGTCCTTGCGAAATATGACAACTAAGCACTAATCAGTGTACACAGAAACTTAAGTCATTTACATTACAGACTGAATATGAAATTATTAAAAGGTTGGAAAGCAATGTAAAGTAAAGCAAATTATGTAAAGAAATAAATATAACTAAATTGACAGTTGTTATCATTTGGAAGGTAATAGACAAAATGCTTGCAAGTTTTAAATGTGATAATTCAAATGCTAAAAACCTTAAAAAATCAGTTCTTGATAAATTAAATCAATTATTGTTAAAATGGTTCTCTCAACAGACTTAAAAACATGACTATTAGGGATGCTATATTGCAGTCAAAAACAGAAGAGTTAGGAAGCAAATTGAAAAAGAGTAGAGTTTAAATACAAGTAGAAGTTGGATTTAAGAGAGATTTAAAGAAGACATAGTATTGGAAGCCGAAAAATCGTTGGAAAAGCAGCTTCAGTAAACATGGACATGGTAAAAGACTGGTTGCAAAATAAGTGACCCAAAATTAAAGAAAATTTCCAAGATTGTGATATCTATAATGCAGATGAAACAAAACTTTTTTTATAAGCTTACACCAAACAGGACACTAAAATTCAAAAGAGAAAGCTGTGCAGGAGGAAAATCATCTAGAGAAAGAATTACTATTCTACTAGCAGCAAATTTTGTGGGAATGGAAAAGAAAAAATTGTTATTAATTGGTAAATCAAAAAATCCAAGATGTTTCAAAACTCGACGGCTACCAGTAAACTACAAATCTAACCAAAAAGCTTAAATGACCTCTGACATTTTCTGAAGTGAACTGTAAGAATGGGATGAAGAACTAAGAAAAAAGAAGCAAAAAATTTTATTATTGATTGACAACTGCCTAGTGCATCCTGACATCAAGAATTTTTGTTGCATTACACTGACGTTCATGCCACCCAATACAAGTGTGAGGCCCAAGCAAGACTCGAGCTCGTGTTAAAAATTTAATAAAAGTGTCAAATCAGGGAATCGAGCTTTTATTCTAATGCTCATAAAAACTAAAAGAAAAATGGGAAAGAATAAAGATATTTTAGTCAAGAGAGAAAAAATTATAAACTTTAAGGAGGAGATCTAGTGTGGGGATTATGTTTCAGACTTACAAGAATTTGGTCATAAACAATAAGTACGTACATGCAGGAGTTTCAAAGTTCCATTAAGTTCCCTTGATCGAATAGACATGCAGTGTCAAATTTGACCCTTTGTGGTCGGAAATGGTCTCCTGAATTCAAGAAACTGACCAATCAGAAAGCAAGAGATCCAGGGAAAAATTCTTTAAAACCCTCCATCTCGGGGACAAATTCAGACATTTCTCCATCTCACGTTGTGAGTTATCTGACTAGCCTTCAGTGTTCTACATATGAACAGTCCAAAGTGGAACAGTGAAGTTCCACTTTGGACTGTTTTTTCGACACTTTTGTTCGCTGACACTCATTGAAACATCATTTAGACTGATTGCCCAGGGGCCATCGACTCTATTACATCAACAATCTATAGAATGTAAGATTTAGTGTTAATAAACAGGTTTATTGGTAACTGCAGATGTCTGGGTCCTCACTACCATCCACCTTACATCTGATAAATCCTGACATTTGTTTATCCCCAATTTAGCAACTTCACACAAGTTCAAAACTGCAGCCTTTAGATCAAGGGGCTATATACAGCTTAAACAGCAGCTATCGGCAAATTCTCCTTTCAAAAATGGTAACTTCCATAAATAATAGCAAAGAACCATTTTCTATAAATCATCTTAATTCAATAAACTTCATCTGTATGGCATGGTAAAATGTATCAATGCAAGCAATAGCAAATTATTCTCAACACACCGGTTTTCTACAAACTAATGAAGAGTTTGATTCAGATTTCAAAAGTTTGTTGATTGAAATGTCGTAAACTTACAAATGATGAAACAAAAAAGGTGTTAAAGATGTGCTCCCGCTCCCATTGCAGTTACTGGATGCATTTTATGACTACAATTTTGAAAAATATGTCAGGATTGCAACAGCATTATTAGTAGGGAACTTTTGACTGATGATGACAATATAGTTTCAGTGTCTTCCACAACTGATGAAATTAGTGAGGATAAAGATGAAGATACAACATAAGCAGATGGTATCGATGTTCCAATAACGCCAATTTCTGAAATCTTGTAAAACACTATTGTTATTTGAGAATTTTTACAAATGCATAATACTCCACAGAATATTTTAAATAGTTTTGCTGAGGTGGAACTGTATATTACAGAATGCTATGCAACTAGCAAAAATTGACAAACAAAAGTAACAGAATTTTGTTTTAAATAACTATGTGATTTATATTGATGTTTTAACAGACAACTTCCTATGTAATAACTTGTTACATTTTATCTTCGAGACATTAAACTTTATTTCTTATCCGATATAACGAATATCAGTTATAACAAAATCAGTTTCAATGGCCCATATAGGTTCGTTAAAAGTGGATACTACTGTATTTTCTTTATAATTAGAATATTTTCTACTGTTTTAACAACAGAACAATTTAGAGTTATATATATATATAGAACTTATATATAGAAGGAGTATATGTAAAGCATATGTTTTGTAAAAGCATGCAACAGCTTTCTTTAAAAATTTTTTTATTTAATTCTATATTTTTGAAAGTATAGACAATAAGTAACTTATTTTATTAAATTGAAGCATTACAATAGTCTTAGAATTTTTTTTTTCTAATGCTTCAGACAATCAGGATGTGTCTTTAAATATAAGTTTATGTAGTCTTCAATATGTAGTCTTAAATATAAGTTTATGTAGTCTATCCCATGTTGAAATTTTTCCCGTTGTGTGTCATGCCATGTTGAATTTTTGTCAACGTTAAGCCTAATGAAAATTACACGCTTTTGAGAAAATAATCGTATTGTCTGAAATTTTTTTTTATTTTGCACAAACACAATATATATATTAATAAATGTAAAAACAAAAAAAAATATTATTTCAGAAGTTAGTTTTAATATAAAAAATACAACTAGCAACATCTAGTTTCAAAAACATTCCAACCCTGAAACGAGATATCTTGGGTCCACAAGTCAAGGTTATTACCCGAGATATGTCGGGAATACACGGGCATAATTATATTATGTTAACTAATTTTATATTAAAGTTAACATAAAGGTTAACATCCTTATAAAATCAAACTGAGTGGGCAAGAAGAAATTTTGGCATGATAGAAACATGTTATGCCTAGGGGCAACCTTGTGATGTGTGCATGCTTGCCAGTGAAATAATTGGTTATCATAAATTCATCTAAAACTTATTGAATTGGGACCATGCAATGGTGCATTTGTTTTCCAGCTAACTTTAATCTGTGAAAAGTTACAAAGAAGTAAATCTAACTAATTTTTCCTTTTCCAAGTGTGACAAAACAATGCTGAGTTGCCTTTCAGACTCAGGAATGAACCAGATTATCCTGATGATCTGATTCATTCCTCAGTAATGCATTCACATGACATTGAAAAGTTACAAGGAACTGATCAGTCAAACATAAGCCATGATCTAAGTATTACCTGAATGCATCTCCACAATCAATGATCTGGATTTGATTTTTACTAGATAAAAACAGTGCTGAAATGTCTCTAATCATATCTGGAAAAGAAGAAAGTGGTTAGATTCATTTCTTCATAATTTTCCAGATTAAATTTAGATGGAAAACAAGTACACTATTACATTTTTGTGAACATTCTAGACTTATTTCATGTATCATATGATCTGTTTGCATTTAAAAATTTTGAGATGAATTCAAGATGGCAGACATCTGACCCACCTGTACATTCATAAAAGTATAACTTTGTAAGATTGAAATAAATCAATCAATGTCATGTAAAATTAAAAAACTTATAAATAAATCAACAAGAAGATATGCATATGTTATGGACAAAGTGATTAATCAGGCATTATGAATACTGACCAAAAAGGCACGCAGTGTGATAAATATTGATTAACTTATCAAATTGACTGGTCATTATGAATACTGCTATCACCTAGTCTGGCAACATGATGATAAGAAGTTGGATCATCTGACATACACTAGCCAATCGGCACTCAGTTGCATGTGCATATCATGTTTAGTACCGAAATTTAAATTTGATTTTAAAAAACTCCACTTATTTCATTTAGAAATATTTATTTTTTGTGAATTATTTCAAAGTACTATTAACTGATATTCTTCCAGTAACTTAGAAGTAACTTTCATTTTTTACTCTTTCACTTTTTCTATCATTGACAAATACACCAATTTTGTAAAAATTTAATAGCAGAAAAAGGTGAGAGCAATCAACTCATTTAATCGATTGTTAAAGTGATTGTTGATATCACTTAATGATTCCTCCATGGGTGTTACTTTTGTCAAAAGAAAGATTAACTACTGGTCACACAAATTTAAAATTTGGTACTAAATGCAATACGCATGCACAACTAAGATGTAAGTTCTGATTGGTTAGCGTATGTCAGATGATCACTCCTCAACATATTATCATCACTTTGCCCAACTAGGTGGTAGCAGTATTCATAATGATGGGTCAATTTGATAAATTATTGAAATTTATTACAATGCCCAATTTTGTTGGTCATTATTCATAATGCCCATATTAATCACTTTGTCCATAACATATATATAAAATTGAATACATTTCATTTTCTTAAACTAACCATAATAATATACTTTTCCAATAAAATGCAAAGATTGAAGAGAATCGTCATCTTACTGTTTATTTATGTCAAT
The DNA here is from genome assembly GCF_030686945.1 of Centruroides vittatus. Lineage (NCBI taxonomy): Eukaryota > Metazoa > Arthropoda > Arachnida > Scorpiones > Buthidae > Centruroides > Centruroides vittatus. The sequence goes on along the minus strand of NW_027122720.1, from coordinate 1,568,972 downwards.
CACACGAATTATTAAAAATTTTAGTATGTCTTATTAATATTCTACCTGATCTCCACATCCTGAAATGTTACCCAACAGAATTCTTTTCTATTTAGACTAATATATCAGGAGTGAGATATAGCAAAGTATCACTATTCGATGCTGACATAATGTACGTGAGCATTGAATAGTTGTATAGATAGAATAGTTGTAAGTGTTTATGTATAGGACAGTCATAATTATACATACACATACAACTTTAATTTATAAAAATATATAAATATAATCATGTGTGTTCTAATATTGCAAAAAGTATTAATAAAAATTACCTCTCATTTCACTTTCGGGTCTTGCATTGGGTCCAGTATCTGACCAATCACCTCTAACACGTAATCTTTTCATGACAGGTTTACCACCAGGTAATTTTGATGTTCCCTAAGAAAATATCTATTTTGAATACTGCAATGAAAATATACAAATATAAATAAAAAAGAGTATACATATTTGCTTTTAGGAGCTAATATATTAGAATTTATTGATGTTCTATCATACTTTGGGTCCCTTTACGAGTATAGATATTTAATCAATTGACACAAATGTACAATTTATATGATGGAAAATAGTATCAAACAACCTATTATCAAGTGATATTCAAATAATAATTATTATTAGAACATATGGTAATAATTATTATTATTGTTACCATATGTTCTGTTGTGAAGTCCTAGTGTTTCGAGACTTGTATAGCATATGTGGCATGACACCTGTGCAAGAAAGTACTACTGAATCAAGAACCTCATCCATTCTATACATATTCCTGTGAAGGAGTTCTGAGTATTTACTAATTTTTTCAGTCTATGTATTTTGTATATTGTAAGTACTTGGAACAGCTATGTCTACAATGCATGTAACTTTGAGTTTTAGTCAATGAACATGATGTCTGATCTGTTGTGATGGACTGTATTGTGTTATTATATCTCAATCACAGAAAACATCACAGACAAAATATTCTATGATTGTTTGAGATGTGTATATTTGTCGTATGGTTTCTGAGCATGTAGAAGTTTCTGTGTGTATGCAAGCTTTGACATACATTGAATATATTATATTTACTATTTAGTTAAGTAGTCAGTTTATGTTAAAAGCCTGCAATCTGATATGATATATTGTGTAGTTTCATGCATGATGTGGCATTTCCTACAAGTTTCATCTGTAAGTGTTGTTGTGTCTTAAAATGTGTTTGCTGTAATACCTTGTATTTTTGACCTGGTCCTGTACAATAGTTATGAATCGTTCTCGTTTTGTAAATGTTGTTTATATTTTCCGTTGGAGATGTTCTAATTCTGTGTCTTCAATGTAAACTCCAAATGAATATGTCAGTATTGGAACAGCATGTGTTAACTGCTTTAAATGTGTGTTTAGCATTCAATTGTTAGTGTTAAGTTTAATTTGCTGTTGTATTCTTTTATTAGTTTTTGTTTTATTTGTGCATGTTCTGTAAATTTGGCCTATTGGAATCCTAAATAATTGTAGATTTCACTCTCATCCATGGATCCAATGATCTCCATTTGAGTAAAATAATCATTTTTCTTCAGACTCCATGTTTAATGTGAAGCATTTTACATTTGTTTACACCAGTGACTCCCAAAGCAGGTACTACCACAACCCCTTGTGGCAGCAGAAAACTACAGGGAATGCTGGAAGGCAAGGAGCGGTAGGGTGCTAGAACACAAGAAAAACAAAATTTTGTTTTGAAACAAATGAAAAACCATATAAGAAATATATGCACTAAAAGGGAGAAGTAAACTGAAAAGTTTGAGGAAAATTGGTATAGACCAACTCAATTGAACATCAGTGAAATAAGAGAGTGTAATATCTAATAAGTCAGTTATACTATGCTTTTGTGGATGCTTACAATTTTATGTCATCCATGTACAATTATATATGTATTGTGTTGTTTTGTTTAAGGTTGTATCTATATTTAGAGATGTTTAACCTATTGGACAGTGTGTTCAAGGCCAGACAAAACCAAAGTGGATTTAATGCAAGGCATTTTCCAGGGAGATTTATTGTGTGTATTTAATGTGTCATGAAGTCTAAGGCATAGTGTTCTCCAGTATTGCAGTGTATTTTCTAAAATATAATGAATGTTAAATACATTTTGTGTAAGTATATAAAACTGATTGCATGTTGTTGAATACATTCTTGTAGTCTATGTATGCTACAGGTAGCTTTCAGCTTTCTGTATTTGTGTGTATGCTGTAGAATGATAGTATGCATAGAACAATTATTCATAAATTCAATGTGCTTTCTATAACAGCCTTTTTGTTGCTCTGTGAGAATGTGTTATTCTATTTGATGGTATGTTTTACTTTGTATGTTATGCATTAAGTTAATATTTTGTAGAGTATAGGAAGGCATGTGATTGGTATGTATGATCTCTGATGTTATCATTTTTGATTTCATGTATGTGATGATGCCCTATGTAATAAATTTTGGTATATCTTTCAGATTGCTGATTGTGTGTGTAAAATGTTTCTGAAGCTGCCATTCTACATCAGATACTGCTTGTAGGTCACTCTTTGCTTTGTCTCTCTCCACAGATCTTACTGACATCTGGAAACTTGTGCTCCTGCTGGCATTGCTCTGTGGTTCATTGAAACTATTGAGCTCCCTCAACAAGATGGTGACTAATGAGAGATCTGTTATTGTTATTTTATTTTTAATGCATTCATGCAAAACTATACTTTTTAAAATAAATCATTACGAAATCATAAACAAAAAACTAACATTTTTCTAAAATAACACTAAAGTACAGATCATTTGTTTTGAATTGCAAATATAAAAACTTTTTTCAACATGAAATATCCAGCATTTTTAATTTTATATATTACTTTCTTTTATAATGAATAAGAAATGTAATTAATTTTATTTAAATAATAAGTCTATGTTTACTGTGTTCTTGAAAATATTTCAAAATAATAATAATAAATTTTAATAAACTTAATGTATCACTAAATCCTTCTATCAATAGAAAAATTATGATTTTATTTTATAGATCTACACTCATATACTAAACTACACAATAATCAACTTTACAGAAACATTCAGAATTCATTCTATGTAACTTCAGTATTGACAGAGCTATATATATAAATGTGAGAATCTGGAGTTGAGAGAGAAATTTTAGTTATTTTGTTTAAATATTTATTTAAAATTAAATTATAGATAAAATTTCTATTATATAAAATTTCTGAAGTTTAAAAAGGAATTTCCTTTTCAACTGAAGGAAAACAACTCTGTTCCTCCAAAAGCAATAGCTAGTGTGGGACGTCTCACACCATCCACAAGACCGCCCGACTTCAATCATGCATTGAAAGCATGGAGGACTTATTTCTATTAATCTGATTGGAGGAAAATTTTGGTATGAAAGGAATTAGGTCACCTTTAAACAAGCTTTTTGCCAATGCTCTCGTCCCTCTCCTCAGTCCTTTGCTTATGTAAGATTTGCACTTGTGGTTCGACTCTCTCACTTGTTCTCCCATTGAGATGAGACAAGACAGAGAAAGGAATGCCTTGTCTCCTTCCAAGAGTTTCAATGTTCAACATCAAATATATAAGTTTACAGGTAATATGACTTTTGTAACTCTCTCATAGGAAAGGATTTATGCTTCATCTTATCTTTTAGAATCAGATATGTTTAGCAGTTTATTTCTTTAATATGTTATTTTATAGTATATTAGCATTTAATTCATTTGTATTATAGATTTGTTCATGGTTAATAAATACATCCTTTATTATTGTTTGATTTGATTAGTGCCTTAACTCCATCGTCAGCCATGTATCTCACATTATCAATGATTTAAACATTTCAGCAGATTTTTAACACACTTTCCACTTGTGAAAGTCAAATCGTGAGTTAGGAAGCAGTTGCATTGGTGTCAGGACTGTTAGAGAAAGATTTCTCCGATATTTCTTCCTACATTTCCATCCTGAATGTGGAACAGGGTTATACCAGAGTCCCTGGTTCTCACATAAATATTAATTATTGTTCAATAGCTATATTTTGGATCTATCTATTCAATGTTTATAAATAAAAATATGTAATAATTTAAAATGCCAAATAATATAAATTGAAGAGTTCTCTGGTGCATTAAATCAAACACAGCTAATAAACTATTGGAATGTTATATCAAAGTATATATAAAATACAGTGGAACCTTGCTTAATGAGTACCTCTCATAACAAGTAATTCACATAATGAGCAACGAGGAGAGAGGGAAGTCATGGATTGTACGCATGCCACATCAGTCTGTGTTTAGCACTCGTTCTGCTAGCATTTTAGTGTTGCCTGTAATCACATATTTTTTCAAACTTGTGTTCAGACATATTACACATAAATATCACAACCATAGCCCGATATATAATAAACATGCCAAACAATATGCCAAATTCTTGAGCAATGTGTAAAGGAGTCAATGTCCGATCATTAATTCTTGTTTTGGGGCGTTATTTTTATTTTGTTCTTTTCTTTTTCTTGGTTCCTTTTTTTTGTTGTTACGGACAAACTCCCAAGCACCACTGACCAAAAGAACAAAAAAAACGAAAATTTTTAACTTAGTTTGCATCGTTGCCCGATCCTGGAACATCATCCTATGTAAATTAGACAGTGCGGAGCTACACTGGATGAACAACTAAAAGCGGAACAGCCAGAACCATGAGAGAGAGCTTCAGGTGACCAAGGTGGTAAACGTCAGTGATAAGTTCGAGGAAATTGTGTTTGGCTGTACACTATTTATAGCTTGAGGAGGAGATAAAACGTTTTCTTTATTATGAGAAAGCTGTACAAGATTTTGATATTGTCTGTGGTTTGTGGAAATTATTAGTTTTAAATAAAGTCCTGGTCTGGTACTTGCCTCATTATTATGTAACCTATTGTTGTTTCCGAAAACGGTGAGTTACATAACTGGCGCCCGAACAGGGACCTTATGGGTCATAAGCAAGTTTTTTTTTTGAGTTTATTTCAGATCGAACCGTTAGTGTATTTGTTTTGTATGGACGAGAAAATAATGTCTGAGGAAGATTCCATTACTCGTGAAGAGTTCAGGACTTTACAAAACCAGCTGACAACGTTATCGCAGCAAGTCGCTGCACTGACGCAAAGTATGGCAAGTATCGCTTCTGCCTTATCTTTTAAGCAGGCGGAGCCGCCAGCCGAGAACCGACCCGATCCCAGGGAAGTGAGCCAAACCAGTCCGGGGGGAAGCATTCCCAATAGGCCGCCAACAGGTACATCTACTCCCCTCCCACCAGTGACACCAAATACCTCGGTGGTGATTGTCAATGCTCAACCTACGCCATCTAAAACATTTAACGGGACATCTGAATACCCGGCGGCCGACTTTATCCAAGATATGGAACAATATTTTTTCGTTAATCAGGTCTCAGCTAATCGTTGGGTTGATACAGCCGCCTTCTTATTAGAGGGTTCTCCAGCTAAATGGTGGAGAAACGATGGACGGAAAAGAGTAGGTAATAGCTGGCCTCTCTTTTCCCCTTTACTTAAAGAATTGTATTCTCCTCTTACAGACGAAGTCGCACTAGCAAAGAAATTATTCAGCCAAACGTATGATGGTATGTCTGGTGTCGAACAGTACATTTGGGACACTGTTCAGCTGTACCGTGCGTGGAAACCCTACGCCAGGGACGAAGAAATCGTCCAATGCATAACGACTCAAATGCCTTTAAATTTACGTGAGTATCTAGAAATTAGACATTGTTATTCTATTAATGACTTAGTGCGAACTGCCAAGGAGTACGAATTTCGGGGAAAGCCGACCAGTCACCGATCTGTGGAACGAACCGATGATTCGAGAGAAAGTTTACCTGAACGCGCACTAACTCAACCCCTTAGTGCGGAAAGAAAGGCGCTCTCAAACAATTGGAAGAAGAAAAGAAAGAAGAAACGGGTGCTCTCAAACAGTTGGAAGAAGAAAAGAAAGAAGAAACAGCGCTCTCAAACAGTTGGAGGAAGAAAAGAAAGAACGTATAATCTAAGACGGCAGCCACTCTCATATAAGGTGGGTACACCTGTATTATTAAAAACTCATCCAATTTCTTGTTCTCCCAAACGTTTTAGTGCAAAATTTGCCCCGAAATGGTCTGGACCTTATGAAATTTCCAAGGTGATATCGCCATTAGTCTACGAACTACAGGACCCCGCTACAGGAGCCAAACATGGACGACATCATATAGCAAACCTTAAGAAATACAACTTATTTCCAACCGTATCACCAGTTCCTCTTGATCAGACGTCACCAGCACCCCGACGACTCCGGCCCCGAAAGAAAATAGACTACCGACAGACTGCCAAACGGAGGTCTAAGAAATGAATAAAGAAAACAATAGCACCGATAATGGTTACAAGTTATTGTCAATCATCGATGTTAGGAAACTGTAAATCTCCTCCTCATCGACAAATATCTACAACAACAGCTTTATTACCAATATTACGGCACCAGGACGGGCACCTTTACTGGTATATAATATTTTTCAAACCCTATAAAAGAAATATCCAGTATTTCTTTTTTTTTAAGAGGGGAGGGGTGTAAAGGAGTCAATGTCCGATCATTAATTCTTGTTTTGGGGCGTTATTTTTATTTTGTTCTTTTCTTTTTCTTGGTTCCTTTTTTTTGTTGTTACGGACAAACTCCCAAGCACCACTGACCAAAAGAACAAAAAAAACGAAAATTTTTAACTTAGTTTGCATCGTTGCCCGATCCTGGAACATCATCCTATGTAAATTAGACAGTGCGGAGCTACACTGGATGAACAACTAAAAGCGGAACAGCCAGAACCATGAGAGAGAGCTTCAGGTGACCAAGGTGGTAAACGTCAGTGATAAGTTCGAGGAAATTGTGTTTGGCTGTACACTATTTATAGCTTGAGGAGGAGATAAAACGTTTTCTTTATTATGAGAAAGCTGTACAAGATTTTGATATTGTCTGTGGTTTGTGGAAATTATTAGTTTTAAATAAAGTCCTGGTCTGGTACTTGCCTCATTATTATGTAACCTATTGTTGTTTCCGAAAACGGTGAGTTACAAATGTAAAGGCTATAATTAAATATTAGAAATTAATTTATTTCGATTTTTATTTTTTTTTATTTTCTGAAAATTGAATTCTCATTCCAGGTTGGTTCATTCCGCACTAGAAGAAAAGATGATGATGATTCATGCTCCTTAATGTATATTATTTAATTTTCTTTGAATAAATGTTATACACAAAATATTTGAATATTTTTTTCAGCATGGAACGCATTATTGTATTTTACATTAATTTATATGGGAAAAATTGTCTCGCTTAACAAGTGTTTCGCATTACAAGTAAGATTCTGGAACAAATTATGCTCATTAAGCGATGTTTATTAAGCGATGTTTATTATGTTCATTAAGCGATTTTTTTTATCTATTACAAACACATTTAAAAAAAGTGTTTTGCATTATAATATAAAAATATAATGCAAAAAGAAAATAACTTAAAATATATAAATAATGAATAAATACCTAACTTTTTCAAACTTAATCATTATATTATAATCAATATAATGAATGTTTTGTTACTAATGAATATATATATTGTTAATCAGCATGAAATACAAAAATTCTGAAATTCTTACACAATAATCTTAAGATATAAAAACTTCATACTTCATTTCCATTATCTTTTTCTGCTGCTGCAGCACCAAATACTTTAGGTTCCTTTCTACAGTCATCCTAATTATAAAAAAAATATTTTATATTCAGAATACATATTATTCAGAAAGGTATACAAAAAATTTATCACAATGTTTAGTTGTAATTTATAAGTATTCTTAAAAAACATTTTTAATTACTACTACTATTGAATGATTATAATTAATGTACTGTATTTCTACTCAATGTTGTCTAAAGAATATTTAGCAGTTAAAATGCAATCAAATCACAAGACATTTATATAAAACAAAATTAGTACCAAAGCTCACTGCTATGACACTTTTGTGCTGTAAAAAAAAAAAAAAAAAAAAAAAAACAAAGAAAGGCCATTTTCTTTGCAGACATCATACATTGCAACCAAGAACTAGGTATAAAAGTGACCACTACAGTTGAATGTCATTCTTAATCATGGTTGATGGTCATCATCTTACCAGAACATGCACTTCTTGTAAAATTGTTTCATAAAAACAATCACAATGATATAGATGCATTTCAATAATTTTGCAGTTATAAGAATGTGCACTGAAGACTATTGACTAAGTTCTCAGAAGATTGGTCACTTAATTTGAAGAAACTGGGTATCTAAGAGTTCAACACAGTTGAGGGCACAAATCTGTCTCTTCACAATTATCACAACTATTGTTGAACAATCAATGAATAATGTTGCAGGCTCTAGAAATGTATGTGCAATGTTGCAACACTTGGGTGTTTCCAATAACCTACTGAGAAAATTAATGCATTATTATCCATGTAAGTTGAGCCACAACTAGCAATTGATTCCCTATGACAGAGAAACCCAATTTACTTGCATTAGCCTTCCTTTCCAGAAGGGAAGTGAAGGTATTGTGGCCACAAGATTCTAAAGAATGATGAAGCACATTTTCATCTCAATGGAACAGTGAACACATAAATGTTGCATTTGGGCCACGGAAAACAATCTTTTTCAGCAGATTCGCACATTCACCAAAAATTACAGTCTGCTATAGATTCATAGCAAATTTTTTTTTGAATCATTCTTCTTTGAAGAAGCTACTCTTAATGGACTTGTGACATGCTCTGTGACAGATGCTGCCTATGGCAATTTCTACATTAACAGTGGAATGTTGTTAAAGTAATTTTCTACTACCAGCCACTTTCTTGTCTGAATTTTAATTTGTGATTTTTGATTGTGGGGAAACTTAAAAAGTGTGGTTATTGAGGATACATTGCAAATTTGGCAATCTTGAAAGAGTATCACACTCCAAGAAGTATCACAGATGATCAATTATTCACTCATCGCACTCATCAATTAATCACTCACACCATTGATCAATCATTCACTACTTCAAGTTTCACACTTTCAGAATAAGAACCACTTTGAGCAGTATGTCCTACATCACTGAGTTTTCTGTAAAGAATAATATAAAATTTTTCTTCTTGCAGCACCAAAAGTACCACAGTGGTAAATTTTAGTACAGTACCAACTTTTTTTACAGAAATGTCTTCTACACATCCTGAATGTTTACCATACCAGATTTGGTTGTATTTTAACTGCTAAATATCACTCTAGATCAGCAATTCCCAACCCAGGGTACACGATAGGTTGTTCAAGGGTACAGAAAAAGTTAGTTATTATGGCAGAAAAGTTAATATATTATGTATCACATATTACTAGTATTAAAAAATTATTAGGTAAAAATTGTTCCTTGCAACAATCACAAACTATATTATACATTTCAAAATGCAAAAATAGAAATAAAAACTTATGATGCCAATTGTACAATGCAACAGATCAATAAATGTTGCGCAGTCGGTCAATGGTAGTGGGAATACCATTAAGCGTGATTAGTGATTATGCTACCAACGTTTGATGGTGGGTATGTTACCATTATTATTATTATCATCTCTCAACAATATCCCCACGTGTTGTTTGGAAAAAGTACTTTTTTAGTTTATAAAAAGTATTTTTTATTGTTAGCAAGGAAAAGGACATAGCTAGTTTCTCCAGATTTTCTCTACGAGTGGTAATTCTTTTCATTATTTATTCAGGATTTTTATTAATTTTTTATTGATGTCAAGACTATGACTTGTTTATAAAATCGTACTGCCTGCTGTGTTACCAGCTTAAAGGTATGAAGGAGTACATGTCAGAAGTTGCAATTTGGCACAGAGTATTAGGTGCCCAAATCATGCGTGCATAAAAAAAAACCAGATTTGTAGGTACTCAGGGAACTGAGAACCGAGTCAAAATAAAATTCAAAATGGTGACACTTTCTACAAATAGTCAGTGAGAGATTTGCGCATGCGTTGCTTGTTGGGAAGTTGGAAATGACATGGGGTATGCTAATGAAAAAAAGGCTGGAAACCACTGCTCTAGATAATTAAAGTAATTAAATTTATCATTACTCAGTATTTTACATATTACATATATCATCAGTTTTCAAATAATATTGTTTGCAATAAAATTAATTATATAAAAATCATTTAATATTATATTTCTTTAAATTATAAAATATATGTATATTTAAAACAAGTAACTTCAAAAAATTTTTAAAATTTAATTTGTTAGTTTTTTTTTAATTATATATTATATATATATTATACAGTGGACCTTTGTTATAGTGCTGCTCACTATACCGAGCACTCGGTTATAGTGCAGGCGATGTTTGCGATGCGATAAGCTCAAACATGTTTATACAGGTCCGTGCGGCATTATTGAGTAGTGCATTTTATTGTTACTGCGTATTGAGTAATTGTGTATGTATTGAGTTTCTGCATGTATTTTGAATAGTGTTTAATTATTGTATGCATCATGAGTAAAAAAAAGCTTACAATATAAAAGAAAAGCTTGACATTATTGCTAAAGTAAAGAGGTGAACTCCGTTACACCGTACCGCTTGGTATAACGCGGTTCACCTTATAATGCAGGTGTTGTTTCCCGCCCAACATGCATGTTATATCGGGGGTCCATTATATATATATACAGGGTGGGCCAGCGAAAACGAAACGGCAGTGTGTTCGTGTTCGTCTAAGCAAAGCGCTCAGACAGGTCGATTTTACTCTCGAGGGGACATCTTACGCAATAAAGTTTTTGCGATTCTGAATATTAACTAAACAAACAATTTTTTTCGAAATAAATGTTTGTTTAGTTAATACAAAATAAATGAGTTTTTAAAATTTTTTGTTGTCTGTTGTATTCAGAATCGCAAAAACTTTAATGCAAAAGATGTCCCCTCGAAGTAAAATCGACCTGTCCAAGCGCTTTGCTTGGACGAACACGAACACTCTGCCGTTTCGTTTTCGCTGGCCCACCCTGTATAATTAAAAAAACTAACAAATTAAATTTAAAAAATTTTTTGAAGTTATTTGTTTAAAAAAAATTATTAGCTAATCTAATAATTAATCAAAGCTTCACTAAGTTGAATCAATATAAAGTATATTGTAATAGAGAATTCTATTACAATCACTGTATAAAATCAAAAATCATTAATACCATGAAATAATTTTAAACAACAATATTCTTAAACGTTCCTAAACAAGAGAGGTATTTCAATATAACTTACTTTAACTTCAAACAGATAAATATAATCAGATGAATAACTAACAAGCATTTCTTCTCCATCTGGACTATAAGTCAAAGATGTAATGCGATGACTATGACCACCAAATTCCGGAACTGTAAAATGAGCTATCATTGCTTGTATGCCACTTCCACCATAATTACCTTTAAAAAAAGTTTTTTTATATAAAGTAATCTAAAAAATTAACTGAAGAATCAAGTTGTAATTCTGCAGATTAAATATATAATGTATTTTGTACGAGTACAATTTTATTTGCAAATAAAAAAATAATAAATTTCTTAATTAAAAAGAAAAAATTTTATAAAAATTGAATTGATTATCATCTTATTTACCATTTAATGAGTAATTTTAATTTTTATAAAAATTCTCTTAATTAAACTCTTCTTAATTAAAACTGTTTTTTTTTTTTTTTTAATTTAATTTTTAAAATATTGTACAGTCACTCCCCTATTTATGAACATTCAAGTTGTGAACTTTCTGACTTATGAATGACAGAATCATATGCCTAAAATTTAAATTTTGCATGGATACTGAAGTTCTCTTGCCACACATGGGGTGGCATTAAAGCTACTTTTTGGTCAGTAATATATAATAAATTTTTAATAAATAATTAATGTGGGCTTATTTTTATTGTGTATCATCATTTTTCATGCAAATTCTGAGGTTCCATCACCACTTATGAGATGGCGTCAAATTTGGCAACATTGGAGTAGCAGTGTTTTTCACTATTGTTGGAAATTTTTATAAACTTTTACAATTATTTCTTCAAACATGCCTCCAAAAATGTAATAGTAAATTTAGTAGTGAAGCTAAATTTCAAGAATTTACATAAATAATTCTACATAAGTTCAAAATAAATTTTTGAATTCTTACCTGTAGCACGAGTACCCAGCATCCTACGATCAAATATTCGCACAGATCCATCAGCACATCCAATACCAAGCTGATATGGTGTCAATGGATTTACAGCAATTGAAGTTACTGCAATACGACTGTTAATAAGGACATCCTAAAATAATTAGACTTATGTTTTAAGATATTCATAAAATTAATTATTTTATAGAAATGAAAATACTATAAAACTCAGACTGAAATATTATTACAATAATTTTGAAACCAATACATTGAATAAAAATTTTTACCCAAAGCAGTGAATTTAAATTCTAGTAAATTTTCTTTTTAAGACAGAAAAATTTACATCAGATCTGTTTTAGCTTGTTTGGAAGTGGCTATTGTTACTTTTACATTTGTAACTTTTAAGTATAATGATTGTAAAGCCAAAAAGAATTTTTGAAATAAATTTTACCAAATTTTTCCATATAAAAATAGTTAATTATCAATATGTTTTTTTTCATGGAAATTGTGAAACTTGTATATATTTTTTAATTCTTAAAAATAAATTTTTTTTTATATTTAGAGCTGAAACTGCTGCAATATATTTGACTCCATTCTAATTATAACAAAACAATAAAAGCCAAAATATTTAAGAATATGTAGAAGGTAAGACAATAAAGTCTCAAAAAGCATTTTATTGAAATAAATCATTGAGACCTACAAATTCTTAAACCAACAAAAACCAAATCCTTATTTATATTTAACATCTTTAATATTTAACAATAACATTTCAAATACTGTTTATGTTCCAGTTTCTATTTTTCATTGAAAAGTAAAAATAATTTAATCATTATTACTAATTTCCAAAAATTATATTTGGGTTGTTTGTGTATTTAAAGATATGATAAAGGCTTGTGTAAAGAATTTAATTCTTAAGAACATAAATAACAACTTAAATCCTTTTTCATTATATTTTATAAATTTATACATGTCTAAATCAAAATAATATACAACTATATAATGTTAAAGAAATTACCTCTTTACAATTTTCAGTACAACAACTAGTTTTCATACGTAAATCAAACCATCTAACAGTACCGTCTTCACCACATGACAAAAACGTATGTGGGTCGTTGGGAACAGTCATTATTTCATAAGCAGTCCCAAAATGACAACTAAATAAATTACTCATACTTGATTCTGGATGATCCAAATTTGAAAATATAACTACACCATCACCAGAACAAGATACTACCTGTAAAAATGATATTTATATATTATGGGTAAATAAAATTTAATAATTACAGTATAGAACTTAAAAAGCAGATATTCTTAACAAATAGAAAATGAAATAACATCCAAAGTATAAACTCAAATGCATAAACTACAAGAACAATCAAAGATAAATATTACACTTAAGTAGTCATTTCATTGAATTTCCTTGCAACTTTTATTTTAAATATGATATATTTAAAATCCTTGATTATAAACAGTTAAAATTGATTCATTCTTTTCTTGTAAGTTATTGGATTTATATGCTTTAGTGCAAATAAGAGTGAGTGGCATGGTGGTTACATCTTATCCTTCAAGTTTGTCCACCCATGGGTTCTGGATTCAAATCTTAGTTTATTTGCATTATTTTTTAAAAATTTAATTTTTTTTTTAATTTTTACTTTTACAGGAAAAGTGATACATTTTTCATTATCAAATTATTTATTTTTGCATTTGTTTGCTAATTTACTGGTGTATTTTAATCCTATTAATACACTATTTTTAATCATCCAACTTATACTACACTTTTATTATATATTTTTGGCAAAGTTCCTATTAGCATAACTAAAATAAAAATTATAAATTAAAAGGAATCAAAACACATTCTATTTAATGGGAGTTGGAGACAGTGGTGTGCGGTGACATTTGATGATAGGGAAACTGTGCTGGCCATGGATAGAATCATTGGAAGCATTATACAGGTAAGAGGCTGCCTCGATTAATGCTGATTTGATATAACACAGTCTGCTCGAAGACTAAAAAACAGCTCAAAATTTACACTGATTCAAATTATCATGGGATTTCTTTGATAATACAATTATTCGCAAACACGAACCAATCAGCAAAAGGTGGCAATTCCTCGTAGCCTAAATCTATGTTTGGTGTAATTTTGGAAAAAATATAACATCATGGATGCCATAGGAAATATCGACTTGGCAAGAATTAACTGATGAATGAATGAACAGAGTATGGAAGAAGTTATGGCTGAAGGTATCCAAGGATCCAACAAGAGCCTATAGTTGTATCGATTAAGTTGACCAAATTGTCAACCTATTCAATTCAGCAGGACTAGGAAATGTAGACGAGCAGAATATTGAGGAGTTACTGCAGGTTTCTTGTGAGAGCCTTACCAACAACAATCTTCAAGAACTGTAAGAACAAGGAATTCATGTAGAATTGGAAAATAGTAACTCTGAAAACGAAGAACCCAAAAAATTTCTCTACAGATTTCCTTAGTAAAAGTTTGGTAACAATAACCGAAATTGTTGTGAATGATCTAGATTTTGAAGAGAGTGCAAAAGCAAAATGAGGGATTTTGGATGCAAGCTCCTGCTACTGACATTTGCTTAAGGAGAGAAATAAAAAGCTACAAATGAAACTACATGACTTTATTGCAAAAAACAAGAATTTCAGAAAAGTCAGGACCTTCACAAAAAATAAACTTTACATTTCTATGTGCATATGTTTGTGTGTTATTTAACATATATTATTATGCAAATTAATATAAAAATAACTTAAAAGTAAAGTAAAATCTGTTTATTTTTGGTAGCATGTTCCCCTTTCCCTATTTACTCTATGTTAAAATGACCTTGTTTAATGCTGTTTCGTTTAGCGCTTTGTCGTCTAGGAACGCATCCCCCGCGTTAAGCGGGGTCTTAGTGTACAATATTTTGGTATGTAGCATCCATGAGCTAAACTGAGAAGTTGGTTCTCTGTAAAGTGCATTGCCAAATGTGTATAATCTGGCTGCTTTACACCATTCAAATATTTTTACTGTGGAAGCTATCCCGTATTTGACAATACAGCACTTCCATTGGGAATATGCATATATGAATTTATATTAGAATATACAATAGCAATCATATCATTTTTTCCACATGTAGTATAGAAAGTTGTAATAAGATATATAATGCAGTTATAATAAAATGTTAATTTTAATTAATTCAAAGTATGTTAAAATATAAATACATATTGTGCAATTATTTTCATATTTTAGAAAATACAAGTGAAACGGTGCTTCCACAGCTTCCATTGACAGCACGCAAATAGTTGGAGAAGTCACAACTATGTTAAAACTTACACTAACTTGTAGATGAAAATCAGATATAGGCAGTTATAAATCAATACTTAAGGGGAACTCTGTCAACTGCAAGGACATAAACACAATATAGAATGCTTGGTAATCTTGATTTGAGGTATACCCACATAACATGATAAAAATTAATAACAAAATGCACGTCTTATAGTTTTTTTGTGCATGTCACACCAATGTAGCAGATTAAATATAAAAATTAAAAATTTACAAACATGTTCAGCATTCATATGTTTCTGTTCTATTTTTCGTTTTCTGTATTTGTAAATGTTAGATTTTTGGAACATCAACCCAATGGTCATTAAATATAACTGAAGACATTAATATTTTCCAATTTAATAAACTTTTTTGCTGCCATACAAGACTGTATGTAGATTATTGAATGATATACTACATCAATTACTTTATAAATTATTTATTGGAATTGTATACTAGATGTAAAAATATTTTCATTAAACTTATAATATGAATATAATATTAATTGATAACTGATAGATTGTATATTGTATATAGATTGTATGAATATGCTATATTCATACAATCTATCATATTCATATGCTATGCTAAGATATCATACTTCTTTCTCAATTTTAAAAAAACTATTACTTACCTGCCTATCCATTGTGTTAGGCAGGAATTTGGCACTGAATATATTTGCACGATGGCCAGTTTGCACTGAAGCCACAACCTACAAATCAAATATACATCATTATCAAGCAAAAGAAAATATAATTAAGAAGTTAAATTAGTCAACCTCATGTGTGTATCCATTTGTTATACAAAGATGTTGATCATCAGATCCAGATAGTAGGTAATTACCATTGTCATTCCAACATATTGTGTTAACCTGTAATTAACAAATTTATTGTCTTTTTTCCAAATGACTTATAGAAATACACTTTTAAAAAGTTGTTATTAATTTATTACACAAACATACTATTAGATTTTAATCAGATTATAATATGGCTAATTAATTATAAAGACCAGTCGTAGAGAAACAGTGTTGCGTTAACAATTCGAATAAGCAATCTAGCACAACACGGTTTCTCTACGACTGACAATAAACTACTATTCGAATAAGCAATTATAAAGATATTTAGAATATTCTGAAAGAAAAACCTGATCTAGAGTGGAACTCAAACCTGCAACTCCTAGGAGTTGAGGGTTTGAGTCTCATATCAGATCAAGTCCCCACAACATATCAGCTTAACTGTCTATCTTTAGTCTAAATTACATTAATACCTTTATAATTAATTAGCCATATTATATAGTTCAATTAAAATCTCATTACACCATTTATTACTATATTTTGGACTTATTATAATTATATAAAAATCATTATTATATTAAATAAACATTATAACATAATAGTCTTACTTTCTCTCACTTTTCATCTCTCAATTTAAAAGCTGAATGTTCACACATTATGTAAAAAAAAAATTTATAAGAGTTTTAAAAGATGTGTCACCATTTCTTGTGTTGTTACTTGCTTTCACTCACTTTTGCTTAACCATTTACTAAGTGTAAAATTTTGTTTTTTATATTGATCTGTTTAGATAATGATTCTTTATTTTCATTAATTAAATTAAAAAAGAATTTCAAGCTTTTCAAAATTACCTTTCAGGCACCAAGGCTTTCTTCATACCCACAATAGAACAAACAGAAACACAGAATCTAACATATCAAGATTAAACCATCCATGAAAATTTCAAATCTGATCCAGACTTAAATCCAAATTCCCCAGAGTAGCAGACTTACGGTACTAATATATCAACCAATCAGATGCCCAGGTAGATAAAATAATTTGAAATTTCAAATAATTGTGTATCATCACTCTTAATACCTCATATTAAAACAATTATAATTGTAACAAATTTTTTTTGTTTATTTCATGGTTCTAATGCACTATGAACTACCAGATCCAATTTTCGTCATTTTTGGGTAGGTCAGACATACAATATCACTTAGCATGAACAAAGAACGGAAACATAGCCTAACCTGGATCCTAAGTTGGATCCTAAGTTGAAACGCATAAGGAAGGCAAGAAAATAAGGCCAATTGTGGAAAAAATTAAAGCCCCTATGTTTTTCTTAGAAAAAAGGTTGCACGGTTATCTTACCTCCCTACTGGAAGGCAGTTTATTGGTTGCAAAGGATCCTACGGTAGTAGTTAAAGAGTTGCAAGACGTTACGTCTTTGCAACTCTTTAACTACTACCGTAGGATCCTTTGCAACCAATAAACTGCCTTCCAGTAGGGAGGTAAGATAACCGTGCAACCTTTTTTCTAAGAAAAACATAGGGGCTTTAATTTTTTCCACAATTGGCCTTATTTTCTTGCCTTCCTTATGCGTTTCAACTTAGGATCCAACTGGATGAGGAAGTGGGTACTATATTAGATTACGAGAGCATGTACCCGTTTGTAAAAATTGAGTCCTGTTTGGAAGCACTAATGGAATCCTTATTTAAAGTAAACCCAGAGTTGTTACACCACTGGGACAAAGTTTTGGAGATGGCTAACCTGGTATGCTGTGAATCCTTCTTTGGCTTCAAAGGCCATACTTACAAACAGAACAGGGGAGTTCCTATGGAAAGCCCAATTTCGGGGCTTCTATGCAAATTAGTGGTTAGAAAAACTGAAGAAAAAGTTCTGCACAGCTTCAGAAACGATATTGTTTACTACAAGAGATATGTTGACGATATCCTTATAATATGGAGAAGTAATCGAAAAATCAGTACACTCAAACCTGTTTTTGTGCGGTCTATTTTTGTGCGATTTGTTTTGTGTGATTTTTTGTGTGCGGTATATGAATTTCAATCAAATTGGTATACTGCACAAAAATAATTGCACAAAACACATTGCACGTATAAAAAATCGCACAAAAAAAGACCGCACAAAAACAGGTTTGAGTGTACCTTTATAGAAAGAATTAACGATAATGAAGACGTCCTACATCTGAAACTAGAGCAGAAAAGTTCAGTAGTGATACACTTCTTAGACATCAATATCACCTTTAAGAGAGGGCTTCTATCCACTAAAGTGTATACTAAACCAATGCATAGCCCGCTCTACATTCCTCCACAGTCGAATGATCCATTTTGTTATAAATTGGCAGCGTTTCGTGCCTTAGTCAGAAGGGCTTTTACTTATTGCGACAACGTTATAGACAGGGTTAACGAAATCGACAGGATCATCCAAATAACAGAGACCTTGGGCTACAGGAGAAACGTAATTAATGGTATTGTTAGGAAGTTTGGAATGAGTGACACAAGAACCTCTAAACAAAGACCTAGTGAATATACTAAGTTTACATTCAACAAAAATGTAAGAGGTGTTATGAAGGAGATTGTGGACATTAAAAAATCAACATTGATCTTAAAATGAGCCCCGAATCTCTACAAAATTCTAAGAACTGATAAAGGGAGATTAAGAAAGAGGATAAAGCTGGGGTTTATAGGATCCCATATGAAAACCAGCAATTAGGATTAAAGCAGGAATATATAGGAGTCACAACGAGAAACCTGGGAGTAAGGGTCAAAGAACACAAATATGTTGTGAGGAAAAGTTTGAATGCAATGGTACTGGCCCAGATGGCCCAGGCCAAAGGATCTGTCGTTGGATGGAAAGAGGCAGAAATCATCAGACAAATATATTCCCCAACTTTAGCAAAAATGGTGAAAAAGTGGAAATATACAAGAGTAGACTCGACAATAGATGCATTAACGTCAGGGATGCAGAGGGCTTACCCTCAGCTTGGAAGTTTGCAATTAAGAGACTTACAAATGGCTCATGATTTGCGACATGTTTCGTATTTTGAGAACCTTAATATTTTATTATCTGTTAAATTGTGTTAGCTTGTACTAATAACTTTGGAATTGTTGTGTGTCTGTTATTTTACATTTGTGTATTTTTTACGCTTTAATTCTCATTTTAATTAGTTGCTTCATTATTGGTATTTTTGAATTTAAATTTGTTGTGTTCTATTCTATGGAATTATTTCTTGTTCGTCAGTTTAAACCTGACGATGATCTATGGAATAGATCAAAAACGTTAGTTTTCTTAATTAAAAATTCCCTCGGCAACTTATAAGGTGGTGGTTACTGGAGTATAAAATGTTTAACTTTTAATTAATAAAAAGATATTGTAATACAGTTAACTTTAGTTTCATTTTAAGAATGAAACTAAGTATTTTACATAGGATGAATCAGATCAATTTTTACCAAACCAGATCAAATAAAATTAATTTCATTGTGTTTTGGTTTGTTATTCAGTTTTATTATAATTTCAGAATTAATAACCATTTGACTTTGGTTTCCAATATATATTTGATAAAAAAACGAAAAACTTTTCAAGTCAAACAAATCAAAGAAAAAAAATCAAACCAGCAATTATTTATTGTGACATCATCACAAAGCCATGCTGCAATTGTTTGTCACAATGCTCTCAATTTTAGTAGTGTCTTGCCTCTGTACATCATACTTTTCCTGTTAACAATGGAGTCATGTCAGTCAACTATCTAACTTCATTCAGAAAAAAATTTTTGAATTGAAATAATGTGACTTCTGGTCCAAACCAGACATTTGTATAGTTAATCAAAGCTTCCTGCCCATAAGCTTTCCATATCCGGTCTCAACTTTCATCTATTTAACTCTGTTCTTGAGATTAAGGAAAGACAAACAGACAAATGCCAGTAGAAGTTATAGGTCTATAATTTTTGAAAATTGCAGCCCAAATACTATTAGCCATTTTAATCAAAACTAAATAAACAA
Organism: Centruroides vittatus; assembly: GCF_030686945.1. Taxonomy (NCBI): domain Eukaryota; kingdom Metazoa; phylum Arthropoda; class Arachnida; order Scorpiones; family Buthidae; genus Centruroides; species Centruroides vittatus. The sequence goes on along the minus strand of NW_027122720.1, from coordinate 1,548,715 downwards.
ATTAATTTATTCATTTAAATTTAAAAAGGGGTATATGGGTAGTCTGGGCCATCCTGTATAAATATTTAAACTATTTATATTTTGTTAATTTTATAATCATCATACAATAACTATCTCCATTGTCTCGAAAAAAAAAAAGATTAAATCATTATACAACAAAAAGGACCTTGAATGCAAAAATTATAATAAAAACACAAATATTTTATTTTACTTTTTATTTTATTATATATGTTTATATATTGTATATTTAAATTTAATATAAATATATAAGTGCAGTTATATATATATAAGATATAAGTATAGTTTGTTTCTACTGTAAAATTCAACTATAAATATACTAAATCTTAAATGATAGTTACAAAGTTCATTTTAATTTTTAAAAAATGAAATACTTACACAACCATTATGTACAGGCAATTTAACTTGAAGTCTCAATTTTTGAATGAAAGTTTTATTATCTGAAAATATATTAAATTTAATTTGAGAATGTTTAGGATAGGCTGTATATCATCATAAAAATGTTTAAATTAGAGTTTTTGACTTAAAAATATCAATATAAATTAGTAATTTATTTTTTTCTTTGAAGTTAATATGGTAATAAAACAAATGTTACAATGTATCATTAACTTATATTATTTTATTATACACATAACTTATATCATAATGATCTTGAAGGTCCCAAGAAATGTTTTTACTTTTCATATTTAATAAAAAAATATTCTGTATTTTAATCTACTCTCAGATTTCCCTTCCATTATACAAGTAGTCAGTGAGAGATTAATGAAATTGATCAAGTAGTTAACAGTTGCTATGGAAATATGATGTGAAATCATATGATATGTTTGGGAGGTTGGAAGTGCAAACTAAACTACTGCCATTTTGTTACACACAAAAATACATTAACAAGATTTGCTGGTAATTCAGAGTTTACATGATGCACTAGAATATGACTTTCAAATTGTTTGGACTTGTGAGAAATGCCCAAGAGCATACATTTTTCATCAATCTTAACATGACTTGTTTTGTCATCAATTATTTTGACAATGTGACAATAAGCAAAAAATGTGACAGATAAGATTTTTTGCAACACTGTTGCAACTTATCCAACCAAGAATGCCAATAAGTAAGAGTTTGTTCAAATAAAGCAAATTCATGCATAATGCAGTTTCAAGCAAAAAAATGTCAGCAGTTTTGTGAGAGTCCAGGCTTGACAAAAAGAGATTTTTGGGTAAAAATTTAATTTTTAATTTTAAAAAACTTGTTTATAAAATTTTCCCACAATTTTTAAAATTGTAAAGGATATGATTTTATTCCTCTGTGGAGTCACTTCCCTTTCAAGATGATACATCGAATATGTCACCGGAAACTTGGCAATGAAAAATTGTTATTGGACATAGGTGCTGCAACATAGCCAAAGAAGGGCAAGGGAGAAAAGAGGGAGGACCTCCAATAAAAGGCAATGATGGATGACAACAACAGTTTGTCCGGGAGAGAATTTCGTCCATTTTACCAGGAGTTCGTCCGCCGACAAAGTGGAAAATTCATTCATCCAAGAATCCACCACCATAGAAAGTTTGTCCTAGTCAGAGTTGCCTCAATGATTGGATACCTTAGTGACCTTCCTCCATCCTCACTGATCCTTCATAAACTCCATAAAAGCAAACTCCATCAAAGTGAACGCTTTCCATCTAACAGTGAACTCCATCAATCCAGCATTGTAAGGTATCTATATAATTTATATGTAAATTCTCTGTTTCCAACTTCAAACTCACGGACTAGTTAATTTCTGGGACAAAACTTTAAATACAAGATATTAACCTTGCTTGTATAAAATTTGGTAGTTACTGTAAATAAATGTAAAATTGTTATTGTTAGATTTGTGTTTGACGCACTTCCTCAATCCGTGCCATCTTTTGAGTCGGAACTAAGCACCTACAATGTGACAACTCGTGCTAAAAAGACGAAATTAGCAGGATCTAGGTTTCTGTGTCTACCTAAAAGACACAGTGGTGTCAGTCCTGACGCACTAGTCATTGTGAACGCGGCGTCGACCCTTTGGTCCCGTGGTGCTGAAGCACGGGACGCTTTGTGCATTGTCACAGTATCATGCAAACCAGCCTTTACATGCATTCAGTTTTTAAGCAACAGTTATTGAATTTCTTGAAAAATGAAAGATAACAAGCCTCCTGATGACTCACATGTTTCATGTAGAACAACGTAGACATGTTAGAAGTGATTTTTAACCCCTAATCTCTAGTCTAATGGATTGTAAATATGTCTTTCTTCGCACAATAAATACAGCTGACCTTTGGATCTTTCTAATCAGGAAATGCACTAAATGCTCCTACACACATTGAAGGGAACATTAACAATAGGGAAGACCACAAAAGGTGAAAAATACAAATGAGGAAATGGCAGATTAAACAGGCAAAGGAAAAGTGACTTACTCTTTTATTGACATTTTTATTTTAGCAAAAAATAAGTCATACCATGCAATGTAAGGCCTAGTTTACCAAATTGGAGCCTCTGTGTGCATGCACATGCACAAGTGTACGCACACACACTGCACATTTAGAAATCTGTCCTAATAGGTATTAGAAACACTGAATACTTTTTTATTCAGTGTTTTTAGAATGTTTCATTACAAGATAAAAGCCCAAGACTTTCAGAATCAAAACTAATTGTAAAAATAGTCATAGTTGGTTGTCTGATTCAGCATTATCTGTATAAAATTTGTGTATTATGGTCTTAAACTAATGCATCAGATAATTTTCAATCAATTCAATATTCTACGCATACAATTTTTCATTTGAAATTCACTAATTTTTACAAATGTAAAATAATATATACAATTAATATCAAAAGCTGTTTTCAAACTACATATTTAAGTGTTGTTCATCATAATATAACATTAAGCAAAAGTTATTTAATTATTTTTAGAAAACTTACAATTCATATAATTGGATTTCATATTAATATAAAAAAATCTAATAATAAATTGATATAAAAATGCCATTAATTTTGATGAATTATTATTAAAATTTTCAAGAAATCATATTAGATGTTATGATACACAGTAGCATCTGTTTGTCATCATGAATATTATCATCACTTGTTTAACGTTATTGTAAATACACTATATAGCCAAAGTCATGGACACCTAATTCTTTTGGTTTGAAAAGTCCAGACCATATACTTAATAGGAGGTTGGACCTCCTTTTGTTACTATAACAGCATTCACTCTTCTGGATAGACTTTCCACAAGTTTTGATACACTGCTGGTAGAATTTGTTCCATTCGTCCCTTAACATGATGAGAAGGTCAAGGGTGTTTAAACTTATCTCGTCTACTGGTAGCATGGTAGCATGAAAGGAAATAAAAACTCTGGACCACTCAGAGGTCTTGCCAGAGTGTGGAAAGAAGAGGGTGTAAAGGGTTTAAGAGAAGAGGCAAAGAGAAAAAATAAAGCGAGATAGGAAAGGGGATGAAAGGGATATCTCGTCTATTAGTACTTTATCAATTAACAGGATTTAGATCAGAAGTAATACTGTTTATTTAAATCACCTGTACAGGTGATTTAAATAAACAGTATTACTTCTGATCTGTAAGACCTAATTGCTGCATCCATAAATCCAGTATAATAAGTCCTGTTAATTGATAAAGTACTAGTAGACGAGATAAGTTTAAATTTAATTAATATGCCTTTGTGTCCTTAATTTAAGGTCAAGGGTGTTTTTTTGGGCGAGTTGGTCTGCCACACAATCAGCACTCCAGCTCATCCCAAAGATGGTTGATGAAGACTGTGAGCAGACCAGTCAAGCACACCCACATGATTTTCATCAAACAATGTCATTTAAGAGCTTGTTTTATGGGCTAGAGCAGTGGTTCTGAACCTTTTAGTGATAAGGGACCATTTATCAAACTTTTTCTCTTGCCATGGACCACGAGCTGTTTGGCAGTAATATAAGTGCTTATAAGGTTGTTCTATAAATTAAATACGTACAAAATTATTCAAAACCAAGAGTATTATATTATTTGCGAAAATGTTACATTAATTATATTATTTTAGTGCAATTTTTGTAACTGCATAGTGTTTACCAACTGCTGGATTCTTTGTTCAGTGCTACTCAAAGCCAAACACACATTGGCACTGGCATCCAACTGATTTCGATGTTTATTTTTAATTATCAAAAGCACTGAGAATCCTTACTCGCATAAATATGTGGTTGAAAATAAAGTTAGGTACCGTAAAGCGATTTCTCGAATTTTAGAGGAAGCAATAGCTTTTTGGCTCCAAAAATCTTCAAGATTAATTCCTGTCTCAAAAGTATCCTTGCAGTTACTATCGTGTTGCATTTCAATTAACTCTTCTTGTGTTTCATCCGGCACCTCAGAAATATTGACTATGAAAGGATTGCGGATCAGTTTCCGAATACCTTTGTCCTTGCAGTCAGGAAAATAGCGATTGAATTCATTTTTCAAGTTTTGCAAATGGAATGTAATTCTCTTTTGTATTTGTCCTTTAATCTCAACACACTTCTTCTCTGTGCCTTCTATATCCGTTACCGGACTACGGCGACACCTGGCGCAGGTTAGTAAGGTTAATAACGCGTCAAGGTATTTACTAGGGAAAGTTAAACACAGAGAGGTTTCCCGTTGCCGTCTCTGGGATGTGATTTTATGCGTGGGAATAATGCCTTCTGGAAGGTCTTTTAAAGGAAACTGGCCCCTATTCAGGTGTTACAAATGTGGAGAAAACCCGGAAAACTCTACGTGGCCACCCTGTCCGAACGCGGCGGGAACCCGCGACCAAACTCCCAGCATTTAGCAACAGAACCGCTCGGCCACTGGTGGGCATCTCAGCACACTGTCAATAATAGGGTTCAATGTATCAAACGCAGAAAAATTCTCTCTTTCAGCTTTGCTGATCAATAGGTCGATTTTAGCGATAAATGCACTGATTTTATGTTCAAATGCCAATATATTGCTAGTGCCTTCCAATTTCATATTTCCTGAATCTTGCTGTTGAAGGTTCAATTTATTTAGTTGTGCAAAAAAATCCACTAAATAAGCAAAATGTATTTGAAATTTAAACTGACAGAACTCGTCGTCATTTAATAATTTTAGGATGACTTCACGGACCACTTCTGGTGCTTTCAGGGACCACCAGTGGTCCACGGACCACCGGTTAAGAACCACTGGGCTAGAGTATTATCATGCTGGAACAGAAAAGGGCCAGTTGCAAACTGCTGCCACAATGTGGGAAACATGTTGTTATCCAGAATGTCTCGGTAAACACAGACATTCACTGTACTCGATCAAAACCACTGGCCCACATCCATACCAGAAAAAACAGCCCCACACCATGACACTGACACCACTAAATTTCACAGTTTTCACAACACACTCCAATAAATGCTGTTCACCTGCCATCCACCACATCCACATGCATTCGAGTGCTAGATCATGTACTGTGATTTATCACTCCACAAGACCTGTGTTCTATTGCTCCACAGTCCAATTAGGGTGTTGCTTGCACCATTCTAAGCGATGTCTTGCATTGGGGTGTGTGATCAAGGGCTTGGGGGCAGCAGCACAACCATGAAATTCGAGTCTTATCACTTCCCAGCAGATAGTCCTGTTGCTGGCTTGTGTGCCTAGTCTGTTCTGGAAACCCTTAGCAATTGTGGTCAAGGCTGATTGATGATTAACTTGCAAAACATGTCTCAGTGTTCAGCAATTCTGTTCAGACAATATTCTGGGTCTACCAGAGCAAGGATTGGGGTGAGTGGTTCCCTTTCATTTCCATTTCACTATCACATTGTTGACAGTAGACTTTGGAATTTCTAACTGCTGCAAAATCTCTCTTACAGAATGTCCAAATTTCAGGTGCATTTACAAGAAAAATGATTATATCATTTCTATAATGATTTTTCTTGCAAATGCATCTAACTCTTTTGAACCATCTTGGAGGAAAATATGCAAATGATGCAACCACACAAGTCTTAATTGGCATGCCCTAATTTGAATACCATCACATAGTTTCAGGCAAGTTCTTTCTAATCAAAGGAGTGTTGGCTATTGGCTATATAGTGTAGAATATCCCAAAAACATGAAACTTAAACTATAAATGAAACTCAGTTTACAATAAGTGTTCCTTATTTGTAAATAAATATTCATTTGTAAGTTGTTTTTATTCTATTAGCCTTAACACATAACTAATAACAGTTGCACATTATTAGCCATCAATCACCATCATCAATACTAACTAGTGCTTTAAACAGTATGGGCAATACAATTGTTCAATTATGAGTATCTTCTTAAGCCATTCTACTTTGAGATGAGTCTAAAGTCTCCCATACAAAGTTACATAGTAGATGACCATGACTAAAGTGAGTTGCTCATCTGGTACAACTGTTCAAAGAACAATACACATTTTGTTATGCTTACATTAAAATATGTGGATTATAACACAAATAATGTAAGTAAGTATTATTACATTTAAGAACTTTTGTGCAAATAATTTAACCTACAGCATGGTGTAAATAGCAGCAGCAAATTTTGAATAATTTTTGGTGGCATTTTTCAGGAACAGAAAAATATCTAGTGTATTTATTGTTTGCTACAAGAAAGGCTTCTTTTAAACATTACATCATTTATAAAATTAAAGTGCAAGCAAAAATTGAGAATGTATTGAAATTGCAAGTCCTCTTTCTGTTCCTATGTCATTTCCAACTTCATTTAATAGATAAATAAGTTTATCTCAATGGAGAGTATCATGCCCAAAATATGTATAATCGTGTGCTTTGAAAACCCCTCACATAATAATACAAAATAGCAATGAATGTACTGTATCTTATCACTCAACCCTATCAAAAATATCTTGTTTTTCAAGTATAGCCATTTTTACTCACTTTTTAAGTACTACACTATAATAAAATTAAGATATGGAGTATATTTATGTATACATGTTCGCACAGATAGAAAAACAGACAAGCAAACATGAAGACCCTTGCATTTTTTGTTCATGACCAATAAGTCATTTTACACCAGAATTTAAACTGTTTTAACATGGCATTTTTAATATTGGAGTCAATAAACCAGAATTCCATTAACTGTATTCTTATTTACTTACCCCCACTTAATGTTATCAGTCAGTTATCATCAGTATAGCACATTCCAAATAAATTTATATATACAGTATAATCTGCTTAGTGTAGTTATTAACTGAAAACAGCCAGATTGTAGAGATGGTAAATGTGTATTAGTCTGTTACATTAGTGGATATAGGTTAAAATCCACTTCTGTTCAGAAAGTTGGATGAGTGGATTGACGAAGATATACCAGACCCCATCCCTCGCCACTCAGCCATCCCAGTAAGAGCCTGGCTAAACCTATGCCATGTAAAGAAAATGACCATTCAAAAGCGTAGAAAAAAGATAAATGTTTTTAACTATAAACATACTGTCATAATAAAAAAATATTAGTTTATCATAATTTGATAATTTATAAAAAATATATTTATCATCATATTTTGGCTCTATCTAATTTACATTTACACCTACGACCCACCCAGTTGTTTCAATCTTGAAGCAAACTGATAGTCAAGTTACTTTACTATAATTTCCATTAACAGAAAAACAACTGTCATAATAATTTTAATAATTAAAATATATCTAAGAAAAAATTCTATATTAAATGACAGTAGAAGGTTTAAATAAACAATAATTCAATATAATTTTATGATATTAGAATTCAAAGTTAATAATTTATGGTACTGATAACAATATCCTATCATAAATTCTAATATCAATATTATAAAATTAAATAATTCATGAACATCCCATCCCTATCTAGTGTTCAATTTCAAAACAAGAGTTGTTAAAATATTCAAAGAAATTGTAAAAAATCAAAAATTTAAATTTATTAATTATAAATTTTTAATATTTTAAATTAGAATCTTAACAAAGTTTTGAATATATTAATCCAATTTAACACAAAAAAATAAATAATTTCTATTTAAATTTTCAATGATGTTTATATAACACCAGTTGTTTTGTTCTTTTTTTTTGTATATTATTTTCAGTTTATACACAGTTTCTAACTAATTAAATTACATGTAAATATAAACTATAAATTACGTAATCGAGATAAAAGAGAAAAGGCAAAATTCCAAATACTTGTATACAGTATTAACTGCCAAAAAATTCCTTATTGCAGTTAATTATTTGGGTATTAAAGTAATTCAACTTAAAATATTATATAACTAATACATTTATAATGAATTTGTGTAGCTAAGCATAATTTTAAAAATATCATAGATTATTTTTATATTTGTAAGTTTTTAAATAAAATAGCTATCACAAAGATATGTTACATTCGATCTTGGATAGTTTCCAAATAAAACTATACATTACTTTGAAAAATATATAAAAATGAAAACTTAAATTTATTTTTTTTGACAAATTTAAGAATTTAAAAAAGTAATTCAAGAAAATTATTGGGCATTTATTTATAGAAGCATCTAAATTAATGACAATATTTAAATTTTAAAAAATTGTTATTTATTTCAAAATTGTAAATGCTGAACAATTGCACATTAATTTTGAAATAATATTTAAATTATAAATAGCACATAAATTTTATATATTATTTCAAAATTACTGTGCAATTATACAGCATTTACAACTTTGAAATAAATAACAATTTTTTAAAATTTAAATATTGTCATTAATTTAGATACTGCTATATGTAGATGATGTTATTATAATAAACAATCCAGTTTATCATTACATTAAGAAAAGAAGACTAACTCAAACTGGAAAAATCAGAAGAGTGAAATTAATGATTTTAAGATAATTAGATAATTAATAAGGATGACTACCTATTAAAATCATTAATAAATATAAGCATATATTGTTCTATAGTCATTTCATCCAGAATATTACTAGTAATACCATGCAACATGTTTCAAAGTAAACTATTCATCTAGCTTTGGAAACTGCAGATTTGTGCCTTGCTCTAAATCAGTGATTCTCAAACTTTTTTGATCCACCGCCCCCCTTGTTCCATAAAGTTAAACCCAACGCCCCCTAACCCATTTTCTCTTGTGTGAGAAAGGATTGGAAATATTCTTAGGAAAACTTTTCTATAAATCTCACACTTTGTGCCCTTACCGTACATTGTTCTCGACATCCGGAAACCATTAAACGCAATGTTTCCGCTTATCCGTTTAACAGAGGAAAGGGAACGGCTGTCAGTGACCCAAACTTTTGCCTTTGTCACTGTTCGGTACCTTGCCTCCGGCGCCCCTCTAGATTTACTCATCGCCCACAAGGGGGCGTTATCACCCACTTTGAGAAACGCTGCTCTAAATGAATATTTTTCAATGTTTTTTAAAAATATATAATTTGAATTAATTTTATTAATAATTATTAAAATTATCAACTGTTTTGCTTATTTTAGAAATAATTTCACCAAGCCTTCAGGCTAAAGAATTGCCAGTTAAGTGCAGTTTTGGTTTGCTTTTACTTTTCTTTTATAAACCTTTTTTTAGTCATCTTCAGTTTAGTATACTACCATGTGAAAAACCACTGTTATGTATAACTTTTAATGCTTAATATTTAATACATTCAAAGAAAAGTAATGATAAGTAGTAAGAGTTTACCACTTTATTTCATTTTGTCTTCTGAAATTGGGGAATTGATGTGATGGAGTTTGTGACCGGAGGGTCGGTACCTCCTTGGTACCTTGTCAGAACTGACACCACCGTGTCCCGGGTAACATGGAAGCTGAGACAGTGTGTTAATTCGGTCATGCGAGTGGCTGCATACACAGGTGATCGGATTCGGGATGGAGATAAGATGAGAGACAGCGCACCGGAAGTGATTCACTCGGACACCAGGTTAACAACCAATAACGATTTAATCTCAATGGAAAGGAGTACATGATACAATACAATAGACGTCTCGGGATAGATATATATAGATTTAGCCTATCAATCTAGCAGTCACAAAAGAGAGAGTTCACAAGGTTCGCGTGGTGATACATACGTTGTTGAGGTTCTAAGCACGATGCCCAATGGGTCGAACAGGAAAAAGTCCTCGAGATCAGTTCTTGGTTCAGATGCACTACAGGCGTTTCCAGAGGGTAATCCGTAAGGAGGAATTCGATGAGGGTAGATGCACAGGTAATAATAAATCTGAGGATAAATCCACAGGTATTGATTGAGGGACTTGATCAAGAAACTGGCAACAACCCTTTTTTTTTTGCTAGTGGAGAACACACACTTTAGGCAATTAGTTGATGTTGATGACAACGACTCCTCTACTTGTCATCACCTTTTCCCTTTTATTAGAGGGGCTTCTCTTGGGTTTTCCCACGACATCGCTAGAATTTTAGTACATCGGGGCCAATAGTGATAATTTCACTCGTAGGTTCCGGGTGACACACTGAATGTGTCACCTTTTAAATTGCCTTTGACTAAATTTTTCCATTTTGTCTCTCTAAATTTTTTGTAGAAAAACAAAAATTGAACAAAAAGGGTTTTTGTACCAAATTCAGCTCTCACAAGTTTGTTCCACATTAGAACAGCACTGCAGTTAAAAAACAGTATATAGTAAGTAAAATCTCAATCAACCTTGAATTTTTCTTGCTAAAAAGTAAAAAAACAGAGTGGAAAATATGCTGCTGTTATCAGCGCTTATTTTATACTGTATCATCATTACCAGGCATTTAAGAAGAAAGCATCCATTGGAATAGAATAATTATAGCAAACAAAAAGAGAAAGATCCATTTCAAAAGACATGTTCAGTTATATAGCAAAAGCCTTCACATTCAGATTTGGATTATTCATGAGAACAGCAAATTACTGCATCTATTGTGAATAATCTAATTGTTGACCGTTGCCTGCCAGAGTCGATATTCCAGCTTTTGTACCTAAAACCTATGGATTCTTCATATACTGCATCATGCAGCCAAACTGACTGTTTCAATTATACCTAAATTAGTAAATCAGGAACAGAAAATTTTGCAATTATCTTGATAAAGCCAGGAACATGTTTAATTTAATAATTATCTCAATTAACAAGTTGGTAGTGATATGAAGCTTATCAAACTGTAATTTCCCTCCTTTGTAAAATGTTTTAATGTAATTATTAAGCTAAATGTTAAATATGGGTTTTTTACAACTGTTGCAGGTATCTGTATTCTTATAGTTGTGGCTGAGGAGGGTTTACCGAGGATCAAAATGCATTCCACTAATAAAAGTTTTAATTTCTCAATGTGATCTCAGTTACTTGGCTCCATTGCCGTTTGATAAACCTCATATCTCTACCAATTGGTTATTTGAGATAATTATTAAATTAATTTTTTAGAGGCAAGAAGCTTACAACTATATCCAGGAACAGATCTAACTACTGACATTTGGACTGATCATAACAGCTTATTTCTCAAGTCATAGCTCATATTTACAAAATAAAATATAGGGAATACTTATGCCAGTTTACTGAAATTTTGCTCAATTAAAGGGTCATATACATAAGAGCAACTTACTGAAGAAATAAAAAAGATAATCCCAAAATACAGAATAACCAAACGTTGTTTATGACAATGCAGAAAATGTGAAGAAAGCAATGTCTGTTCTTTTTCCTGTTATTGAATGTAAATATGAAAATACCAATAAAGAAATTAATAAAGGATCCAACAAAAGTGATGATGAAAATTATGAAGAGAATGCATATATTGATTATTCATTGTGGCAAAACTCATATCCTGAGGAAGCTGAAACAGGTATCGAATAGACTTGTTTAATGAATGCCTTGTTTTGCACATTCCCTCCAGTTCATTGTGTGAGATGGGTTACAAAAAAGTAGGCATGCAAAGCCTATGCTTGCAAAGTTTTCCAAGCTAGCATACAAGTTCTGTTTTTCAAAGTATTTTCCAGAACATGTTTAATGAACATTTGTCTTTTCCAACTAAAGACTCTCGGAATTTGACTTTTAAATAACTGAAAGCTATCTATAAATTAGATTAAAATTACAAAAATATTAAATTCAAATGGTCATAAAAATCTTGTTCTTTCTCCAAGAATGCCTTTGTAATTAAAAAAAATGATTGATATCCTAGAACCCATTAAAGAAGCAAAAGAATTACTGAGGAAGAAAAGAAAATTGTATTTGTGCTGGATTGCTCCTACAGTCCTTTCTTTAAACAAAATTTTGGATGAATGTTTCCAACAAGAAAGGAACATTTTGCATCCAGACTTTGGATGCAAAATGCTTCCTTGATTAATGTGCTTTTCATTTTAGTGGCTTTAAGATCATCCACTTGATGAACAACAAACGATAAACTTAAGAAGAAAAATCATAAGTAAACTTGTACATTGCAATATAATTTATATATAATTATAATACAGTCAAACCTGTTTTTATGCGCTCTTTTTATGTGCGATTTTTATTTGTGCGATTTTTTTAATGCGAATTTTTAATTTGTGCGGTATAATTGGCTACTAGTCTCGTGCGATTCGTCATGTCTCACGTTGACTTATTATAGCTAAATAAACTTATTATAGCATAAATGCACTTATTATAGTAATATTATTGCATGAATATGCGAAAAATGAAATTATTTACTTTTTAAGTCAACAAAACACCACCTGGACAAAAATATGTAAAACAGACGATAGACCAGACGATGCAGTCAAGTGCTGACATCTGTTGTCAATAAATTCTATTTCGTACGGTTTTGAGTTATTTTCTATGTGAGACTTTTTTTATGCGGTCCCTGTTGACCGCATAAAAAAATATTTTTTAATTGTGTTGAGAAAACTATTATTTACAGCCATTCGTGAAGTTTCGTGAGATTTTTTTTATGCGTTTTTTTTAATGCGGTCCCTATCCCCCGCATAAAAACAGGTTTGACTGTATATTAAAAGTGTAATTTCCACTTTTCCCCCCACAGATTATCTACCTAAGCTATAAAATAATGTTACACTACAACTGAGGGTACTGACAGGTCAGAATTAACAGCTGAAGAAGAAAAGAGCCTTGTTATGGAACTGGAATCAATGTAAAAGAAACCAAACATTCATTCAACCAATGAACAACTTCAATTTTTTAATTACAGAAAGCAACAATTAGCAACCAAAGAAATGAAAACAAATCCTAAGGAATTGTTAAAAACTTCCAAAAGAAATAAAGATTTGGTTTCAGATGGTTGCAATTCCATATTAATCAGTATAGATTAAATTCCATTACTAAAACTTTTTCCTTGTGTCTTTTTTGTTCAGCTCCTGTTGAGAGAATTTTTTCTTGAAGTGGCTTGATTATGCACCTGAACATGCCAAAATGGCACTCATTATTACAATCATTAGTTTTTTAAAAGTGTAATAAAAGACCTTTGCATGTTTTTGTTTGATCAGCACTTTTTTCATAGAACAGCTTTAATTCTGTTTCCCATGATGTTTTATGCATGTTGTAAAGTAAATGCAAGTGCATTGTAATGCTAATGAAAATTCCTTTTTCATCCTGATGTTCAACTGTTTTTAACCTAATGATGATTTAAAAATTAACATTTTTTTCATTATTTTTAGTAAGTATATTTTGTGCTGGATATTTCTGATATAGTTATGTGCATTAAACTTAAAATTGAACCACATCTAAAATTACTTTTGTATTTACTGTCAAATTATTATTGATTTGTATTAATAATAATGTTATATTTTGATCATCAGATTCAGAGAAGCATAGTTTCATTTAGCTATTTTCAAAAGCTCATTATACTTTATAACAATTATGATATATTACATGACATCAATAAAAATAATTTTTTGGCAATAAAAGGGTCAAGCAATGCTTTGTTCTTATTAGCCTTTTTAAAATTCAAGAAGATTATTTGTAAGAATCTGTATTGATATGGTTTGTTTGAGAAATATTAGATAAATTTTAGAAACTTTCAATTACTAAAAAGGTTAAAATGTAGTATCAGCTGATGCTCCAAAATTGCCTGAAGGTTACTGACTGTTTAAAAGTTAACGTTGTTTTATTATTGATGAAGAAAGCATATCATATTGAAGAGAAATACTCAAAAAAATCTTAATATCATAAAATTTGAGCAAACTTTTAATTTTTGAAGTTAAGACAATGAAGAAAATATATACATTTTCTAGTTGGATCTATTTTATACTGCATGTCTTTGTTATAACGAGTTAAAACGCATCCTAACTAAAAACTGCTTTTGACTGCAACATATATATTTTCTTCACTATCTTAACTTCAAAAATAGAAGATATCCAGAGTTATGTAATCATAAGCTTTTAATTACTTATGTAGCTGGCTATATGATTAATGGGAGATTGATATTTATTATTAAGTTAATAATGTCTTTTCTTTACAACTGCAAGGACAAATATATAATCATAAATCAATAAGTACTGGTAGTAATTATTATATACTTCTGATATTTCACCTTATTGAATTAGGAAAGAATCTCTAGATAATGAAAATTCTTATATCACCTGCCAAATGAAATTTATATATTTTTTCAATTTTCCTATGATTAAACTTACTTAAAATACCTAAATTCCAGCAGTAACATGTGATATTAGCATCAGAACTAACGTTTTCGGAGTTCATATGCCTTCGTCTTCAGATTCTGCAGTCATTTGAACTTGGAACAAAAATTTTTTTTGTCAGACATATGATGCTAATATCACATGTTACTTAAAATACCCAAACTCCAGCAGTAAGTCTATTGTTTCTCCAGTTAATAGAGGTTATTTATATAATAATCAGTAATTAACACAGTATTTACAATGAACTTGTGAATGAACAGAACATTTAAAAAAAGCCCTTTTCAGAATTCATATTAAATACCATTAATATTGTCAGATAATAAAACAATTATTTAACATATATTGATGTTTCCCAACCCTACATATAATTTAATTATAAATTGACTGAATTTAACCCAGAACTTATGAATTTAAAAAACAAAAATGGAATTCCTAATTATAATGTTTTATTAGAATATCAGAAAATATCATTTTTCAAAAATCTAGCAACTAGTTGCTTATTTACAATGTCATTGTAAACAAGTTCAGTGATACATACAAATCAGCTGGAAAAGTTTCAGGCAGTAAATTATGGGATAGTGATAATAGTGAAAAAGAATAAGAGTAAATAAATAGCTCAGGGATACATCTTACCATTAGTGTATGAGGGCTATTCAGAAATCAATCTACAGTTAGTAGTAAATAAAATTTTCTTCCTCCTTTCTTGTTTTTTCTATGTACAAAAGTTTCATCTATAAAAGTTTAATTCAATATTTTGCTTTCTTTTATTAAACTTTTCTTTTTGTTTTTTAAAGTTGATTTTTGAAATGTTCTGTATAATTTTTTTTAAATTCCAATTCTTATCCTTAACTATGAACTTTTTACTTTTACTAAATTTTCCTCCTGTTTTACTTTCCTGGCTCTGTTATGTATGACAGAGGAAAGAATGGCAATAGGTCAAAAAATAACCACCCAAGATTTTTACAGTTTTTACACCAGATTCTTACACCAGATTTAGGCATCAGGACCTTGAAACATTGAGAAACAGAAAAAACTTCAAATTTTTTCCATATGTAGGGATGTTAGTGTGTGTGTGGGGTATGATTTCATTCACCCCTTTGAAGCTTAATTCCTGTGGTGGTTGTTGAAAATTTCTAAAATTTTGCAAGGAAGTTTGTGTATTATGGGAATTGATGCTATTAAATTTTGGTGGATAAAGGTTGAAGAGATGGGGAAATTAAGGAGAGTTGTGTGTCATATCTCAAGCAGGGTTGGACTTAATGCAATTTTATTCATTATTACTATTTACAGTTTTCTGTGAAACCCATCCCCATCCTTAAAATTAAACTTTTTACCATATTTTTAATTATTATAAAATGGCATTTTATTAAAAACCCTTTTCATAACAGATGCACCATAGGCAGTTTAAAATGTTACACCAGTCATACATAAATAAAGTCTTTCTATATTCCTTGAAATTAGTAATATTTCTAGAAATGATTTACTTCCTATGTTATAGAGTCTAAGGTTTTGTATTTCTAAGAACCAAATTTTTTACAAACTTTATTTTTATATTTGGCATAAAATATAGTAGTAAATTTACTGAACTGAAATCAAATATAAATAGTACCAGATAAACAGATCTTTCATATTTACTTGACTTATATATTGATCAATTCATAAATTTTAAAAATCCCATCAATATCTTATTATATTCTTAATATGGACAATATCTTTACTTAGTCAAACAATTTATAATGATAAATTTATGTTATATATGCTATTTGTGTATACAGTGCCAGATCAAGACAAATGTAAGTACATGTAAATCACACACGTAACAAGGTGTTAAAGTCTAATGGTTTGCATACATTATGCTATGAAGAACTTAATTTTGATTATAGAATTGTTCTAATTATTTTTGTTTAACAGCACTATTACTTTTAAGCAAAGTATAATCTCAAGAATGGCAGCTGTTTATGCAGCTGTGTTTATTAATGTATACAAAATAAAGCCTTAAGTAAAAGTTAGCAAAAGATTTTTTTTTTACTATTTACATAAAATAAAAAAAATATATGAAAATTAACATGTATCAAATGTTAACAAAATGTTTACTTTAATGAAAGAAGAATAAAAATACATCTGATAAAAACAATGAGAATAAACTGACTCAGAGGAGATGGCAAATAATAAATCTGTCTACTGTTGTCAATGAATGTCCATGAATGTCAATGTCTACATGTCAATAAAACACCCATTGATAAATGAGTGTTTCATTTTAATTGGTTTACACGGCTCCAATTTCTCAATAAATAATGTTTCCCAGATGAATAAACAGTTGCAGTCCTCACAAGGTACAAGGAAGGAAGATTCATTTCATAAGTGTAAAGTAATAATTGAGAACCTTTCTAGATAGTTCTGTGAAAATTCTATTATTAAAACCTTGATGTTCTAATATATAACTTTGTACTTTTCTAGTTGTGGCTCCAATATATATTACTTTTTCATCACTGTTTTGGTGTTTCAAAGGTTATGTATATGTCTGATTTTTCAAACATAGTTAATTTATCCCTCTCATTACATAGTATTCTATATAAGGGTAGCTGTGGTTTTATTGGAAGATGGTGATGCATAAGAACATAGACCCAAGATACAGGATGGGTGGGCTTATATAAGAGCAACCCTTTTTTTATTTCTAACTTTGATGGTGAGAAGAAAGATTTTCACACATAGGTGTAAATGACTTGAATTTTGTGTAAGTATATCCTGCCCTACACATTGTCATTTTAATAAATTGTAACTCTTTTACCAAATGTTGCAATGAGGGTAATATGTAGACTCTATGAGTAAGTGCAGCTATAACATTGTTTATGTAGCCAGGCAGTTGGAATGAAGTAGCTGGTATGGATATAGATATAGTGAGGATATAGATTAAATTTGTGATATACACTGAAACAAACTCCTTTGGGCATTTTTTTCTATTAGGAGATCTAGGAAATTGATGCTGCTGTCTTTCTTTTTAATTTTTTTATTTCTTCATTTTATCTTTTTCATTATTTTTCTCATCAAAACTTTATAATGCCAATAGACAGTGCTCTTAAACTTTTATCTCACAGTATTCACATTTCCTTTACAAATGTAGAATTGACATCTGATATTTGACCCAATCTCATATCAAAACATTGTTGTATCACCCTTGACTATAAAAATGTTAATTATATCTGCTGTAAAGATACATTAATTTAGTTTTTTAAAGATACAAGTACATCACAATTTCTAGCACCTTTGTTTCCAAAGCCTTGCCAAATTAACCATTTTGTTATGGTCAAACAATAATATTTACCAACATACCTCTAACCCACTTATTATACATCTCTGACGTGTCTAAATATATCATGGACTGCTAGAATCGTGGATCAATACAGACTAATGTTTATGTTTGACACCACCATTGACTTGTCTCCCTTAGAAACCATAGTTAGGATTAAATTTAAGTTAAATAAACTAAGAATATCACAAAATTGTAGTATTACCAAGTACAGTGTAAATAATGTAAATAAGCAAGCTAAAATTCTAATGTTCTGTGTGGCGACCCAGTAAACTAGTCTGGTGGCCACAGTAATTTTAAGTTCCATCTCGTAATTTAGTCCAGATCATCATTGCCAGAAATTTATAGCACCTATAGGTGCACCTATATTATATCAATAAAGATGAACCTGTAAAGTTCAAAAACTTAAATGACACAAGTTAAGAAAAGGATAGCTATTGTTTTGTGAATTATTTGGAAATACTTAGGTGAAGTGTATGTGATGGTGGTAGTTCAGGGCAATTCAGGATTGGGAAAGGCACCTTATACTAGGAAATTTTGTACATGGAGAAAAACTGTTTTGATTCAAAAGCAAAAAGGCAAGCTGTGAGGTTTGCCTTTTTATTGAAGTATATTCACTGATAATAGTTTTTACCTTGAATCAGTGGTGTACTGGTTATATCTTTATGGGACTCAGTCACATTTGAATTAGCGGGTCCCACGTACAGTGTTCATCTCAGATGTTTTTCCGAGGAAATTTTTTGGGAAAATATTTTTTAATGATAAATTGGTCTGAAGCTCTCTGTTGGTTGGGGCCCCAGACAATTGCCCTTTTTGCCCAGAGGATAACACACCACCAAGTACAACTGCCTATTTGCCACACTTTTCATTAGTCACTTGTACCTCAGCACACAAAGTTGGAGGTGGGATAAGTCCCCCACACCTGCAACTACATATCATACTCCAGTCAGTTAAGAAGGCTACTCAAAGCTGGCATAGACACAAAAACACTAATTTCATCAAGAAAAAACACACAGAAGTGCCCTTCCCCACTCTGAATCGTTCGGAACCACCACCACTAGTCACATTTCACTCCGGTTACTCCACAAATAAAAAACACGCAACACCTTTTTCCTTAACTCGCACCACTCGAATTACAAAGTCCGATTTACTCTGACATAAACAAATTCGAATAGTCACAATCAGCATAATAATAATCAATATACACAACCACATCAAAAAAACAAAACAACATTCTTTATATAATCATATTAATATTTTCTAAAAATAAATTAATATTTTATAATTTATATATTAATATATAAAAATTATTCTTTACAATGTAAACACTTAAATTATTAACCTAAAATACACATTAAGTCATGTGAAAGACTATAGCTTAAATCAGTAACCAAGTCAACGTTCCCATTTATAACAGCAATCAGCTGTTTATAACGCAGTGTATAAAAATAAATATTACATTTTACTTGTAAGTTATATAAAATTATATTTAACCGCATAAATAACTTTCGTAATTTTACAAATTATTTTTTTTGTGAGTAACGAAATTACATAAATTTCGTAGTTCCTAATACAAAACTCGATGACGACGGATTTAAAAAAAAAAAATTCTTTTTACCTTTAGCGGAATCAAACAAACGAACCGGCGATGTTAATCCTAAAGGATTATTCCAAATATTTGCGAAAAGTCTCCTCTCGTTAGATTTCATCTCGAATAATTTAATTATAAAAAAAGATATTACGTCTACTAACAATATTCTTCTATACGACTTTCAATCATCATCTTCCTTCTCTTCCTTCGCCATCTTGGATAAAGTCGGAAGATGACAAATATTTATAAAGTGGAAGAAAGAATATATTTTAAATATCAATAATTAATTAAATTATTTCTTAAAGAATTAATATATATATTATTCGTTCGGTTAATTTATTTTTGTATTTTGATAAATTATTTAATTTTTATAAATGTTTGGAATTTCTAGACGTCGTCTGCGCTTTATTATTTTTTTAAATGTATTTTTATATTATTTATTTATTTTACAAAATGGATTTTTTGTATCTGCAACGTGTTTTATTAATTTTATTACAGTTGTATTTAATAATATGTTATAAACGAATAGATAAACGAAATTTCGACATTTTATCCACCGATTCGTTGCCCCATTTTATGAAAATCAAAATGATTTTCAAATTAATAAATCTTAACTGTAAATTTAAATGTATTTTAATTTATGTAAATGTTTTATAAATGATTATTTTCTTTATTTACGACAGATATTTAAGAAAATATAAATGGCGCGTTGCTCGGTAAAGCGGCTTTAATACACAATGCACCCAGATATAAACATTTCAGAACAAGATATTTCAGTACACACAAATATTTCTTCAATTATTTTTACTAAGCACTAGCAAATGACTTTAAAAAAGTCTTTATAACTTACAAAGACATATCCTGGCTCTCCTCTACCTGCACTTAAATAATGTATAACAACACAAGAACCCTTTAAGATGCAGTCTTTTTATTTAATAAGGTGACCGACTTTTTACAATAAAAAGAACACACATAAATTGAAGGAAAAAATATTGTAAATAAAAGAAACATTTTATTCATTGCAACAATAACACACTATAATAATCTCTACTGCATGTGTATGTGCCATGTTGTGTTTTGGTAAGAAGTAAACAAAGCTACTTGCATGCAGTGCACTCTCTGAAGGTCTCCTGTGCAGAGCACATGCGTTTCATAATCGCGTTTTGCTGCACTGTACCAAGCCTTGATGAACTGTCATGTTAAATACAAACACATCACATTACATGCGATGGATTGGCTCAGCATCAATCAAATATGGAAATTTACAGATTAGTCTTCAAATATCAAAAAGGAGGACATGTAGGAGGACACTTTTTGAGGGAGGACAGAACTTACAAAAGGAGGACGGTTGGTCACCTTATATTTAAACTTATAACGTTTTTGTTTACTTTAATGACCTTTTTTTGGAAACAATCGAATGCAATAAAGTAGTCAGAAAACATTAGAAGTTTAAATAAAAAGATTGCATCTTAAAAGGTTCTTGTGTTGTTAGACATATCCTGAATTTTGCTGAAATTTTAATACATTTTAGTACTGCCCTTCCAGTAATGCACAGCAACATATTGATATAACATGTACAGTACCAGTACCAATTAATAGCAGTTTAGGAGAAATCGTTTACACTTTTCTGTGTGTGTGATATATATGTATCAAATTCTATAAACAATCCTAACAAGTAGACATGGATCAGTGAGAAAAGCAGGATGCACTGATCCACACAATTCATCCTGTTTGAATTGCACACTTGAAAAGAAAAAATCATTCCAAATATATTGACTCAATAAAGCTACTTTGTAACTAAAAAATCATTTCAATATTTTGGTTCATATAGTTTTGTAAGTCTTAACAAAGTGCCATTGATATGTAGCAGAGTAAAAATCTTGCAATTTTAGTTACTTGATATTATCCACTGCGACCTACCTAATATTTTTCTGGACATCAACAAAAACTGAATAATAAATTATCAGCACAGTGTGCACTTTGCCTAATTCACCGATGTACAAAACTGCATTAATGCATAGGCATACCTGGTTGTGGTTGGTAGCTTCACCTTCTGGAAGCTTCAGCTCACTGTTATACAGATGCATAACATAAAAATTATTGACATATCTTAAGAAATTCTGCATGATGCTTCAAATAATCCTGCAGATGTTTAATATCTAGAAATATCAACTTATGTTCTGTAGTTCATAAAAAACATTGTGTTTACAGCATCCTAGGAAACAATAAAGATCAATTGAAGATTGAAATAATATAAAAAATATGCAGCCTAAGTCAGTTTGATCAAATGCTTTCATCTGATCAGACAGAAAATATAAGTATAAAAGATATTTCAAATAAGAAAGCTTTGCCATAGAATTTTATATTACACAAACAAAAATTATTGTGACAATGTCACAATGCCAGACTGCAATTTTTAATTAATTTAATTTAAAATATATGTTTTCAATCTCATTAGTAGTGTCTTGACTCTGTACATCATACATTTCCTGACGACAGTCGTGCCAGTCATCTATGTATCTCCATTCTGCGGAAAATTTTTGAATTGAAATAATGTGACTTCCGGTGCAAACCAGAAGTTCATATAGTTATTCGGGACCTCCTGCTCCTATGCTTTCCATATCCGGTCACAACTTCCATCTATCTAACACCATTCTCGAGATGAAGGAAGGACAGACAGATGACAACAGAAATTCATAGGTCTACAATTTTTCAGTTAAAAGTTATGAGCTTATGTATCATTACATTTTGAAAGATAATATTCTAGAAAATGCAACTTTTTTATGAGCTAATTCATTTCTTTTCTTTTGTTTTTTCAGTTACTTAAGAATTGTTCAAAAGATGTTCATTTTCATCTAAACATTTCACTAATTGAGTGACGAAGTTTTTGCTTGAACATTTAAATCTTGAATATAGCTAGAGGAAGGCCAGAAGTGACTGAGCCACCCATCCATTATACCAAATTATGAAATTATGTTTATATTTTTTAACATTTAAATCTTGAATATTGTTATACCATTTTGTAAACATGTTATTTAATAGTATTATATCATATTTCAAAAATTTTCTGGTCTGTCCCAGACACTCTTTCCATGGTGAACTCCATAACCCTCAGACTCCAGTTAGGCCATCCCACAAATTGCTAGAGCCATCCCTACTAAAGTTGATCTAGCTACATCCTCACACAAACAGACTCTAATGTTATTTTAGCACATTCATTGCTTATTCTTTGCTTCATATCTTGAATTGTGGTTGGTCATTGAAAGAAAACTTGATCCTTTACAAAACCTCATGGAATTTGGATTCTTATTATGCCATTACCTTTCAAAACACACAAAATCATATGCTCGTAACTTTAATACAAGAAGGAATATATTGCTTAACTTACGAATTTCTTTTGACTGTATACAAAAACTTGCATTTACAGTCTTTTGTGAAATAATATACAACAGTTTTCTACTAAAATATTTAATAATTCATAAATGTGAGTTGTTAGTACATTCTTAAGTTAGAAAAATATTTTGTACACATTCATTTACAGAATATAAATAATATGTAAAGGCATACACACAAACAGACAGGAAATGTATTATGTATGTATGAGTATGTACTATTCACACAAAACTACATTTTACTTTTTATAATATGGACAAATTTTTTATTAACAAATTTCTTTCTTCATCACAGAACTGTTGAACTAATTTCAAACATTTCGACATAAATGACGACGACTTTTTGTCATTAAAATTATAAGAATGTTCCTTCAATTTAGTTTTTAAAATTTGTTTTGAAATTCTTTTGTACGTGTTTTCATCTTTGGGATTATAAAAGTTATTGAAATATATATCTTCTAAATTCTTCCTGAAAAATATTCAATATTTATTATAAAATTAGTATATTTAGTCAGTCTTTCATTTCTTGAAGTGAAAAACTTCAAAAATAAATAAATAAATACAGTCAAACCTGTTTTTGTGCGGTCTTTTTCTGTGCGATCTTTTTCTGTGCGATTTGTTTTTGTGCAGTATATGAAAATTTCAATCAAATTGGAACATAATTGACTCCTGTAAAATTTTTAAAAACTCTATTGGTTGTTTTCTATGACATCAGCAGGTTTTTTCATTTTTTATTCAGTAAAATTTTTTTCTCATACGTTTATTTTGGTCCCCTCTTATTTTAATAGCATAAAAACCATAAATATTATGTTATATTTGAACAGATGCGGTAAGTTAGCTCCCCTCCAGCTTTAGACTACAGGTGTGAAATTTCAAGCCTTGTTAAATGAAATAACACTTCCTGCAGCTATATTTATCAAATAAAATCATTATTTAACGATTATTTTTAACTTTTTAATGTTAGATTCGTATTTAAGTGGAAATAATTAATTAATATAAAAATTAAAATTCTTAGAGGATTTTTTTCCCCATTAGGTGTTGCAGAAAAAGGCCCAAGGAGTTAAAAAAGCAATTCCTAGTTATTTTGTACGGTTTCTAGTTATTTTCTACGTGAGACTTTTTTTATGCGGTCCCTATTCACCGCATAAAAAAAATATTTTTCTAATTGTGTTGGGAAAACTATTTTTTATAGCCACTCGTGAAGTTTCGCGCGATTTTTTTTTATGCATTTTCTTTTATGGGTCCCTATCCCCCGCATAAAAACAGGTTTGACTGTATATATACAGGTCATCCAAAAGGTTACTGTGTAGTGGAAAAGGTTTAAGTAAAGTTTTAATAAAAGTGAAAGTTTACGTACTTACAATATTGTGGCTTCTCTTACAGCAAATGTTGGAAATGTCCCTCAGAGGCCCCAAAATCCAGGGGAGTGAGAACTGGGACCTAGCAGGCCGCGTGAAATTAAGGAAGTGTTCCAAAAATCAGAACAACTGTGAGTAAGCAGTAATGCCATCTACAACAAAGTGGAAATACAGACGTACGACTTATGGGTCTCATATGCAATGCTGTGTGTACCATTACGAATTTCTCACTGCACGGTAACTTTTTGGACACAATATATATAGATCTATACGTATAAGAATTAGATAACCAATGGCCTGTGAATTATCAGATTATTAATGCGGAATAACAGTGATGTTAATTAATTAAACTATGTAATTTGGCATATAAATAGGCAGTCCACCAGCTTATACCATTATAGTCCATTAACAAATAATCTGGTAGTTTAGATCTTTCATTGTTTGAATGTATTGGACTATGGTTTATATTTGCATAAAAGTTAGATATTTTTTCATCTAAAATTAGCCTAAACAAACTATACTGCCAAATTTTAATGATGCTATAATATGGTTACTTCATTACAAAGATATTATACAATTTGGACTAGAAGTAGACCTTTAATAATGAAAAATAAAGAATATGATTTTTGTAAAAAGATTGATTCAGAAGAGGACTCCACCACTCTTCACTTAACTTTTTTTAACTATCACTTCTAAAATTTCTTCATGTACTGATAAACTTTATATTTCTGACCTGTTGGCACTAAAAGAGTCTGTTTCTCTTAAGACAACTAGGACAAACCATCCGAAGAAAATTTCTGGAATATATTTGATAAAATATAAACATGAAAAATATCTTCCATATTAGACTACTACCTGGAATAATTTGATGCAGAGAGTACTTTTAAACAGATATCCAAATTCCATGTGAAGCCTTCTCTGTGACATCCTAATTTTCTAAATATACAAACATATTTATTTTATTTAATAATCTCTAAAGCCATAATATTACATTGTTAAAATTTAACATAATCAATTATCAATAACTTATTTTTATAACTAAATGAAATTATAATTTATATACAATAGTACCTCATACTTTGAACAAATAAATTTGAATACTTCAGTTTGAAATGCAAAATTTGACAAAAATCTGTCTTGGAGTTCAAACTGCATGCATACTGAAAAAATGGGCTCAAAGCATAAATGCAATCTGTCATGCATCCAAGTCATCTCTTGTTCTCATGTTATGCTTGTACGTTTCTGAAAAAATCTGCACAAGTTTGTGTAATGGAGTTTCTATCTTGGAAAAAAGAAAACTATGACCCAAAAAGCAGTTCACTACCTTTCATTTTTGTAATTCTTCAAGTCTGTGTCATCAAACACATCAATTTAACTTTGGATGTAAAGTGTAAGTTTCTATATAAGACTTTGATTCACATGTTTTTCAACAATACTTTAAGTGATCCATCAGCTGCTTGGTATTTTTTGCCTTTCACCCTTTCATAAATGGCTGCCTTGAGAATTGCACAAAAATCCTTGTTTAGACTAATTTCTGGGGCATCTCCAGGATTGTCCTCCTTTTCAACAAAAGTGATGCTTTCTTGTCACAGGTAATTCCAGTATGATTTTGGTGTAATGGGATCTTGCTTGATCTGGCCAGAAGACATTCTGCTAGAGAATAGTTTTTTTTGAATGTAAGGAATCAAGTGACATATTTATTCATTTAAATATCACTGAGCATCAATAGCCAAACTTGATCTTCTGATTAGGGTTTGACTCAATCCTTTCAGTCCTATTGTAATGCAAACCAAAACCTGCTCTCAAATTTCTTTTCCTCAGAAAACCTTGCATTAGCAGATGTAGAAGAGATATCACTGGCATAAAATCCACTATTACCATTGAGCATTCAGTGCAAGAGCATGAATCCTTTTAATCTCAGCTGTTTGACACATTCAAAGAAACAATTATATCTACAGACATTTGTTTAACATTTATGCTTTTGCATACAATCCCTATGAAGCTCTCTATTGCATCTGTCGCACACTGTTGTTCTTGGTCTACGCCTCCTCTCCGTTGTGTTACAGACAACACATCGTGACTTTTTTTTTCCAGGTAGTTTCCTTAGCTCTGATGAATTGTTTTTTTTTAATCAGTTTTTTGCCTGAGTTTTTTTCTTTTTCTGCCATCCATTCTACATTCAGGCTGTGAATAATGGCCATATTAAAACTATACCTGGATTTTAGCTTTCCTGGACTCTTGGAGTGCTCTTTATACAGGATGTAGCAATTAAACATCATCTTGCTGATGATGTTGAAAGCTACCTTTTTTCAATGTTTGACAGAATGCCTTTCATCAAGTTAGCAGTACATCATCATGTCTGAGGTGTCTATACCATCCACATATTTATTATAGGAAGTTATAACTTGAAGCTTTACATTTACTTTACCACCTTTCCTTACTTCCACATCCACATTTCAAGATAGGTACTGTACATGTGAGAACAGGGCCAGATCTATACATTCTTTGTCCAAATGTAAATTTGTTTGTTCGATAGGTATTTCAACAGAATACTTTTATTTTTAATGCCAATAAAACTTTCATCAACACTGAGCTCTTGGTGAGGGACATATGATGCCCAAATATACTGTCAGCATGATCAACAAGAAGTTGATATTTGGCACATGGATCATAATCTGAATGACCAGGGCTTGGCAATCTTTCATTGTTTACAAGGTAAAAAAATCGAAGCAACTGTTGTAAACATCTTCCCAAACCATGGGGTTGCTTACTGATCAGTCCCATATTCAAAATACAAGCAAGAAAGCCTTTCATTTCAGAAACAGTAAATTTTTATACATTTTAAAAGCTACTCAATATAAAACATAAAAATATAACAAACCTGACAATTTGAACAAAAATATCGAAGATAAACAATAAGACATGCACTGATTGAACTTTCCATATGAAGCAATGAAAGGAAAATGGCAACCACCACAAAAAATTTGTTTTTGTTTAGTAAAAATATTTGCAGTAAACGTAACAATGCAGGAAAAAATGCGAAATAAAATTTCTAGAATCTTATACAGATCAAAGATGACCTATACATAGAGCTGACATCATTAAAACGACAGAAATCGGCACCTCTGAGCTTTCTTGCAGATACCCGAGCCAAAATCGACACGGCCAGAGCTTTTAAGGGTTAATGTGCGTTTAAACTTTCTTAACAATGACGTCACTAGTAAGAAGAAACCTTCATAAACACTGACGTCACATAAATATCTGCTAACCGACATTCCAACCGACCTTATCATACCTAAAGAAGGCCATTCAAAATGGCCGAAAACATTCGTACAAAAAACCTTTCACACTTTGTTTCTAGCAATTTAATCACTGAGTGCAGCATAATTAAAAATTATTTGGTTGTTAGCTAGAGCCTGAGATATTTTGTGCAGATTTTTTCAAGACACCTATTACTCTTTATTTTATGGTTATTTAAGCAACTTAGGAAACATTACCATCAATAAATCTGCAAATACATAATACTGAATGTTTCAATATAAAAGTGTATTTTGTTTTTTTGCCAGAAATTATATTATCAAACTTTTATTCCAGCAATTTGGTTTCTAACTTAATTACTTACTGTACCAATAACTAACTTATTGAAATAGAAACAAGATTAACTTGTTAAATAATTTTTATGTAATTTCTGAATTTATGTAAAAGAAGAAATAAAAAAAATTATGAAATGATAATTATTTATTTTATGTAAAAGATGTAAAGATCATCATTTTCATATTTACATTCTAAGAAATTTAACTAAATACGTTACCTTATAAGATTGAAATGCTGTAAAAAATTAACTTTCTCTTCTATATTAGTGTCATTTTCTACAGAATGAAATGCTAACAATATTTCATCTGAAATGCAATAAATAACAATAAAAATTTTTAAAAATTGTATAATAATTATAAAAAAAGATAGTTAATATACACTAGGTCGGAAAAGTATCCGGACACCTATAAAATGGAAGAGTTTTTTAGTTATCACTCATTTCTTACATGAAATAGGAAAAAACTAATGACAGATGTAAAATCTTTAGACTTTTATACACTAGAAAAAGTATTTACATGTACAAAAACGTTCATCAACAAGAGAAATACATTTTGATTTAAAACTGTGAAAATTTTCACATCACAAAAGGATCTGGACAGAAGAAATAAATAATGATAAAATAAAATATTTTATCATTTTAAGAATGAGTTGGGCCTCCTTTTGCCCTGATAACAACTAGGCATTGATTCATCCAAATTTTTATAATAGTTTTGTCTATTATATTCAAAACTCTGATGATGATGTTTTTAAGATCAGTTTAGTTTGTTATTGATTCTGTTCTGACTGTTCGTTTAATGTGATATTATTAATGCTCAATTGGGTTGAGGTCGTGCAATTGTGGAAACCCGGGAAGCACTTTTATACAGAGTACATCAAGAAACTCTTTCGGTGTGCTTTCGATTGTTGACACGTTGGAAAACAAACCCTTACTCTGACTTTAATTTTCTTACCTTCGTATTCACCAACACGAGTTAGAGTTAGGGTTGAATCTCACATTATTGCCGAATTGGTATTCAACAACTTCGAATCTTGATTCAAACACTAATAACTCTAACTCTAGAAAATCAGCGAGTAGATGATAAACTCTGGGTTTTTGTATGTGTAAAACGACCTATTTTAGAAGAAAATGGTGACGACTATGAAACTGAGATGCTAGAAAATCTGAAATATCAAGTTTATATAGACCGTATCAAATGAAGAAGTCAGCAGATTATTTCTCCAAAAAGAAATGACTTTGAACAATTGGATGATTGTGACTTTATTGATATTGTTTGCCAAAAGAGAGTGTAAGAAACGTAGAAAGAATTGGTCATAATTTAGTTTCCACATCAATGAAAAATTATGCGAGGTCGCCGATAAAACAACTGTTATTGTCTCTACGTTTTTATTCCACGGGAACATTTCAGTTGGTCTTAGGCAATTTAAACAATTAAGTCAATCATCTGCTTGAAGTGCAATTAGTAGAGTGAGTTTTTACATTGCTCAAATCTCAGCCGATTATATTCAATTGCCTAAAATAGAATCTGAAAGAAAGTAAGTAGGCCTAATATCCCTTTATCTTTAGATATTATACTAATTGAATAATAAATATTTTATTATTAAATTAAAAGGCCCTTTTTGGGGCCACAAATTTTGCTTAAGAGTTATCCAAATCAATATAAGTAAAAAAATGTATAACAATATTAAAAGTTTTGATATCAAATTTTGTTATCCAAATAAATCTATCTTTTTTGAAATAAAAGATGTTTTTGTTACTCGGGAAACTCTTTTATGTCGAGAAAGGAAATAATTGTTAATTAGCGATAATAGATTTTATAAGTGCATAAAGCATATATGCTGCAATTTGAAGATAATTTTATTTTAAAAAATAATTATTAAAACAAATTAACTTTTTAAACAAGTAATACTCCATAAAAGTTAATATTTCTAAATAGAACAGTTGTAGGGGTGAATGGAGTAATTGTAAATCCTTCACTTTTTGGGCTTAGGACTTAACATGTTTGTAAGGCAGAGGATATTGTAAATGAACATAATTTTTGAGATGAAAAAATGCACAAAATTTGGCAGTTTTATTTCACCAAGCAAGTAGACAGGAATCCTGTTGAAAAGCAATATGGTTTATGAAAGAGACATTTCCCATGCCTCTCTATTGGACTACACCAGACCTGGCCAACACAAATTGTTTTGCGGGCCACTTTGATCACGCGTAACATTACGGTGGGCCACAATTTATGAAAACATGCTTTTAAAAAAGTAAAACAAATACAAAATGAATAAGATTTTGTTGTTATACGAAGATTTATACTTGCACTTGCGCATTATAACAATGACACATGCAAATTTTCATTTATTTAATTGTTTTGATATACACATAACGGGAAACAAAAGTTTTAATAGATATATAATATTGCTTAGCGGACCACACAATTTAATGCGACGGGCTGCGGGTTGACCAGACCTGGACTACACTGTAATTTGCAGAATGCATTGCATATTATAGTTCTTCACAATATTGCGCTACAAGATGGAAGTTTAGCATTATTTCATGATGATGATGATGCTCATTTTTTTAACGTCAGATGTGCCTGTACAAATATTTAAATACCACAAATGCTCAAGATTTTGCTAAAAAAAAATACAATAATTCACAATTTTTTGTTTAATGTTAAAATAAAAATTTGATATATTTTTAAATAAAATATTGTTTTCTGAAAAGTTTTATTGTTACTAATGTATTATTATTCTAAAAAGAAACAATATATACAGGACACCAATACCTCATAGAAAATTTTATATAAAAAAAAGCAGCATCTTTTACACTATATGTACAGTACACCCCCCTATAACACGGGTTCATATAAGACGGATTCATATAACACGGCAGAAAAATTATGATCATGTTCGTATAACACACTAAAAGAGGCTCATATAACGTGGTAAAAGAATGATACAGATTGTCATGGCCGACTCGTGTTTCAACAGGATTGGTCGAATCTGGACCAATAGTGGACATTGCACAAACTGTCATGTTTAAACAAGCAGCAGACCTACTAAAAAACATTTATTATTCAACGGCCATAAAAATTATATTTCTATTAATGATGTCTTCAAAGTTCGGCAAATTTTTTGCAGAAAAAATAACTTATCCGGAAATGCGTCTGCCGTTCGACGAGCCACTCCGCGACGAAAACAAGCTTAAGCAATGGCGTCTTCAAACGATGTGATCTCGGTAAGTATTCCTACAATTTTTTGTTTATAGCATAGTTTATATGGATTATTCCCAAAAAATTATATGTGTTTTGGAAATGTTTGAGTCCAATTAGTCTAGAATCGATTAATTTTATGGAAGAAAACCTTTCAAACAGCCATACCTCCTAAACTGCACAACTGAACAGGTCACGTATTTGTAAAATCTAAGTGACTCGTACAACACGGAATTCATATAACATGGCAGATATGTTCCGTGTTATATAGTCTACTGTATATTTCTTTTTGCATAAAAAGATTACAGATTTGTTAGTTGAAATGTCAAACTGGAAGGATTTTCTTCTAAAATTTGTAAAATTTTTTCTTGCACTTTTAATTGTTTCTCCATTAATAGCATTTTTATACTGTATCTTCTGTCAAATTTCATTGTTAATTTATGTTCTTCCTCAAGATTTTCTTTCCTCCTTTTTGCCTGTTCATAAATGGCTGAAGTTGCTTCAGCTGCTTTTCTTTTCTTATTTTAATTTCTTTTGTCATCATCCTTGTATTTCTGTTTTTGATCAATAGTTTTTGCACATGTAAATATTTTTTCTAGTGTAAAAAAATCTGAAGATTTCAGATCTGTCACTATTTTTTTTTTCTCTATTTCATGCAAGATATAAGTTATAACTAAAAAATTCCTCCATTTTATAGGTGTTCGGATACTTTTGTGAGGTAGTGTATATCTATATCAAAGTTAAATAAAACTTATTCTGTTATAATAGATACATAATCTTATAACATTCATAACATTTAGAGAAATGTGTTATTAAAATACAAAAATACCATTAAACTATTAGAATTAATAGATTAGATGTGGGAGTTGGTTAAAAAATGTATGCATAGAGAACGTGATCAAACCTTTCAATTAAGGTTCGAACGTGTATTGTTTTTATGTTGTTATATTCCAGCCTTACAGTGTTGAAACCTTTCAGTAGCTTGTAGAGATGATAAATTACTATTTTTGAGGAAATATTAATTTAATTATTAGAGATCCATAAAATTCTCCCTTATTTTATTTAAATAATTTATAGAATACACTTAAAATTAAAATACAAGACTCCCACTTGATGCTAGTCAAAGCATTTTTGTAAATAAAACTATTGTATATTTCCTCAGATAAGAGAATAGGTGAATCATAAAAAAAGGCCCCAAAAATCCGGGATCGTCTTTTAGGACAGATACAAAAAATTTAGATTGAAATTTATATAAATTAAAACCATTTATAATAATGGACAAACCGTAATTATTTACTAGTAGAGAATAGGGCATGTCCACAAAATAAAATAACCCATACGACGTTTCTGTGAATAGTCGAGGTCATTACCCGAATGCCCGAATCAGTGCAAATGTTTGCAACAATCGCGAGACAGAAAATAAAATTTGCTCGTTCGAGAAATTATGAATAGGACATAATTCCGTATACGCTATACAGTGTTATTATCCAGATGACGATTGCCGATCTAAACTAAATTTGTAGGCCGTTGATAGTTTGGGGGTCATCTTACAGGACAAATATATGCTAAAACTATAAAACTTTGACAAAAATTTATACCTTGTCTTATCTGCGAAAATATACGGTATTCATTTCACTAATAAAACTGTGTGTATTCGTGAATTCCCAAAAGAACCTCCCACTCTCACAGTTTTTCATCGGGTTCAAAGTAACATTTTCTCTTGGTAGGCTGTGCGAGAAATTAATGACCCACTCTTCTCATATTCTGTAAATCAAGCACTAATATATTTAATAGCTTGTGTTCTCAAGACTCTAATGTATGAGGAAATTGAGGATGTATAAAAACATCATTATTTTTCCACAAGAAAAACTTAACACACTTGAGTAGGATAAATTGCAGTTAGAGTGTAGTGCAGAAAATTCTCGTATAAGCTGAGTAGCATACAATACTACACCACTACAATAATAATTATTATTTATTGTTATTGTTATTATTATCTAATAAGAAAATACTTTACACCGTTTTAATAAAATCTGAGTTTATAAAAAATCATAAACTTACCCCAATTAAAAAAAATACAATCATTTGGATTGTCAGGTATAACAAAGCCATATTCAAGGAAAAGAGTTTTATTAGAATGAAAGCCATAATTAATAAATACTTGATGATATTTTTTTATATTATTAAGATGAATTATTTCATAGCATTTAGTCTTAATATTAAATTCCGCTTTAACCTATATAAATAAAAAAAACAGTATTACATACTGATCACATACAGGGTGTCCCATAAATTTGTAAATACCGTATTTTCCGGCATATAAGAGGACTGGGCATATAAATGACCCCCGACTTTTACAGTTAAAATATAGTTTGGGATATACTCACCCTATAAGACGACTCCTGGTGTATAAGACGACTCTCGACCTTTGAGAAGATTTTCCTGGGTTAAAAAGTCGTCTTATACGCTGGAAAATACAATATTTTAAAAATTCATAATAGTTCAAAGAATTGGTATATTTGAATGCGATTTGCATAAAAGTTATTCGCACAAAGGGGGATTTTTTTTTAGTAGTGAAAAAGAAAATAGTTCAAATTTTTGTCGATAGCGGGTGCCGAACGCAAGAAAATCACTGGAATTGTGCAAATCTGAGTCTTATAAAATGCAGGGTGTATGATTAACAGCTCATTTCTGAATTTTCCTGTTACTGGCGCTGACATATGGTTTTCATTATGATGTTGATGTTGGTGGATAAAGCACTATTGGTGAAGTTGTTTTATCTCAGCCATGAATTGCCGGCTGAAACTTTACAAAGGTTTAGGACACAAAAGAGAATGAAGAAAGGTTCAGGTCCAATCGCTCCTGCCGGATTCGTTTCCCTAGTACGACGTTTTGAAGAAATGGGAAGTTTGTGTAAATGCCCACGCAGTGGTGCACCACTGTATGGGCGATTACACCGTATGTCAACGCCAGTAACAGGAAAATTCAGAAATGAGCTGTTAATCGTACACCCTTCATTTTATAAGACTCAGATTTGCACAATTCCAGTGATTTTCTTGCATTCGGCACCCTCTAGCAACAAAAATTTGAACTATTTTCTTTTTCTCTACCCAAAGAAACCCCCTCTGTGAGAATAACTTTTATGCAAACTGCATTCAAATATACCAATTCTTTCAACTTTTATGAATTTTTAAACTATTTACAAATTTACAGGACACCCTGTATATATTTAAAAAATTAAAATTTTTTAATATTGAAATGGCATTTGAAAATTGCATGTAAAATGGCCAGCCATTTTAGTGCCCAAAGGGTGGAAAGAGTTTAAAAACAAATTCAGTTTATAAACATGGCTTTACATGCTATCTTGTAGAAAAACTTCACATAGTTTCACCATTCATTTTTACTGGTGTGCCACTACTTTCCCTTTCAGTATTTTAAGTATATGAAAACAGATTTTGTACTAATTTTGAGATGATCTACAACTTTGTAATTTAAACTGTGCTGCTATACTATCATAGAAACCAAGATAGGATTTGGTCACATTAGAACAGGATCAGGGATGAATGGTGACTATGCCATTGAATAGTTCACTATCTTGTGCACTAGTATTTAGCTATATGTATGTTGGCAGAAGCAAAATATAGCTTAGTACAATGTTTTTGTCTATGTACTGCATATCAAATTACTATTAACTACTTTATTCAATTAAATATCTTCTTTTATGAAATTTGATGCTTTAATTCATATTGGAGAATACAAATTTGTAAAAAATTTGAAAATAGAAGGAATAAATACAAATAAACATTGTACTAAACCCGATAACATTAAGCCAATACATCGCCAACTGCCGTAAATAATCGGGCTAACTTTTGGATATAAACGATTAAAGATTAGAAATACATTTGGCACTTGAGGTAGGCGTCAGGCGCCATCTCTTATTAAAATTAATAATTATAATAATTTAAATAATTTAGATTAAACTGAAAGAAAAGAATCAGCCCGTTTGTATCCAAAAGTTAGCCTGATTATTTACGGCAGTTGGTGATGTATTGGCTTAAAAGGCAGGGCCGGATTTACCAATCCAGGGGCCCTGGGCACAAATTCGGTGGGGTCCCCCTATAAAAGTAGGCAAATTTGATGATTTAGAAAATTTACACAAAATACTGTACTTTCAATTAGATTTGAACTAGAAAGTTGTAAATTTCATTTAAAAATAAGGTTATTGTAAACATACATATATTTTATTGTGTAAAACTAATTATTTTAATTTAACTGAAAAATACCTATGTGAAATTTTTTCCCAAAATTTTCCGATGTTTCATAGGTTTTTTCCCAGGTTTGGTTTTCTCTGCCTGTTGCCCTTATGATTAGGCCACACTAGGCTGTCGCGGTAATAGAAAAAAAATTATGTTTAAACATAATTTTTTTTAGTTTTGTGGGGGCCCCTATTTTGTGGGGGCCCTGGGCACAGGCCCCAAATGCCCTTATGTAAATCGGCCCTGTTAAAAGGAATAATTTATTCCAACTTTTTATTTTTGTCATTCAGTTATATTTTTAATAATTATCTTTTAAATTTAAATCATTTGACTCTTGGCGTCAAAAATATATACATACCTGGACATATGGCGAATGATTTAACAAATCTAAAAACGGAGCTAATGCCAAATCATTGTGATTTCTAAGCGGATCATTATTTATCTTTACAGATTTCATATAAATACATCTTGTGTTCACAGACAACCAAGACCACTGAAAGATTTCATAAGTCAGCAAGCCAAAAAATTCCTTAAAATGATTTTCAATAGCATCCAACAGTTTTTTTAATCTCTTAAAAGTCTTTTTCAACAAAACATTTTGTTGTTTGACCACTTCAGCAACAATTTTTGGAATGCAGTTCAAAATTTCCAATGGAAAAGTTGCAGGTAATACATATTCTATTGGCAAACTTTTTATGTAAGGATG
Organism: Centruroides vittatus; assembly: GCF_030686945.1. Classification (NCBI taxonomy): domain Eukaryota; kingdom Metazoa; phylum Arthropoda; class Arachnida; order Scorpiones; family Buthidae; genus Centruroides; species Centruroides vittatus. The sequence continues at coordinate 1,512,736 of NW_027122720.1, read as the reverse complement.
CCAATATGACGACGATCCTTTAAGTTTCTCACACATCAAGAAGACAGAGATCATTTCCATAGTTGACAAACTTTGATGATACCTAAATACATTTGAAATATTTAAGATTATGAAACATACATACATGCACACACACACACACACACACACACACACACACACATATATATATATATATATATATATACATATATATATAGCAATTATATTATTACAGAAAACTTCTTACTTAGATAAAATAATATGCAAGTATGAACTCATCACTGTTTCGTAAGTAATAAGTGAATTATAAGGTACAGATATTAAAACATCACCAGCATTAATAACCTCATAAGATTTTAATCCTCTCCCAGTATCTGAAAAATGTGAAAAGTCATATTAAGTATAATGATTTAATTTTTTATAATTTCTATATTCTTAATATTCACACATTGATAAATTATAGTACTTTTAATCAAAGATCATTAAAAGATTTTTTTATCAATTACCGTATATTTCCATAGATAAGACAATAGTTGAATTATAAAAAAAGGCCCCCAAAATCCAGGGTTGTCTTATAGGACAGATACAAAAAAATTAGATTGAAATTTATATAAATTAAAACCATTATAAAAAACAGACGAACCGTAATTATTTACTAGAATTGAGCAGGGCACGTCCTCAAAATAGAATAGCCTGTACGACGTTTTTGCGAATAGTCGAGGTCATTACCCGAATGCCCGAATCGGTGCAAACGTTTGCAACAATAGCGAGGCAGAAAATAAAATTTGTTCGTTCAAAAAATTACAAATAGGACATAATTCCATATACGCTATACAGTGTTATTATCCAGATGACGATTGCCGATCTAAACTAAATTCATAGGCCGTTGATAGTTTGGGGGTCGTCTTACAGGACAGATATATGCTAAAACTATAAAACTTCGACAAAAATTTATACCTCGTTTTATCTGCAGAAATATATGGTACATAATTACTATGCAGATCAAAATTTATTTTGTATAAAAATGATTCACAAAATTTATTATTTTTTCCTTCCCTACAATGCTAATAAGATAAGGAAAATGAGTAACATAAATATTATAATAAGCTCTCTAAACAGACGGTGCATATAACAAGATTTCACTTTGAAGATGGTTAATATGATATCGGAATGGGATCCTGTGCAAACCTCCTCCAATTTTGTTCAAACTTCATGGTAAGATAACTTATGATCTTGAACTAAGATATGTAAATATTAGACCTTAGATCTGAATAGAGATAGAGGCTTTGATCACTCCACTCTTCTCCACATGCATGTTGAACAAATAATCACTTTGGCTTCCTATTGTATAATTCATAGTCAGTGAAACAGACATACTTTTTCAAATTTGATGACTTGGGACTTTCTACTTTAAATTCATCTATTTAAGTCATATTTTTCAGTGTATACTACACTGAAAAATATGACTGTTTTTTCGTCTCTTGCTTATTCAGTGATCGGCGTGAAGTCCAACCATCATTACAGTGTAGTATAACTTCTCCAGAAATTGATTTTGCATAACTGGATTCATAATTTAGTAACCTACAACTTCTAAAGTAAGCATGCTTATCATGTGTTAGTTCGCCAGTTAATTATTCATAAGGATGTCATTACTCGCATACAGTAATAATTCTTGATATTTTAAATTTGCAGCAATATGATTAAGTAAAAATACCCTGTGAATAATTTATACTTTTATACTAACATGTAAGCTTAAAGACAAATATTTCCAAGTGGTCATCGTAGATATTTTCTTTTTGGTACTGTTAGAAAGCATATCTTTTATTCTCTCAGAAACCATGTTTCAAATTTACTTAAGATTCATTTATACTTTGGTTGGCAATTCTTGTATTTTGTGCAATTTTTAGTTCATTTTACTTAACATTATAGCTAGTATTAAATATAAGATGCATCAGCGGTATCAAATGTAAGTGCCAATCCCTATTTAATATATACTAAATTCAAGTTTCTAGCAGCCCGAATTGCTTTACAAACATGGAAAGTAGTCAGTGATCCAAGATACAATGTTAGATAAGATTTTAATCTGGTGCCTGAAAATCTTTACTTTGATAACACTGAAGGTTGATTATCCAATAGCAACAGAAGTCTTATGTTGCATATTTGAACATCAAACCAAATTTAAGCACCTAAGACACTAGCATCCAATAAATTTACACGTGATATGACTTTGAATATGTAACATAAGCCTTCTGCTACAATTGGATACTGAACCTTCAATATTATCAAAATTAAGATGGCCGATCAATCTGGTGTTGACTTCCTGCGACAACCTTCTGCTTATCTTTTTTGAATAATACTTATTTTTTGTACTTTTACCATGTAGGTGTAAATTTTATTATTATAATTCTATTTTGATGTGCTTCTATTCTATTATTTTGTTCTCTATATAAAGGGTAGAAATCTTGTACTAATTTAAATAAAAATAAATACTGTTAAGTTATTATGTGTTCTCAGTTAATCGGAAAGGTTTTGGAACTAAACATGCCAAAAAGTCTGTAATAGATAACTTAGTTTTACATTTTTTGGTGAAAATGAGTGTTTTCTTAGCTATCAATAGTATGGTTTCAATTACTTGTGAAAGTGGATAAACTTGTAAGGGTACAGATGTTGCTCTGAAAGAGTCAGTTGGGACCTTATAGGAGTTGTAGACCATGCCCATAGAAGTATAAAAACTCAAAAGAACCAATGATTTACATATGACCCTTTGTGAGATAAAGCCCCCCCTAAATCAGCCTATTTGGAATTTCAAAGAATCCCTCAAAAAATGGAATAAAATTTAAAAATGAAAAAAATCTGGAGCTATTTCTCAAAACAATGCTAAAAAACCAACTGTTTTCCACTTTATTAAAGACAGATAAAAGCTCATAAAACACAAGAAACACCACTGTACAAAGTACTTCTGGGTGAAATTGGGGTTACACTCAGTGGCATAGCTAGCATGGGTGACACCCAGTGCGGATATCGTGGTATCACCCTTTTTAACTCTTTTATAAAACACTGTTGAATTGTAATATCTTTGCACTCGAGCAACCTGAACACTATATTGAATATGCGATGTTGCGACGTATGAGTTTAGATTTATAGAATAAATCATAGTAAGATTTTTAGCTGGTGCGAGCCCTCGTGGTGTCTCCTTGTAGTGAAGAAACTGTCATGGGAGGCGAGCGTGACCTTTTTTTTTTTTTAGGTACAGGCCTACCGGAGGTACAGGAGGTTTTGTTTAGGTACAGGCCCATGTAGGAGTGACACCCGGGGCAGGTTGCCCCACCGCCCTGCCCTAGCTATGCCTATGGTTACACTGCATGCTCCATCAAGCATATCATGAGTTTAACAAGCCAGGAGTAAAATTTTATATTTTTCAAAGGATCACAATTAGACCATCAATTCCTTTTATGTTTTTACTCCTATGGCCATGGCCTGCAGTTCTGATAATCTCAATTGCCTCATTCAGAGAGGCTTTTGTATCTCTGTAAGAGTATTATGGGTTAATGTTACCTATGGTAGCAAACATGGTGGCTCGTCTGTGAAACAGTGGGACACACGTTCTAACCTATTCTAATAAATTACCATAATTATTGCCAACCAAATTATTAGAATAGGGGTAATTTATTAGAACAGGTTAGGTTAGAACGTGTGTCCCCACTGTTTCAGAGACAAGCCACCATGTTCGCTACCATAGGTAACATTAACCATATTGTGAAATATCTTACCATTGAATAAGGCTGGTTTTACTTTCTTCATTTGAAATTTTTTATTTCTCATCCAAATATATAATTCTTCAATAGAATCGTCAAAAAAGAGCGTTTTGTTTCGTTTCTTCTTACGGATCCTAAATGTTCTACCGAGTTTTCTCATATCAAAAGTATGTAATGTTCACATTAAAAGAAAAAAATCACTTCATATATGAGACAATCAAAAATGGAGTTTTACATATAATTGATACATTTCTGAAACTTAAATTTTGATAGTACTGTAGTTATGAATATCGATAAAATTTCTGTGGATTTAGCAATTATAATTACGTACTTAATACAGTATTAAAATCAAAACATGCATCTACACAAGTTAAAACTGACAAATTATTCGTTCAATAGGCATCATCGAGTGCGAAATCCGATAGTTTCTTAACCCAATAAACATAGTTGAACTGGCACTTGTGCTGATTGGGGGGTACGGCTATTTCAGAGGTTTTCTTCCAGAAAATTAATAATTTCTAGACTAATTTGACTCGATCATGTCCAAAACACGTATAATTTGTTGGAAATTAGCGATATAAAATATGCTATAAACAAAAAATTGTCGGAATACTTACCGAGTGTACCCCGTTCGAAGACGCCATTGCTTAAGCACGATGTCGTCGCGGAGCGGTACATTAGATGGCGGACGCGTACGAAGCGTGTCACGTGACATTTCTCGGTTCCCTTCGGTCACGTGACTACTCACTCGTCTCGGCCACGCCTCGCATCTCTGACGTGTTTCCTGATAACTTAATCTTCTCGCGGAGGAATTAGCTAAACTTTGGAGACATCACGTGATTTAACCGAGCCTTTGAAGCAGTCCCCGGACTACAGGTTGATAAACTTTGCATTAGTTACGTTTCCGGTAATACCGTAACGTTCTACAACAAATCCCCAGAGTCAATTTTTAAAAACTAAAGTAATAAATGATCGAATTACTTTAAAATTCAGATGAAATTCCTGTAGTCCCTAAATTATTAAATAATTATAAAGTTGTTATCTAAATTTACAAAAAAAATATGATTTTATTTTTTCACTAAAGTTATATAACAATATTATACATATAATTTATGTAAGTATGTGACTAATTCCATATAAAGACTTTTGTTTGGAAATAAAATGTTTTCATTAAAACAATAGATGAAACGTGTATTAGATCGGTACTCAGCGTCAACACTTTATCGTTAAATAATGTACAATTAATTTTAGTACTTTCATAATATTTTCGAAAGTTCCAAATGATATCACAGAGAAATTCACTTGTTAGAATGAAAAAACATGAGAAATGACGTTCAAAATGAATAAAATGAACCTATAAAGGTTACGACAGTTACGTTACAGAACGTATAGTCAAAAATAATAATAAATACAAAAATTAATTATTCTATTATTTTATCATTAACTCATTTAATATGGCCAGTGACATAATAATGAGTCGGTTTCAAATTACAATATTTATTATAATTTTATATACATTATCTATTAAATTATTACTAATATGATATATATTATGATGATAAATATTAGTCAGATGCAACAAAAGATGTCTAATGTCTTCAGATAAATATATATAACTCTATTTTTTTCTTAAGACACGAAAGAGATTAGGCTATTTAAAAGCAGAGTAAAATTATTAGTTATTTATCGAATTATCGTACGTTGTTACATGTTGATTTTAATCCATATTTAAAATGGCATGATGTTTGAGATTAATCTCAAAAGACACTGTGGCCATTTGGCCTTTTTCAGGTGCCACAAAAATACAAAACAAACCAAACATTAGAAAATTAACAAAAAAAAAAAAAAAAGTGAACAAAGTAATTTTCTGCATTAAAACAGAAAAGGCATAAGTGATCCGTTGTAGCCAAAAACCCTTCGGAAAATTTACTTCGCTATTCTTCCCTCTTTTCTTTTTGGTGTATATCAATTGTTAGAATTGATTATGCAGGAAAAAGTTTTTGATCAGCAGAATCGTTGGTTTTTTTTTCTTTCTTGTTTTCGGTTAGAACGTTCTTACTTTGAAGATCTGACTGAGAGGGTTTTTCTTATGTTTGGGTTAAATTTATTCTTGTTAGTTATTTCTTGAAAATTTCTATGTAACAAGTTCCAGTATTTTATCATTTGAAAGACTGGGTCAGTTCGTCCAATTGAAAGTTTTGTTGAGGGTTTTAAGAAGTTATAATTTAGACGATGGCAGTAGTTTTCCTTCCTGCGATGATTTTCGAAAATGCTTAGAAGATAACTGTTATGCGTTTTAAGTTTTATAAATTTAAAGGAGAAAAGTATAGTTTGCTTTACGTATAAAGTTTTTATGTTGTCGATTTTTTCTTGTTGATAACAATTGGAAGTTGATTCGTAGTAGTTGAATTTGATGATGGCTCTCATTAGGTGATTTTGTTGTGTTTGCAGACGGTTAACGATATAGTTCCCCATATAGTTATACCGCATAGAATTTTCGGTTCTGTACAGATGTGATATAGTCGTTTAATCGTATTTATGTTTAGGAAATCCTGTATTTTTCTGATTATGCCAGTAAACTTGGTGACAGTTTTTGTTACATTTTCGATATGTCTATCGTATTTGAGTTTATCATCTATCAAAACTCTGAGATATCACTTCAAATAGGTCATTCAAGTAGATATTAAAGAGGACGGTAATTTTCTATGTCCCTTTTAGACCCTTTATTTTTGTATATTGGTATGACCATATTATTTAAATCGGAATGATCCTTAAATATGTTAAGTATCGCACCCTGTAATATGAGATTTTGGACTCTGATATTGTTTTTGAAGAATTAAAAAATGTAGTAGCTAAATTTAAATGTAATAGGGTACCGGGTATAGATCAGATTAGAATACAATGTTTTAAAAGTTTATCTAATCAATCTCTATTAGACTTGTTTAATAAAATTAAAAGAACTGCAAGTTTCTCAAATAACTGGATTGAAATTCTATTCGAATATAAAAGAGTTGTATCGTTTTAAGTTAAGAATCTTACAATCGAGATGGGTTGATAATTATAGTTATATTTTTGTAGATTGTAAAATTTGTTATATTAGGTATTTTCTCCTCGCAAATAAGCCATTGCTTATTGTAAAATAAAATGGTTCCATAGGGACCACTTTCGCTCATCTTTAGGACAGCTTAACCTAAATTTAAGAAATGCTAATGAATAGTTATTAAGACAATTATCGCAACTATTGTAAAATGTTTCAATTCTGTATGAAAGAAAGTACTGAACTTCTCATATGACAGTTTAAAAGGAGATCGAAAAAGAAACGAATAAAGACTCAAACTTTGATTTAAGTACTGTATTTTATATTTGTTTCATTTAGAAAAGAACAAAGGAAAGTCCCACATCAGAATGGCAGTTTCTTTCATAGAGAAGAAAACATTTTAGTGGTTGGGACAATTGCACTAATGATTATTGTACCCGTAAGCACAGTTTAAATTTGGCTCACGTTGTAATAGAGGTAATCCGAAAATGACTTCATGGAATCATCTTATTTAAGAATTCTTCCGTAAATTTGTAAACTGTGATTACAATAAAGTGTTTGATTAATTCCGTATTATTTTTTATTTTATTTATGTGTTGTATTAGACATTATCATCCATTACGAGGAGAAAATACCTAATATAACAAATTTTACAATCTACAAAAATATAACTATAATTATCAACCCATCTCGATTGTAAGATTCTTAACTTAAAACGATACAACTCTTTTATATTCGAATAGAATTTCAATCCAGTTATTTGAGAAACTTGCAGTTCTTTTAATTTTATTAAACAAGTCTAATAGAGATTGATTAGATAAACTTTTAAAACATTGTATTCTAATCTGATCTATACCCGGTACCCTACATTAAATTTAGCTACTACATTTTTAATTCTTCAAAAACAATATCAGAGTCCAAAATCTCATATTACAGGGTGCGATACTTAACATATTTAAGGATCATTCCGATTTAAATAATATGGTCATACCAATATACAAAAATAAAGGGTCTAAAAGGGACATAGAAAATTACCGTCCTCTTTAGTATAGACTTGAATGACCTATTTGAAGTGATATCTCAGAGTTTTGGTAGATGATAAACTCAAATACGATAGACATATCGAAAATGTAACAAAAACTGTCACCAAGTTTACTGGCATAATCAGAAAAATACAGGATTTCCTAAACATAAATACGATTAAACGACTATATCACATCTGTACAGAACCGAAAATTCTATGCGGTATAACTATATGGGGAACTATATCGTTAACCGTCTGCAAACACAACAAAATCACCTAATGAGAGCCATCATCAAATTAAACTACTACGAATCAACTTCCAATTGTTATCAACAAGAAAAAATCGACAACATAAAAACTTTCTACGTAAAGCAAACTATACTTTTCTCCTTTAAATTTATAAAACCAAGTTGTTAATAAAAAGTATTAATAGTTCTATGTACGAATTAGGTATACAGTCAAACCTGTTTTTGGTCGGTCTTTTTTTGTGCGGTATATGAAAATTTCAATCAAATTAAAACATAATTGACTCCTGTAAAATTTTTTAAAACTATTGGATGTTTTCTATGACAGCAGGTTTTTACATTTTTTATTCATTAAAAGTTGTTTCTCATACGATTTTTTCGGTTCCCTCGTATTTTAGCATAAAAATCATAAATATTGTGTTATATTTGAACAGATGCGGTAAGTTAGCTCCCCTCCGGCTTTAGACTGCGGGTGTGAAATTTCACGCCTTGTTAAATGAAATAACACTTTCTGCAGCTATATTTATCAAATAAAATCATTATTTAACGATTATTTTTAACTTTTTAATGTTAGATTCGTATTTAAGTGAAAATAATTACCGTATTAGCCCGAATATAACGCGATATTTTTCGACCATTTATTTTCCGTTAAAAAATCGACTCGCGCTAAATTCGGGGTTTAAGTAATGGAATGTAATATAAACAAGGACATTTTCCTACAGAAATTGAAACGCGACTGAACGTCAGACCTAGCTCGACCGACCACTTCAAAACAACCATGTGATCTAGTTAGTAGGCCTGCGCTTTTTTTGCATAGCGCTACTATAGTAAGGCTATGTCTCCGCTTGTTCGAAGTTCATTAGTCACGTGATTTTTCGACAGCCTTTTAGTCACGTGGGCTCTCACAGACGCCATTTTTTATCTTAAAATTGTGAAATTTTTGGCTTCGCTCGAAAAATTATTATTACATCTTTCTTTTCTTTATTTTCTCTACTTTTAAACAATGTAAAATATTTCTATATTGACAAAAATGCTTTATTTGTGTCGAATTTAATGTAATTTGATACGTAAAACGCAAAAAATAAACATATCAAATTACAACTCGCTGTAATTTATCTCATGTTTCACCGATTGCCATCGGGTTTGTCTGTAAATGGGGAAGAAATATGACTCATTCAAGTTAAGTCAGTAGAAATTTCGTACTACTGCGAGAAAATTTGTCAATAGACCCGCTTTACCCCCTAACGCGAAAGTCAATGAGTTCTCATTCTGAAAACAGTTCAGATTCTGAATAAGCATTTCCGTTTTTTGTTGTTACTTACGTAATATTAATTTTGTTTTACATTACTTAATTTTATTGACATGAATGTAACCTGTGTTATTAGCTATAAATACCTAAATAAATGCTTATCTGATTGAATTTTACTTTCTTTGAATTCTTTTATGAGTATTATTTTTTTTTCTAAATATCTTTATGAAAATTTTGGAGTCGCGTTAAATTCGGGGTCGCGTTATATTCGGGCTAATACGGTAATTAATATAAAAAGTAAAATTCTTAGAGGATTTTTCCCCCATTAGGGATTGCAGAAAAAGGCCCAAGGAGTTAAAAAAGCAATTCCTAGTTATTTCCTACGGTTTGAGTTTTCTATGCGAGACTTTTTTATGCGGTCCCTATTCACCGCATAAAAAAAATTTTTTAATTGTGTTGCGAAAACTATTTTTTATAGCCACTCGTGAAGTTTCGTGCGACTTTTTTATGCGTTTTCTTTTATGCGGTCCCTATCCACCGCACAAAAACAGGTTTGACTATTATAAATTATAACAATAAATATCCAGGATATAAAAATATAACCTGTATATTTATTGTTATAATTTATAGTTTGAGAGTTTTCTGTAGTTAGATATCGCACTGTACATTGTAAGATAATTGATAATAATAGATAATTGAAATAAAGGCTGCTAAATGTGTTGCATTTATTCCATTAGTTCTTAAGCCTGAATGAATACTTAATAAGTATAGATTACTTAAAAACCGATGTTAGTGCTTTAAATTTTAAAGACTGCACTTATTAAATCTAATACTTTATACGTGTTGACTGTGGCATTTGGCTCAAGATCAGGGTTGTTCCAAGCCTTTCTATAAAAGGTAGTAAAAAGTTTTCTTTAAAAACTCGACCAGTAATGTGCAATAGTATTTTTTTAAAATCAATATTAATAACGATAATACGACATACGTACGTGCAGAATCAATAAGTTAAGTCAAAATGATCTATTGACTAATGCAGGCATTACTACTTTGACCGTAAACTGCTGAATGTATGTATATATTATATATTATTTAAATATATACTTATAAATAATTTATAATTTATCAAATTTCTGTTTATTAAAATATATATAGTGTTACATTTAACATACAAAATTCATACAAGATTAATTCATATATTGCAAAAATACTATTATTGCTCAACAACAATCAAATGAACGAAATGTTGAAACAAAAGTAATGAACACGAAGTACTAAACTTTAAAATTATCACATCGAAAAATCGCTGGGAAGATTCATCGTCATCAGAATCTTTTTCACTAGAATGTTATTGTATGGTTGAAGCAGATGACGGTGTCCAAGTTTAACATTTATCGTTGTTACTTTTAAGTAGCTTCTTTGCTAATAACTGCTTCAAAGAATCGATAAGAACTCAACTTTGTAGTTTAGTTTTCATTAAACTTAATTGCAAAAAAATAAATAAATAAATAAATACGTTCAACTGCTGCACTTGATTGAGGAAGCAATAAACTCTAAAAAACTCTATCTATTGCCAAAGTTAAAAAATATAGAAATATAAAATAAAAATGAATGTTTTCAAAGGAAAGGTATTAGGATTTCATGAATGGTACTAGGAAAATAGTGTTGGGTATCTTGGTACTGGGACAAGTAAAAAAGTACTAGATTAGTACTATACAAAAGTACTGTACTAGGTAAAATAACACCTTATAAAAAGTAGCTCAAAAGTAGCCAACTGCTCAGGCAGTTGGCTACTTTTGGGCTACTTTTTAAAAATTATTTGGCTACAAAGGCAAAAAACATCTGGCAACGCTGGTCAGTTCTATCATCGTAAACGGTTGGTACACACGTGTATGAGTTTAGTTTCGGTTAAACATTCATTCGAGCCAGATAATTGAAATTCTTGGTGAGTAATTCTATTTTAAATATTCTACAAATACTAATTTTATACAAATCAGTGGCCTGCCGTCATTGAAAGTGCCGATTCCACCTTCCAATGACCTTTCCTTGTATTTTATAAAATATAAATTTTCATATTTTAACGTACTTTGCATTAATTAAAATTAATATTTTATTATAACCGCATTATGTATCTTTTACAAATTTCTATACTACGTGTGAAAAAACGATAAGATTGCTATTGTATATTCGAATAATTCAGCGGCAGAATGTCGAAACCGGGTCAGTTTCCAATCAGCCAGATTATATAGGCATTGACACATAGGGTTTACAGAGAACCAACTTCACCCGGTTTAGCTGGTAGAAGCAACACACGCATAAAGCTTCTAATTTTATATCTCGGACCGGTTGTGGGCTGTTAGCCGCCTGCCTGCTAGATATTCGGCCGCCCTCGCCCGATTATGCGAATCACAAGTAGACTAGATCAACGGCGGGCAACCCCCGGCCCGCGGGCCAGCTACGGCTGGCGAAAAGTTTCTATCCGGCCCGCGAGATCTTTAATAGATTATTAAATTGGAAAAATAACTAATTAATAGTTATTTTTCCAATTCTTTGTAATTTTCGAAAACGATAAGAGAAATAAATGTAGTAATTAACTTTTTATTTATTTATTTCGTATTTGCAGACTAAAAAAATTACGAGTCACAAGAAGGCGTCAATTAACTACTACGGCCCGCGGAAAAAACGTAAAATTTATTCTGGCCCACGTTATAAAAAAGGTTGCCCACCCTAGACGAGATTTATAACTTAACCCAACCGATAGGAGTTTACTGGCATGTTTTTATGATAGTTCTGTATAGTTGACAGGAGTTTAAAAAGAAAATCCATTAAAATATTTGATATATTTATTCCGCGTTTATTCCGCTCTCCCATCTTATATTACTTACGGATTTCAATGTTAAACCGGTGATATTAGATTTAGTACGTCCCATCTGTAAGGGGATGCAGAAAAAACGTGTACAATTCTAGTAGTGTTAAAAAATTAACTGTTATTTTGGCAGCATCATTTACAACCAAATTTAATGAATGAGACATACTGTACAATGGTACAAAAAAGCTCTAGAATTTATTTTCCTTAAATTTACGATTTATGTATCGGTTGTCATAAAAATTTCTTTCCACTTCTTTCCCAAGACTACAGATATTCGAGTACAAGGTACCCGGTTCGACTTATTTCTACTTAAGAAGTAGTTAAATAATTAAGCAATTAGGGAATTAGAGACATAAATAAAACCCCGATGAAAGAGCCGAAATTTTACTTAAACAAGCTTAACCGAACCAATCTCTTGCCGAGTACAGTGGGGTCTGTTCTCTTCATAATATTAGATGTAGTAAAGACAGAAATTTTTCCAGTTCAACGAGAGTGACCGAAAATTGTAAATTTCGGAAATTTCCGCGAACACTCGGTTCTAAAACGAATTAGTTAGAAAACGAACGACGGACAATCTGTTAAGTTTAACATATTTAGATTTTTATAGCTATGGTGAGAAACGTTTAAAATCTACAACAACCCTGTCGCGTCCTTTGAGTTATACTAGTGATGCGACAAAAGAGGCATTTGACATCGACCGGTATCGGCACCCTCGGGATTTGGCACGAACACACCTACCAGGACGTCTCTGATTCCACTCATTAGCCACAAGTAGAGAGCTATTTCACTAAGTGGATTGTTTTAAGATTTAAAAAGTAAAGAATATTTTGTTATTTTTATGTACGTGTCTTCACAACGTTATATTTAATTATAAGTTTCTTTAAAAGTATATTCGTACAATTGAAGAATTTTTTGTACTAGGTATGCATATTCGTCACACATTTTGTTTTACCGAGTAAGTTTTTTTATAATTTTAATTTTAGCCCTTATATCGTGGCTAGTGATTCAAAAATTTATTTTAAAAAAGTTTTGGTTCGAGACCGTATAATGAAAAAGAAAACATTATTAAAAGAGAAAGACCAATGCCTAAATTAAATATAAATACGTCGACAAAAAATTTATGACGAATGACGATTCTTTCGTAAAATTGAAGCAATTTGGAAATCGAAGCGGAATAGAATTTAACATTGGTAGACAATATAAAATAAATATTGAAAATTATAAGCGAGATAATTACGATTAATAGGTATATCTAAATTAATAGATGTTATATGTTTTTTCTCAAAGCGAGAATTGGCATTTAGAGGGCGTAGGGAATTTATTGAATCTAATAACGGAGGTAATTATATTGAACTTTCTTATTTATTAAGTACGTCGGATAATCTATTAAAAATACATTTAAAGAAGTATACGGTTTTTACTGGCTTATCGAACAAACGAATACGAACGGGCCCTGACGCGCAATTAATTGATTGCCCCTGAAAGTCGGCTTCTTACAGAAACACAGCTTCCCTATCATCAAATGTCACGCCACTGATACAAATTCTATAAGCGAATGTTCATTTGACGCAAATATAGGTGACTAGCTGACCCGGCCACGCGTTGTTGTGGCTCAAAATGTATCTATTATAAATGTGTAACACTTCCCCGTGGGGGGAATTTCAAAAAATTCCTTTTTAGTGTATATTCTGTTGACGTCACCTATTAAAACGCAATTAAAAAACGCAAAAAACCGCATGTAAAATAGTATAAATAGAAGCCAAGTTCTTCACGGTAAGCCTTAATCCCGTCCATCTCCTCCCCGTAGGGAGAATTTCGACATGTATATTATATAAAAACACGTGCGATATTCGAATGCAACGTTGTGTCAAAATTTCAAAGGAATCTGTAGGAACAAACAAACGTTGTATTTTATTTATATAGATAGGTAGAAAATGATCTGCTTAGATCCATTCTCACAGAAAAGCATAATGCCTCACAGAAAAGCAAACTTAGGTCGTCTGAAGTTAGCGCCATCTGTTGGACATAAAAGCCTTAATCCATATATAAATATATTTTTGAAAGGGGGGAAATGGAGATCTTCACATATGCCACAAACCTTCGCGGGAATGTATTAAACAACTTCCCAAAGTTTCATGGCAATCGGATAAATGGTGTGGTAATGCATGAAGGACAAACACACACCACACACACACACAGACATACATTCGTTATACTGTACAGTAGAGAGTCGTTTGTCCGAACACCGGTTAGCTGAAACGTTGGTTATCCGAACGCTTTCCAGTCGGACTGTGTCGTGCTGAATCGAACTTTTTTGATAAAAATTATACTTTAGAAGTAAATCTAGTATGTTTTTATATTTTTCAATATATTTATTTTGTTTGTACAAAATAAAGAAATAATTTTTAACGATACAATAGCCTCGATTATTATTATAAAAATTTTCGTTAGGCTTAAAACCGACGAAAATTCAACACGAAGCGACACGCAACGAAGAAAAATTTCAACATCGGACAGGTTAAAATATTTTTTCGTACATAATCGGTTATTCGAAAAATCAGTTATCCGAACAACTCCACTCCCCAATTGATTCGGATAAACGACTCTCTACTGTATTTAGAAATGAGAGAAGTTGATTTTCCGTTCCTCTCTTATCACGTTACGCGTTTTCTTCTTTAAGCTGTTTGAGAGTATTTGTAAACTGGAAGAAAGCGTAGCCATGGGATAGACAGAAATAAATTGTAATGGCTGTTAAGTCTATAAATACATACAACACCTCACCTGGGTGTACTATAGATTACTCCCTATGGAATTTCAGGACTTTGATTATATATTTGAACTCAGGGGACCGAGTCGAGTTCAACGGTACCCTATTTTTGGACCGGAGACGAAAAATAAAAAAGTTATCACATTTTTTTCCGGCGATCGCGCGATGATAGGGAGTCGCGTCGCTCTCCGCTAAGTCGGCCTCGCTATCGCGATCGGGAGTCGCGTGCTTGCCGTTAAAATTGCCTTTAGTAGACGTTTTCCCCCTTTTTTTACTTTGTTCAAGAACTACCGTGAATCGATCACTAGTTTAGCACATGGCGGCGTGTGGTGGCTCCCGTACGAGAGGTCAGTCGGGAGCACGAACAGTGGGAACAGCCGCCATGTTTGCGATCGCGCGATGATCGGAAGTCGCGTCGCTCTCTCCGCTCTCGTATCGCGTGTTTACCCTCCGGAAGATGACCGTAGTCCGACGTCACGGTTTGCAGACTTTACCGCAAGATGGCAATACTAACAACTACGGTGCCGTCTGCATGAGAGCATTAAAAAAGTATGGTAACTTAAAAAGTGTGATAACTTTTTTATTTTTCGTCTCCGGTCCAAAAATAGGGTACCGTTGAACTCGACTCGGTCCCCTGAGTTCAAATATATAATCAAAGTCCTGAAATTCCATAGGGAGTAATCTATAGTACACCCAACACCTTAATTTGTCGCCGAGAAGAATATCTTATTTAAACACAAACGTTTCCAGCCCGATTAACAGGCCATCCTCGGGTCACAACTAAAATGGAACCGATACGTTCCTTACACGCAGGGTTTGGACGACCACCTACCCAAACCGTTAAGAAAATAAATCAACGGGGCAGAACGAGGGAGTGGAGTAAGGGGAAGAGCGAGGGGTGAAACGTGGGTGACGGCAAGACACATACGACAGTTTGTGACGGCACGTAACAAGAAGGGATGAAAGATGTTACGAAGAAAGGACAAAAGACGACGCGAAGAAGCACCTCGCTCTATCGAGACGGTGGAAGACAGTTGATATTTAAATCAAAACATAGAAGATAAAATTACTTAGAAACGAGAAACGGAATAACCTAAAAACAAAACAACCATAAAATGAACACTTAATAAAACGAAAGAAAAAGGTATAACCCCCAATATGCTAATATTAGGTCGAGCTTTTAGTGAATTTTTTAATCAAGTCCATGCCGTCGGTGGGGTCTCCGCACCTCTCTCATTCAAACATCCCTCCCGTAGCCTACTTTCAGGGCCGGCCATCGGGGGGGTGCGGCGGATGCTACGCACCGGGGCCCCGCGATTGAGGGGGCCCCAACATTATCAAGAATGCAGTATTTTTAGTAATTTTTCTGAAGTAATTAATGTATTAGCAAGAACAAAATCACGCTTTAAATAAACATGCATTAATATATGTTCGTGTTTGTAAATTTTTTTATTTTAGAAAAACATTTGGGCCCAAATAGTTTCTTGCACCCGGGCCCCTTTATCGAGAAGGCCGGCCCTGCCTACTTTTATACATCTCCATCTTCTCGGCCGTTTTTGCTAAAGAGGGAGATGATACAGGTTTTATAATAGTAGCCTCGTCCCATAAAAGCCATAATAGTGTTAAGTCTATGTAGAATACTCGTAACGCGAGCAGTCGAAAATCGCTAACAATTGAATCGACTCGAAACATACATTCAAATATTTGCAATTCTCTGCAGCACATTCAGAATTTAC
Organism: Centruroides vittatus; assembly: GCF_030686945.1. Taxonomy (NCBI): domain Eukaryota; kingdom Metazoa; phylum Arthropoda; class Arachnida; order Scorpiones; family Buthidae; genus Centruroides; species Centruroides vittatus. Next base: position 1,496,075 of record NW_027122720.1, on the reverse strand, counting down.
CAGGTTTTATTTGATATTAATCACAAGTATACGAACAGAGTGACGTTCGTTTTTATATAAAGTACTCGACACTCGCGCAGTTTAGGGTTAGGCTTTCATAAAATTAATTGATTCTGGACTAATTTGACTCGAATATTTCCAAAACACGTATAACTTTTTTGGAATAATCCACATAAAATATGCTATAAAGAAAATTTGTAGGAACGCTTACCGAGTGCGCACCGTTCGTAGACCCCTCGCGTAACTCGTTTTTTCGTTGCGGAGCGGCATGTCGGCGGCGGACGCGTACGCGTACGAAGCGTGTCACGCCTTTAATAACTTATTTTTATTTACAGAATTCCAGAAAATGGAAGAATTGCCAGAGATAATAAGTCATTACATATTTGGACATCTGGAAGACGAAGATTTAGACACATGTAGACGAGTCTGTACGCAATGGAGAGACATTGTCGACAGAATCGCGTATAACAAAGTAACGATGGTAAAAAGGGTAATTATTTTTCAATTATTTTCTTTGTGGCGTGTCATTTTTACATAATTCTTTTAAACGGTCGAAATTACAACACGGATTTAAAAACGAATTATCAACCATTTCGATAAACGTAAAATTCATTAAGATCAAAGTGTCAGTGTTTGTCTTAATCAATGGTTTGAACTTGGAGGAGAAGAAACGAAATTGAAAAACATAAATTGAAGATATACCACAAATGTATTGGAAGTTTTCTACATTAAGATGGTTGCGATTTAAAATAACGTACGACTTAAAATTATTTACAGGTGGTACAGTACATACGGCGAAGTTTCGGATTTAGTGATGTTCTGTTATGTTACGTTTTCTATAAATGTTTTAAGACTCGAAGCATTCTGTGAGGTTGATGATGAGAATGGATGTCAAATGGTATCGAATGCATTATTGTAAACTATGTGTGCAAAGTGTATGTTTGAATCGAAATTGGCTTAGAAAATGCGTACGATAGAATCTTCCATCTCTCGATTGTAGAAATCGACTCGCGCTACGCACAAATGTTTTCTTTGCAATTCATACGCACTCGATGAAATAATTATTACGATCGTTTTTTATTTATTGTATTGCCAGAAAAACTAATCGAAACACTGAACGAAACACTGATATATGTCGTCGCGTATTTTAAGTCAGACTTGTCGACGCAAAACTGACGATAAAATGTTACTCTCGAGTCATAGGCATTAATACTAAATTTTGTTAATTTAACGAATCGAAGTATAACAGAATTTTACGTAGTGACTGTACAGTTTTATTGATTTATATACAGTAATTAAAAGTCGATAAAACTGTAGTCGTGTCATTTTTTTTAATATATATGTTAGGCTCAAAGACCGAAATCGCTGGTCGAGCGAAAAAAACGACCGCGAAGCGAAATTTGTGTCGTGGCTTTCGTGGTATTTGACCACTACGCGTTCCGGTTAGGTTAGGTTACTCGGTTACTTTCCGACAACACCTAATCAATTGTGAAAATCTGTTCCGGGCCCTTAGTCTCGAGTTTTTCGTGTTACAACTCCCAACGTGTTGAAGGTGTCACGTGGTACCATCTCACACTCTGACGTCAAATTGGTAGTCTCCAGTTATAACTCAAGTGCTTTCCCATCTCACCATGTGAGTTGCTACTCACATTGAGTCGAGCATGTGAGATCACTACACGAAAGTGAAAATGGCTGACAAATATGCTATTCTTATCGCAATCGAAGCATTAGAAAGAGCCGAAAGACGTTGTTTAAGAAGACAACGAATTTTTCGACCAATTATATAATATAATTTATGTTATTATTATTATAAATTATTAAGGGCATATGTCTGTCTCCTCTACACCCATTTAATGTTCACTGATCATACCTTTACAGCAGTTTGTTTGTCTTGTATAATTTTCAGTATTATATAACTTTTTTATATTAGGCCTAATACCAACTGAAGAGAGACTATTCCGATAGTCCGAAATGCCTTTTGGTTATTTCATGTTAATTACTCATCTAATCGAGTTTTTAATGTACAGTACACCCCTTTTGTTTTATTAAATGTACAGTACTACATTGATACCTGAGTGTTTGTGCTTATTATCACTGGTGTGATAAGTCCTTGTTATCTACCTCACATTAGTAGATATTTAATTAATTTAATTAAACCAAGGGATAAAGGCAATTCTTTGTAATAATTGAGCCGTTTACAGGCCAAATCGACTAACTTGATTTGTAAATCCTTAATCGTCATTATTTTCAAATTTTTTACGTAACTAATTTTATATATCGTTATATTAAAGAATATAACGATATATAAAAATACATTCTGCAATGTTTATTTAAATTTAAAAAGTTTAAAGGGAATTTTAAAAAATAATCATGAATTTTTATTCTTTTTGTTTTGTGAAGTTAATCGATTTGGCAAGTGAGCCGCTCAATTCACGTTGATTTGTTTACAACTTGTTACAGTTAAGTTGATTGGTCGAATCATTATAGTCGCAAACCCAGACGCATTGTAAATAATCCCATCATGCTTAAGGGCATACGTAACCAAGTGAATATGACGTATTTCCGCTCGCCTTTCGAATTCGCTCGATGGGTCTAACTCGAGACTACCAATTATGTGAGTCATACTAACACGAGTGAGTTCAATGACGTCAATTCGAGTCAACACGAAAAACTCGAGACTAAGGGCCCTGAAGGACCTGGGACTGAATCCGGGCGGTTGAAAAATATTTGCTAAAAATAATTACTTTGTCGGGAAATTTTATTAATAAATCAGTCTTTTTTATGCGAATCGAGAATATTTATTTTTACGCGAACTATTACCGTGACATTTCGAGTCGCATCTTATGTTCTTTGAGCGACATTTGCATTTTTTATCGATACAGTATCGCGTTACAAACCCTCGCTTACTTCCAGTTGTTAACGTGGATGCCGAGCGAAGTGTTAACGAAGTTGAGGGTACGTCCCGAATGTTAATCCATGCTGAAAACCTTTAGCATTAAGTAAATAGGTGGAATTCGCTATGCGGCGCATTTTTGCGTTTTTTCGGTAATTTTTTAAATCGCGATATTTCGCTTCAATATCGCGCTATATTCAATCTGTTTTTTGTGTTTGATTAAAAACATATCATAGTTTACGATTGTTAATTTAAGTTGGTAGAAGTTTATTTTATCGACACCAACGTTTTTCTTCTTAATTATATTTATAATAGAGACATACATGCTAGACATGTCCAAAACACATCGAATATATGAAGGGCAACTCATTTAAAAAACGCTATAAACAAAAAATCATAGGACTACTTACCGACTGTGCACCGCCATCGCTTTAGCTTGTTTTGGTCGTGGAGCTACACATTGGAGGGCGGACGCGCACACAGCGTGTCACGTGACCTGGATTCGACGTCAGTCGCTCACGTGACTACAGCTCTGACGCGTTTCCGGACAACTTTTTCTTGTGGCGGAAGAATTCGTTCTGTTTGCACTATACCTCGCAGGCGTCACGTGATAGAGTAAAGACACCCTACGGTGCCCACATTAATAGCGGTGCTTCGCTGGGCTGCTGTTTGTAGACATTTGCGAACGACGGTGAAAAAAAAGAGACGCCCGTAATATCGTAATCTATAATTTTAAAATATGCGTTTTTAGAGAGAAAATTTAAAAGATGGGTTCCAATAGCATCCAAAGTAACTGCGAAAAAAACTCGAGATGACACTTATATATATTGACGCGCGTTTTCACAACTTGTAAATTTTCATTCATAAAACTACATAATGGACACAAAAACCCGCGTGGACAGCCCGCGGACCAGTTTGACGAACTTTGCTTAGTTACGCTTCCGTAACACCGTAACATTCTATAACGAAATTCACAAGCTAAGGTTTGACAACGACGATTTATTTTTCGAGATTAACTTGTTAAAAAGAGAACAATCAAATTACTTTAAAATTCAGATTAAATGTTTATAACTATAAATTTATAAACACGTATGTTTTACATAGCCTAACTAATCCTTTAAATTTAAAAATGTAAAGTTATATAACAATAATTTATATGTAAGATGTGGATCAATAGGCTACTACATAAAGACTTTTCTGTTTGGTAATGTTTTACTTAAAAACAACAGACGCAACACGCGTCAGAGCGAAGTTCTCGCACCCAGTTTTTTTTTTCATTCCAATACCTTGCGGACCAATACTTTTGTGAATTAAAATAAAAGTAATGATAAGGCGGATCACAGTTTGAGTACGTCCAGTTAGACCGCCAGCGACTTTCTTTTAATTTCTTTTATGAATCGCATATTATAAAATAAGTTATAGTTATCATATACAAATCAATTTATGATTGATAATGTTAAAATGAAAGATGTATAAATGAAATAAAAAATGACAACATCCTGAATATCGTGTAATTCCTATTCGACTGATATAATAAGTCTAGTTTAGAACGTGGAAAAGAATATGCCGACAATAAAACTATTTCGTTACTAAACGGTACACCTTTATATTTCACCTAAACAAGGTAAAAGTAATAGGAATAAAAAATCTAACCATGGACTAGCCCAATGAATATTGTAATTAATATCTTAGTTTGGTAAGATACAGCTTCACTCACGGGAACAATGAAATAGATACAGCTTCACTCACGGGAACTTTAACGAAATTTCATATCGGTGATCGAAAAAATTACAATTTTGGCTAGGAAAAGGTGGAAGGAGTAAAACTCACATTTTTATTTAAATATCGTAAATTAGCAAAGTAATTAAAAACTATTTCAAACATGTATTAAGTGGCAGACAATACACGACTCGAACGTAAGAAGTTACACGATACTGTTTGTTATAATCGTGCCGTCAAACCAAGAAAGCCAAATCAAGATGCCTTTCCTATTAGTTCAAAATCAAAATACGTATATGATACTTTTTTATTTCAAAGGATGACAATGACGAAGAGAAATGACTCGTCAACACAGAATTATTTTTAAAAGAGCGTCTTTTTAAAAACACGTTATTTTATAAAGTTTAGTTATTTAAAATGCGCAATGTAGATCTTTCTCGCTAGACTTATTATACCATCAATTAGAAACAGGACAAGCTTTAGAAAATCACATTTTTTCCCCTAGAGTATGCATTTTTCGAACTTCGAGTCCCTTATCAACTCTGTCGTGTAACTGTTTAGTTGCACCGTTACAAAATTTGTAAAATTTTTTAACTTACATGGTTATGAGAAGCACAGAAATGGTGACGATTGATAAAATACAGATGAAAATTATTAATTTATAGGTATTTGCTATCGCAATAGTTAAAATGTTAATGATTTACAAGAACAAACATGCGCACGAGAATTACGTTTTTCTGTTATTCAGAGGTTAACTAAAATCCCATTCGAGGTCTTGCCTAAACGCATTCCTAAGCTTGTAAATAAAATTATTTTTATAAAATTTGACCATATGGGAAGTGTTTAATGTGAACGTTATATTGTAATTTATCTTCGATCGTTACGTATACAGTATTTGTTGTCAGTTAATTCTTTGATGAAATTGGTATCAGAATATTGCGGGTGTAACTCGTAATAATAATATCGTCTGCTTGGATTAATTAAAATATTTTCTTTTGAAATTATTTGGAAAAATAATTTGTTTTCTTACACCCCATAGCTACCTGTCAATCTTCATTACAGACTCTTTATAACGTTTGAGTGGAATCCTTTGAAGGTCCACTGACAGTTTTACAAGTTTTGGGAATTTGAACTCGACTAATTAGACGCCTAAAATGTGTAAAATATTTGAATAAATACATCAATTTCCCAGCTTAAGGAAGTATGCAGCAAAAATTCCAACGTTATTTTCTACATAAAGCAGATACTAGCTCAGCCAATAATTAGTCTAATTCACAAAACAACACCTGCCACTTTTTTAAAAAAGTATCACCAGTGGAATCATTTTTATTTTCGTTTTTTTACTTCTTATTCCCACTATAACGATTTTATTGTATATTTATTTATTTATATTACCATGTTCTTCCTTTTTGTTTTTATTTTTTATTTTTGTCCGTTACTAATGGTTTGAATTTTTTCAAATAATTGTATTCTTTTAATGGAACGATAATGTTCCTTTTTTCGAAAGTTAAAACCTGAAGATGGCTTATTGAGTAAGCCGAAAACGTTAGTTTTCTCAATAAAATTATCTCAGCTATAAGTAAAGGTGTTGTTTTGTGAATTAGGTTATTTTCTACAACTTTTGCATGTGAATAGTTTTTCGTAATGAATTTAGTAAGAATTAAAACAAGAAACCGGCTAGCAGACACATCGAAAATAATTTAAAACTAGCAGTGACTATTATTTAACCAAACATTTCTGATATATAACGTTTACATCATTTCTAGAAGCTAAATGAAGTACAGTATATGTTTATTTATTTGTTTATTTAACTAAACGACATTATGGCCATTGGCCTTTTCCAAGTGTCGACAAAAATACATATACAGAAAATAAACAATCAACAAACAAAAAAAGAACAACAAAAATAAATAATACACAAAATTAGACATCGTTCAATTTTTTAACAACTTGTTTAAATTGCCCATAAGTTCTCAGATCTTTATATGCTTTTAAAGAATTCCAGTTATACATCAGTCGGTAGATCGGTGCATCTCGCCAAAACAGTGCTTAACTCTTGGTAGAATCAAATTCTTTTTTTCCATTGACAGTTATAGTTAGAGGTCCTAAGATTTTTTCCTGCCAGCCAGAAGCTGTATCCCATATGGAAATACCATATCGAAGTTTGGTTCCATACAAGCGTGATATAAACGCAAAACAGTCTCAAAATTTATGAAACTCATTATTCTTTTTAATATTCCAATAAATCTAGATAAAGACAATGTTAGATTATTTATGTGATTGTTCCATCGTAATTTATCATCAATTTCAATACCGGAATGTTTTACGGTATTAACTCTTTGAATACGTTTATTATTAATTCTTACTTGTATATCATCTAAGTTGACTTTTTTGTTCTTATTTGATAAATAAACATATTTTGTTTTATTCTCATGTATTCTAAAGTTATTATTCACCATATATTTAATTAATTTAGCCAACAATAAATTCATGTTATTTTTAATTAATTGAAGATTCCAACCCGCATAGGTTATAACAATATCTTCTGCCAACAATATATTATTATTTTCGGGAATGGTTTCTATAATGTCGTTTATATAAATATTAAAAAGCAGCTATGCTAATTTATGATTACATATTAATAAATAATTGCGATTTACTGGCATTTCTTTTTTCTCTTTTCTCTCGTTTGGAGCCCGCGTTAGTTCAAAAGTTTTTAAATACGGCCGTTACATAGAAAAAGGTTGCCCATCCCTGATTATACTAAATGATTAAGTATAAGAAGCGCGTATAAACGTATTAAAGTACGAACTTAGTTTTATTTTATTTCATTCATTTAGAAAATATTACATTTACTGCAGAAGGAGAAATCTTATTTCAGATAGAAAATAGTTAAGAAAATTTATTGAAACATCAAATAAATACATTTTAAAACAGTTTTAGACGTTACTAGTAAAATTTCATTTCATAATATAATACTGTAAATATTCTTCGATACAATTATGTAAAATTTTAGATTAACACTGTTTTATTTACAAGTTTAATAAGGGCGCTTTCGTGGATATCTGATTAATCACAATTAAGTGTTGAGACTTTGAAAGCCATATTATGTGTGAAATATAATTTAAACTCTTGCGAAAAATTTAATGACATTTTAAACGACAGCAATCTACTAAAAAATTCACTCGACTGAGAAATATGCGAAAAAAGAAGAGTTTTTAAAGATTTATAATAGTATCTAAATTTATTATATTTGTAAATTTTACATACATTGAAATTTAAAAAAATATAACAATACAATTTTTGCGTTCTTTGATAATAAAATTTTGATCTAGAACAAGTTTTTTCAAGAAGACAACAACTTCCTACTCCCCCGTCAATTTTGTCCCGCTTCACAAATCTTAAAATCTGGTCACCTTAAAGAAAATAGAACTTAAATTTCATTACTTTATACTCCATTTACACTCATTCTGAAATGGATCCCCTGCTGAACTGTAAATGGTCAGCTACTTCTACCTAAAGAGAGAATTACTGTCACGTGTGTCATATGTACTGTACAGCTAGAATAGTGATAGTTGAAGAAAATACTTTAATTAATCCAAGCAGACGATATTGTTCCTTGTTCATTTAGTATAAGGCCTACAAGTTTACTAACATCATTAAAAAAACTATTTTTCCCTCAATGTATTCTCTATGTTTTGCTTACGAGCAATTCGTGAAAATGTGTCATTTTTGTTATTTCCTGAGTCTACACAGTACAAGAAAAATTTATCTGCGCAGTTTTCGAAATGGACTCGCATTATGGTGCTTGTATATGTAAATATTTATGTAAAAATGAATTATGTAACATAATACATGTTTTACGTTACTTCATGCTGTGTTTGTATTCCTTTCTTAAACGTTTAACCGTTAACAGAAATATTAAAAATATACACTACTTTTTCTACAAAATCTCTTTTAAAAGAGTAATTCTCTAGAAAAGATTTAAGGATGCTACAACCACAAGTAAATGATAAGATTTTACTGTTTGTTTTAGGATTGATTGTCGCTTAACGCGTTCAGAAGTCTTTCATTTATCCGACTTTATTCGACTCTAAGCAGTAGGAAAAATTTCCAAGTTTAAAGATTTGTTTTTAAACCGGCGTTACTAAAAAATGAATAACCAAACTTGTTTAGATATCGAGCACAACTTTTACCAGGAAAACGTTTTCGTTACATTAGGCATTAAGAATTCAGCCAAATATCTAGAAAGGTTACGTTATTCGTTCTTTAAATACATCCGGGTTGGCAATTTTCTGTCGACTACGTTACTTCCGATTTCTTTCAATATGGAATCATTTTTGTATACCTTTTGGTGTTAAAAGCTGCAGATATTTGCGTGTTTAATTGAAAAGTCTGATAAGAAATAAAATTTGTGCGATTCATAAAAGAAATTAAAAGAAAGTCGCTGGCGGTCTAACTGGACGTACTCAAACTGTGATCCGCCTTATCATTACTTTTATTTTAATTCACAAAAGTATTGGTCCGCGAGGTATTGGAATGAAAAAAAAAACTGGGTGCGAGAACTTCGCTCTGACGCGTGTTGCGTCTGTTGTTTTTAAGTAAAACATTACCAAACAGAAAAGTCTTTATGTAGTAGCCTATTGATCCACATCTTACATATAAATTATTGTTATATAACTTTACATTTTTAAATTTAAAGGATTAGTTAGGCTATGTAAAACATACGTGTTTATAAATTTATAGTTATAAACATTTAATCTGAATTTTAAAGTAATTTGATTGTTCTCTTTTTAACAAGTTAATCTCGAAAAATAAATCGTCGTTGTCAAACCTTAGCTTGTGAATTTCGTTATAGAATGTTACGGTGTTACGGAAGCGTAACTAAGCAAAGTTCGTCAAACTGGTCCGCGGGCTGTCCACGCGGGTTTTTGTGTCCATTATGTAGTTTTATGAATGAAAAAATTTACAAGTTGTGAAAACGCGCGTCAATATATATAAGTGTCATCTCGAGTTTTTTTCGCAGCTACTTTGGATGCTATTGGAACCCATCTTTTAAATTTTCTCTCTAAAAACGCATATTTTAAAATTATAGATCACGATATTACGGGCGTCTCTTTTTTTTCACCGTCGTTCGCAAATGTCTACAAACAGCAGCCCAGCGAAGCACCGCTATTAATGTGGGCACCGTAGGGTGTCTTTACTCTATCACGTGACGCCTGCGAGGTATAGTGCAAACAGAACGAATTCTTCCGCCACAAGAAAAAGTTGTCCGGAAACGCGTCAGAGCTGTAGTCACGTGAGCGACTGACGTCGAATCCAGGTCACGTGACACGCTGTGTGCGCGTCCGCCCTCCAATGTGTAGCTCCACGACCAAAACAAGCTAAAGCGATGGCGGTGCACAGTCGGTAAGTAGTCCTATGATTTTTTGTTTATAGCGTTTTTTAAATGAGTTGCCCTTCATATATTCGATGTGTTTTGGACATGTCTAGCATGTATGTCTCTATTATAAATATAATTAAGAAGAAAAACGTTGGTGTCGATAAAATAAACTTCTACCTTTTAGTTTAATACAAATTTAAAATAATATTAAAATTTGAAGCTTAGTAACAAAAGGAAAAAAAAAATCCATTTAAAGGGAATCGCTAAACTTTTTACATCCATTAGTTAGACGCATCTGTCTTCTTGTAAATAAAACAAACCGCAACACTAGCTGGAGCGGGGGAGAAGTTATTGCCATTATTTACACTATGTCTCTAATTACTTGGCAGGGAGAGGAGTCGATTGTTATCGTAAAGCAACACGTTAAAGTTTATCATCATATATTTCTGCTTAAAATAGTGAATATTTGACACTTTTTTATATTTTTTCAAGGCTTTATACAATAATACACTAAAATAAGCGATTAGTTAATTTTTTCCTGCAATTACGCAATATCCGGAAGTAATGAGTTTTTCGGTAAATTTTTCAGATAGAAACTTTTGGTAAGAAATCTTCTTGTCTAAATAAAGTCAAATAACATGAAAACTAATAGAATTACGCTCTAAAATAAAGAATATAGCTATTTTTAAATGTTTGTTTACGTTATTTCTGACTCTAATCACGTGGATTGGTTCTTTGCGGGAAAATCCTGATTAGATGGTTCTGGAAAACTCTTATTCGTCGAAGCTGATTCAGTCGTAATATCAATTACCAACTAGAGCGTAATAGGCGTAGAAACAAAAGTTTTAAAGCCAATTAACAGCACGAACATCTTCCATAGACTTACTATAGGAGTCCGTGCGCAAGTTACTCGCGCGCCGCCCTGGTGGCAAATATTTACATAACACATATTTACTTGCCTAAATATTGACGAATTAGCTAATTTAATGTCTAAGTGCATTAAATTAGTTAATTCGAGCTAAAAAAACATTTAAAAAGATAATTTATTGAATTGTTTACATTTTACTTCGAAGGTTGGAGGCGGGGATTTTCGCGGCAATTTTTTCCTTTCACAAGTCTGTGATTAGTTAAAGTAATGTCAACAAAGACAGAAGATACCCAATAAAACCTTAGAAAGAGTTTTCCTTTGATTGTTTTCAGCCAACTCTGTAGTTAACAGCGAAGATTTACTGTAGAATAGTAGGGGATGTATTTACCATATTTATTTCCCAGGGGTGGTAACAAAACATTTATTAGCTTAAACAAAGTCAATCGACATACAGAAAAGCGAATCAAAGCTAAGATCTCTGAAAAACTCGAATATAACGCAAATTAATCGAAGTTTTTGATTAATTTTTTAATTTGGACCGATCGGTACCTAACCGCATGGAAAAGGTTAATAAAGTTATTCTCGGAAATTGTAAATTCATTACCAACGTAAAGTCGATCGAGAAGACCTTCCTTGTTTCCTAACCGATAGAGACCCGATGGATTAATGCTCGTAACAACGGCTAAAACATTTCTGGGAGCTGCACGTCCCCTATCAACATCGGGCACCCTAACTAAAACATTCGAACCAATTTCGACCGCAAAAAATTTTGAGTTGGATAATGAAATCATTTTATGTGCCCGTTTCTCTTAGCCGGATTTGGCATATTGTCTCTCGGCATCGATGCTTTTCTTTCTTAAACAGAGCTTGCGAGTAACGTTTGCGCCAAATCCCTCGTTTTCGTCGCTTTCTCCGCAGATAACGCGAACGTATTCGTGACACACCGAACACTCGTCAGCTCCCGAAGTTTTATTTTCACAAATAACGCAAATTTTTACACGAACGATTCTACGACGCAGATTAATTGCTTTTAAAAATTTTAATAATTAAAATGTCTTAGGATTTTTAGGTTTTATCAGAGGCATTAATATGGACGGTGCCAATAGCTCAATGGCACGAAGGCCGAGAAAGCGAAATCCTACTCGGGTGTAATAATATACAGTAATACCTCGGTTTTCGTCTGTTTTGGATTTCGCCAATTGTTTTCGGACGGATTATCGACGAAAACCGAGGTATCGCTGTACAGCGAACACCCACGTACCTAGCATCAATCTGCATTATTTCTTTAGCTTCCGTTGTCCTATCCTAAAACCCTTCAGTTATAGGGGAAAACAGAATGGTTTTAGGCTAAAACTTTTTCCAGCGAAACTTGTTGAGCGATGAGTAAAAGCATCGGAACACAGGGTAGTTTTACCATAGATTGACCCTAACTATAAGACCACCCGAAACATTACTCTGACAGGTTGAAATTACTCTAGAAAAGGGTAATTCCCTAGAAACTGCAGCACTGGTCGAGAATGAAGACGATAGAAACTTTGCAAGTGTTTGCAATTCGCCCGTAGACAACTTACAACCTATCCTTCGTATCGTGGTTGCATCCGCTAACGTTCGGAACGCGTTATGGCTTTTCTTAATCATCACAACGCGTAGTGGTCAAATATCACGAGAGCCACGACTCGAATTTCGCTTCGTGGTCGTTTTTTTTTCGCTCGATGGGCGATTTTTCGGTCTTTGAGCCTAACATATACAAATATTTAAAAAAAAAGATAGAAAGAAATGAAACACATCAGTTCAATTTATTATATTAACAGACTTAATTATGAATTAAAGTCTTTAACAATATCAAATTAAAATAAATTTTACAATTATCAGAATTTATCGACACAATTCTAATTATCTTGATTACTTTCGACAGGAAATTCCAGTTAATTTGATAGATTCTATAACCCGCGAATCGAGTAAAGTACGTCATTACGCGGGCTTCGACCATAACTTTCAATGCAATTGGTTCTTGGTACAAAAACCCGGAAGTCCATCGAAAACCGAAGACATTCGTACTCGTCACCTACAGAGTCGCGATTCTGAAATACGTGGTAAGTGCTTGAGTAATTTTTAGTATTCTTGTCACTTAATGTATTAATATCTATCACGTGTTTAATTGACGGCACAGATAACGAAGTCTACTCGAAGGCGTGCGTGAATAAAGTAGAGATAATTTCGCCATCTCCCGAGTCTACGTCAGCGGAAGAAACCGCGGAAATTCGAATATCGATATTTCCAAATATTTCGGGCTTCGATATTATTAATTATCCGTTGAATCTATGGGAAGATGAACGTTTTCTGTTACGAAATGTTGGTCAACGGTAGTAGGAACAAGCACATGGAGCTTCTATGCCACAAAGCGAATATTTCGGTAGATGAAACGAAATGTGTCCTCCTGTATAAGGATCGAGCGGCGCATTCGTACGGGAAGGACCTTAATTCGAGTGTAAGTTATGGAGGGAAATATGTAGAAAGATGTACGATATTTCATGGAAAAAAGATAAATGCTTTTTCTCTTTTCGTCCAACACGAGAATTATAAGATTGTGACAGAAAACTTCCAGAAGATAAAGCGCTCGAAACCCAAAATGACACAGAGGAAATGTTTTGTGTATATTTTTCACCGCGTGTGCGATAAATTTTTTGATCCTTTAATTCGAGGTTTCAGAGAATCTTTTCCTGTTGTCAACTACGTTACTTTCGAGAAATATCCCAGGTATCATTTAATTAACCCACTCGAAAACAATTATATTTTTGATGCAAAAAACAAGACTTTTAGGGAACACCCGTGTGGAGCTATCTTTATTTTTGTATGGTGGAATTGAATTCATTGTATTTAAATAAATATATTAATGTGTAAATAAATATGTTAATGTGTAAATAAATATATTATTTAAATAAATATTTCAATTAAATTTGCAATAAAATGGTGTTTCTCTAGTATTAATCTTACCACGAACTTGTTAATAGTTTTAGTACAGAATTTCCTGCAACCTCTTTCAGAGTGGAAGTTCTTATACTCTGGGAGTTTGGTTGAATTTTGTGTTAAGTTGACATAAATGTAAATTAATTTGAAAATACTGTAATATTAATCTGCAATTTCTAACACTGCCACAAAGCAGATTATTTTTTAAAATATTTTTTACTATATTTTGTAAAAAGGAAATCAATGTTTACCCCGAAGTAAAACTACTTACAAAAGATGTATAACAACAACACAGTCCACTTTGTAACACCAACTTCTATGGCTATCGTTTTATTACTGATCTCTCTTTGTTTTATTGTTTTAATTTAATTGTATTATTAAATTTCATTAAAAACCATTTTAGTAAATATTTTTACTTACTTCAGTAAAAATGCTAACAATAGTAATTACGTAAATTAATAATTCAATAAATATACGTCAGGACTTTTATCATAGTCATTAAAGTTAATAAAAAATATTTCTATAAGATTCAAAAAGTAAAATTATTATATACACATACATACATACAGTTTAAATAACAATAAATCCAATAACTGCAAATAAACACAAACATACTTATTTTATTACACTATTTTCCTATCTGTGTTAGATATGACGGCGATTGGGCAAAAAACGACCGATTGCAATGAGTCATAAATGTAAAGATTTTCACATTTTTGGACTCGGAACTTAGAAACTTCGAGAAATGCAAAACAATTCGGGGGAATGTTTCTATATGTGTGAATGATTACTGTTTGCGTGTGGAGACACGATTTTGTCCACCCACTTTGAAGCTTAATAATTCCTATTCTTTTTGTGGAAAATTTTTAAAATATTGCAGAGAGGTTTGTGTATTAGGGGATTGATGCTATTAAATTGTGGTTATAGTTCGACGGGGTAGGGAGATAAAGGGGGCCGTGTTAAATATTTTAGTAGGGTCGGACTTAATGACGATTTTACTCGTTATTAGCATTTACAATTTTATTAACCCATTCCTACTCTGAAAATTAAGTTTTTTCCCATCTTATAATCAAAAATAAAAAAGTTTTCAAATAAAATATCATACTAGATGGCGCCCAAAAAATTTTTATGTTGCCCGGAAAGTTAAGCAACTTATTATTGGATATTTTTTAACACGATGCAGCTGGATATGATGATTGACTCGCTTTTCTAGCTGCAAGGTGATTGGAAGAAAAAGAGTCAGTGGCATTCTCGAATGTATTGTAAAGTTTCCCCTTAAAAAAAACAAAAAATAAAATAAAATCTAAAGCATTATCGCGAAATACTTTTTCCCTGATTGAGAACATTTTCTATCTACAGTCATTCTTGCCAAACATAAGATAATCGAAGATACTCCTTCCTTACATTCGGCAATTGTCTATAATATAAAACGAAGACTTATCTCTCTGAATAACATCACTTATTGAGTTGGCTTAGCCTACAAATATACATGCAAAGTGGGTGGTTAAGAGGACTCCTCGACACGCCTTGCGACCTTTCCGATAACATAGATTTTCCATGAAATTTTAAATAAATCTAAAAAAACAATTCCTTCCTAAATTTTCAGGTCGTAGAAACATCACTTTAAGCTTTTTACACTAAGTGCCTAGTTTTCCAGTGAAGAAATGCTAAAGGCTCGCCGGAGAAAACTGTGAAGATCCTAAAATCGCGCCGGGAATTCGATTGTTTACAAGATTGCTACATCGGAAAATTTCGGAAAGTCAATCGGAGCGAGAACGCGCATCGGGCTATAAACCGGACCGATATAAAGCATTTCTTCTAAATCAAACACAATGCGGTAATAAACGACGAAGGGGATGTCGCGGTGCTCGTATACAAGAGTCGAGATGTAAACAATTAACAAAAAGGGGAGAAAGAAGAGAGACAGATGGTCAAGGACACCTGTTAGACCATGTGAGCCCGGGATCGTCTCGAAAGGGGGGGCAGCCACAGAACGTTCGGCTGATCGGTTCAGCCAGATGTCCGCGAGAGGGGGGCAAACAGTGTAAATTATGTGAGTAGCTGTCAACGCCCGGGCGCCGTCCCCGGCCAAACTTGGTTTTCGTCTTGCTTAGAAACAGTAGACTGACCAATCGAGAAAAGGAAAAAGGGACCTAAGACCAATCAAGAGGGGAAGATTCGAGGGAAAATTGTATAAAAACCCCCGAATCAAGGTCGGAGGGGGAGACGACGGAGCTTTCTACCAGGAAGTGGACGACGGGACTCCAACCAGCCACCTACTCCTTCGCCGACGTCCGTCACCGACCCCTCGGACTCTTCTACCCGACTGCCCCGGGGCTTTACCGACGACTCCGACAGCACTCTCCGATCGCCGTCATCCGGAGCTCCTTCTGCCGCAGACGATCTAGATCGCAACTTGTATTGTAGGCCTACTTTGTAAGTTTGTTTTGAAATTAAAATAAACGGTTATTGTAAGACACTTGTCATCTTTGCCTCTGCCGCCACCACCCACATACGATCGGTCCCTAGGTTTTCCTGACGTGCAATTAACAAATTGCCCCCATATGTCGCAACTTACAAAACGCGGGGATAGTATAGATTGCACCCTATGGAATTTCGAGACTTTGAGTACATATTTGAACTCAGGGGACCGAGACGAGTTCAACGATACCCTACTTTTGGACCGGAGACGAAAAATAAGAAAGTTATCATAGTTTTTAATTTATATTTATTTCATGCTATCGTGCAGATGGCACCGTAGTTGCTAGTGCTGCCATCTCGCGGTAAAGTCCTTCCTTTTGTTCGAGAACTACCGTGAATCAATAACTACTGACGTTAAGCAATAGGCGGCCTGCTGGCGGTTCTCCTCCCGGGGGAGTCCTTCGGGAACACGAAAAGTCGAACGCCAGTTCCTTTTTTTTTCTTTTCAAGCATCGCGACTCACGATCGCGATAGTGCCGCTTCTAGTTCGGCTCGTAGTCATAGTTGCCAGATTGGGCTACTTTTTAAGTGCCCTCGCTACAAAAATTTTAAATTGGGCGACACGCTACTTTTTGGGCTAGTAATAATTATCTTCAGGCTACAATTCCTAAAAATACGCTACTTTTTTATTTTCATATATAAAATCGCACAATATTTATTGTATCATACAAAACTAATAAAGTTTTATTTAATTTCATTACACTTAATTGTATAAATAAAGTTGCAACGTTTAACAAAGATAAAGATACTTTGCTTCCGTTTTCTATCCGTCGTTCGCTCCAGTAATCCACAATCCATTGCCACTAACACTGCTAATTTTATTAATTTTTTTCCTCTCATATATCTATCAATATGCGCCTATTTTTAATTCTTTTTTTAAAACGAAAATATGCTACTCACAAATTTATTTGTACTTTTACTTCGTTTTCCTGTTTTTTCCCGCTTGACTTCTTGATTCTACTTCTGTTTTAGAACGTTCCTTTCTCTAATTTGACGATTTCACTACATTTTTAGTAGACGTTTCCTTTTTTTAGGTATTCCTTGGAATACCTAAAAAAAAGGAAACGTCTACTAAAAATGTAGTGAATAGGCCCAGTGTTGTTCGGGCAAAAGTAACGACAGCGAAGATTAAGATTATTACATTATAGCCAATCTCATCTTTTTTTCACAGAATGCAAGAATTAGGTTTCCCTGTTTCCAGACTAATTAGAGAATTTTTAGATTGGTCTGAAAATATGTTCGATTTCCCGCAAAAACGCATCTGCGCCTGTAAATATTGCACGTCGCTTTTTCTTAACACTTCCATTGTTAACATTTCCCTGGGTTCATATCAGGACTCCATGATGGCCAATCAATTACATTAATTTTTTTTTCAGCAAACCAATTTTTAGTTGACTTTGATGCATGAATGGCAGCATTATCTTGTTGGAATTGCCAATTTTCTCTCCCAATACGTGATCCAAAAGTTATTAAATTTTGATATTGTTGGAATCAACGATCGAAATTATTGTCAAATGTTATACGACATCGTTACGTACAACGAATTGTGTCGCGATGTTTTGTAAACGTTCTTCCGTTACGTAATAAGGTTGGTGACGCTGTTAACCCTTCGGGGATGGTGACCTCGTTTCACACTCCCCTTTCCAGCGCTGACCTTCCGTGAGTCAAGACAGTGTAATCTTTGTGTATTCTTTGTTGTATAACCAGTTACGGGAGTCTAACTAGTTTTTACTAATCTCTCCGACAATCTCTAAGCTAGTCTAAGAGATACAACAGTTCTTGATGCAGTGTAAACAGAGAGGCCTTAAAACTGAAAACAAAAGTCGTAGTCGCTAAGTTTCTAAGTTCAAAAAATGAATCGCCGCGCCTGCGAATGACTCGCTTTGATTTAGAGAAAATTGATGCAGATACACCGAATGTCCATATATATATAGGCTATATAATATATATATATATATATATAATATATATATATATGAACAAACTTATTTCATTAGTAAAAGTGGATAGTTGCAAAATAATTCAATTTTATTGTTTGGGCTACAAACAGTTCATATCCGCTACTTTTTAACCTTCAGATCTGGCAACTATGCTCGTAGTACTAGCCGACTGCGAGCGATAGCGAGACTGAGGGGCCATAGCCCCCGAGGTCGAGGAGCGTGAGGGTGTGCGAAAAGGTCTTAACTCGAACTGCAGACGATCGGCGTGCTCGTGGATCAACAGAGGCAGATCCACGTGCTCATACTTTCAACAGAGGCAGATCCTCTGTTGAAAGTATATATGGCCGACTTGCTGGACTGCCCGTTAAACACGCAATAGGCTTAGCAGAGAGAGCGACGCGACTCCCTTTATTATATATTTTAAATTTTATATATATATATCCCTTTATTATATATATTAAAGCCATCCGAAGTAACGGTTATTGTATATTATATAATGTCATTTATTAAATTAAAATTTACTCATTGTAAAAATAAATATTTTATGTATATATATATAATTATAAGAAATTGCTAGTGATGTAACGAATAGTATATTTGGCCTCAGCCGAATACCGAATATTCGGCTAGGAGCGTGGCTGAATGACCGAATATTCGGCCAAACTATTCGGCTTGATTAACGCAAGTACAAAAATTGGCGCGCAAACCGCATTATGGCAAGGATCGCGCACTCTACTCTCTATTGGCCCGCTGTCACTACGATTTTTTCTTCCAGTAGGTCTAAATTATTTAAATTAATTAATTAAATTATAATTATTAAAGTTAATATGAGATGGAGCCTAACGTCTACCTCTACTGCCAAATTGGTTTATAATTTATGTAATAGCAGTAAATACTACATCTAAATACCAGACTGCCGATATGATTCGGCAGTTGTTGGTATTTAGATGCAAGTTATAACTTATATTTTATTTGCAATCGATCTCTAAAATTTTGTTTTTAATACGTATTTGTTGACTGAATAGTGCCCTAAGGATATACTTTAGTGGGGACATATGGTCTAGTTTCTGCCCAGTTGTGGAACAGTTCAAATATATTATTGGGGGTTTCTATTTGTGAAGTTTTGTGATATTTTCTTGCTATTGTTTTTGTCAATATTTTTAAAATTTAACATGATTTCAAATGTTATCTTTTGTATATAATGAGAAATGCTCATTCTTTGCTTTATATATAAAATAAATTATATACAGTCAAACCTGTTTTTATGCGGGGGATAGGGACCGCATTAAAAAAATCGCACGAAACTTCACGAATGGCTGTAAAAAATAGTTTTCGCAACACAATTAAAAAATATTTTTTTAATGCGGTCAACAGGGACCGCATAAAAAAAGTCTCACTAGAAAATAACTCAAAACCGTACTAAATAGAATTTATTGACAACAGATGTCAGCACTTGACTGCATCGTCTGGTCTATCGTCTGTTTTACATATTTTTGTCCAGGTGGTGTTTTGTTGACTTAAAAAGTAAATTATTTCATTTTTCGCATATTCATGCAATAATATTACTATAATAAGTGCATTTATGCTATAATAAGTTTATTTAGCTATAATAAGTCAACGTGAGACATGACGAATCGCACGAAACTAGTCGCCAACTATACCGCACAAAAAAACCGCATAAATTAAAATTCGCATTAAAAAAATCGCACATAAAAACAGGTTTGACTGTATTAGTTACTCATCTTCTAGAAATAGATAAATAATTCTTTCATTAAATACGATAAGTTTCAATAAAACGTTTCGTAAATCATTTTAAAATATCTCAAAAAAATATTAAAATATACGCGAATACGATTATAACATAATTAACTAATCAATAATATTAATGCCCGATACATTCTAACCTACACGCCATCAATGCCATAAGATATCGGGCTAGATAAAGCGCTATATTATTATTTAATTACGAAATAATTTAATACTAGAGTTAGATGCTATTTCTTATTAACTTTAATAATTATAGTTTAATTTTCAGCATTAATAAAAGTTACCAAAATGATTAATTTACTGTGTTTTTGTTATTTCTTACTCCTGTTTTTAGGTATTCGACCGAATAGTGAAAATAGGCCGAATACCAGGTAGTAACCGAATATTCGTTACATCACTAGAAATTGCAGATAGACAAAAGAATTTGTTACTTTCCAGGCTCATGCAAGCTAAGCTAGACCATAAACGGCGAACAGGCAGAGCAAACGCTGTTTTATCACGTGACATGCGACCTCGAAACCCCTCTATTGTTTATAAATTATTGTATATTCTGCTTGGTCCACTTTATGTACTGTATTTCTTCTAGAGTGATTTGCAGTCATACCTTTCCTAAACCCCTTTTCTTCAATGTACTTACTCAATAGCCTGTGGATTGCATGTAGTATTTTCCCTACAAGTAAAAATGTTCTGCTGAAGAAATCTGTTGTAATATCAAAGTTTTTTTGCATTTAATTCTAAGCAGTGTTTGTTTCAATCCAAGTTTGGTTACCAATTTGTTAAATAAAAAAACTCTTCACCTATGAATTTCTAACAGGCACCACCACAGAAACATGTAATTCTGTATAGTAATGAGGTCTACACACAAGTTTCAAACTCCTGTGTGCAGACCTCATACTATATAGTTTTAACTGTGGGGTTTTGGTTAAAGACATTCAATTAAGTACCAATTTCAAAAGATTAACTTCTGTTTACAATCATATTTAATTAACAGATAATAGCTCTTAATGCAAATTCGTCTTTATCTAAAGCTGCTTCTAAAATATTTCAAAATTTTATCACAAATACAATACAATTCCAAAAAATCCCCCCTAATCTATATCTAAAAGTAATATAGAGCAGCCCAAATGAAAGTTAAGTTATATTCGATTATTTCATGTGTGGTTAAAACTACCTCAGGATGCATATTACTATTATTCATGATTTAGTCACTTCCAAAGAAGCAATGAAAATAGCACTTCCAAACAATTGTAAGCATTTTGTTTTAAAATTTGTCTTGGTTAACTGACGTTTGACACAATGCATCGATTTTTATGCAGAAAATAATTAGAGCAATCTAGAACGGTTGCAAAAAACTTAAAATGAAACCTCTGATAAACACTTTGCTAGATCCAGAAAAGTGAAAAATAAGATAGAATTGTATTATTAAAATTTATTAATACCTATATAAACTGCATTATTACAATCACAACAAACTACTTCCAACAACCTTTACTCTGCAGTTAAATTATTTCTTTAATCTAACGTTTTCGGTTAGCTTAATACCATTCCGCCATAATAAATGCTGAACTTTCGTTCATTTGTGTAATGAGCATAAATAAAAATTCTGAAGTTTTCTTCCACAAAACTTTTATTTTTAAGGCATGTACATTTATGCAAACTAATGTTGCAATTTTGCCGCTAAACGTCTGTCTCTCTCCTCTGCTACGGACAGTTTGACTCCTTTGCCTCTCGGAAGGGAAATGTAGGGTTTGTTTCCTTTTCCAATTACAAATATGTAATTCAACCTGTAATCAGTTTATACTGTTAAAATAATTGTTAAGGTAATAGAAAAATATTGTATTTAATTAGAAATATTTCAGAAAGACTAATCGACAATCATAGAAATTGAAATCATGACTAGTGTTGTCATCATTATTTTACTTATCTCAAATTTTTAAATAATAAAATAAAGTTGATAGATATCAATCTTGTTTGAGTTAACTTAATCATTCAATTTATTATCTTTTAGCAACATTAGATGAAAATAAGAATACTGAAGTGTGTAAATACTGTTATTTTTATAGAATTTTTTGGTCATTCATAGAATTCCTGATAAGTAAACAAAGGCATTAAAATAAAATTATGTTTTGCATGCCATCAAATCCAAGAAGATTTTAGCTTAATAAAAATCCAAATCAAAATTTTTAATAAACTTCTAGTTCAGTTTCAATCTCAAAAACTCAATAATTTGTGAAATTTATACGAAGTCTGGCAAGAAAATGAGTGATTATAAACACAGTTTTTAACAAATTTAGTGGATAGTCTTAGGTATATTATTAATTACACAAATTTTTGCCTTGTGTGTCAATATTTTGTGAACAAAGAGTAATAAATGAGCATCATCCACAAAATATTCAAACTCTTAAGGCAAAAATTCCTCATGAAATCAACGACAATACTCAAGAATCCATTGCACTGTTCTATGTACAACAGTTTCAAGACAAAGCTGTGATGCAAGGTACAATTGATTGTACAACATCCAATTTCATCACAAGTGTTAAATTTAGAAATATTTATAGGACAAGAAATTAATACAAGTTATTATTACTGAATACACTAAAAATAAAATTGAAATATTTGTCATTAATCCACTTAATTAGCATTTACCTTGTAGCAAAACTATGGCCTTGAGTGTCTTTGACATGAACTATGTCAAATGAGCCAGGATGCCTTTCTCTTGATGTTATAATACCAACTCGACCCAAGTTATGACCACCAGTAACCATACAAAGATTACCTGTAAGAATAATTCAAATTAAATAATAAATTAATTTTGGAAATATAAAATACTTTAATTTTTGGCTTTTCTCAAAATGTTCTCTAATGTCAATTGAAATACATAACTGTATCTATCAAACTGATGTGTTTTGGAATCCTGAACAAATGGGTGGAGGTAACTGGGTAAATAGATAATTTGGTGAATGACAACAGAGTGGAAAATTATACAATTCTTGAAAATGTAAAGATGCAAGGAATTCATGGGCATAGACAAAGGTTCCCAACAACTTTGGATTCTCTGTGGTATGTTTTTAGGGATTAAAATGTCTCTCAGGTGTGGCATGTGCTTCTGAACTTTAATTTACATTATTTGTATAAAGTATGAGTATTTGAAATATGTTTACTTTTTTATCCTTTACTTGTAGTAATAAAAATTTTGATTATTAATATAATAACTTATTAAATATTTGTCTACTTCCTGAGATATTTTAAATAGTTGTAATAAAATACTAAAGTATCAATTGTATACTCATTTACAAAAGAAACTTACCAATGTCAAATTTAATGAAGTCCATTATCTTTCCAGTTGCAATATCCAACTGAATAGTATCATTCACCTTAATCAAAGGATCAGGATAACGAATTGTTCGGCCGTCGTGAGTAACCAAAAACGGAATACCTTTCGGACCAACCTGAACTCGCTTCACTCTGCATAGTTTATACTAAAATAAAAACAATAATAATTAATTACAAAACTCAATTTATTTTTTAATTAAATAGCATAATTTTCATTCATGTAACTGTAAAATGGGTGAAATAATTTGTGCATACAATACACAAATTTTGGAACCATCATATTAATATGGCACCATACTTTTCTTGTCAGAAAATACAAGTAGATATATTCTGAAAAGTTAATTTTAATGGTGCAAATACTACAAATCAGGGTTTAAAAAATATGAATGATCCATAGAAGATCTATTTTATTAAATACCTTAGCTTCCTCGGCAGTAATTCTATGTAGAATGAAACGACCTTTCACGTCATACAAAAGACGAAAATATTCTCCTGTCTTCTCAATGGTAATAACATCTGAAGTAAAAATATTTTAATATATTACTCATTTAATTCTCAAACTCTTTAAAATATCAAAAACTATTAAATTTTTATATAAATTAATGTTCATTTCTTGGGTAATGCTCAAATCACACACAATGAAACAAGCGACCGTGAAAGAAATTTTTATTTATTTTGGCTTTTTTTGATCACGGAAATCTTAACGAAATTATCCATGACTTCGAAAAAGCCAATATCACAATAAAAAAAAAATAAGCAAATTTGTAGCCAGGTAAGCCAATAATGATAATTATTACAATGATTATGAACATGAATTAGATATTTATAAATATAGTCAATAAAAAAAAACCAGAAGTATCGAACAGTTCTAAATGTATTTTAACCACTGGATATTGAACTATCCAATTTCTATATGACATTAATAAATAAAACCATATATACTTGATTAGTTTATATATTTGAATTTACTAGCACTGATGGAAATAATTTATTACATAGAATATAAATTATCAGATGTATCAATTTAACATGGTCAAATTAACAATATAGATAAAAAGCTGGATATAAGAAGTTTTATTACAGTTTAAATATATAAAAATGAATATTTAGAAATATCTTTACTTAAGTTAATCTGTATTTTCAACAAATTGCACAAACACACAACAAAGTCTCTCTCTAAAAATGAAGTTTTTACACACACCCATAAAAAAGAAATATTTGTAAATGAAATAATTATATTAAATTTTTCTATTTTTGCAGCAAGATTTTGACCTTATTGCATCATTTTTCTACTTTAACTATTCAATTTAATATTTATTTTATCATTATATTTGTTTTAAAGATTGCCATATACAGTGGTGCCTCATATAACGTACTTAATCCATTCCAGGTGCACGTCCGTTATACGAAACGCATTTTTCCATAGAAATACATGTTAAAACAGCTAATTTGTTCCGCAGCATAAAATAACCGTACTGTATCATAAAAAAAATGAACACGGGGTGCGTTCTTTTATTCCTCCACGTAACTCTTCGCGAGCGACATCTGTTAAAAAATTTCTGCGGAATGCGTTCCTAAATTCTGGTGGGAGTGCGCGCCGTCGAACGGCAAAAACGGTTGCTTGTAGCAGTAGTTTATTATGGAAAGCAACATGGCGTCCTCCATGGCTCAGATAGTTTCGTTTCCAGGTCCATTATGTGGTTTTATGAATGAAAATTTAGAAATTGTGAAAGCGCAAGTTAGTGCACGCGGTGATGTGTCTTTATGAATTTTTTTCGAATGGTAGCTCGCATTCTAATTTTTTTGTGACTATTTTGAATACACTTTCAACAAATAATCCATTTTATGGTTAAATTTTACAATTGGAGCCCTTCTTTTGCTTTTAAAAGCTCATATTTTAGAATTATAGATTCCTCCATCACGATACTATCGATAGTGCGGGCGCCGCCATCTTTCTTTCTTTCACCATCGTTCATAAATGCCTACAAACAGCAGCGCACTCCCGTAGTAGTGGAGACGCAGAGTGACCGCTATTAAAGAACGTACCCACAGAGCAGTCATCAATTATGTCGGAAAGTCCGTTGCTCGAGTCACGTAACGGCCAAACAGAAAGTCCGTTGTTCGCAGCGTCCATTATTCGAGGCACCACTGTGTATATATATATGTGTGTTACAGTAAAAACCCGTTTTTACTGAAAACGCGTTTTAACACATTAAGTCTCTAGCCCAAGTATACTCGGGCAAGACGTGCACTTGCATAGTTCCTCGCCTAAGTATACTTGGGCAACAATGAAAAATCTATCGTTAACATTCTACGCGCTACATTACTCGGGAAAAGATCATTTTGTATTCTATTGGATGATTTTTATGACCTCAGCAAATTTTAAAATTAAACATCCAATAGAAGTGGGTTTTTTTTTTTACCGTTTTCTTGGTCCCCTCCTATAGAAACATTACAATGACCGAAAATTTGGTCACCTATTTGAGTATTTACGGTAACTGAAGCACATCTGGCTAGAAACCGATCTTCCCTGAAACTTAAGCTTAGTTCACACTGAGCGAATGGCGAAAGCGAATGCGAAAAGCGATTTATATTCGCTTGGCGAAATTGACCTATACAACCAAAAGCGAAAAGCGATTGCGAATTTTAAGGAACCAATCATTTGCGAGAGAAAACGTCATAAAGAAAAACAAAATGGTCGCTTCCGACATTCCGTCGTTAACCACGTTTGTTTATTTATTGAGAAAAAATGATATGTCAAAAAGAAAACAACGCTGGGTGAGAGGAATATTAAACATCCGTAATTACAACATTTACTCTATTGCGTAGGAAGTTTCTGTAGCCATCTTGAAAACAACAAGAACCACATGACAACTAGCGGAAATACGATTGGCGGCGAAATTTTTTCGCTAGCGAAAAAGCTCGACGGTTCCGAACTTTGAAGCGATTTGCGAAATGGTAAAATTCGCCGGAAACGACGTCATGTCTGACGTGTTATTCGCTCTGTTTTTCACTTTCGCCAGCGAATCGCGTTCAGTGTGAACTAAGCTTTACTTGAGAATAACCAGCCAACATCAACCACCAGCTGTTTTCAAGGACGATAAGCTTATTACACCGAACTGTGGTGCGTGTCACGTGATCCGCTGGGATTTTTTGTTATGTGACAGATAATTTGTTTCTAAATAATACGTAATCAAGGAAATAAAATTTTATATTAAAATTTTTTATAACTTTTTGTGGGTGTTTTTTCTGTAAAGCACAAAAAAACAATGTTAGGTTAATGTACAGAACCATATAATATAAGTAATAAGAAAACCCTAGCAAAAAAAATTATTAGTAAATAACGAAATACATTCGAGTATTTACAGTAGCTAGTTCAGATTTGTAGAAAACCTACTCCCCCTTCCTCAGGCATTGTTTGGAACATCCCGCGAAACTTTACAATCAGCTGTTCTCAAGGTCATCCAGCTGTGTATTTACTGCAGCAAGTGTCAAGTGTCTCCTTGCCAGTTTTGTGTTACATGAAAAATAACAAGTTTCTAAATAATACATAATAAAATATTTTAGAAATTCATTTTATAAAATGGTGTATTATAAATTATTTCCGATTTTTTGTGGGAGTTTTATGTAAAGCTTTTATGTCAGCATATAAAGCTAGAAACTAATAATTATAGAATAAGTATTATTGTGATGTAAGAAATTGTACTTATGTAAAAATTCTCTTCTGTACTAAACGAATTGCACCCTTCTATAGCCTCATGGTGTGAAATGTCATTGTTTACAATATACTATTTCTCTCTTCATGACAAACTCCAGGGTTAGTGTGGTTCAAGCAATGCAGGACAGATAAAACCCTTCTTTAATAATAAGCTAATGAAAAATATTCATATACAGAATTTTTATAAAAACTCTGCGTTCTTCTATCAAAAGCACGATGTTTTGCAGGAGAAGCACTTTTACAGATGCAAGTATTGTTTCAAATGTAGTACCTCGCTTCAAATTCGCACTACATTCAGTCTGTTTTTTCTTTTCTAGCAAAATCATATTACAGTTTTCTGTAGTTTTGTATTTTGTTTGTCACGAATTTAAAATTATAATAAAATTTTAAATTTCCGAAAAAAAAGAAAAAAAATGTATTTATAGAAATTCGCTAAAATATCGTAGATTTATTAGTCACACACATCTTTTCTTTAAAAACCACAGCTTTCTAGCTAGAGTAAGTAAGAAGTTATTGCCATTATTCACACTACTTCTCTAATTACTCTCATAGGAAAGGAGTAGATGAGTCATCTGAGGGTCGAAGTCAACACAAGTTTTCTTAGCAATAATGTATAAGAAACATTATTTTTATATTATTTAGACGATTTTTACAATAATCGACTATACTACACAATTTTGCATGCGATTGTTTACATATTTTCTCATATTATGTAATAGCGAGGAGAAATGTTCACTTTCCAAATAATTTATAACTTCACAGTTCTAAAATAATGCTTACTCACCTAAATACTCTCTAAGAACAATAAATTAGGTAAATATGAGCTAAAAAAAACGATAGAAACAAGCAATTTTATAGCGATTGTTTAGATATTTCAAAGACTGTAGCCTGAGAGGGAAGGCACTTAGTGGAAATTTGAGCTCCACTGTTTCCAGAGGTGTCTGATTCGTTGATCTAATATCCACATAGACAGAAAGTAACCAACTACAGTGTAAAAGAAGTTGACTATCGATTTTATCAGCCAATAATCTGCCTCCTCACCTCTAATTGCTTTATAATGGGAGAGGACGGTATTACGCGAAATATTTATGGTCCGGAGATGGTGAAAAAACATTTCTTGATTGAGACAGTGAAAAGACACATACAAGAAAGCAAATGAAAGCTTAGATCGCTACAGACTTGATTACAGTTTGTACAAAACTCCTCCTTCCCATGTTATAGCTATAGAACAACCTTCTTTTGTTTATTGGATGAAACAAACCTTCATTCACCATGCTTTTTGAGCTGTAATTGATAGATTATAGCTAATTGACAATCCTTCAACGAATAAGCATCGATTCGAGTTTGTGGGTTGGGAATTTTCATGCTAAAAGCCATGCCTTCTTGGAGATACTTTGTCAGCTACAAACATATACAAACAATCATAAATCATTACTCTCATTTATTTTTATTCGAGTTTAATAAATTTATATGTATATTCATACTGTTTTACGTATGTAAACGTTTTTTCAGAATCATCCAGCCACAGGTCTTTCTAAAAAACAAAGTAATTCCGGTTTATTGTGGTACTTCCGTAATACATAAAAAATAATACATGTATAGTCGTTCATATAATAAGGTAATAATCGCTTATTATAGTGCTCTGTTATTATAATAGTATAAATAACATGAACAAAATCAAATATACACCACGATGCACAAATGTGTGTTGACCTACTTTTACAAATTCAACCGCCCCCCCAAACTAATCGCGTTGTAAACTATAGGCCATATTCTATCTCTACGTCGGTTTAGAAAGCTGCAGGTTTTTTTTTTGAGAAAATATACCTGTCTATGTAACATATAACAGATTGATCGAATGTTTATACAAAAAAGTTTTTTGATTTTTTCAAGTCTTGAATTTTATAAATTTTTGTAAACATACATAGTTAACAATCATAAACGGTGATATGTTATTCCTATTTCTGTAAAATTATTTATGTATAAAAGCATTTAGAAAGAACTTCCAAACACCTGCATGTAATTATCAATTCTCAGGTGGAGAACGTGTAATAAAAATTTGCTAAATGGAAATGTATATTGTACTGTAAGTACAAAAGTTTCCGATACCGGGGTTCTCGAATGTTATAATTTATGACTGCAATAAATAATGTCTAAGAATTTCTAGGAACAAACATGTCTCTTTGTTCTTCTTTCGAATGCTTCGAGAAATTCTCACTCGTTGTCTTACTTTCTAGTAGACAGTTCTCTTTTGGTTCTAGTGCGCTCTTAGAAGCTAGATAAAATTTATCCAGTAATTATCAAGTAAGTTTATAAGAAATATAATATTTCCGGAGAATAATAATAATTGTTTTATTTCACGTTAGATGAATATAACGGGTTTTTAGATAATTTTTTTCTTTTTGCTAGATATTTAGAAAATCGATATTATCTGATCTGTTCTGACTAAATATATTTCGCTATTTTATCAAGTAAGTTTATAAGAAATAAAATATTTCCAGAGAATAATAATAATTGTTTTATTACGCGTTAGATAAATATAACGAGCTTTTAGAGAATTTTTATTCTTGGCAGAATGTCATCGGAATCTGATTTCAATTATTCCCAGCTATCTGATAGCATGTCAGATAGCTATGGCAGCGAAAGCGAGGTGTCCGAGAATGATGACAGTGGAGACAACACCTCCAGAACTTGGTGTGATGTCAGCATCGATAACCCTCCTCCAGCTCCTCCGCGATTTCCCTTTCAGGGAACTCCAGGATGCCATTTCACTCTGAATAATTTCTTCGACCCTCTCGCGTATTTTTTGTTGTTTTTTGATTTGGATATTATGACTTCAATAGTAACGGAAACAAACCGCTTCTCAATGCAACAGGCACGGGCATCAACAGATACGTGGGAGTTACTATCCATGGAAGAAATGTTTATATTTCTAACAATATGCATAATGGAAGGCATTTTGCACAAACCGGATGAAAAAATGAATTGGTCCAGGAATGAACTGTTTATAACTCCTTCATTTGGCAAACTAATGACAAAAAAAAGATTTCTAAGCATAAAAAAGTATTTACATTTCTCTAACACAGACACATTCGACCCGGAAACTCACCCAAACCCAAAACTAAACAAAATTTGGCCAATAATTGAAAAGTTACATTCTAAATTCTCCTCTCTCTACACACCAGAAGAAAACATAACTGTTGACGAGAGCCTGCTCTTGTACAAAGGCCGTCTTTCATGGAAGCAGTACATTCCTAGCAAACGAGCACGTTTCGGTATAAAATTTTACAACTTGTGCGAATCTTCCTCGGGGTACTTATGGAATTTTATAATTTATACAGGCAAAGGCACGATACTAAATGAAAAATACAAAGATATGCCGCTAACGACCCAAATCGTGCTTACTTTGATAGACCCGTTGTTAGGCAAAGGATACTGCCTAACAACAGATAACTACTATACCTCGCCACAGTTAGCGGATCATCTAGTAAGTTGCCAGACTGATTTTTGTGGAACGCTCCGCGTAACAAGAAGAGACGTTCCAAACGAAATTCAAAGCAAAAAATTGAAGAAAGGGGAGACTGTGGCAATGAAGAGGGGAAAAGTATTAATCCAAAAGTGGCAGGATAAAAGAACTGTTACAATGCTCTCTACATTCCACAGTCCAAAAATGATTAATACAAAAACTCGGAGCGGAATAGAAATAATAAAACCGGAATGTGTCCTTGATTATAATCAGAGAATGGGAGGTGTTGATCTTTTAGATCAACATCTCCATGATTATCCTGTGACGAGGAAAAGGAGGCAAAAAATACTATAAAAAAATATTTTTTCAAATGTTGGACCTTTCGATATACAACGCACACGTTTTATATAAAAAAAATGGTGGGGAAAAAAATCCTTTATTATTTCGAATGAATTTAGTAGAGCGCCTTGTAATGACTTATCACACCCAAAGGATGATCGGCCAACATAGTCGGTCGAGGACTCCAGGTCCTCCTAGACTAGTTGAAAGGCATTTCCCGGCATTTATTCCGCCAACAGAGAAAAAAGCCAACCCCACAAGATGCTGTGCTGTATGTTGCAACAGACGCGACCACCGGGGGAAAAAAATACGTAAAGAAACACGGTATTGGTGCCCAAAATGTGAGGTTGCACTATGTCCTGCACCGTGTTTTGAGATCTATCATACTAAATTACATTTTTAATTTATGTATAAGTCAAATTTTCAATTTTTTATATTCTTTTCATCTTTTTCCTATTGTATTTTCTTTTTTATATTATATTATTGTATTTTTATGATTCAATTTTTGTATTTTTATCATTGTATCTTTTATATATTATGTCATTAAATTTATTTTTATTTTATGTTTTGTCATGTTTCATTTTTTAAATTACAGGTATACCTCGTCTTACGTCGGTAATTGGTTCCAGGAGAGGCAATGTAAGTCAAATTTACTTGTGTAGTTACGACGTAAGTCGTAGTTTCGACTTATGTCGTAACTAAACGCCAATAATGAGCACTTAAAGACCGCTAAATAAGACGACAACACAGAAACACAATGTTTTCATGGTTCGTTCCCTAGGATTTATGATGATTATTTTAATATGATTTTATGTGCTTTCAACGCTTTTCTAGTGATATTACGACTTCAATGTCTATGGCAGACGGATTTAAAGTCAAATAAACTGACTTAAACTTGATTTTTATTTTTCCATATAGTTTTTTGACAAACGACATATAATCGGGAACGACGTAACTCGAGGTATACCTGTATTTTTAACCTACTTTACCTACGAACGGCAGCTTCCCAGCAAATCACGAAACCTATATGGTGAAGTCGACATTGCAGGATGGGATGCTCCTGTAAAGTTGGCTATCGCAAGGGAAAGACACTGTTTAGGAACCATCCGACACGCAAACACAAAAACTGGTTAAAACTTTTTTTAAATTAAAATGAACTTTTTTGCTTTAATATTTAATAACAACATAGATTTTCGAGCGTTTTTTCCCCGAAACAGGACACTTAATCAGTTAACTAGTTTTTACTAAATGTCATTGTTAAAACTAGTTTTAACTAGACATAGACAAAACGGGTTTTAACAAAATCTTTTAGTAAAAACTGTTTCGACCAAGGTCATTCAGCTAACACATTCCAATAGTGTATGATGAATTTCGTGTGGCTTTAACCCTTTTCCCCCCGACATCTTGCTTACGTTTATTTTGCGATCTCTCCCAAGCCAATATAGGTCAGTCAAAAGATATTATTTTAAAAGTTCACCAAAAATCAAATTATCATTACATCTATATGAAAAAAATCACTTACATTTATTAATATCTTTAGTTTTAAATACGATATTTTTCAATGCATTTTATTAGAAAAATTTATAAGAAAAAAAATTATATATATCAGAACTGACACACAAACTTCATAATTTGTAACATTTAGTGAAAATTAACATTGTCTAGTTACACAGTTGTTTGCTGGCACTGAGCCAGAAAGACGTAGAATATTGTTTTGTACAATTCGATATAACACTTACCCATATATGTTTATTTGTGGTGAAATTATTGCACATTATATCAAACATTTGTTTGAAATCAAAATTTTATACTGTTATCAACTAATATAATGAATTATTATACTTTATTCACTTCGTATCGAACGAGATTATATCTGTTGTTAATAAATTTTACAAAAATCGATATTTACCAAAGTAACGATGAATCGGTACTCTCGAAGTTTTGCTTAAAAAGCCAGGGTACCGATCGATCGGTGCCTTCGGGGACAAGGGGTTAATTAATGTTAATAACACAGATGTGTGACCAACATTTTCAATAAATATCGTATTAAATAATACAAATGTTTTAATCCCAATCATCACTTTATTTATCCCCCAAACATACTTATGTAGCTAAAATTAGTTTTAACTAATGTTAAAAGTTAAAAAGTTAATGTTTAATTTTAGTTTTATCTAAAATCAAAACATGTACAGCAGTAAATTCTAGTTTTAACTAGACAAAACAGGTTATAACAATGACATCCAGTAAAAACTAGTTTCAACTAGTTAAAACGCGTTTTCACTAAAAACGGGTTTTTATTGTAACACATATATATATCTTGTAATGGGCAGGTTTAACAATAAAGTCAAGACCTAAGGTAAGAATGAAAACAAACTTAATAGAAGTATACTAGATCAAGCACAATTTGTTGAAAAAACACTGAAAAGTTGTCATGCAGCAAATTACCATATTTATAATATAATGAAACTTATAATCATGTTTCTTATAGTAATGAAGACAAATTAGATTAATGTGAAAAGAATTACAGATGATTCATAGTCGTACCTACAAATTTACATATTTAACAAATAGTTCATTTCAAGTGATTTAAATACTATATAATTTAGGGCGTAATAATAATAAGAATAATTAAACACTATTATAAATGATAATTTTAAGTTAACACTCAAACCTTCAAAGTCCAGTAGTAAATATCTAATATAAAACAAATACTTTCGACTGTACTTTCGGTCTTCTTCAGGTTTAAAAAACCATTGACATTCGAACCAGTGAATAAAATAATGAAATTATTTTAAAAAATGGAACTGCACAAACGGATTTTAAAATAATAAACAGTTATGCATGTGTGTTACCATGGCGATGGAATGATATACATAATATAAAAAACAGATAAAATACAGCAAAGGAGGGTGAGGGGTGTGATTTCTAGCCACTGGTGTGGGTGTTGCCCATTCCTTCATAGCAATACTTCTAAGCGTGAGACACATTGATGGCATCATTAGAGTTAATACAATTGGTACATAACCTGGCTTTGTAAATTTCAAATGCCTCTAGGTTTTTAACATTTTTTAAGGATAATTTTAAGTCCAAAAATGTAAAAATTTTGCAGGGGAGGGGGCAATTTTTGCCAAATTGCCATATTTTTCCTGTTATAACAGCTGGGAAAGTAAAATAATAGTTGCTTACTGAAGAGACAATATCATAAAATAAAATAAACAACCATTCAAACTTCAGCAAAAATTCTTTAATCTTAAGAACGTTTTCAAACGCATTAAGCGTCCATCTTCAGTTACTTCTTTAAATCAAATATGAAATTCAAACAAATATTACGTAAATTAACGGTACGATTACAATAAATAAAAATAAAATAAAATAAACAGGATTATCGTAATTTACAAAATTATGCCAATATTTCATAAACAAATAAAAATAAACAAAAAATAAAAACGAAACAAAAAAATCACAGATTATCGCAGTATTTTACCATTACTCTCATCTGTCATTAAAGACTTCTAAGGGCTAGAAAGCCCAACAACATAAAACAAGACCAACATCAGCTCTAGGATTATCGTACTTCTATAATTAGTCCAAATCATCGCACAAAGATTTCCAAGCCGTGGAAAGCCCATCAGTGTCCCTATAATTAATGCATTGTGTACTTCTCTGCGCTCTGTGAATTTCCAATTTTTCAAAAGAATCGTAAGATTATCGTACTTCTAATTATAGAAGTACGATAATCCTAGAGCTGATGTTGGTCTTGTTTTATGTTGTTGGGCTTTCTAGCCCTTAGAAGTCTTTAATGACAGATGAGAGTAATTGTAAAATACTGGGATAATCCGTGATTTTTTTGTTTCGTTTTTATTTTTATTTTTATTTGTTTATGAAATATTGGCATAATTTTGTAAAATTACGATAATCCTGTTTATTTTATTTTATTTTTATTTATTGTAATCGTACCGTTAATTTACGTAATATTTGTTTGAATTTCATATTTGATTTAAAGAAGTAACTGAAGATGGACGCTTAATGCGTTTGAAAACGTTCTTAAGATTAAAGAATTTTTGCTGAAGTTTGAATGGTTGTTTATTTTATTTTATAAAATAATAGTCTAATCCCATTCCAATATAAATCAAAATGTATGCCATATTTACTAAATATAAGATGCAATTTTTTTATGGTTTTAGCATCTCTGAAAATACAGCATATCTTGAGATATAACGTAAAGTGTTGTAATTAGAAATCTCCAATACCATGCATCTTATTTCTCTGTCACTAATTCTATGCCATCATTTTAATGATTTTATTAGACCAATATTTGTAATAGAAAATATCTAAGAGGTCAACTTAGCTCATTCTCATTACTTTTTACAGTAACATTGTAAGTACTTGGATGAAAATCCTAAAAAAGTTGTGCAGTTCTCTTTCAAGAAATGCTGTATTTCTGATGCTGTAAATAACAGTATGACTACAGTAATACCCCGGTTATCGTCAGCGTGCTTAAGTGACCTTGCTGCTAATTTTGAGAAAACAAAGGGCAACCCACGCATTATCGGCTCAGTGTGGCATTATTTCTTGTTCTGTGAGCATTACCCCACAATGGCCCACCATTGGCCAATGTTTCTGTTCCCTGAACACTGGGAGTTCAATTGTGGGTTTGTACTTTGCCAAGACGGGCTGGCCATGTAAAGTTTTCCAGGTTTTCTCCATGTCTGTAATGCCTGAATAGGGGCCAGTTACCCTTAAACGAACCTCCCAGAAGGCATTATTCCCCACAATACGACCATCATAAATGCATACAACTACTATTACACGACAATTACATCACACTTTACCACGGGGCTATATAGGCAAGAAGCTCATGTCCAACCAACTTCTACAAGACAAGACGTTACTCCGTGCATTTAGCCAAACAATTCCATTGTTTCCGTTAGATTAGTTTTTTTTTAATATTAATTTCTTATTGCTTTTAGTATTTAACACTATAGTAATTTTCTATAAAATGTGTTTTTGATATGTATTTTGGACTGTCTAGAACAACTTAATTGAATTTACATTGTTTCATATGGAAATAATTGCCTCGGTTTTTGTTGGTTTTGGATTTCGTTGATTGTTTTCAGACAAAAACCTAGAATCCAGTGTTCTGTCCAGTGTCCTGTTTTCAGACAAACATTGAATCCAGTGTTGATTAGCAGTTTTAATTTACTAAAAGTAAAACTAAACTTATGCAATAACAAACTAGAAAAATGTTATCATTGATTCAGAACAGCCTAGTAAAGTAAGTGAAGTTTCTGATTTTGATACTATGGAAGATATATAACTCACTTTACTTGCAATAAATACTGAATACTTCTGTTGGCATAAATTTGTCTTGGCTGTCTATTCAAGAAAAAAATTCCATGGATGAACATACAGAAATTAACTTGCATCTTAGATTCAAGTAAATATGATATCTGACTGACAAATTTCATATTATTTACTATCTAAGGCAAAAGAGTACCCCCTTCTTTCCTCAAATTCAAAACTCGACTTACGATTTTCATATCTATATACAAAGAAATACTATAACCAAGTACATAATTATATTAATAGGTGTAAAGAAATGTTTATCATTTTCTCAAATTCTAAATAACTAGTTTCTATAAAGTAATATCCTAATATATAAAATATAAATAGTATTTGAAATTTTCAATCTCAAAATTTTATTACAACACTTACTGTACTTTTATATATTTAACAGCACAATTAAAAACAGTCAAAAACTTACCCATAAATCCAGCAGGGTAATTTGTATCGGTTCGAACTTTTCCGTCTACTTTGATCAGTCTCTGCATCACAATTTTTTTAACCTCGGCACAAGTTAATGCATACTTTAATCTATTTCTGATCATAATAATCAACGGCAAAGATTCTCTTAACTTGTGAGGACCAGTGCTAGGACGAGGTGCCTAACAAAGTAATTTATCTGGCTAAGTATTTGGATTAACTGTCTTACAAGAACCTACAAAGTCATACTTACAAAAACACCTCCAAGCTTGTCCAACATCCATGATTTTGGAGCATTCAAGCGCTTTAAATGCTTTTTAGGTCCACGAGCCTATAGAATTACATTAAGTTTAATAAAATGTAAAAATTTTGTCTTAAAAAATGATCATCATTATTATACTAAATGTTTCAGTTGCTTATCAAGTATCCCATGAAAAGCTTTCCATAAGTCATGTCGTTTTACAAAATTGAATGATAAAACCAAGAATTGGATTATAAAATAATTTAATAATATTAAAACAAATAGAAAATTAAAGAATTGAAAGTATAACTATCTTTTGGTGTTAAATACACTTAAATTATATTTTTTTAAAACAGTATTCGATTTAAAATCCATATATAGGATCATCCAAATAATTACTGATTTTTAATTTTCATTTACAACTAGACATGAAAATGATCTTTTTTCCATACCCACTATGGGTTCTTGGCCCAAACCCATCTTAGGCTGGTCAGATGGTGCGAGATTAAGCCCAACATAACCAGGACAGGCAATTCATGCAAATTTCTTGAGATTGCATGCCTTATTTCAATTCAAGATCTCCAGAGGCTAACACCTCAAGGCCACTTTCGCATAATCTGGGTGTTTTCCTGGATGGGCAAGACTCAGGCATAGAATTTCATCTAGATGAATAACTGCATTGTAAGGCATAAGACTTTTCACACATGTAGACATGTTGAAGTATTCATCCGGACAACAAATCTGCCCAGATTGCCAAACTACTAGCTTATTAGCCTGGCAGACATTTGTCTATGTCACTACCTAGGGAACACAAGAGTTAATGCATGTCTTCACACAATATAGGAGATTAATCATCCAGGTATCTTTGATTAGCTTCTGTGCCTACACCACAACTCTGTTTTGCCAGTTCTATCAGGCAATATACTAGGAAAGCAGATTAGTTTCTTGTGCATGTTATCCATTGCAATGGCCTTGAGGGATTGCTCAATTTCAACTGAAAGAACAGAGAATTTTCACTATGAAGAAACAGCCAGACGTGGCGTTTCAGAGTAGGCACCAGAAAAAAATCGGAAGCATTTTCTCTCTCGAAATATCCTTTTCTGAGATAGAGAACGTTCTTTAATCCCAATGTACAGTGTGAGTAGCATCCAGTCATCCTCATCGGATATAACGAAATCGAGGCAAAAGACTTAAGACAATTATCTACTCGTATCTGAGAAAGAAAGAATCTTCAAGAGAAAAAGTTGTCCAGAATCGTGTTTGAAGAGATGTGATGATCTCTCGAGAGGTAAACAAATGATTAGCCAATCAGCAACTGGCTTGTGAGAGATGACGACCAGAATATGGCTCCCAATCTTCTATTTTTTAATTCAGTTTTTTCTTTGATTTGGCTTATAGTTTAAATATTTATTCTTTTTTCTATGTAGTTCTTCTAGTTTTTTCTTGCAATACACTTTTATTGTATTAAAAAATTTTGTTCCATGATCTGCAATGTTTCCAACCATAAAATAATTATCAATTTGTACCATAATCTGTAGATTCCAATAATAAATTTGAGCATACAATAATCGATAATTGTATCATTATTTTGCCATTTTAGTAATTTTTTTTAACCCCATATGAGCATCTCTGCCCCCATAAAATGACTCGGTATTTAATTTTGCTGGAGTTGAGAGTCACGAGTTGGCCTACTAAAATTTGGAGTCGAGTGTTTTTTTTACTGACTCCACAGCCCTGGGGCCCGGTCAAATCCATAATGAGCTTGCTTAAAGAGACCCTCTTAGTGCACGCTCATGAAGCAGAAAAGAGTTTAAAAAAATTGTAGAACACTTGTATATTTACAGGGACAATGTTTCTTTATGTAACAAAAGTTTAGCAAAAATGATATTACAAGTAGCTATCACTACATGTCACTGCATTTAGTTTAGAAACACGTTTCGCTTGAGCTAAACATGGATGCCATAATCTATTCTTTAATTCCTGTTATAGCCAAAAGTAATGTTTTAGTTAAAGAACTACAATATAACAAAAAGAGATGTAAAGAATTGAGCATTTCTCTTTCTGAAAATGTGAACAAAGTAAAGAGACAAAAGATAGATAATCATGTTTGAGATACAGTATTGTTATGAGCTGTGGGGCTCAAATTGACAACAGTTTACCGAAATTTACACTTCTTAGATACACTAACAACAAATTAAACTTTAAATATCTTGTTAAAAGAAACAAACACAAAATTCTCCACTGTTCTTTTTTTCCTCTTTTTTTTAATCGTTCTCCTCTCTTATTCCAAAATCGTCTTTTTTCATTTTGCCACTCTCCACACCATGGCACTCGTCTTTCCTGGAGCCGGCACAACAGTATTTTCTGGTTTTTTTTAGATGACTTTTAGAGTCATTTTAGAAAATTTAATCCTCCTTAATCTTTCCATATTTTTATCAATAGTCACTTAGACTTTTTTAATTTCACAGCATAACATCACATACAAGTGTCAATTTTGCTTTGCACATGTAACAGATGTAAAAGCTGCTTTATCTTTGCTGCAAAGATCCCTTTCAGCAAATATTTAAAATTCACTACATGAGATTTCATTTAAAAATGCTGTGTAGCAATCGAGCAGAACTGCATAAAGAAATGCGACCAGGCAAGTGAGAAATGTTACAGACAGCTAGAAACATCTATTAACAGATCTAGATGTGATTTTGTAAGTTTTGCGAGACAGAATAAAATTGTCTAGTGTAAAGACAAACATGTCTAGTAGTTGTTCACACTGCCCATCTTCAGAATAATTGGAGTTTTTTTTAACACAATTGAATAGGAAGAAGAAAATACACTTTGTTTATAAGAAAAATATAAATTAGAAGTCAAGATATTAATTCTTTTGTAAATTTTAATTATTTTCAAAACTTGCTCACTCTGAGAGATGGGTTTGTTTTATTAAAGTTATGGCAATGCAACACTTGGATGAACTGCCTATGGGGGATGCCTTTCAAGAAGTCTTTTTAAGGGTAACTGGTCCTATTCAGGTGTTACAGATGTGGAGAAAACCCAGAAAACTCCATGTGGCCAGCCTGTCCTGGCAAGGCATAAATCCACGACCAAACTCCTAGTGTTTGGGGAACAGAAATGCTTGGCCACTGGTGGGCCATGGGAGAAGAGAGAGCAACCAGTAAAGCCATTCATCAAAGGGGTCAAGTGACCAGACTCCTCGATTAACCGGGACAGTCCCAATTTTGAATAAAATATCTCAAATTATCCCATTTTCATTTATAAGTAACTATTATTCATTGATATAAACAACATTATTAAGCAATGAAATCATTCAAATAATACCACACCCTATATTTCCTACCTTCAATTTTTAAGAGCGTCCTGGATTGAAATTAAGGGTAAATGTCTATCCTTTATACATGGGGTGTTTTTTTTTCTAATTTTGCTCTCTTAAGACACCTCTCTAGTAGAAGTGTCCTAAACACATAGAAATTTTTTGGGGCAACACGTATAATATGAGCTATAAACGAAAACTCATCGGATCACTTACAGACTCTGCACAGCGGAAGTCACCATTGTTTAATCTTGTTCACATCATGGAGTAGCATGTTGGATGCTTACAATTCATGTCACATGACCCAATTTCGACGTCACTCAATCACATACTAGTTATTGATACTAGTGTGTTCAAGAACTACTGTGATTCAATAACTAATGATGTTAAACAATCAGCAACCTGCACGAACAGTCGCAACTGCCACCATGATGGTGTACAAACATAAATTGGTAAAATTTTACCTATTATTGTTATTAACTCATTCAATATGACCAGTAACTTGATAATAAGTTGTTTCAAATTACAAAATACATACTATAGTATATTATGATCTATCTTGACCGAACAGCACCAAGAAATGTCACGTGACACTCTTCGTACATGTCCACCGTACAATGTGCCGCTCCGTGACGAAAACAAGCTTAAGCAATGGCAGCTTCCACCGTGCAGAGTTGGTAAGTAATCTGAAGAGTTTTCGCTTATAGCTCTAATTATATGAGTCGCCCTGAAAAATTTCTGTGTTTAGGACACGTCTACTAGAGAGATGTCTTAAGAGAGTGAAATTAGAAAAAAAAACGCCCCATGTATAAAGGATAGACATTTACCATGAAAATTAATGGTAAAATACCAATTAATATTGTATTCCCATGGATTTAAGTGCGTAAAGAATGAAGTTTTATCTGTATAAAAACTTTTGAGTCACTGTACATTGGTGTGAATAAATCTGAAAGAAGCATTTTCCTAAAATAAATAATAAAAGCATCTTATAAATCTGCAATTATGTTTCAGACGTAATTACACTTAATTAAATAATATAATGAATGAATAATGGGTAATTCAGCACTTATATGTAATACAGAACAGTTAACAAAGGAATATAAAATTGAAACAAATTAATTTATACAAAGTAACGTGAAAAAGAACATAGAACTAGAACTAAAATATTTTAATTCCAGATGTTCCTTCCTAATTTATAACGCAACGATCTCAATGTAAAAAATCTTGAAAGAATCTGCCATTTTTTAAGTTAAAGTTTCTTTATAATACATACATATTTCTTTATCAAAATACTCTAATGTAATATAAAATATAATACAGATTTATACATATCATGTTGAAACGAATATGAAGTCAAATAATCAAGGATTAAAACCGATTTTAACACGTTTCCACTCACCATTTTTCAGACCCACTTTACGAGAAGAAATATCCCAGCATTCTCTTGACTCTTCTGAAATAAAGTGTTGCCAACTTAACGTTCGGATAAAAATATAAGTTAATGATAAGTTTACTAATTAACAAAGATTAGATTATTAATTTACTAATGATCTTAAGAAATTATAAATAATTTAACTAATTAATTAAAAGTATATAAAATGTAATTTATATAATATATTTTTTATTTTTGACTCTTCGCCCAGTGGGCACTAAAAGGGCCTCTTATAGCAAGCCCATTATGGGTTCGACCAGGACCACGACGGGGCGGCCCGGTGTTAAGAACGGGGCCCGATATATCCGGACGGACCACCCCAAATAATTTCTGCGGATTTTCCGACTCGTTAGGATTCAGATCCCGAGTCCCCCAGAGCAGTAGGCTACCACCTTGACTACTCTTTCATTCGGCCTCTAAGCCCTGTGGGCACTCGGTGTTAATTATATAAGTGGCACAAATAAGACTTTTGCAATTTGTATATCAGATAATGATCTTTGGCGGCATGACTGCTTAGTCGCCATACGTTATCGGAACTCTGATTCAGAAGCGGTTCCAGAAGTATCTAAACAGAACTAACACTAAAATTAAAAATATTTGAATAATTAATTAAATAGGCCTATCTTTTATTAACATGTATTGCATGATAAATGTATTTTGGATGGTCCGATGAATCGTATTTGCCATCATATATATACCTAAAAACAACTTTTTTAAAATTCGAATAAATAAACTCTTTCTGTCGTAAAAATATCACTGCTGGTGCTAAGGGTCACGAGTTATTCGAGATCCTTGATATTTTTTTTATCCGAAAACAATTTGGAGTGGATCAAATGCATTGGTACCTGTACTTATGGTGCTCGTTCTATATTCGGGTGTTATGGAGGATTGCGAGAACTTTTTCGAAGCAAAGACCGTGAGGAATTGTGGACCCATTGCGTTATTATTAACAGGAAAGAACTCACAGCAAAATATCTGTCCTATATTGAACCAGGACACTTAGAATATATAATAAATGTAGTAAACTTTATAAAAACTCGGCATTTGAAGGCAAGATTTTTATAAAAAAAAACTATGTGAGGATATGGGATTGAGCACACGTCTTTGTTGTACTACAGCACTTCGAGAAAGTAAAAACATTACCAAGAGAGAGCAGCCATCGCTCTTTCGAGGTAATGTTTTGTCTCGTACGTTTGAACTGCGACAGGAAATTTATATTTTTCTTAAAGAGGAAGAAGACCACAAGTATGACGAAAATTTTTTCGAATAAAGATTTTTTTGGTAAAACTAGCATACATGTGATATATTTGAAAAGCCGAATGCTTTGAATCTTGCCTATAGGGAAGAAACATGTACCTTTTAAAGTCGAATGAGAAAATTTCAGTTCTTATTTAAAAAAATTAAAATTATGGAAAAGAAAAATAAATGAAAACGGAGGAAAGAATATTTCCCCTTGTTGCAACAGTTTTTGGGCTCCAATGGAGTTGGCTTCTCTCGAGGTATGAACTCTATTTTAAGAACATTTATCACAGCTTATCATCTGGTTTGAGAAATATGTTCAAAATAATAATATCGATAAATTTTCATGGATTCAAAATCCATTTAATGCCAGTGCTCCATCTGAATTTACTGTTGCAGAAGAAGAGAATCTTATTGAGTTGTCTTGCGACAATACGTTGAAAACGAAATTTAGCAGCATGGAATTTACTGAATTTTGGATATCAGTAAAAGATAAATATCTCTTTTGAGAGTAATGCTCAGAGAATTTTAATTCCATTTGCGACTTATTTGTGCGAAGCTGAGTTTGTCGCTATGATAAAAACTAAGCACGAAAGTCAATGTGGAGAAGGAAATAAGGATGGCTGTGTCTAGTTTGAATCCAAGATTTGAGAAAATGTGCGGTGATCAACAGGCTTATCCATCCCACTAATTATAATTAAATAAATTTAATTGCATTTTTTTGTAATCTTAAATACGTGTTTTATTTATTTTTTACTTAAGGTCTTAACTCTTTAATAAAAAATATTGGCTATTTCGCTATTTCACAAATTGTATTTGTTAGAATTTGACATAGGGCGCCTTGGAAAAATCCGAATTTAGCAAGGGCGCCGAGAAACAAAAAAGTTTGGGAACCACTACTACAGCACTGAAGGGTAATTTGGAGACATTCTATTTCGTCTCCTTACAGTCGTCTTTTTATAACTGTATGTTTAACATGAAGTAATAATGATAATATATAATTATCTATTTAGGCCTTTTACAGAATATTAAATCTATAATATATACTATAGCAACGTAATTTATTTATTAATAAATTTTTGGCTGTTGTATAGATTGCACCCTATGGAATTCCTCCCGTCAGGGGACCGAGACGAGTTCAACGATACCCTACTTTTGGACCGGAGACGACAAATAAGAAAGTTATCGGATTTACGATTTCTTGCCTTTTGCAGTGTTTTTTGAATAGTTTGCACATTTTCACCGCTAGGCGGTGGTTTATAATTTTTACGCAGCACAAGATTAGCCGTTAGTCTCTTTCCTTATGTAAATTTTAAAAATGAACTTCCTTAGGCTTGCATTAGAAGTACTTAAAGATAAGAAAACGTGTATCGAGTGGTTACAAGATTAGGATCTCCTTCGTAAAGCAAAAAAGTGTAATAGATGCAAAGAGTGGATGAAATTACAAGTGTTCACCGAAGAGAATGATTAACACGGTTAAATTTACCTATGGTAGACAAAATGGCAGCTCGTCTCTGATTCCAGCAAACAGAAGAAACAGTGGGGACGCACATTCTAACCTAACCTAACCTATTCTAATAAGACGGCCGGATGGCCGAGCGGTCAAGGTGGCAGCCTACCGCTCTGGGGGACCCGGGATCGAATCCGAACGGGTCGAATAATCCCCAGGAATTTTTCGGGGAATGGTCCGTTCGGATATGTCGGGCCCCGTCCCTCACCACCCGGTCGCCCCATTGTGGGCCTGGCCGAACCCATAATGGGCCTACTAAAACAGGCCCTCTTAGTGCCCACAGGGCGAAAAGAGTTAAAAAAAAAAAAACCTATTCTAATAATTTGGTTGATAATAATTATGGTATTTTATTAGAATAGGTTAGGTTAGGTTAGAGCGTGCGTCCCCACTGTTTCTTCTGTTTGCTGGAATCA
Organism: Centruroides vittatus; assembly: GCF_030686945.1. Lineage (NCBI taxonomy): Eukaryota > Metazoa > Arthropoda > Arachnida > Scorpiones > Buthidae > Centruroides > Centruroides vittatus. The sequence continues at coordinate 1,451,281 of NW_027122720.1, read as the reverse complement.
GAGACGAGCCGCCATTTTGTCTACCATAGGTAAATTTAACAATAAACACAAAGGATGGAAACGCCTGCGATGCCAGAAGCACGGACAAGAACAACAAATCACTACTGGTACTTTCTTTGAGCAAGTCCGAATCTCACCACGGAAAGCAATCATTCTAATGTACTGCTGGGCGCACCAGATGAAACGAGATAAAGTAATCCACGGGTCGTCAGTGAAGATGAAAGGTCCTCCTCGAACACCGTGATAAATTGGTTTAATTACTGTCGTGAAGTCACCATGAACCTAGACACAGAGTATGATTCGGAAGGAAAAATTGGCGGACTCGGTCATATAGTGAAAGTCGATGAAATGAAATTAGGAAGCCGAAAGTACAACAGTGGCAGGATGGTGGATGGACACTGGTTGTTGGGCATGATCGACCGAGAAGCAGGCTATCGATTAGATATATGCCCCGAAAACTGCCGAGACAAGCCGACATTGGTTGCTCTCATACAGAAGCACGTGGAACCCGGAACTACAGTCATCTCGGATCTTTGGAAAGGATATAGTAGATTAGAAGAATATGGATACGAGCACCAAACCGTCGATCATAACGAGAATTTTGTAAATCCCGAAGATGGTGCCAATACACAAACTATAGAATCTAACTGGCGACCATTGCGAAGACGACTCAGCCGTGGTGGAATAACAGACGATAATCAGGCTTTACATCTGTGCGAGTATCTGTGGCTCCGTGAAGCACAGCGACAGGATGTGGACCCCTTCCTCAAGTTGATCGAGAACATTAAGCAAAAGTATCTTCTGTAGATATGTAAGTTCTTAAAGTTTGATTATCAATAAACACAATGAGATCACGAAATACTTTTTTAATGCGGACAATATGTATAAAGAATCAGAAAGCGCCACCTAGTGGAAAACTCTAAAATGGCGTAGAATGCATTGTGAAAGGTAAGAAATCGTAAATACGATAACTTTTTTAATTTATTGATAAAAGTATATTATAATTACGTATAGTTTAATATTATATATGTATATTTCTCTAATACTTCTTCTGTAATAATAAATCCATTTATATATAATACACATTTATGATTAGAAATAAATTATTTTTATTATTAAATAATAGTATTTTCCGTTATTTGTTATAATTATTTTTGTATTTTAAACTGTATAATAATATTAGTGTTGCAACTTGTGGACTAAACCTTTCATAAATGGAAGGTTCGATACATTAATATCGCTACGATTTTTTGGGTTTTGTCCGATTTGGAACACTTCGTCCCGATCGCAAAATTTTCCTGGAATGTCTCAATTTATCCATTTCTACACGAAAATATCCTTTCTATTTCAAGAAGGAAATGCCTCCAGAGAGAACTTCGTGGGAAACTGGCTTTTATTTAGGTGTTTGACACGAGAAGAAATCTCGAAAAACTTTGTGGCAAATTCGTTATTGGGACGCAAACCTGCTTGCAATCAACTATTTTTTTATTATAAAGATTTTAGCCACTCGGCCACTGGTGTTCCAAATTGCATCACTAGCATTTTCATTGCTATTTCGCCTTCCTCGGTACTTAATAGACCAGGAAAAGTTTAGCTGAATTCTTATTTTTTCATTATTTTCGCCCTTTGAACATTAAAAGAGCCTTTTTATTAATCCCATCGTGAGTTCAACCAGACCCACAATGGGGTGGCTGATGACGAGGGAACGAAGTCCGACAAATCCTGGACGGACAACTTTTGAAAAATTACTGAGGTTTGCGATTTATCCGGACATCATCTCGGGTCCCCTAGAGTAGTAGGCATTCATCTTAATTAACCACACGGCCATTCGGCCATCCTACCTTATCTTTGATAGATATGTGTTTCTACAAAATTTTCCAATTATAGTATATCTAATAATTTCATAGTGTTAAAATAATTGAAAGTCGGGAATCCTTTATATTAGAGTTTACATTATAAACGTTATTAATAAGTTTTTTATCATGATAATAATAATATCCAATTACCATTCATTTTACTTTATGTATTCGAATGCTTATTGGTTAATTCTTGATTTCAGATTGTGAATACGGACATAAATGTATGATTTATTAATGCCAAAATATAATACAAAGAATTTAAATTAATATTTTATATATGACTATATAAATTTATTTAATTTAAAAATAATGAATGGAGTTAAATCAAAACTTAAAGTAAAAATTAAGCAATTTTTTAAAATTCAGTTGCTTTTTTTAAAACTCTTTCCACATTGTGAGCACTAAGAGGGCCTTTTATAGGAAATCCATAATGGGACGGATCACTCCCAAAAAATTCCTAAGGATTTTTCGACCCGTTCGGATTCGAACTCCGGTCCTCAAGAGCGGTAGGCTGCCACCTTGACCGCTCGACCATCCATACGTTGATTCAGATGTGTTATGGTCGATTTACACACAACAGTGACGTGCCGGCACAGTGCAGTAAGCATCGATAAATATCACACATAGCCAATCAGAATTTCATGTACGACACTTGTATGATTGACAGAATACAGATCACGTGTCATAGATGAAACTCTAATTGGCTATGTGTGATATTTATCGATGTTTATGCACCAAACGGTCACTGTGCCGGCACGTCACTATTGTGTGTAAATCGACCCTTATAATGGGGCGCATTTTTTTATGCAGCGAAAGTGTAGCGAAATGACGTCACGAGCAGCGTTGGTCATTTAGAAACGGGTTTCAGAGGATTAGCTGTAAAGCGCTTCTCGAGCGCTGCATAAAAAAACTAGTCCAATCTAAAATGGAAAATTTAAACAACAAATATAAATATGATTTAAAGTAATATTTTTTAAATTCATAATAAATAATAATAAATATTATTATGAATTATTTATTTATCGAAAATATAAGAAATATTAAAAATAAATTATTTTCTCTCATCTATAATTAATAATACCAACATGTTTCACGCTAGGTGTTCCCAGTAATAAGAAGTAAACATTTACAATTGCAAAATTCGTTTAAAAGTAATATATATTAATATTCCACTATAGTAAATATCAATTAGTTTTGCAGTTATAATAAATTAGAAATATATTCTTAAAAAATATACCAAAACTGAGTTTAATTGATATTTTTAAAAATTTGAACCAATCAGAAGCTTCGTAAGATCATGTTTAGTCATAAGGTGTGATAACTGTGATTTAGATTGTCGTTTGGTATTTTGTTAACTCTTTAAAGATGGATGTGTTTAATATAAACGAAACTGTGACGTTTCAAGACTATTTAGACGATAACAGTGACGACAGTGATAGTTTTGCTAGAGAGATTTTCTTAAACGAACAGAATAGGAGGATTACATGTGATGAAAAGAATCAGATCAATTCGTCAATTATGGAGATCGATCATCAGCTTGTTGATCACGAGCAAGAAAATGCGGGGTAAGTTGCTTGATCGATGTCTGTTTACAAAATTATTATTATTATTACTCCTTTAATAAACAAGAAAAAACAATGTTACAGTGAAATCCGCTTATTATGATCACTTTGGCATTTGCAACTCTTGATAACAATAACCGGCTGATAACATTAAACAGCATTATTGAACTCAATTTATTACAGACAATTACAGTATGAATGTCTACAATTTATTTGAAGTTTGGCTGACGGTATTTACATTTTGTAAAATATAAAAGCATGGAAGATCAAACAGTCTTTTAACATCAGTCTTCATGCGTGTTTGATCTGGACGATGGCTACTAAGATAGCCGAAAATATTTGGTAAATAAAAACTTGTTGCTGGAACAGGCTATAACTCTTTAATTTTACACGTAACTCCGGTTTAAGTTTATTAATATCTGTCTTCACGATCGCCAGTGATACACAATCTTCGTCTATGGAGATGATCTTTTTATAGAGACTTTTGTATCTTCTGTATTTTTATATTTTATTAAATGTAAATACTGTCTGCCAACTTCAAACAAACTACAGTAATATCTCTGTTTTCGTTGATTTTTCTGCAAAAAAATTTGTCTCGGATTTCGTCGGCATGCTCATGTCACCTTGCTGCTAATTTTGAAAAAAGAAAGGGCAACTCACGTGTTTTCCTGCTCAGTGTGGCATTGTTTCTTGTTGTGTGAGCATTACTCCATGCGTCTAGCCAATCAATTCCATTGCTATCCTTTCCTTTTAGCTACATCATGGGACCAAAAGCTTTTATATTAATTTCTTATTGTTTTTAGTATTAAACACTATATTTATTCTTTATAAAATATGTTTTTGGTATGTATTTTGGAGTGTTTAGATTGAATTAATTGGATTTTCATTGATTCACATGAAAATAATTGCCTCGGTTTTTCGTCGGTTTCAGATTTCATCGATTGTTTTTGGACAGATTATCAACAAAAATCGAGGTATCACTGTATTTGCTTTTTAGTAATGGCAGTGTCACTGGAGGATGTTTTATTCAATTTGCATTATTGCAGAGGTGTAGCCTCTGTAAAAAGGTTATCTCTGTAGATGAAGATTGTGTGTTGCTGGTGATTGTGAAGACTTTTTTATCTTCTGTATTTTTATATATCTTACAATTTATATTTATCACGAACTGTACATCTAATACAACAAGCTACCAAGTTGGGATGCCACTATTAGAAAACAGTTGAAAAACACTGGTTTATTATATTAGATGTTATTCTTTTTAGTTTCATCAATAGATTAGACACTGACACACTTATTTAATTTTAGTTTTGTTTTGGTTACTATGCCTTGACTCTGGTTCGGCATAGTACACAGCCACTGGTGTCAACTGAGTATAACCCACTAAACTCAAAATAATAATAATAATAATAATATAGTAAATATAAACATAAATAAACTGCAGGTAAGCAGCACATGTTCGGTGAGAACCTCACAGGTTGCCAGATAGACTTTACATAAAGTAAAGCAGAATTTCTCAAAATGTAGCCCAAATTTAAATTGGTTCAAAAAGTAGTAAGTCACCCAAATGTAATAACGTAGAGCTCTACAAATATCTCAATCTGCTACTTGTAGTCCAATCTTGCAATCCTGAAACCCAGTTGAATTTTATGAGATAAGAGAAAACAGGATAGTCCATGCATAAGATGACACCCAAAAATGTGTTACTGTAAAACCAAAGCCATATTGATCAGATCAGAGTTGTTCTTGGTTTATTGATTTCTTATAGTATGGAGGCACTTTGACAGAATTTTTGCTTTGAATTTCAAAGTAGCTGTATTTTGAACTAACTGAATTCCTTAACATCTTAACATGTAGATTTTTATATCCTTGGCTGGGCCAAGGATATACAGTTATGAATTAATGAGGATTTCCTGTATTTTATTCCATGTAAAGAAGTTGCCATGTCCCTTTAAGTGTCCATTCATGTTTTGTGCTTTAATTGTGGTCCTAATTTGATTATAATGTTTCAGGATCTACGTTTTATACAGTGCATAATGTATTTTATTCAATAAATAAAGAAAAATTAAGATTGAGGTATGAATATTTATTTTTTACTTCCATTTTTATCTGATACATGGATATGGCAGCAACAAATGGGGTAAGAAAAATTATTATATACATGGGAATCAAGAGGCAGCAGAGACGTGTACAAGTGTCTGTCCCTTAATTTCTTTACAACACCTAAAACTCCTAAAACTTCAACACTTAAAGCTCAAAGCAACCTTATAACTCCAGGCCATGAACATTTATTGAATTATAAATTGTTTAATTTTATTAGTAATAAGTAATTTTTTAAAATTAAAAGCAGGAGAGATACAACTTGGAACATAAACATAAATGAAGTCTGTTTAATTTAAGACATAGAATTTGTAAATGAAGCTTACATCAGCTTTGTTATCAACTCTAACAAACATTGAACAAATTCTAGTGGTTATTAACATTTTAACAAATATAACGTCAAATACTGAAAGTTTTGAAATACTTTTTAAAGTGTTTATGCTTGATTACTATTTTAATTTTATCACATTTTATACTAAAAGCTAGATAAGGAGTTAGTGGACTATATTGCAGCTCAAGAGCTACATTAACTTATTTTAGAATAATTTAGTTTTGAAGCTATTCATATCTCTCTGGATAGTTATGAATAATAAGATAGATCTTCTGCTTGTAGATCTGAAATGTTTGCTACTACAGACTGGAGATAAAAACAATGTAACATGATATTTTTTCTCCGATGGCTGTCTACTTTGGTATTGCTTGATCAGTTTTCTGGAACTTCCATTTAAAAATGTTCACGTCAGTTAGAGGCACTTCTTTTCGTTGTACACAGTCATTACTGGTGAAAGCATTATGTTTGTTTTAAAAGCAAGTGGTCATTACATGTATGAACTGTTATGTAATGGGGAGAAAGTGAAGTACAAGAGCACAACTTGGTGTTATGACTAAGGAATTGGATTTAAATAAAATCTAGCGATAAGACAATTCTTTATTATGATAACTAAATAGGTAAAATAGATCAGGAGAGTAATGCAAAAGGTAAGTAGAACAATCATGAGATTAAATTGAAAAAAGAAATAACAATAATGAAAAGATAAAAACTATCCTGTTAGAAATTACAGATAACATAATTGGCAGAAAAGTGTTTTTACTATCCATACTGCAACAACACTGTAATCATTGTATTTGTTTTATTTAAAAGTTTTGTTTTTACTGAATGACATCATTACATGCAAGAGAAAATAACATAAAATAATATAAAGCTGCAAATAAGTATGAAGATCTTGTGTGATGGTGTTAAAATAATTCTCTCACTAACAAAATTTTGGTGTTCTATTCAGGATCCATTTTTATTTCTGACGATATGCAACTTATACTCTTTAATTTTCTTATCTTTGTTCTGTATACAGTTCCCATAAAAAATTAATTTTGTATTGATGTCTGCAATGAAAAGGTAGATATCAAAGCAAAGATTTCTTCAACATAAGAAGTAAAATATAAAGGAGTCAAGATTAATTACAATTTAATAAGCTGAGCTTTTTTTATTTATATTTTTTAAATACCAGTAGAACAAAGAAATCTGTATAAATTCACATTTTTTTTAAAGTGTTAATGATAAAATCTTTAAAATTATATTATATATGTAAAACAATGACTGGGGTTCTAGTTTTCTTTTTATATTAAACTATATTATTGTATGTTGAATTTGAAAACTTTTGGACATTAGTTGGACAAAACTACTTTTGCTTTTTTTAATAACTTATAATATGTTAAAATACAAAACAGAATTTTGTTCAGTAAGAAACTACTTTAGTAACATAAGTGAAAATATCTTTATATACCGTATTTTATGGACTATAAGATGCACTTTTTTCTTCGAAAAATTGCTTCCAAAATCCAGGTGCATCTTATAGTCCGTAGCGTCTTATAGTCCGTAAAATGCGGTATATGTTTACAAGTTTTTTTATACATTGTTATATACTGGGTGCATAGTGAAGTCCTTTTATGCCGACATGCGAGTAATTACACAATATACAACACATAGAGCCAGTTCTGATAGGTGTGCAGTGTGTGTGTGTGTGTGCGCAGGTGACCAAATTATCAGAGTGGCCAATAGTGCACTATAAAATATAAAATTCAAATATAATTTAATATCATTTTAATCTAGTGATTGACAATGAAACAGACTGATGTTTGCATGACAACTGATGATATAAAGTTAGTATAGCTGTGCAGTTAATGGATATAAGTAATGCTGAAGCATGTTAAGTGCTTTTCATCAGAAAACTTAAAAGTACAAGCAACAGGTGATGAGGGATTTATCTGTTGAACCAGAGAAAAATTCATCAGTGTGAATTCTGTAACTGCTACAATTGTTTCTTGTTTTAAATCATGTGTAAAAACTACAAAATCTTGAAGTTCATAAACTTTTAAAGTTTGCAAATTCCAAGCTTTATGTTAATGTCTTATGATTAAGCTTAAGATTACACTTACGTAACTCATTATGAATGGTTTCATTGAATAATATAGATACATGGTTTTACATTTATGCTTAATTTTCATTGTGAATGGGCCTTTATTCCTGTATTGTTAATCTTAAAGCGTTACATACGCTTAATTGTTTTAATTGTTGACAGAATCAAAAGAAAATTAATTAAAGAAAGTGATGCGCACAAACATTATTAATTTAAATATTCACATTTAAATAAATTTTTTTACACACATACATATATATTGTATTTGTATACTAAATAAGAATAATTTTTTAAAATTAATTTCATTTTAATTTGCAAATTCTATTTTATGGCAGGCTAAAATATAATTTTGAACAAAGGTCTTTTTTATCTACAGGACTGCTTGATTTGAATAAAACGAAAATAAATATAACTTATATCAAATATTTTAATAGATTTTTTTTTATTCCTGTGAACTACATGAAACTATCCTTAAACATGCCAGTAGGATTTCATGGGTTGGGTTAGTTTATGAATTTACTCGCAATCAACATTGATAGAGGTGGCCAGATATCTGTACCATGTAGATGGCTAACAGTCCAAAATTGACCTTGCACATAATAATGAAGACATAGGAAAATGAGATATGCGCATTATATGAAATTATGTTAAATATTTATTTCTCATGTTATAAACAAGCACGTGAGAAGTACACATTGTACTATCTGTGCTTGACATGTGCATTAACATTTCACACTTTCTATTCATGTATATAGGGTATCTTTTTGTACTAAATTGGTTGTGTTAAACAACTTTGTAATTGTCCTTTTTTCCATATTGTGCATTTTTTACAAGATGGGAGCACTAACTACAGAATTTTACACCAAGGGCACTACAAGCATTTTCATCTTTTAGTGCATAATCACTTTACTATAACTATATGTCACATTCATAACTCTAGCTATTTACATTTGTCAGTTATGTGGGTGTGTACAGAATTTACTATGCACCCCGTATATGTATTGTTAACATTGAGTCACCTGTTGTTTTTTGAGGAGTTAAAGCTACAAAATTTAATTGACGAAACTTTTTGCATATGTATAATCCATCTTCAAAACATTTAGAGCATAAAATTGAAAAAATATTTGCAAATTTTACTTGTAATATAAATTAAAATGCATTTTAAACTGTATAAGATTTAAATGTTTTCAGTTTTAAGGTAAAATATAGTACAAGAATAGAAAGTAATTTTAACAACAGTAAATCATCATTATATAATATTTAGTCTTACTCCTACTTCATTTTTATATATATATTTCAATAGTTATTGTCTTTAGTTTTTAATAAACATACAGTAGTATATTATGATATGCTCTATGTGACTTCACAATGGAATTTGAAGAACAATTACTAAAATATAATTAAAAAAGTAAAACAATCAAATTGAATAGTCACAAAAGAGTTTTATAATTTAAATTATTTTAAAAAAGTAATAATTCCTACTAGAAATCCTATAAAATAATTGTTAAATATATTTTGCCTGAGATCAAAGTAAATTTTATTTCTACATTGTATCTCCTTTGTCAGAATAAATGTATAAAATTGATTTTATTTTTACATGAATATCTGATATATTTTTATCCAATTCTTTGTTCGAAAATTAAAACAAATAGAAATTTAAGCAAAATATTTACGGAAATATGAGATACCTATCTATGTAAAAGCAGTAACTGAAGTATAACTCGTTTAGATTTTAACTATTTAATATAAATTAATTTTGATTTTTAAATCAGGAGATAAGTTTTAGCTACTTTTGGCTAAATTCTATAATATAATTAATTTAAAAAAAAATTAGCATAAATGTAGCCTGAAAATCTATCAGTTTGGATTTACAAAAGATAAATTCAGAAACAAAAAACATTGAAAAATTTTCAAGGAATCAGAAAATATATAATTTATTAACATTTTTGAGGTAAATTTAATTGGATTTAATCTGTTTGTTGCATTAGCATTCCCTAAACTTCACTGTTGGCCCACCAGTGGCCAAGTGGTTTCATTCCCCGAACACTGGGAGTTCGGTTGTGGGTTCACACCTAGCCAGAATGTGGGTTTTCTCCATGTCTGTAACACCTGAATAGGGGTCAGTTACCCTTAAAAAGACCTCCCGGTAGGCATCTCCCCTAGGCAGGTCACCCAAGTGTTGCATTGCCATAGCAATAAATAACTTAATAAAACAATCACTCACTGTTAAAGGTGCATTGATTAATTTAACATAATAGAGCCAATGGACCTTTTGGAGATTTACAGAAGAATTATCAAAATCAAGCTTAATGAACCAAATTATAGTCAAAAGCTATTGGGATTTCTCTCTCATTAATTTTAGTTTAATAGAAAAAAAATTGACCTAGAAAAATTTAGAAGTTTTGTCATTAAAGGATGTCTATTGTTCACTTTTTGTGATAATGAAATATAGCAAACTTATCACAGAATAAATATGTAATTTATAGAACTAATAAATGGAAAAAATTAACTAAATGTAAATTCATATAACTATTGAAGAATTAATTACTACAAAGTCCAATTCATTTTGTTTACAGAACAATTATATTTTATTCTATAAATAAAATGTGTCTGGCTTTCAGCTTGGAGTTTGATAATGTTATGTATAAAATACTATTTGTTAATTCTTATGTGAATTTAGTGAAATATAAAGAAAGACAAGTTTTTTGAATCAAGTTCTTTCTGTGAATTATTTATTTTTAAAAATTTTTCTAGTACAAGAAACTGGAAAATAAGTTCCTGAAAACATTCTTCCATTTTTGTGAAAGGTTTTCACTTATGGAGTTTGTTTTCTTTATTTTTTACATAAGATTCTGTTTAATTTTACTGAAATAATAATAAATTTTATATCACTAAAATATTTGATAATTAAAATACCATTTATTATTAAATATATTCACGTATTTAGATACATTCATCATACCGTATCTGCCGATCAAATACGTATGCAGATAAATCCGGGAAACAATCCTATGCCACGAAATCCATCTCATGCTACGTTAACTATAGAAAGCAGAAATCAGGAAACAAATAGAAAAGAAATAAAACGATATCGGTGCAATTATGAAGGTTGTTCACGATCCTACAGTACTGCTGGAAATTTAAAAACTCATCAGAAAACACATACAGGTAAGATCATGTGTTACAGTAATTTTGATTCATTTATTTTATTTTAATTAATCTGATAAAGATGATTTAGGATGTTGTATTTCATAATTTTCTATTCTAAATTGTATATATGAAACTGTACTTGTATATGATTATACTTTTTGTAAATTTAAATCTTTTACATGTATTAAACTTAATAATAATAAACAATTTAAAATAAAATATAATATCACCTAGACTTATACAGTTGAACTCCATTTATACATAATTGAATCCTTCATAATTGAAGTTTAGACTATTTACAAAAATTTATAATATTTTTGGGTCTATCTTAATCCTTTTACATCACCACAGAAGTAAGTTACATGGTTTTGGTTTTTTGAAGACAGTACTTCTTAAAAAACAAAGGTAAAAACAGGTAAAAAGTTTTTGTAAATAGTCTAAACTTCAATAATGAAGAAAATATATCCTGAGTATTCATGAAAAATTGTATCCATTTATACATTTCTCAGTTGTATACTTTTTGCAGTTATATGGTAAATATTTTCTGCACTGTACTTTCTCCAATATAAAACACTTCAGTTATATATTTTTCATTTCTATGATTATACCCTAATATTTCATTCTTTGGTATTCTACAGCATTTATTTCTCACTTATTCGTTATTCACTTTGAAGTGGAAAAATTTTAAGTGATTATTAAAAAAGAGAAAAAGTGAATATTCACTTCAGATTAGTCTAAATTGCCAGCAAATGCCAAAAGCAAACCTAATAATACATGATGTGATGCTATTTCTGACAAAATTTCCATTTGGCAAATTAATTTTAAAGCCAAACATATGCTGGATTTTGTATATCAAGTTTGTAAAGGAAACGAGCAATTATTTATTGTGACATTGTCTCAATGCTGGGCTGCAATTTATAATCATATTTTTAATTTATTTAATTTAAAATATATGCTCTCCACCTCAAATTTGTACTGTAGTGTTTTGCCCCTGTACATCATACTTTTCCTTTAACAATAGAATTGTGCCAATCATCTATTAACTGCTTTCAGGAGTTTTGAAATTGAAATAATGTGATTTCTGGTTTGCATCGGAAGCTTTTATGTAGTTAATTGGGGCCTCCTGCTCATAAGGTTTCCATATCTGTTCTTGGATTTCATCTATCTAACTCTGTTTTCGAGATTAAGGAAAAACATATGAACAGACGACAGTGGAAATTTAAAGGTCTACAATTTTTTCAAATTGTAGCCCAAAAAATTGCATTTTAGTTTCTCATTTTTTTCACTATTCACTGTCATTGTGAGCTAACTTTTGGAATGATTCTTCACTCTTTCATGTAACTGCAGTTTTGGCATAAGAAGACAATTGATGTCACATACGATACCATTATGTGACAAGTCCACGGAAAATAATAAGAAACAAGCAAAAACTTGATCAATTTTTTAAAAGTACATGGCTTAATTTCACACTGTTTTCCTTTTATATGTTTTTCAAATCTATTATAAACATAGTAAATTGAAACCTCTTTGTTAAGAATTACACATGACTTAAATTATATTAAATGATCAAAAAGATTTTGCAGATGACAATTGAACACGAACACAAAAACAAAACCTCTGCATATGATACCATGCTGCTGTTTTGTTAATTGGTCTTCCTTATTAGTGTTAATGATTGTAGAAAAACTTTTATCCCAATTTTCTCTACAATGCCTGAATAGTAGGTCCTGCAGCTTCAGTGGGGTTTACATACAAGTAAATACTACACATCCACAAAATTTTGTCAAAGTCAGTGATTACAAACTGCTGGGTTCCCCTTGTAAGTGGCAGTTTCAGCAGTCTTTATTTAAGTTGTTTAACACTGAATGTTAAGATCAATGTGAAAATTTGTGTTTTATATTTTTAAATTTTTATATCGTACATTTTTCTCTATTAGATCTCCCTGGCACCATGTGGAGAAGTGATGTTTAATGTTTTCTTAACTTTTTCTAATTTTTATAGTTTTTGTGTTTTTATTGCATATTTTCAGACATGTAATTGGGATTTCCTGTAGGTTGGTTTAGTAAAATAAATAAAATATACGATCAACATTTTTTAATATAAAAGATATATATTTTATATTACACACAAACACACAAAAACAAACTGTTATTCATTCATATATGAAAAGAGTGATTATAACCAATTATAACACATTTTTAGATTTATTTTTATTTTCTGACATACATATACCCTGCAGTGAGCTATATTTTTAAAATTGCGTGTTATCTTATATAAGCAATTTTTAGTGTTCCCCAGCATAATTGTTGAGAATCACTACTTTAATTGAATAAAAAAAAATAATTTTGAAATGTTATATGTTTCTAGAATTGTATCCCAATATAATTAATATATTTTGTAATAAAAATCTAATTGTATTTATTGATTTAAGAGAAGATAGATTTGATTATAATTTAAACAAATGGGAAACTAAAGTATGAAGCAGTATTTCTCAATCACATTTTAGAGTATCTTCTTGATGATAGCTATTTCTAAATTACATTTATATTTAAATTAGAAACAATATTTTTACTTAAATATACTTCATTTAAAATTATTTTATACTAATTATTTAAAATAACTATATTGATATAATACAGTTTCCATTATAACGTAAATTTATTATACAGAACAAAAAGTATATGTTTATATATTTTTTCCTGATATATATAATTAGTAGCATAGCCAGTAGAAACTATGGAGTTCAGACCCCACCTTTAGATATTCAAAACTTATTTTACAAATAAAAAAAATAAAGAATTAATTATATTTGTATTGTACATTGTAATTGTTTATTGACATACAGAGAGAGAGGCCTATTATAAAAAAGAAAATTAATACACTTGCTTATATCAGTGTAGGGCTATATGTATCTGAGCCATCTCAAAAGGGAGATTCAAATACCCGAATTAAATAAATTATGGCTATATTACTGCTTAATGTATATTTGCTCAAACTTTAATATAAACATTATTAAAAAAAAATCACTTTATCATTTATTAACTATTAAAATTGCTTGAAGAATCAATTCAGTATCATTTAAAATATGTAAACATTCTTGATATTTTAAAAATGTAGACAATAATTATAAATCCCATTTTTAAACAGAAAAAAATGAATTTAAATTAAATATTTTGTCATATTTTACATTCATTATTCATTCAGTGTTAGCTTTTTAGTAATTAATTAAATTAGATGTGCAAATACTTGAAATACATTCATTTAAACTAATTCTATCATCATTATAACACAAAAAAATTTCGATGATAATATTTTTATCAATTAAAATTTTTTTTATCAAAGTGATAAAATGATGAAATGAATAAATGAAACAAATAATGATGAAATTATTTTAAGATTATTACTTAATTTTTCATTAAAATCTTATTATTTAGATTCATGAATTAATTATTTTTATTTAAAGAAATAAAAAATTATTATTTTTTAAATTAATCTATCAATATTTTAGTTACATTTTACAAGTTCAGATTAAAAGGCAAATTGTTTACTTTCTGATAAGTTAAATTTCAGTCGTTTTATTTACATTTTATTAGATAAAATAATCACTATTCATTTTATTATTATTATTCAAATTTATTAAGTTGTCTATGTTAAATTTTAATTATATTTATGGCATATTTATTAATTATTGTACAGACAATGTTTTTCTGAAATTTTTATACAGTTTATTTGTTTAAATTTATCTAAACATTTATAAAAACTTGTTTTCTGTTTTCAGGCGAATATACTTTTATTTGCACCCAAGAAGGATGTGGAAAAGCATTTTTAACATCATATAGTTTAAAAATACATATTAGAGTTCATACCAAAGAAAAACCATTTGAATGTGATGTATCTGGTTGTGAGAAAGCTTTTAGTACATTGTACAGGTAAGACTTGATCATTTTTAATTATTTATTGAAAGAAAAACCTTTATTGTAATTTTTTTAATGTTTAGATTCCAAAAGACGTAAATTGTATTTCAATAATAATAATAACAACTTCATACAGTAAAGTTATGAAAGTTACACATTTCTTTTAAATCAAACTTAATATTTTATTAAGTTACAATGAAAAAAAATTGAAATGTATTTTATTATTTAAAACAGAATAAATAGTAAATCCATTAGTTATTTTTGATAATATGAAGAAATACTAATAAAATTACTGATTCTTAATATATAAATTTACAGTACATGCTATAATTTACTCACTGTACATTTGAGTTTAAAATGCTCATTGTAACCAATTTTCAATAAATATTAATTATTAAATATTAATAAGCTGTTAATTACATTTAAAAGATAGAGTATTTATTATTTCAGAATTTTTAACATTGTGAAAAACCGATAAATAATAAAAATGCTTTTAATAATAAACTACAAAATTTTAAATTTCTAGTTTTTAGAACTGTAATATTTTAATAACAAGGTAAATACAAAGCGAAAACTTTAGTTATGATAAAAGCATACTAGCTTTGACTATTTTAGAACATAGTTAAATGTGGTACAGTTAAAACAGATTATTATTAATATATGCGTTGGGATTGTTTATTCATTCCAAAAGACTATGCTGCTTTCTTAGTATATACAACTTTTGTTTTAGTCTTTAAGCTGACTTATATGATACATTGAAAAAAGTGTTGTATCATCAATATATCAGCACAAAAGAAAATTCATTAAAAGTTTTTAATTTTTCATTGATTTTTAAAATATAATTAATTTTCAATTTTTTAAAGTTTCATAATTTTTTTTACAGAAGTTTTTATGACACAATTATTTTTAATATACAATTTTACAATAAAACTACAGTAGATCGTCATTTATCTGAAAGCTTTCGGTTAACCGAAAGCTTTCAGATAAATGACTGGAAAGCTTTCAGTTGCTTCAAAACTGGAAAGCGTTCAGTCGAAAGCTGTTCGGCACGACACAGTCCGACTGGAAAGCTTGTGGACCAGTACCGGTCCGTGGATCAAATGGTACTGGGCCACCCAAGGAACATTAAATTATTTCCATTTTATTTACTGTGGTGTATTTCTGTCGGGTTTGTGCGACTTTCAATGGAAGAGAGGTTAACCGGGAGCTGAGAGACGTCACCTAAAACTGCACCAATACTGCACATGCGCAAAATCCCCCTTCAGCGGGCCGCGGTAAAATTATCAAACGTTGACCGGTCCGCGGCGATAAAAAGGTTGGGGACCGCTGTTCTAAAGTATAATTGTAGCAAACAAAATAAATATATTTTTTAATATATTTATTTTGTTTCTACAAAATAAAGAAATAATTTTTAATGAGACAATAGCCACAATTATTATTATTAAAAAATTTACGTTAGGCTTAACATTGATGAAAATTCAATGCAAAGCGACATGCAACGGAGAAAAATTTCAACATGGGATAGGTTAATATATTTTTTCGTACATAATCAGTTATCCGAACAACCCCAGTTCCCAATTGATTCGGATAAATGACGCTCTACTGTATTTAACAATGACATTGTTGTACATTTTGTTTAGTATATTTTTGCTTATTTAACTAGTAAGTTTGCAAATTACACATACAATATTTGCTAATATCTTTATATTAAACATATAAGTGCTTTTTAATTATATAATTATAATATAATTAAAATAATTGGAAGAGTAATTAAAAATTAGTTGAACTTATTTGTTGATATTAAAATGATTATTTAACTTAATATATTCAAATAAATGAAACATATTAAATATAATTATTGCCTTTCTGTTAATGCTTTCACCTGTTATGTTTTTTAATGTTGAATTAATTTATTTTAATAAATTCTGAAGTTTTTCATTTTGTAAAATTATTATTTTAAATCAGCAAATTTTTTAAAATTTGCATTTGTTTCCAAATTTAATTGTATTTTTACTTGAATCAAAGTTTTTTTGTTTGTATTATTTAGTATTAAAAGTTTTATTTGATCTTGTTTATAATAATAATGATAATAATAATTAAATTTTTGAATAATCTAACTTAAAATTTGATTTTAAAGTCTAACTACACTAAAGAAAATTCATTTATAGTTTTCCTTTTTTGCTGTTATTTTATTTAAGTGGTTGTATTTGTTTTTGTCTTCTTGTCTGTATTCTGTATGTTCATTATAAATTAACATTTTAACTTGAAATATTTGAAATGATATCATTTATAACTCATTTATCACTGTCATTTCTCAACTTTATGCAGTAAAGTTTAATTAAAACAACATCTTCAGCAATAATTTACAGTAAAGTTTTACATTTCAATTAAATATTAAAAAAATAACTTATTTTTTAAAAAATTAATAAAATATATTTTGAAGAAATGTATTTTATTAAATATAATTTTTAATAAATATTTGTATTTTTGTCTTTAATAAATTTTTAAAAATTTATAAGAAACTAAAAAAAACTGTTGATGGTAAGGACTAGAAAAATTTGCCAATTTATCTTACTTTTGTTTGCTAACTAAAGTATTGTAAAATGAACTAAATAAGACACACGAGAAATATGTTAAATAAATTACAAAATTATCTATGAAAATAAAATGCAAATTCTACATAATTATAATATAACTGGGGAGAAAGTACTTACATTCTTTAAGAATATAATCTCAATGTTTTAGTTTTATCTCACATGTATCAAAATTAACAAATGAATCACTATATTTTATGAGTAAGTGAATTCTTCCAATCTTAAAGAAATTGTCTTTGGATGTTCAAAATCATTTTAAAAATTCTAGGAAAATCAATTTGAAAAAGTAAAGATTAGAATATTTATCAATTGTATGAATATTTGTCATGATATTTGAATACGCAATCCACAAAGCCAGATTCTGTGATATGTTTAAAACAACATATGGAAGATAGAATCAAAATCTTTTTTGCAAATAACAAGAAACGAATTTCTGTAATTAATATTTTCATTTAATTCTTCTGTGGCAAATATTTTGTATTATTCTCTCATGTTATATATCAGCATTATGCCAGACTGTAAGTATTATTAATTTTGTGTAGTTTAATAACAAGTAAAAATTGAGTTTTTGATTAATTTTTTTAAAGTTTGATCATGAATGCACTTACTATTAATATTTAGTAAAAAGTCTTTTATTTGGTTTAATTAAAAGTTTAATGAATAAAAAATTTTTCTATAGTTTTATAAATCATACTGATTAAATAATAATTGTTTATTTTATATTTTAAAACCTCAAGCATTTCAACATAGATTCAAAAATTGACTCAGTTACATGGATTTGTATATTACTGGTAATGAATAAACACAGAATAAATTCATGTTGTCAATATTTCATTCAATTCATACATATTGAAAAAAAAAGAACACTGATTAAAACTTTATAATTGATTTTTCATGTATAGCTTTATGAGACAGTTAATGTTTTGAGATAATTTAATGACTTGAATACAAAATATAAATATTATTAGATTAAAATATTACTTATAAAGTTTACTCATGAAGTTGAGAATTTAAATACAAGATAAAAAGTTTCATGTACATTTCTATTCATTTAATCAGGATAATCTTATTTCTCCTCCTCTGCAATCCTAATGAAAAGTTCTGTCACTTATTATTAACAACTTTTGTTGTTATTCCCCTTCATGTTATTTGTAGAATAAGAAATGGCTTCCTCATACAACACAGATGGTGAAAATACTAACATCTTGAAAGTATACAAGACAGTGATACAATTCACAAACTTAAATGTGTGTGTGTACCACTTAGGCTAAAGGCCCACCAGCGACTTCATACAGGAAATACTTTTAATTGTGATAAAGATGGCTGTTTGAAGTTCTTTACTACTCTCAGTGACCTGAGGAAACATGTTCGGACTCATACCGGAGAGAGACCTTACAGGTACTGTACTTATGACTATTTACTATTACATTTCACATTACATGAATGTATTTTAATAAAACAGATAAATTAGTTAATATTTAATTATTCTTTGTTATTTTATATAAAAATAACCACAAAATTTCATACAATTAAAAAAAACTGTGAAATGCTTTAATGGACTGAAACTCATCTCACAAACAAGCACTTTTAAGCTTACACTCATCTTCAGGCAAGTTGATTGAAACATTAAAACTATAGCAGTCATCATCATAATAAATTATTTTATTGGTTGCTATGATGATGACTGCTAAAATTTTAGTATTCAACTTGCCTATAGATGAATTTAAACTTGCAAGTACTTACAAGTTTGTAAGATTATATTTGCTCTGGGGCATTTTACAACTGAATTTAATAATTTTAAAATTGGCTGAAGGTATTTACATAACAAAAATGTATACAAGCAAGTTGATTAATCAATAGATAAGTTTTTAATTCTGTAGTAACTAAAAAATCATCTTTTTAAATAAAAAAGTTTAGTGCTTTTATAGTTGTTTTTAATATTATATTGTGTTTTTTATCTGTCATTAATATCATTAATACAATTGAGAAAGAAAATAAAAGATGACAAAAGTTAATTTTCTTTTCAAGTTATTATCTATATATAATATGAGATTTTTAATTATTTTACAGTTTATAATTTTTATTGTAGATGTGAAGAAAATGGTTGTGGTAAAGCTTTTGCTGCAAGCCATCATTTAAAAACACATATAAGAACACATACAGGTAATATACCATTTTAAATAGGCATTATAATCTATAAAAATTTTGCTTATATTTATAAAATATAAGCAGCAACATTAATATGTAAACACACACACATACATATGTTGATTGTAATAATTACATTAAATATGAAAAATATGTATTACAATAATATGTAATAATATATGGTTTTTCATATTCATTTAATTTTAAATTTAGAATGTACCAAAAGTAAAGAATTAATTTAAATTAATTTAAATAAATAAATGAAATACATTTAATAATTAATAAATTAATCATGAGATTGCAGCCCAGCCACCTATCTGCTGTCAAATTACTTTATATCCAATTATTAAAATTACATGTTATAGCAGAAAAAATTTGGTAGTTTGTCTGGCTTACATTATAAATGTACCAGTACATTTTTAAATTTACATGCAATGTGTTTGTATTCTCAATTTTGTATACCTTTTATTGATTTTATAATTCAAAGGAATTAAAAAGTTGAATTAAATCAATAGTAATGTTTATGTTTGTTTATTTATATTTAACAATGATTTATATGCAAACTTTAGCTTAACTGTGAGAGAAATATTTTTAAACATTACATGTAAATGTACCATATTTCCGCATATTTTTTGCACCTGTATTTCCAAGAAATGTTTTTAGGGAAAATAAAATATTTGAGTATTTTTTGCATGGAAAATGCGAGACTTTTTATAATGATCCATTTAGTGTAGGAGATAGGACATGAGTCGACCAACAAGAATTTTCATGATATATAGGCACTTTGTTTACCCTCATTTCCTTGTATAAGCTTAAGAATACAGTATCTTTGTACTTGCTGGAGGTTATGAGGGTGGGGAAAAGGGCAGTTGTTAATTGTGATGTTTAACAGCACTTTAGTAGGTTCCTTAGTGTCGTACCAAGTAGAATTAACTGCAACTTTGTGAGATGGCAAGAAAAAATAACAGTTTTACCAAATAGTATAAAATTAAAGTAATCTGCTTTGTTGAACAGAACAGAAATCAAGAGGCCAGATGGAAATTCGATGTCAGTGAGGCACTAGTTTGCTACTGGCATAAACAAAAAGAAGTTCTAAGCAACCCAAAGTCCAATGTGAAGACATGGTCCCAAGACAGGAAAGTATTCCCAACTTGAGGAAGAACTGTTATGTTGAAAAAACACGCAACAACAGCTGTGCTGTAACATGATATGTTGCAATCATAGGCTTGAAATATTGCTCAGACACAAAATATTTCTTCCCTCAAGTTTAAGGCTAGTCAAGGATGGCTCAGCCGATTTATGGATGGGAAAAATATTAAAACACACCAATTTACACCTAAATGCTACTTCCAGCAAATGAACAACAAAAACTTTAATGTTCAAACGTTTTTGGCCATCTTTCAGAGGCCCTCGTCAGGAAAAAATTGATTTGAATATAAAAAACAGTTCTATCTTTTAACCGTTTTTGAACATAGTTGTGTTCTAATTTTTAACATTTAAATGATGTTGTATATAGAGATCGTTACGTACATAATTAAAATATTTTAAAAAAATATTTACATACCTATCAAAAATGGCTGCATACTGTTTGATGTCAGAGTTCAAGATATTTGAAATATGTATGCAAAGATTTTAACATACTAAAAGTATATTATAAAATCATGACTTCTGTTAATTAATCAAGATTTCTTGTATGAATAAATACTGATGTAGTCTATCTTTGAAAATAATTTGGGTATTTTTTGTACCTTGAATTTCAGTTAGTAAAAAATGGCAAAAGACTGCGAAAAATGTGCGCAGAAATACAGTAAATGCAATTTTATTTAATTTTATCTTATTTAATAAAATGTTACTCACAAAACCTTTTAACTGGTGCGTAACACACAATATCAGTCACTACAAAAGTTTTCAAAACCCCTCCTGGGTTCTTCTTCAGGTAAAAATTAACTGGAACGATTTTTGAAGATTAAAAAAGGAAGCAAATTATGTGCCGAACAGCATCGAACGTTAAAGTTTTACGTAAGGCCGATTGTTATTTTAAAAAATATCAATGTCACAAGGCATCATGGGAAACAGATCGTCACAGCTTTAACATAAGATCGAAAGCTATTTTTAGAAATATCGATGCCATCTTATCTTTATCTTATTTACATCAATTTGGAAAAATTGCTTTCACTAATTTTTCAGTTTTTATATTGTTTTAAAATTATGCTTGTATGCATGGATGTTTGTATGTGTGTCTACTACTATGTTTATAAAGTCACATCTTTCTGAATTTTAATATGCTTTGATAAGATAATTGATTGTAATTTGCAAAGATCTTTAATGCGAGTGTGTGTTTGGAATTCAGTTCATTTACAATTATTATTGCATCGTATATATCAGGTTGAAAAGCTATGAATTTTTAATAATTTTTATTACTATAATCATGTTTAGTTTCCCACTGTTATAAACACTTTGTAAATTTAATTTTTCATAATTAAATTAATGTGATTTTTTATAACAGAAGAATAAAAGACTATATTTTAATATAGTAACATCTGAAGAAGTATTATTTAAGCTGTTTTACATATAATGGCTCAGAATAAATAAAGAGTAGTGAATATAAAAATTTAATACATGTTTTTCTAATGCATATTGCTAAAATTATTCTAAATAAATAAATGTTTATTTTTTAATGATTCTATAAAATATTTATAATTAATATTAATAAGTTATATCTAATTGATTATAAAATATAGGTGAGAAACCTTATTCGTGTACTCAAGATGGTTGTTTGAAGACATTCACAACTCATTATAGTTTGAAGACACACATGAATCGTCATGATAGAGAGGATGAGGTAAAGTTTCATTTATTAATTTTAATCTTGAAAAGTTTAATCCAAGTTTATTTTTTATAACTTTCTTTAAAAAAAAAAAAACATGATTTTCTGTAAGTCAAGAAATGTTTTTCAATTAATTAAAATACTATTGAATTATTTTACTAGTGAAGAAACTAGTTTTTTTTATAATTAAGATGTAATGAATATATGATAAATCTTTTCAATATTCTGTAATGAAATATTTGCAGAGTTTATTTGATTGTTTAGCTTTTTATAGAGATTAAATCTGTAATGTAAACTTTATAACAAGGCATAGCTTTCGCTTACTTATAATTTTAATTTATATTTGGTCATTTGTTGTCGGATTTTAATACGAGCATTTCAGTAACGAAATTATAATTACTGAATGTAAGTTTTCTCTTTGTGTAGCATTAATTTCATGTAATTTAGACGATTTAAATTTATTATTTTTATAATTTTTTAATTATAATTTACACATATTCATTTTAATTTTAGGAAGATAATTCTGTAACTCAACCATTAATCCAGTCTACTTCTGTTGATTCAATAAATGTTCAAGATCTTTTAGGTTCAATGTGCAGTGAAGCCAACACTAATACAAATAAGCAATTTATGAATCCAGAAATTCCTACAATATCAACAACAGGTAATAAAATTATTTTTCTGTTGTTTAATTTATTTAATTTATAGCACCTTTTACTTATAAATCACTTTATTTCAGCATATGCTGTTATTCCATTAACAAATGTAAATTTTATAAATAATCAAATCAATGAAAATGAAGTTTCTATGAACAAAGTTGATAGAGCAAGCATTTTGCTTCCTGATGCTTTAAGTCAGCTACAGGTTAGAAGCGCAACGGATTCAAAGTTTTTCAATTCATCTCAAATGGGACCAGAGTTGTCGAGTATTGCAAACAAAGAAATGGATTTTATACAGGATAACAACTTGTTAAATATGCAGAATGCATTGTTAGTTGAAAATAATAATACAATGAACAGTGTCGATATTATATCAACATCAGTTAGGGAAGCTGAAATATGCAAATGTAAAACTGAGTGTAAAGAGGGTGGACATAGCTGTTGCATGGATTGTCCAGGTAAAGACGATGCGTGTGGTGACTTAAAAGACTCCGAAGAGATTTCTTTGCCATCTGATTCGGCACCTCTCGTGTATCCGGCTTACATCACAAGTCTTCCAGAAGTACCCGGTAATCAACTTCTTTCAGAATTAGAAGAAAATCCAGTTAGTTTCTCAGAAGCTTCTTGTCAGACAGATGAAGATTTCTATGTGCTTGTTGGTGAAGAAGAAGAACAATTTTCTCTGTCTTCTAGCATTCAAGGCATACCAGAACAAAATTTTGAAGGGTATGTCGATTCCATAAATAGAACTACCTTACAGAGTTCGAGTATTAAATAGCCGACATATGGAGAACAAATTAATGGTGATACAAATTATCATATTTTAGATAATTAGGTAGTATGATATAAATATTTTTAGATTGTTATAAAAAAATATTTTAAATATCTAGATTATTTTGATAAATTTGAGTAATTTTTATGTCTTTCATATAATCAGATTTGAATAACTCCAATATTATTTTACAAATTAAAGATAAGCAATACATGTAATATTGGATTTCAAATTTTTACATAGAAAAGTTTTATTTTATAAAGTTTTATATTTTTGGCAAAATCATACCATAAACTTAAGAATTTTCATTCATTTTGGTGCTACAGTAAATAAATGTTTCCATAACATTATTTTTTTCAATTTATTCTCGTTTTTAAGCTATGAAATTGAAACGGCATAAAATTAACATTACTTAAGTTTAGAAAATGAATCACTACATTGTTTTTTTATTTATTTATTTAAAAAAATGAATTTCCTTTATTGAGATAGTTTTGATTGTAAAATAAATTCAAAGCAATGATCTAGTTTTGAAAACTTTACTATTACGCTTCATAACAATGTATATTTTTAAAGTTATTCCATACTAATTAATATGATTTTTCAAAGTAAAAGATTCAGATTGAAGAATGCATGATTTACTTTTTTTAATTTCAAAATTATCATTTTATAAAATAACCTTTTTCTTCTCTTTCAGATTTTTAATCTCAGATAATGTTCTTAGAATCAGATATAAAGGTGATAAATTAATATTCTATTTTTTATGTATTGACAAATGATTGGAATTCAAAACAATTTGATATATTAAATTGCTTAACATACATAAGTACATACAATTTACTGTAATAAATAAATACAGAGAGATAAGTATTTTAAACTTTTATTACAGACTGATTGGAAATATTTTCTTTGATAACAACATATTGAATAAATAATACAATATTAAAAATCTGAGATATTCAGTAATGTTTTTTTTTATATATTTTACATTAAAGATAAAATACTTTCAATAAAATTAAATTATTCAGATTTATAATTTTAATATAGGTTATGTGAATAATTTTAAAATATTAATAAGGTTTCACATACTAAAATTTCAATAAATCCAGAACAAAGTTTTGAAAATTTTGACTTCTGATGGTCAGGATTTTATATAAATATGTAAATTTAATTTGTTTACAAGTGATTATTTTTCTAAACTTAAGATTTCTTTTACAGTTTAAAGTGGAATAGTAATAAATATTTTGACACCTTTATTAACTTGCAAAGACAGTGTATTTATTAATGTGAGTATTGAACAACAAATTTGTTGTACTGTTAAGTTAATTAGTTTAATTTATTAACGAGACAATGATTATTTCTGAAGAAAGTCACAAATATTTTTACCCATTTTTCAAGTTAACAACTATGCAATTTGATGCCGTATTGAAATTTAACATTAACGTGATATGAGTTTAAATATTCCTCCTCATTTGAATGAAACAATTTGTATTTTTTCATCTAGAAGAAATTTAATTTTTACAAGAATTAAATATATTTTCATTGTCATTCCATTTTATATATATATGACTTTGAAATAGCATGATATTTTAAACTCTAAAATTATATCATGGTGATTAGCTTCCATATTAATGATTCTAAACTAAATTAGTTTTGATAAAAGGATTCAGGTAGAAGCTGATATTTCATTGTAAAAGTATTGTCATGCCATTATTTTCTAAAAGCAATGATCTATGAGAACTTTTCCTAATTCTAATCATTGAATATTGTTAAATTTGTATCAAACACTACAAATGTCTGTAATACTTCTTACAGATTTCTTTTCCTTTTTTTTTTTTTGTTTTTAAATATTGATTTATTTATTTGCTTGAATTTATATTACTTTATAATAATCAAGAATAATTGGTCATTAGTTACATTATTAAATTACACTATTTTTATTTGATTATAGACTATTTTTGCCATTAAATTATATTCAACAAATACGGATGTTTGAATTTGTAAAATTCAACGGATGTTTCTGTCATTTTTATATTATTATAAAAATTAAATTCCAACCAAAGGGCCAACAACTTATTAAATTAATAAGGTTGTTTGTTAAAATGTTTATTATACAAATATAATTGTTAATTATTAAAAACAAATTTTAATGTTGTTAGATTTTTAGACACATTAAATAATTGTTGTTGTTGTTTTTATTGTTGTTACATTACAAAAATCGAGAGCTATTTTTAATTATTTAGTATTGTGGATCACGTCTGTGTTACAAAAGAATAAGCCGTTGTGATATTTGTTTTAAAGTCTAGTCTTGACGTGGAGTTATATCGGATAGAGATAAATTAGCGGCATAGTTACGTTCACATTAAGGCATTTAGATTGGATTTAAGTTTATTAAATCATAATTTTTGTTAAGTGGATAATTTTCTTCCATTGTGTGTATATAATTGAAACTTATCCTTATCTGGGCATCTACTATTGAATTCATTTATTAATTGTTATATTTTTTATGTTTTTCAAAGGATTTTTTAAAATATTCCTACATTAGAAATATTTGTTATTGTAGATTATTATTTTATGAAATTTCTTGTAATAAATTTTAAGTTGTACATTTTTACCAAAGCCTGAAAAATGCAAATAACGAAGAAAAGTATTTTTGGATGATATTGATGATATAGTACAAAATTTTAATTGATCTTCCATTAATACTTCTTTTGAGCATTTATTTTTTTCTTAATTATATTTAATGTGAATGAGTTTGAACAATGTTACATACCAAAGAAATTTTAAATATGTATATGTAAAGAAATCGTAACTATAAAATGAGCATTTTTTAAATATTATTTTTTTGCTTAAATTCCTAAAATATTTTAATCAAATAAAAAATAAATTAGTATTTTTACTGTTGTTTTAATGTTTATATGCCAAGTAATGATTATGTGTAAAGTTTATAGTAGAACTCTTATTATCCATTAAATTATTTGTTTATGAATTGATGTAATTTACTCTTTCTTTTATTAAATTCATAAGCTAGCTTTCGCTTTACTCGTAATGTTAGAAATGATATATACTTGTGTTACAACAAGGAGAAAGTATTGCAGTGAAGGCAAGAATTGTCATAAAATTTTTTTTTTTTACTATTTCTAATTTGTGGGCATTAATAGGATTCCTTAATGAAGCTCTTTGTAGGTTCACATACAGTGGCCAGGGACAAGCTCGATTATCCAGGGCTGATCAACCCCCAAAAATTCCTAGGATCTTTAATGACCTTTTTTAAGTGTTGACTAAGGTGCTGCAAACAATTATGAATTTAAACTATATTATTCCTTTATGCAAATTTATTCAATTTTCTTTTATTTAGTTTTAATTGAATAACATAAAAAACGAACTAAGCATGCTTAATTATTTCTGACTGTTTTCGATATTATTCCTCTCTATCTTACAGCACTGAGATTTTTTTTTTTTTTTTTTAATTCTTTCCGCCCTGTGGGCACTAAGAGGGCCTCTTTTAGTAGACCCATTATGGATTCGGCCAGGCCCACAATGGGGCGACCGGGTGGTGAAGGACGGGGCCCGACATATCCAAACGGACCACCCCCGAAAAATTCCTGGGGACTATTCGACTCGTTCGAATTCGATCCCGGGTCCCCCAGAGCGGTAGGCTGCCACCTTGACCGCTCGGCCATCCGGCCGCCTAACAGCACTGAGATTAGACTGGATTTACTGCCCAATCTAATTCAGCACTCATTTGGCTTTAATATAACTATCCTGCTTATAGATGTTTACATTTTTCCATCTTACTTATGTAACTCTACTATATGGGCACTAAGAAGATCATTTTCAATGGTTATGGACTTAGAAAAGACCACAATGGGACGGCTGAACTAGACCAACAATACAAATCTGGGTGATTTAAGCTGGACTCAAACTTGGATTCTTTAAAGAGGGAGGCATGCATCAGACTTCATGTCAATCATCTGGTCAGTTTCTCCATCTTATTAGAAACAATATTGTCATTACCATACGATATTTTCCTTGTTGTACTATTTGTATATATTATTGTTTGTTAGAAGATTTGTTTCTGTATTATCCTTATTCACTGTCCTACTGATGTATATATTGCATATAGATGATTGAATATTGAATACTTCAACATGTATGATGAAGTATTTAATATAAAACTACTATTTTACAATGATTCCTTAGCTCTTGATCTTGGGAAATTTGAATATATCTATAGGAATATGCCCAAATGTGTTGAAAATATAGCATTATGAACTTTGGATAATTGAGCATCTACTGTAAACTTATATTAAATGCATGTAAAAAACAAAGACACAGTTTTTCCATTTACCATTAACATTAATGGTGATGTAATAAGAATGAAGCTAAAACAAATTTCAAATTGATGAATACATTTTATTAATTCACTTCTAAATTAATAATTGAATTCTTTCTGTTATTAATTTTAATTATTTTGACTCAGACAGCATTCTTCAGATATTCAATACATTATTTACAGTGTTTTTTTACTTTTTCGAATTGTAAACATCCTCAATTGATTGAAGAATTTAAGGTTTATAATGTTTAAAATTGATTACTGGCTGAATTTTTAGTATTAAAGGATAAATGACAATAAAAGAGAGTGAAGATTGTTTCAATATACACAACAACTTTGTATCGAACATTGAACAGAATCTTGTAAAACTAATTAAGATGATGCAAATTAGCACAGTGACTGACTAAACAAGATCAAATTAGCCATTAGTTTTATATAGGACTTGTATAACATCTTTATAAAGAGCATGCAATTTTGTATATTTATTTATAATTTTTCTCAATGCCCAAAGAATTTAATAGATTAAATATGCTATGCTATTATTTAATGTTATAGATATTTATAAATATACTACAGTATAAACTATTTAATTATAGTACATATTCATTCACTATGGGAGATTTGACACAAGCAATTAATGATCAAGAAAGATGGTACTTGTCTAAAATACTGCAGAGAAATTTAGCCCACCAACATCCTTATTCATTTATTTTATTGTTTCATTAGTTTTGCACCAATTACAGTTTTAGAAACAAAATTTTTGACCTTTCTAGTCAAAATATATTCAACTTATTCACTTAAGTGTTAATGTTAAATGGACTAACTGTTAATTTGAAAGATTTCAATAATTGAATACCAAATAATTAGTTTTATAAACAAGATTTTATGCTTTAAATTTGAATAAAAAATATTCAGATAAAATTTTATTCAAGTGACAAAATTGCGTGCTTATTATTTGATTAAGTTTGCTATCCGTTACCTTAAACCTATGTCAATGTATATTTTTATGGACTTAATTGCAAAATTGTTGCAAACTTTTATGTTATTTACATTGTAATAGTTTTTAGCATCTTTACAAGATAGAAAAATAACAAAATATACAATATATATTCAGTACAAGTACTTAAATTTTCAGTTTTAAGTGACATTAGTACACAAGGAGGTCCAGAAGTCAGTTAATTGACAAATTGCTTGAACAGGATACTATAAAAAACTTAATTAATTGTTTAAACTGTTGCGCTTTGTATATTAAACAAGTAAGATGTCATTTTAAACAATTTTACAAATTTTGAGTAGTGAAGCATTTGCATAAGACAGTAATTTAGTTTGTATGGTGTTTAACTGACTTTTGGATGAGCCTGTATAAGCTGAAAAACATAAAAACTATGTGGAAAAAAATGAATAGATATTTCTTATAAATTGAAATATTTTTGTCATAAAATAGTGATTCTTAACTATTATTGGATGGTAAAGTTCACAGCCTCTCACTTCAGAGAATTGAGATTAAATCCAAGTAGAGAACTTGAATTTTTCATGGATGGTTTGTTGGGCCCCACGCTTTATCACTCGGTTAGCGATATTGTGTGGGCCAGTCTCGACCGTTTTGAGCACTTTTGACTTCTCATTTTGCCGCTCGAGATAGTAAACTCATCGTTTCCTCCATTGAGCCAGTCCCGACACCATCGTCGCGGGCAAGGGCCAACACGCAATTTCCTTATCTAGGGATTCTTGGATCGCAACGATGGCAGTCAGGACTGGCTCGATGGAGGAAACAACGAGTTGACTGTATGGAGTGGCAAAATGAGCAGTCAAAAATACTCAAAAGGAGAAAATAATAATTAATAAGCTGAATACAATGAATATTTAGTACTTTAAAGTTGTTTGTACAAAATACCAGCTCCAGAAGAGCTCTCTACTGGCAACAGTCTAGAAGCAGTGCGTCAAAAATCAGTTTTGCCTCAGGTGCAAGTTACCATCAAGTTGGCACCGATGGCAGTCGAGTAACGAGAATGGGGCCCTAGATATCACGGACAAGACAAGACCACCATGAAAAATTTTTAGGATTACTTACTCGGATTTGATCCCAAGTCCCTCAAAGTGGTAGGCCGTCATTTTAATTGTTTCGGCCGTTTAGCCATCCCACAAAGAACCCAGTGAAAGGCCTCGATACCGTTAGGACGGAAAGAGGTCTTTAAAAAAATAGTTTGCAGTCTTTTGAGCTAGTGGCACACCGAGAACCACCGATCTAGAGAGTTCTTTATCATTAAGAAACCAATTTAAATAAAATGGAATTAATATTGCATTCAATTTTTATATTTATTTCATAAATTGTTAAATATTTTAATTCTGTAATTTGAAATATATATATATATATATAAGCACAATATTGTAAATTACTGTAATACAAGTCTGTAAAAATGATGGCAACAATGGCGTTTCGATCCGAGTGTAATATCAATTGTATGACATCGCTGGAAATATTTTACAATAAAATAAACAGATTTTAATATTTTCTGTGTATTTATTGTGTCTTTTGTACATTTTTAAAGTCAATTTGGTCATTTCGTGTATTAAAACTTAAAATAATTTCATTAACCGCTTGATATAATAGGAAACGAAACGGAAAAAAAGTCTTCGGGTCTTCCAAATATTGTTCCGCGGCGCTCCTTTTTCGATCACTCGTATTAAGAAATTATTATTTGGGTTCTCTTAGACTTATTTTAATGAAAAAAATACGTAATTTTGAGATGATTTAACTTCTCATTTTCTATCCACAAGAACTTTCTAAATCGTTAAATAATAATACGAGAAATTTACTACGAGTTGCAAAATAAAAGTTATTAAATTAATGGTTTATTCGTATTTTTTCTGTTCGTGACAGGCCTACCAGTGGCCAATAACTGGGAGTTAGTCGCGGGTTTACCCCTTATTGGCCACGTGGAGTTTTCCGGGCTTCACGTTTGTAGCACCTAAATACAGCCCAGTTTCTCATAAAAGTCCACCCAAGGGGAATTTCCTTCCGACAGATTGCCCGCGTTTCCATAAATAAAGCAATCTGTAACATTTAAATTACGGTAAACAGAAACGTGCCCCATAATGGCCAAATGGATAAAAACCACCAAACACTGGTATTAGTCGCGGATTCGCGCTTTACTAACTTGGCTGGAGTTTGCTGGATTTTCTTCGCGCGTACTACATTTAAGTAAGGGCCAGTTTTTAAATTAATAGAAAGTCCTCCTTGAACATCCTGCTTAGAATATTGCCCGTGTGTTTTATTGCTTTTTTGTTTATCAATCCTTCTAAGAAAAGACGGGATGTCAATTTTCGAAAAAATTATTTACTTTTTTTTAAGTAAAAGTTATTTTTTAATAATTCATATAACAATCTTAAAATTTATTTTACGAGTAGTAACAATTTTTTTTCAAAATGTATCAAAAATTCTTAGTCTTTATCGATTAATTTATCTAGGGTGGCAACGTTATTAGCCATCTTTCTGTGATTCTGCATGTTGCCAGATTTTTAAAAAAATTAAAAATTTTTAATTTTTAAAATTATTATAATTTTTTTTAAAACTCAAATTAAATTCGACGACAAATTATGATTTTTTTAAAATTTTTATAGAATAAAATTATAAATGATAAAACATCAGAAACGAGATACGAAACTAAACATTAGCGCAAAAGTTAACTGTCATTCATCTCTTTGAACAGTCGGAGCCATTAGCGAAGAAGTAAGAGAGGAAGTTGGAAGGTTGTGGTCGTTTATCGCGTTATTTGCGGAGGAAAATTAACAAATTAAGCACAGCCATTGAGAAATGAGTAATGTAAACAACGCTAACGACGATAGAAAACGTTCTAGTCCACCAGAACCAAGCGAAACGGCTGGAATGACAGCAGCTGAACAAGAGAAACAATCGGTCGGATCCAGCGGAGACGAGCAAACTCGAAGATCCAGCAGAAGGAAGAGACCGAAAGTAAATAATTCCCGTTTTTTAAATTTAAATATCTTAATAAAAACTAAGCGCAATTCCATTCATTAGCCCTAATAAACAACGTGGTTCGTGTTTTGAAATAGACACGTGTCCCGTTCACGTGTTTACAAACAAAAAAAGAAAAAAATTCATCAATTTCACAATCTTTTTATTTCACTCGCTCAATTAAGAATTACATAAAATAATTAAATTAACTCGATATTTTACACGTGTTTTTAAATTTCCAATACATTTCATGTGTTAAAAATAAAATAATATATATAAAAATATATTTTTTTGATGTATTGCAGAGGAAATTACCTTCATACATTGTGATTTCTTATGTTATACATTTCTCTATTCTTTAATAAATATTGAAGAAAGGATTTAAAATAGTAAATTAAATAAAATACTTTTTTTTTCTTTTTCCTTCCTAATTTAATCGGTTCGGCAGAAAGGATTTAAAGGAATTAGAGATGGATAACTTCTGATATTTTTCTGTTCTTCTATGGTTGGTGCACTTTTCTAATTATATCTATTTTAAAAAATTGAAACAACTCCTTGGTTAAATAAGTTCTTTATTGTTCAATATATTAGAGAAGCCATGTATTATATGTAGCTTCTTAACTAAGGAGTCATTTTGAGCTTTTAAATTAAAGAAGAAAGATTGAAAAGACCGAGAAGACTCAGAGAAAAATACCGTAGTCGGTCGGGTTTAAGGGATTTCGTGTTCGATCTTAAAGAAAAAAATTTCGAAGATGTAATGCGTTTATTAAATAGGGCTTCGGTTTACGTAGTCTGTGCCGAAGTATGGAAAGCCTTACATTTTTTAGATATTAGTTTTTATAGCAACATCTAATAGCATATAATGTAAAAAAAATATTGTATTTAATTTATTTTTTATTTAAATTTATACAAAAATAGTAATTTAAAATAAAACTGTGATAAAAAAATTTGTTGTAGAAGGAGTCTTATGTTAAATTTTCTAATTTGTTTCATTCATAAGAGTGGGTCTAAATTCGAGAGGAATCTCGAAAGCATAAGTAATGTAGGATGTTTTAAACTGAGTAAAATAAAAATACTGCTTTATTGAACTCAAAACAAACAAACATGCAGAAGTTTCCTAGTACTTTCAGGCCTCTTAAGTTCATCATCGGGGGATGAAAATCAAAAACGCATAATGTTTCATTCAAATGTTAATTGAACTTTTGATTCAAAGCATTCTCAAATGTTTTGAATTGAAACAAACAGAACAGGAGTGAAAAAATCAAACAGAACTTTCCTGCCGCTTATTGGATGAAATTCTTTTTGTTTTTTCTTTTTTTCTATTTTCAATCCAATAAAACAGTATGTTTTTTACTTTATTTGAATTTTTGGAATGTTGACGAGTATTCTACAACTGTTTTAGACTTTTAAATGTATAAGAAAAATTCAGGAGGTGAATCGGTAATAATAGCGATATTTAATGATGTCAAAAGCATATATAGTTAAAATAAAAGATATATTTTATTTTTTATATAATTATAAAATTGTCACATTTCTTTATATTTTAAATGATTAAATTAATTTTTTTTAATTACTGTAATTTCGGTTGATGTAATATCGGATATATACGGAATTATAAGATAATTTTGTGAGAGATTTTCAGCAATTTGAGCTCGCGAAAGGTTTTTAAAAAGCACTTTTGTTATTCGGTCAATCTATACATTTAGAATATGATGATAAAAATAGACTAAACTTAATAGGTATATTTTTATAATTTCTCAATTTTCTCGATCGAGCGGCTAATTTTCAAATAGAAAAAAATTATTCCTTCTCGTCTTTCTAGCACAGAAAGTGTGTACAAATTCATTACGAATCTCGTCGTGATGGAAAAGAGTTACAGATCCAGAAATGTAATGTATAATTCCTGCTCAATACTTGTCATTCAGAACATTAAGTGCCTCCTGGGAAATTGTTTCACAGATGAATAAGCACTTTCGTGTCGCTGTTGGCATCAACAGTGTTTCCAAGAAAGCTTTTGTAATCATCTCTAAATGAAAAACACTTTTGGTAATGCTAACGTTCAATAATACGTTAGTGTTACTGATGTTTGTGAACTGGGATTAATGACAAAACTTATGCACTTATTGGCTCGAGTAACAACTTTCCAAGCAGATACTTTGCGATGTGCTCGATTAATATCAATCGACAGTAATGCATTTATATTTTCAAATCGATAACTCTTTTATATTGTAATTATTTATAAATCTGTTTGCAGTTTTGCTCAGATAAATGAAAAGGAGTGACTTTTTACTACGGGAAAAATACGACTTGATAAGCTAGATGAAGAAATTTAGAAATTGTAGAATTTTGGCTTTAGATCCATTGCCAAAGGGAACAGTTTTTAAAAACTATTCTCTTTTTTGGTGGATGATCCAAAGTCAAGATTCAATCTTATAAACCTCTATCATATTGTTTTTACTTGGATTTCTTTATTTTAAGGATTATCTTTAGTCTTAAATCAATGATAAGGACTTATAAAGGGAATGTTTTATTAATTATTGGGCTACGTTAATAATCGATTTGACTAGATGTATAATTAGTAGCCTGATAATTTTAGCAAGATTATTTGGCTTAATCAATTAGAATCAGATTACAGGTTGTTGTTTATAAATAAATGTTTTATTAAATCAACAATAAAGATTTGGAAAGATTAAATTATGAACAAAATTAAAGATTTTGTTCGAAGATTCAAATGTTGACGATTTAAAAATACTAATAATTTATTGTTATAAAATATGCAGTTCTGACTTTTGTAATTAAACAATCTTCTATACTAACAAACCATAAAATATTTAAATTAATTTTTAAATATAGTGACATGAAATCATTGAATAAATAAATTTCATTGTTATTGTTTTTATTCAGCGGTACAGATAACATCTGTGAACCTTTTATCAATGATATATTGTTCATCTAGGAGATAAAAGGAAAATTAATGAAGAGTTCTTTTCGAGTAGTGAACAGAATATCATTATATTGTATTCGATTATCACTTTATGTTATATATATGAGTAAAAGTCACTAATGGTTATTGAAATCTGTTATCTCTATAAACAATTTTAGGTTAATGTAACCCTCGGTGCCAAGATGGCGGCTCATCTCTGATTCCAGCAAGGAAACTGTGGGATACACGTTCTAACCTAACCTAACCTAACCTAATCTATTCTAATAAATTACCATAATTATTGGGAACCAAATTATCAGAATAGGTTAGGTTAGGTTAGAACGTGTGTCCCACTGTTTCCTTGCTGGAATCAGAGACGAGCTGCCATCTTGGCACCAAGGGTTACATTAACCCAATTGTACGTACAGTAAATATATTTTTATTATGCACCATCCATCAAATTTGCATCCTTACACATGACTAAGTAGTTAAGGTGGCAATCTACTGCTCTGGAGAACCTAGGATTGAATCTGGACAGTGAGAAAACCCAGGAATATTTTAGGGTAGTCTGGATATGTTGGGCCCTGTCCCTCACACTGGTTGCCGCATTAAGGGCCTAGCTAAATCCATAATGGGTTTGCTATAAAAGGCCATTTTAGTGCCCACAGGGTACAAAGAGTTAGGGAGATAAACATAAGTCAACACCTTTCATTTACAAAAATTAGTATTTTTCCAGTGTTTGGAAGACATTTATTCTTAAGAAGATAATTTCAATATTAAATGGCTTTACTACAAAAGATGTCAACAATTAAATTAATTTTTAATAAATATTTATGTATTAAACTTAATACATCATATTTTTTTTTTAATTAAAATTTCTGTTATAAATGCAAAATATATTTTAATCCTTCAAATTATAATTATATATTTATTTATCTTGAAGTTGATCATTTTTAGCCATTTGTAATTAAAATACTGAGATTGTTTTTTGAAAAACTACATTTTTTTAGACTAATTAGTTTCAGTTTAATTAAAATTCAGTGCTGCACAGTTACAGTATAAACAATTGTTCATCCCAAAAATTAATAAATGCAAATGTTTGCGCACAAAATAGAATTCCGTAACATACTGCATGTTACGAGATAAAAACAACAGGAGGCTCCACTTACTAAAAATAAACGAAAATATAAAAATTGTCTATTGGTGTTACTGGTAAATACGTTAATTAAACGTATTTACCACGAGCACTTTCGACAATATATAACCATCTTCCTCGGGTAATATTGTGGATGGAATGTTATAAATCTAGTGACGGATAGTATTCTATCTCTATTACTTTTAGGCCTAGCACTAATGTAGGCATAATAAATATGCACTAAATAGCACTTATAAATGATAGCATAAATATGTTTTAGGCAATGTATTTAATTCGTAAGGGAAGTGAAAAATGGCTGATTTACTTTAAAGTGATATTCACTTTATGGCAGTGGCATGGAACCTCACCCGTCATGTTAGCAAGGCATACCTATATGTTAAGAAATTTAAGGAGTTGAGTATGAAAAAGAATAAGATTCAATACATAGAATATGGATACTAATCAAAAATTAGATTTATGAAACCAACAACAGATCCAAATGTGTTTATTGCAAAAAATGGAAGCGTATAGGATTTGGCTACAAGCAATATGCTATTTCACTACAAAATTATCCTGCTTGTTCAGGTATTATTAAATTGTATAATGAGCTAGTTCATCCTATCCTAAAAAATATCCTGTCTGTTGATGCAGCTATTCAGTGACAACAGATTTCTCTTATTCATCCATAGTGAAATGGTGACTGCATATGCATTTTCAAATACAAGAAAACAAAAGTAAAAAGGAACCACACTGGCTATATAAGTGAGATAATGAAAAACCTTTTATTGAAACATCTTTGGCATATCCACAATGCGGTATGCTTTATGCTTGTCTACTTCCAAACCTCCCACACCATTCTACGACATATTGATGGGACACAATGGCAGAAATCACGTGACATAGGTGTCGCGCATATCGATACGGTTGTAAACAAGCTGTTCCGTTTGAAGGATAGCTTACTTTATAATAATGGAAGAACGAAAATATTTTTTAGGAAGGTTAACAACGGTACAATTAAAGGAAGAATTAAAAAAGTACAATGCCAAGTTAGCTGGTAGAAAAGCCGATTTAATAGAAAGGTAAGTTAAAATAATCTACATCTACATTTTTATCGTTAATTATTACATTTATAATTTCAAGTCCTTATAACTATTACATGATAAGGTAACTTACCAGTAGATGAAAGTTTTAAGGATAAGATTTCACAAAATGCACATTTTTCATCGATAAAAACATTTAAAGATCAGTAAAGTTGTCATTGATTCCTTTCACATTTGTCTAACCAATACATAAGGTCAAAACTATAATTAAAATAAATTTTTTTTCCTTTGGAATATGGTCATGTACTGAGCCTGACATATTATAACCAATTTATACCAGTATCTGAAATGTTAACTGTACCAATAGGTTATCACTGTAATTTAGAACAACAATCAATACAAACAAAACTACTTTCTATGAAGTTCTAAGACAATATAAGAGATATATATCTTAATCTTTTACCAAGAGAAAACAATATTTGGAGTATTTAAAATAAATATAATCAAAATGTCTTTTTTATTGGTCACAAGTCATCTTGTTTCAATAATTTAATGCAATAAGACTAATTTCTTCACCAATAAACTTTTTGTACAAGTGAATTTTTGCCCATTTTCTTTTACTAAATCTGGCATACACTATATATATGCCATATTTAGGTGCTTGTCAATACTGTTCAGTTACCTTATACTGTTTATTTTTATATTATATGTAATATATTAAGGTAAGAATATAATATATAATAATAATTTTTGCCTTTCCTGTCAATGAGACAGAAAAAACTAAATAAAATATTGGTGATCATATGTTAACTAGTTATTAAACTTGTTTACAATAATTTTCAGGTTACTGGCATGAGAGGAATCAGGAAACTCATAATTTTTCTATATCCTGTGATAGCTCTCCTGAACTCAAACTTCCTGATTCATCTGAATATAAGGATCTCTCTCCAAGTTTACAAATACCAGTTTTGACTATAGAGACAATTGATGCCTACATGGAGATGTCAGATCAAAGAATGCCACTGTCTGCTGTGCAGATGTATTTTAATGAATTCTTATTAATAATAAGAGGAACAAAAGAGAAACATTTTTTATATTTTAAAGGTAATGTAAAATCTGAATTAACCAAGGGGAACAGATTTACACAGATTTAGTAATTACAGATGATGGGGTTATAGAAAATGTAATATGTGAATGTACAGCAGGTAAAGGGCCTAAAGCGTATTGCAAACATGTATATGTAACACTATTGGCAATAGAAGAATATGGAAGAACAGGCACATATAAGTGTCACAAAACATGCACACAGGTTCTGCAAACATTCCATCAGCCTACCTGCCAACATAAAGGTTCCCCAGTTAAGGCTAGTGAGCTTCCATTTCATTTATTTAAGAAGAGAGGAATGAAAAGAAAATTATTGGAAGACATAAAATTTGACCCCAGACCATCTGGTAGTACAATCCCTGATTATACAAACTTTGTTATTAATTTGGCAATGAACATGCAAAGTGGTTGTGCAATACCGATATTGCAATTAAGGCAACCAGCAAACATGAGAGCTTTAGAATCAGATCATGATTATTGCAAAAGCACAATGTCTGAAATGTTTTTAAGTGCTTTACATGTAACTGAAGCAAGTAGGGAGTACATAAAACATTTGGAAAAAGAGACCAGATTACAATGAAAAAGTGCAGTTTGGAAGAAGGAACATTTGTTGCATTTGACATCTTCAAACTTTGGAAAAGTTTGTAAATTAAAATCAACAGACAGAGTAAAATTGTGTGGCTCATTACTGTCAAGTAGGCCAATAAAAAGTAAGGCAATTTCTCACGGCTTAAGGTATGAAAAAGAAGCAATTGAAACATATTCTTTTGTAAATACTCCTGTGAAAGAATGTGGCATGTTTCTTCATTCAAAATACCCATTCTTAGCTGCAAGTCCAGATGGGCTAGTGGATGATGATAAAATATTAGAAGTTAAATGTCCTTACTCCAGTTTTAAACTTCCTGTGAATGTGCTAAAGATACCATATTTGGAATGTACTGATGACAAAATTACTTTAAAACGGAATCATGATTATTTTCATCAAATCCAAGGACGATTAGCAGTGACAAATAGACAAGTTGCTCATCTGTTTATTTACACAAAAAGTGACTTCAAAGTTTGTATCATTCCAAGAGATAATAAATTCATTGCAGACATGATTGAAACACTAATTATGTTTTTCCATGAGCATATTAAGCCAGTTCTTTTTTTAAAAAAAATGTTTTATAAACATTAAGTTTATAGAATAATTGAGCTAATTGTTATTTTACAATTTGAGTTTATGTAAAATTTTTCTAGATGGTGTATAGTGTGAATTTTTTTAAATAATAAAAAGAGATTTTGTTTTAAAGATTAAAATTCTTTTATTAGCTTACAAGTATTTATTCAACTATAGTACAAATTTTAAAACCACTATATTACTTTGAATTGAAGTTCCACAATGAAGACCTTACTGTGTATGATAGTATACATTCTTAATCTTAGAATTTATAAACAGACAAAAATTTAAAAATACTATAGATGGAAAACTTAAATTAGGCTAGGGTCTAGAATGGAAAAAAAATTATATACGGTATTAATAGAGAGCTAGACTAACAGTGAAACAAATTAAGAATCTCTGCCAACAATGCATGGTCTAAAATTGCATAACATAAAACATATAAATATAATTTCACTGCCAAGTTTGGTTACTGCCGGATGCATGTGTTGCCTCAAAATTTTATATGTACAGTACGAGCCATTCCTATAATACGTTCAATATGTATTCTTTTACTAGATATTTTTCTGTCTCGAGATGACAAACTGCTGCTCAGCTGTGCTTTTCCTCTCATAAAAGTGGGTATATTTACCACAACATCTTTAGTAATTAGTTATTCCTGAATGTTAAAACCTCTATCAGCCATTACCCAGTCTTAAAATAATTATTGGATTTTCGTTTAAAGAATTAACAAATCGTACTTTAGAACCGACAACGTATCGCTTAGTCTGTTTACAACCTCGTCGATACTAGCGCCGCGTGCGGAGTAGATTTCACTTTTTTCCCCTATTGATGGGACACGATGGCAGAAACCTTTTGACTTGCAAAAATTGATTTACTGCTCGTACTTCTTTAAGATGCAACTTTTCCAACCTTGTTATTGTTTGGAAATTTCGTGTCACAGTTATTCTTCATTCATGCATCATTCTAACTGTTCAGTGTTGTCAATCTAAGTCATTACTAACTACCTACATTGAGTTACATTCAATAATGATTTGGTTTTAAGACTGTGGAGTTGTAAATTCCATTGAATACTACTTCTATGCAAAACTATGGAGTTTAATAATGGTAAATTTTGCCCAATTGACGATACTGCAAAATATTTACTTTTTCGGCAAACAATAGTTTCCAATCGTACGGTAACAATGTTACAAGTAGTTTTGAACCGGTTAAATTAATCTTTGGTAGAGCATATTACAATGCTTTGTGTTCCAGAACTATTGGAACACAAATTATTATAATATATTTCCATTTTGCTTTATTAAAGTATGTTCCAAGAAGTATACATATACATATACATAATGAATTCAAAATACATATACTAATCAAAAATCATAAGATAAAGTTAAAGACTTGAAAGCATTAAGTTGGAGGACAAGTTTTTTATTGGAAATACTCCAATAAAGCAAAG
This sequence comes from Centruroides vittatus, assembly GCF_030686945.1. Taxonomy (NCBI): domain Eukaryota; kingdom Metazoa; phylum Arthropoda; class Arachnida; order Scorpiones; family Buthidae; genus Centruroides; species Centruroides vittatus. The sequence goes on along the minus strand of NW_027122720.1, from coordinate 1,410,165 downwards.
ATTTTGTATACTTGAAAGAGGAAATTAGAGTTTTTGTTTGCATTTTAATGTTTCTTTTATTCAGTTAAACTGATTCATATATATATAGTTGAACCTCTGATAAGTGCCACTGCTAAACAGAAGATATGTTTTTAGAAATCTTGAATAAAAATGCATTCAGAATAATTTGCAAATAGTGGCCATTTTGTATGTTCCCCATCAGTGACCATTGTTTGGATGTTTGACTATATCTAGGCAACAATGATGATGATAATTTTAAATCTTAGATGATGTTATTGATGATAAAAATTAAAAGTACTTTGCTGTCTCATATGCAAAAAAAATGATTAAAGTTGTATAATAATCAGAAGATTGTAATCATTTTTACTGTAGCATTCCACGAAAAGTATGTATATACAAATATGTAAAGTGAAAACTATTGAATAATAATAATTTTATTTAGAAATGCTTTCAATTTTTTAGGTAGAGTATAAGGAATCTGAAGGAAAAGTTACAGCTGTATCTGAAGAGGAGTATGTCTCAGATGAGGAGAAAGCTAAACAAGAAATAAAACCACCACCCGTACCACCTCCGAAAGCAGAAGAAATGGTGACGGAAGAAGTGGATAGCGAGCACGACGATCCCACGGGATTGGAAGGTGCGGCATTTCAGAGTCGTCTACCTTTCGACAAAATGACGGCCCAAGAAGCAGCTTGTTTTCCTGATATAAGTCAAGGTCCTCCTCAGACACAGAAAGTATTTTTACATATTCGAAATAGACTAGTAAGTTTAATAATTAAAATGATCTTTTATTTGTAAAATTTTTATTAAAATATTCTTGAAATTGACCAAAACGGCTTAACAATCAAGAATCGATATGCTTCTACTAATGATAAATATTCACGAATTTAAGATAAAACTTTATAAGTAACAAATTAATTTATTATATTGTACTGATATATTGATTTAGCAAAGCACAAGAAGAAATGAAACTTTAGATAGGTTCATAACCAGAAACAAATTATGAATTTTCCAAATGCTTAAAATATATTGATACAAACCATAACAGAACCTTGAATTACTTCCAGTAAGCATTTAATAAGACCAATGTAAATGCTTACTGGAAGTAATTCAAGGTTCTTCTGTTGTGGTTTCTATTTTGTTATAATTTCCAGTTTCTAGAAGAGTTTGAACTATAGTAATATTCCAAATACTGCAGCTATGAGAACTTAAAATTAATTTTTCTTTAATTCTTTCTGTTCTATAATTTGAAAATGATTGTAACTGTTTGTTCTTTATAAATCTTTTACATGGATTTCAAAAGGCTTTTGTTTTAGGTTACTTATTTTCACATTAATATATTTGAAATTGCATATTTACAGATTAAAAAAAACTAAACAAAAAGTGAAAACAATTAAAAATAAATTTAAAAAAATACATAATATGAATTAAAAATCAAAGTGCCAAATTATCGGTCTATTATATGGATAAGTTAGTGATTAGGATCTAATTGATTTGTCTAGAGGTAGGTGGTTATGTTGCCATTTCATGTTAATTTTAATAATTATAACAAATTATTTTAATTTAAAATTTTCTGGAAGGAAAGAATTGGACCAAAAGGGACTTGAATCTGTAATTCCTGCTTACTGTGAAGTAAGCAGGAATTACAGATGTATGCTGCGCGGACCTCTGTCTAATCTTTGCTTCCAGAACTATTCATTTATATATAACCGTACCGGTTATGCACGGCACCGACGGGGGATGACTTCGGCACCCACTGCCTGTAATTCTCTCCGTGACGCTCAAACGGCAAACGTTCGGCTAATAAATTGGGCTTAGAGATGTTCGTGTGAATTAAAAACCAAAAATTTAAATAAAAAACTTACTTTGCTAAAATTTAAAAAGTCAAAAAACAATAATTCTAATAACAATCCATCATTAATTAACTGTATTTTTCATTTAAAGAACTATATTTATTGCCAAGCCTTCTGAGACGAAATAACATTTGGATAACGTTCAAGTTAAAGTATATCGGACTCCCGAGTTATCGGGCTTTTTTATCGGTTTATTTTTTATAAATTCTGATATTTTTTAAGTTTTATTGATCGTAACTTAAAATATTAGTGATCAAAATATACGTAATGCAGTTTAAATAGTAACTGTAATGTCTTCGAAGTGCTGTAGTTGTTGTTAGTCGAAGTTTCAAAAGATAATCAAAAATAGACGATATTCAGTCACTCAAAGACCTAAAAACTACTTTTAGACCAAATTATGTAGTTTAATTATTTAATAATTAGCATAATTAATTAGTAATAAATATAGTCCATAAATAATCCAGGTTTTAATGTATCAAACATTCTAGATATTTAAACATTTAGAATGTTATACTGCATATAGTGACATTCTGTTTAAATTCAAGATGTACGTTATAAGGATTTTGTATTATTGAAAGTACTTGCATTATGAAAAAGGTTTTTAATGCAACTGACAACGTGCATATCTATTATTATATAATATTTGGCCTGGAGTTTGACGTACTACTTGGCTAAAATCAATTTATTTTATTTAGAAATTAATGTGATGTGATTGTAGATCAATAGATATTCCCATGCCAGAGAAAAGAGGTCCCAATCTCATGCATTAATGTATTCTTTTCTTGTCTGTTATCAAGTAATGTGCTATCTACAAAAACTTTTGCATGATGAAGACAGTAATGCACTGTTGAAAGTATTTGCCTATATTAATAAACCAACAAACGCCTAAATAACTGGGCTAATATATGGCTATAATTAAATAATAAATACAAATGAATTTAGGACTAGAGGTAAGTGTTAGGTGCCATCTCTTATCTAAATTAATAATTATAATTTTTAATAATTTAATAAATAATTTAGAACGGCCGACCCGGAGCGGGGCTTAAACCCGCAGCCTCCGCTTGCCGTGCGGTGCGGTACCAATCGTGCCACCCGGACCACAAGCCAGTCAGTTAGTAACCATGGAAGGTTATATCGAAATTTAAGTATGTTTGGAAGCGATGACTGGCTTGGGGTCCGGGTGATGCAATTGGTACCGCACCGCACGGCAAGAGGAGGCTGCGGGTTTAAGCCCCGCCCGGGTCGGCCGTTCTAAATTATTTATTAAATTATTAAAAATTATAATTATTAATTTAGATAAGAGATGGTACCTAACACTTACCTCTAGTCTAAATTCATTTGTATTTATTATTTAATTATAGCCATATATTAGCCCAATTATTTAGGCATTTGTTGGTTTATTAATATATCATCGGGCTTGGAGATGTATTATGCCTATATATTTGATCTTTACAAGTAGATCTTACATATCTGATAACCAAAATTGGCCTGTTTAATTTTTACATTGTACTGATATGGAAATTGTTCATTTGCTGCATGTAAAAAATACAGGTTTTTAAAATATAATACAGTATAATTGATATTTTGATTCAAATTTAAAATTATATTTAAAATATTCATTTGCTAAAGGCTGTAATATGACATTATGTTTGTATACTGCATAGTAAAAATGCATTTCAGAATTTGAAAAAAAGTTAAATGTATGACTGACTAAATATCCAACTCAGCTCCTTAAACAATAAATCATCCAACACCTGTTGCTGAGAAAACGTTTATTAAAGAAACAATGTTTTCCACCTACTACGATAGGCCATCTTTAGATGTAACGGAAATTCGAACGTATTTAACATTTAAACAGCAGAATGTTCGAACACTTTTTACATTTAAATTTAAACAAAATACCGGATAAATTAACAAATAAATACTAAATATACTGAATTAACTAATACAAAAACGATGTAAATAATGTAATAAAATAAAAACACAAAAATGTTGCTAAGTGTAAGGGCAGGTGCGGATTAAGAATTTTTGTGTTTTAGTTTTTCTTTTATGTAGAACTTCCGTGCAGAAGTTAGTCCATTCGCATCCCTGGCATTAATACAACCGTCTTTTACTTTACTTTTATATATTTTGATTTTTTCTTCGTGCATTGCCAACAATGGAGAACATATAGTCCCAAGGATAGTCGCTTCATTCTACTTGACCGCCGAGTCTTCTGCTTGTGCCATACAGGATAATACTAACATAGAGAAATATTCACACGAAGAGGCGTTAAAGAACACTAAAATAAACGTTTTATTTTCCTGCGAGCGCTTTCGACATATTTAAAAATGCCTCTTCCAGTGAATATTTCTCTATGTTAGTAAAATAGTTGGCGTGACATCCACTCGAAGTATTTAATTTACCTAACAGGATAATACTGTGTTACAGTGCCCTTTGTTGATATCGTATTTGTGCTCCTTAAGTCTGGTAGCTAAATTGGGGTCACAAGACATAAGTTAACATTTAAACAGGCAGACCGTAACGTTCTGCCTGTTTAAATGTTAAATACGTTCGAATTTCCGTTACATCTGAAGATGGCCTATCGTAGTAGGTCAAAAACGTTAATGTTTCTTTAGTAAACGTTTTCTCAGCAACAGGTGTTGGATGATTTATTGTTAAATGTATGATTAGATAAGTAGCAAAACTGAACAGTGATTTACCATTATAATAAAAATTGCAACAAGAAACAATGCTTTAATAGAATGAAAACACATAAAAAAAACAAAATAATGAGCTGTTTTTCAAGCATTTTCAGTATTTGAAAGCGCTTGAAAATAATATTTGTAATGGAATGTGATTGTGTAGTGATTGAATGTAATGAATCTATTATTCAAATTTCTATCTTATTGCATTAAGGTAGAATAAAAATAAATGCACGATACGTTAAATATTTATGATGATCTTAACTTGTTTGTTTATCTTTAAATTGCAAAATTTTTAGAATTGTATTGTGAAAACAGAAACTTACATTGCTTTTTTAGGTAGCCAAATGTTCTGGGCCTTTTTACACCCGCTTCATTACAGAAATTCTTGCAATGGAATAAGCAAATGTTATAGAATCAAGTAACAGTTTAAACTAAAATTAACACTTAATTATAAATGTTAAAATAATATTTAAAATGAATGTAAATAAAAACTTAATTACAAAATAAAGGAAGCTACGCGTAAAAAGCTTTATGTGTAAGATTTTAAGTAAGATAGCTGTAATAATGCTTTAAGTGATAATTGTAATCAAGAAAGTGTGAAATGGTCACTTCGGTAAACAAGTACGACCACAAACGTGCAGTATATCTAACCAAATTTATTGATTATATGTGTGGTAAGAGAAAACTTTCTTGTATCTAACAGTGCAGCTGAAATTCTATCCAACTCAAGTGCATCTCTAGCATTTAAATAACATGTGAATAAATATCTATTCTAACGATTTGATTGAAATCACCACAATAACCAAAAATCCAGCAGAAAAGGACAAACGTTTTAATAAAACTAACATTTTCAGTCGACTTTATCGGCCATTATCAGATTTACAACAAAATTAATGACAAACATAAAATAGAATTTACAAAATTTGAATTATGGTCGATTAAGTCAATTGGAAACTTTAGTTTTATTAAAGTGCTGGATGTTTGGTTATTGATTTCTTACTTGTTTATCCAGTTTCTTTGATTGTTTTTTACATGATTTAATCGGGTAACAGTCTTACATTTTGGTAATAACAAGAGCATTACAATGTACTTTTACTTTGTGTGCTTGAAATGTTTTTATGTTCTACTCACACTTATTAATGTTGGAGTGGAAATATAGCACCAAACCTTCTTTGTAGTACCTTCTAAACAATTCTCCAGTAGCTTATTATCTTGATAACGACTAACATTTTCAATCCTTCGGCCGGATCTTCTTCGGGTCAACGTAACGTATGTATAATAAAACATTTGGCTATTACAAGAGCAAGGTAAATTTCTACTTTTTATTTGTTGTTTTTTGTTTCTTTTTATCTTTAACTCCATTAAAGCATTTTTTTGGTTACAATTTGATGATTAAATGTTTAAAAATTTAACCATTTCTTATTACAGAAATTAGTCTTTTAACATGAAAGTTTACAAAACTTTGTACCATAATAATAATAATAATAATAATAATAATTTTTAAAACTTTTTCTACTCTGTTCGCACTGAGAAATTATTAAGTTAATTTAGTCAAATGGTAGGTGAATGTTGCTATCTTAAATAAATAGTACTGTAATGATTAGAAATTTGCTTGATATTAGTACAATGATATTTTTGAATTATATTTTATTTGATTTAACTAATGGATTATTGATATATTAATATATAATAATTCAGAAATGCACTTCAAATTTCTTCTTGTGGTTGAAACAAGATTCTAAATAATTGTATTAATTTTGATATAAAAATATTAACATACAATTAAAATCTTTGTTTTAATTGGTATGATTTTATGAGTTACGTATAAATTAATTAACTAATTAAGTTTTACTAATTGTAATTGTTCATATTACTGTTGTTTAATGTTTTCTGCTGAAGTTTTGAATATTTCTTTCAACTAATCTTAACCAAGGTGGTTAAGGTGCCAACGTATTGCTTGGGAATCAAATTCAGGTGGGCAAAAATTCCCAGGAATTCTTTATGGATTCCAGAAATGCCAGGCTTCATTTTAAACCCGGCCAAATCCACAATGGGTGTGAAAAAAAGGCCGGAGTGCTCGCAGAATGACAAGTCGAGAATGGAAGAAGCTAATCTTAAAACAATATATCAATATAATTAAATGACTTTTGTACGTTAAGTCTCGATAATGTTAAGTCTAGTAATCTCGATTATTTATAATGATAATTTTAAATTTTAAATACCTTTTATCTTGTAGTTACAACTGTGGCTTGAAAATCCAAAGCAACAACTTATATTCGAAAATGTTTTACCGCAGATCGAACCACCTTATAACAGTAAGTAAATTGGAAAGAACACTTATATATATATTCGATTTGTCTTTGTTTTATTACGAGAAGTATTTGAAAATAATGAAAATGTTTAAAATTTAGGTGATGGCCCATTAGTTATGAGAATTCATGCTTATTTAGAAAGACACGGTTATATTAATTTTGGAGTGTTTAAAAGATTAAAACCAATTCCAAGTAAGTATTTTCGGAAAGTTAATTAACCAATAAAATTTATTTTCGGTAATATAAAATAAAAATAACTCATTTAATAATTAAGGTTGATTAAATATTTAAAAACTTTAATCGAGATTAGAAATAAATTTTTAACTTTCTCGAAATTGAATTCTTGTTATTTTTTTAAAAAATTAGTTTATATTTGCTCTGTTTTTAATGAACTCTTTTCTATTTCATTAGCTAAAAAACATGGAAAAGTTATCATCATTGGTGCAGGAATATCCGGATTAGCAGCTGCTCAGCAACTGCAACAGTTTGGAATGGAAGTTGTTGTTTTAGAAGCAAGAGTATGATGATTTTGTTGTTTATAAACATTTAAGTTTTAATCTTCTGTATATTTTTCTATTAGATTATGATATAATTATGCTAAATTGAAACATTCTAAACCGTTATCAGGATCGAGTTGGAGGACGAGTTGCTACCTTCAGGAAAGGAAATTTCATAGCCGATTTGGGAGCGATGGTTGTTACCGGATTGGGTAATTATGTTTATTTTTTATACATATATTTATTAAGTTATATATGATTTACAGTTTATCAGAATATAATCTTATCATAATAAACTCTATATAAATTTATTTAGTAAATTTTATTTAGAATTCGTTAGTTGCTATAGTTCTTTTGTGTTGCCTTGCATAATTTAGTAATGCAGAAAAATATCATCACATTTCTTGTTAATTATCTTTTTTACACATTTTTCTTCATTGAATATTTGAATGTTACAAATATTTGCATTATTTGTAACATTCAAATATTCAAAGCTGCTTATTTTAAGAGCTTGGAACTATTTTCAAACAGATTCTCTGATGTTTAGTAATACATAATTAATATTTAGTTAATGTATAATTAATAATTAGTAAAGCAAATGTTCACTTTTAATGTTGAGAATATTTTAGTTCCTTGGGGATTTGACTGAAATCCTGCGAATGTCAACATTCTCCAAATGTTGGCATTCACACAGTTGTTTTGTGCATGTACGAAATATTTTCTAAATATCATTATTTCTCACTTACACGGACATTCAGCATGCACTGATGTGAACGTCGAATAAAAATATTGTTCCTAGCATTTAGTTGTAGAACAATTGTTTTTTTGCAATTACAGCATGTATAGCGTTCCCTTCCGTTTCTTGAATTAGTTGCAGCTGCTTGTCTGAAGTACATTTTTTACCTAACCTAACCTAACCCAACCTAACCTAAAACAGACCTAAACCTATACTAACATAATGTAACATTAATAATAGCACCAAATATTTGGTCTTTCACCAATGGACTGTCGTATGTGTCGACATTCACCGTGGAATCTCGACATTCTCTAATTTTGGTCTTTCACGGTAACATATACATAACAAGGGAAAGTCAAAGGAGTAGGAAAGTATTGAAATTTTGTCAAATTTGACCCTCCTAATTTTTTGCAAATCTCCGTGTTTTAAGAACTCCTGAATCCAAAAAAGTAAAGAAACAGAAAAAAATTTTTATGGATATACAGTCGAGTCCACATAAGTCGACACCCGGATAACTCGACACCATCGGTTAAGTGGTCGGTTTTCTGTGGCCCCGGCCAACTTACATAGGCATTAATGTTAAAAAACTCCGGTTTAACTCTTCACCACTGGATAGGTCGACATACTTTTGCCGTCCCACACTCCGATAAGTCGTCACCCCCTCCCGAAAAAATGAATTCACTTCGCACGTGTGGTGCAAACTCATTTTTTTCAGGAGGGGGAGTTGATTTATTTATTAATATATATATATATATATACATACATATTAATAAAAATGCCTTAACATTTTATGTATTTTTATATATAAAATAATAACAGATAAACAAAAAGAAAATATACAATCTACGTCAACATCACACCAGAATCCAATTTTGCATTTTCTCACACTAGAGGCATTAAGAATCCTTAGACGTTACTTGCCGACAATTGGACAATTGCAAAGATGATGTTTTCAAGGCGTTTGTGATTGTTGAAAAAGAAAGTCAAGACAGTTAAGTGCTCAAAACAAACAACACTAAACGAATTTTTCAGTTTTTCATCTACAGAGTAATTGTAAATGGAGGACACAATGTATTGTAAGCCTGTACTACTGTATAACGCACTTCTGTATTTTCCTAATTGTAGTTTTGTAGTTTTTTTTCCAACTTTGCTTTAGTCATCACGTCGGATAACTCGACACATTTTCACTTCCCCTTGGGGTGTCGACTTATGTGGAGTCAACTGTATATATATGTGTGTGTGTCTATTTCACTTAATATCTCAGGATAGGATAAAAATTAAGTAACAAAATTTGGTATGGTGTCTTATATATGAGGTGCATTGATGCTATTAAATTTTGGTGGTTAAATATCAAGGGGGTGGAGAGATAAAGAGGGTTGTGTGTATCTCCTGTAGGGTCAGACTTAATGACAATTTTACTTGTGATTAACATTTAAACTCATCCCTACCCTCAAAATTAAGCTATTTGTCATTTTATAGTAATTAAAAATATAAAAGTTTTTTATAACAAAATCTCATAACAGATGGTACCATACACAATTTTATTAAGTTATATTGTAATTAAAATTGTAAAAGTTATTTTCTAAATCTCATAATAGCCAGGAAAGTTATGCAACTTGCTGAATTTTTTTATTACTCTAGTTTTTTTTTCTTGTTTGGTAGAAGTTCTTTGTATGCCTTTTGATTTCTCAATGGGAGAATCAGAAAATAATTCATGGATTTAATTTTTGATACCGTATTTTATGGACTATAAGACACACTTTTTCTTCGAAAAATTGCCTCCAAAATTCAGGTGCGTCTTATAGTCCGTAGCGTCTTATAGTCCGTAAAATACGGTATGTGATATTAAAGTTTGCTATAATCTTTACACCTGAATATGCAAATATTTTAATGAGGATTAATAACTCCTATCTTATTCTAATAATGGAATTTTTATTTCAAAAATATTGAAGATACAAAGATATTTATTTCTAATTTCTAGAAATATATCTCTATATCTTTCAATTTTTGTGATTAAATGGAGTTACTTAATTCATTAAGTTTTTGATTAACATAAATTATGCTTAAGACTTCATCAATCAATCTAAATATCCTTGTAAGGAATTATAGAAGTAATGTAATTTAAAATATTTTATTATTATTATTTAATATTTTTCAGATTGTGTTGATTGACTAATTAATTAGACAAGAATAAGTTATATACATAAGCAAACCTCGCAAAACTCGATAAATTTGTAAAGCTGGTGGTTATTCGGCTTTACAAGAAAAAGTTATTTATAAGAATAAAAATAAATTTAAGTAAAAATTATATATAAAAATCTAAATCCAGAATGAAAATATTCTTAAATCTAGACACAAATCAAAAAATAATTTAAGAATCTCTTCAGGTATGCTCCGTTCATATCTTGGGTATATATAATTAAACATTAGCAGATTCCTTTTACCTCTATGTCCTTACTTACCCTTTTAAATTTCTGTGTATATACTGTCTACTAGAATGTTGTTTAATAATAGGACCAGTATAATAAGTCCTATTAGTAAACAAAGTTCTACTAGACAGCATATACACAGAAATTTAAAATATTATCAGTGTTGGCCTTTCTTTGTAGGCTCTTCCCCATCAAACATAAAGTTGTTTGTAAGGGTTCTGGAATTTGAATATGTATAAATTATTACTAATGTAAAAGCCATCATCTGTGTGTATATCTGTCTCTGTGTATGTGAATTCCTTATAACTTCTGCAATTTTTGTCTGATCAAGGTGAAAGTTTGGTTATAATCGTTTTATGTTCTGACGGAAAGTATAGGCTACTTATTTTGTGGAAATATTAGCTATATAAAAAACGTTTTATCAATTTCGTATTGGTGACCACACGTACATTAGTTCTCCCCTTACAGAGTACAGTTGATACCCTGCTGTGTTTATGACCTAGCCAGAGGGAGAAAAGGGAGTGGTTACAGTTTCTTCATTCCATGTCTTCAGCCAGAAGTATCAAGTTTGGCAGAAAATTTATAGCTACACACTTCTGAAAACATGCTTATTCATTTAAATAGTATCAAATAACATAAAAATTAATGAAATTAGAGCTGAAAGCTGTTGTCTGTGTATGAATTTCTTATAACTACTGCAATTTTTGTTGCAATGTACAGTATATACAATTTGGCTTTGTTTTAGCAAAATTAAAAAGATGCTCTATTTTGACAAAGAAAGTGCCTAAGAGAAAGTGTAAGAGTAGCAGTGGTTGAGTGAATTTTAGATCTTAAAAACATTCTGATCACGTGGCATTCTATTATTAATGTTCTACTTTCTTATAGAAAGTTTTCTGTCATGCTTGATGGGGAATTTCTAGTATAACAATGAAAATTCACGAAGATATACAGTAAATCCCCACTAACTCGGACCACATCAATTTGGACTTCGCTTAATTTGGACGATAAATAACAACCTTTTTCTACGTTCCAGCAATATTCTATTTCGTAAAAACGTTTTCAACTGCCTTAAGCAGCCATCTTCAGTTAACCAATACAAAAGAACATAGAATTATAAAAATAAGCACGTGGAGTTCTAAACGTACGAAAATTAAATGAAATTCGAATGTGCTCACACACATCGTCGGTAATCGCGTACGTTTAGAACTCCACGTGCTTATTTTTATAATTCTATGTTCTTTTGTATTGGTTAACTGAAGATGGCTGCTTAAGGCAGTTGAAAACGTTTTTACGAAATAGAATATTGCTGGAACGTAGAAAAAGGTTGTTATTTATCGGATGAATAATTCCAGTAAGCTTTGTTTATTTATTCTTAATTTGGACAAATTTTTTCAAAAAACTGTACAGTAATTTAAAATTTCTTGATGATAGAAAAATTATAATTAACAAGTGTTTTTGATATCCAGATGTCTTTGCCATACCATGCATTATATTACTGTTGTCAGTAAGTTGTTTACTATGTTGCTGTATACTGTACATTCTGCTGTAAGATTTTTTGAGCTTTGTTTCCTGTAATAACAAATTCAGCGGTATAACCTATAAAGTTCAGTACTGTTCGTACTGGTAATAAATTACTATACCCAACATGTTGTTTTTCATGTCATTAGAGAAAATACCCCATTAACTCAGAATTAGATAGCCTTTACTGTCTGTTGTCTGAGTTAGTGGGGTTTACTTTATTTTAAAAAGTAAACTGTACGTAATGGAGGAAACGTCAGTTTACTGAAAGTGCATGATTGTAATATATTATTACATGCAATAAATAACCCAATAAATATAAATGCAGGTAAATTACATTAATTTATTTCAAAACATGTTTAAAATGTGATTAAGAGGTAAATAAAAATTAACTTATCATAAGAACCTATAAACCACATACAACAAAAGGAAAAATCCAATTTATATAATATAGTCCTTAAATTGTATTTGACTGTTTATTTTATATACTTATAAGCTTTTGACCGTTGTAGAAATTTTTAAATATCTCTACATATAGTTAAACTGTATAGCAGTGTTGGCAAATTGCACATCAAATATTTAATTTGAGCAATTAAAAAAAAAGACAAAAAATGCTTACAAATAATAAAAATTCCACTTATCCTTAAACTGGTGCATAAAAAACTTTTTAAAGAACAAACGTTTTCTGAACACCTCCCGTGTTTTTCATCAGGTAAACTAGCCGAATTCTTTATTTTGGAACGCCGTTACGAAACTTTAAACAAAATCGAATGACGAACGTTCGACTATCAAGTGTCCACTGCGCATGCATTGTATGTGTCGTGTTCACAGATGTTTGAAATTGCCCTTATTGCTCTCATACGCCCGCACATTCTTACGTGACGTAATATTCTTAAATTTAAAGTTACATGTTCCCGTACTTTTTCATCAAGTTAAATAAAACCTTAAGATTCATTTTGTAGTAAGGTCTGCCAGGCCATCGAAAGAGTCATTTCCTCCTGGGAGTTAATGCATGCAGATGTACTGTGCGCCTTATATATCTCAATTGTGGATGGTGTTCAGAAAAATTTGTTCTTTAAGATGTTTTTTATGCGCCGGTTAAAGGTTTAAGTGGAATTTTTGTTATACACACCCCGGTGTGCGTGTAGAAGTTATACTAATGCTTACAAATTTTACTTTATTTAACTTTTTGCCTGTGTCAGTAAAGTAACAATAAAGTCTATATAAACTGAATATGTCTGAAAGAAATTTCATTTAACGTGAAATCTGATACTGTTTATTTTAAGGTAATTTTTCTATACGAGGTTTATCATTAGTGACCTGTAAGACTCTTTGTGATAGCTTTCGGATCCTGCTTTCACTCTACATGTACAAAGTTTTGAAATCCGTCAAATATTTTCTTATAATTTATAAAAATCTACTTTCTAAACATTCGATGAAGGTACCTCGAAATTGTCATACGAGTCACTGTTTGCCATCACTTCTCTATAGTAACATTTAAATACTCCACTAAAAGTCCTTTGATTTAATCTTTTTGAAGAAGAGCCAGTAAGGACTTGAAAGCAATTGGGTTTACTAAAATAAAGCATATTTTCTTATTAAGCTAACTTTATAGTACTGTGATTACTTTGCTTGTTAACTAATTTAACATAGTTTTCCTTATTTAGATTAAACTGTAATTTTGAGATATATTTTTCTTATTTAAGTGTGTTTTAATGATTTAAAAAAAAAAAATAATAATATTTTTACAATATTAACTCAAGGTGGCAATCCTATAACTGTGTTAAGTAAGCAAATTAACATGGAACTTCATAAAATTCGTCAGAAATGTCCACTTTATGAATCTAACGGCAATACTGTAAGTACCTTTTTGTAATTAAAATGAAAAAATGTATATAAGATATTAATTTTATTTAAAATGTTGTACAGAATTCCTCATTTATATCATATACAAAAGTGAGTGTTTTTACGTTTACTTCTATATAAAATGGTTCAGCTTTATTTCAAAGTTATTTTGAATTTATTATTAAAATATAGCTTATTATTGAATTATTAATAATATAATTTAGTTATGGTTGTTATTAATGTTTTTTTTTTCTATTCATTATTTACAAAATGGATTTTCAATTTTTATTAGAACATTTATTTAAATTAAAAATAAAAATAAATATAATCAATTTGAAAATTTAGTTTATTATTACTAAATATTATTTGCTTAATATAAGTTAATATAATGTAAGAATTAATTTGTAATTTAATAAATTGAATTTTTTACAGTGAAATTGAATGAAATAATAAAATTTTGCTTTAAATTTTGTACCAAAACATTAAATTAAACATTACATAAAATGTCATTTTATCCATTTTTTTTTCTAAATGAAGTTTTATTAATAAAGTAAATAGAATTTATTTCTAATTCGTTACATTAGGAATTTACTTAAGAAAAGGAGTTTATATACAAAGGATTGTTTATTATGTACTAGCTGACGTACGCAGCTATGCTCGGGTTATCTCACAGAAACATCAAACAGGTTCAAAAACTACATACACTTTTGTTACTTGGTTCTGTTGTGGTATAAATGAATTTTGTTGTTATTCTTTTGATCCTTTCCTGCGTAAAAAAATTTCTTTTATTATCTTTGTATAAACTTGTTCCATTGTATTTTACAGAAATTCATAGAACAATCTATAACAGAAAATGATATATTTCAAGAGACAATAATTATATTTCAAAGTGACATTGAATACAGATGGAAAATAATAAGAATAAGATTTTTAAATACTTTCAAAATATTCGCAAGTTATTGGGGTTATATATCGGAAGCAATTTTTTTAAAATCACTGTTTAGGTGACGGTACACTAATTAAATGGTTACAGCATCATAACTGATTTTAGCTGGTTATATATCATTATTTAGATTATTTGTTCTTAATAATTAAATTCTTTTATTATTTACTTACTTGCATTTTAATTTTTTAGTAAAGTCTTTGTTTAAAAGTGCTGGAGATCCTTCCTCCTTAATATAAAACCAAATGATAATACACAATTGTTTAAAAAAGGAAAAACAGAATAAATTTATATTACATTTGTCTTTTAGAAAAGAGTTTAAACAAATTGTTCAGCTTATCCTCGATGCCTCTCACATTTAATATGGCATACCAAAAAGCTCTACATAAGTTACAACAGTTAGATTTACCTTAGGTATCCAAGATGGCGGCTCGTCTCTGATTCCAGCAAACAGAAGACAGGAAACAGTGGGGATGCACGTTTTCCTAAACCTAACCTATTCTAATAAATTACCATAATTATTAGCAACCAAATTATTAGAATAGGTTAGGTTAGGAAAACGTGTGTCCCCAGCTGTCTTCCGTTTGCTGGAATCAGAGACGAGCCGCCATCTTGGATACCTAAGGTAAATCTGACAGTTACAACATTTGAACTAGTATTAGGAATAAATAAACATAAATTGTTAATTTTCTCGTAATGTAGTCCCTGACAAAACACTACAACAGTGTCTTCACAGGATACCACATCTATCAGCTAAAGCTTTAATTATCTTTTCAATGTGATTATTAAAAGTCAATTTCTTGTTGAACATGATACCCAGATTCTTAATTACCTGATGTATTGAATTGGAATATTTTCAATTAATATACTATTTCTGAAATGAAAGTAACTGAACAACGCTTTAAATGTGTTGTAAAACAAACAACTCTACGAAAACTCGATACATTATATTACTAAAGCCAATCACTGACGTATGCCATTGGGCAGTATAATGGCTATAATACAATTTATTAGTATTATAGTCGTCATACAGCCCAATGACGTATGGCAGTGGTTGGCTTTAGTAAATGTGTTGTGATGTTTTCAGTGGCAGATTGATCTGTAGGAAGTGTTATCACAGATTTGTTTGTTCAAATGTATTTTTATGGTCATTTGAAAGAAATTTTTTGGCTTTTGCAAATTTTTATATGAAATAAGATGAAATGTGTTTGTAGAAAAGTACATAAATGAAAGAAAATTCCTCAAAATAAGTGGAGAAAAGCAGATGAAATTTGACAACACCACAAATCTAAACACAAGCATGCCTACAGTGTAAAAGCCTCACACAGATATAACACAGACACAAACAAATGTACAAACAAAATTTTCCTTTTGTTTATAAGATTAACGGTATCAATTGTCGTTTCTTATTGAACGTCATTTACGAAATAGTATTATGTGCATTAGATGACCTATCAACTTATCCAAAAAATTCTCTGCATATTAAAGAATTGTATTATTTATGACTTTGGTAAAAACATTTTAATTTCATTGAATTCAAGATACAATTTAATAATTTCTGGATCTGATAAAATATTTGTTGTTTATTATTATAATATTATACTGATCTTCTCTCTTATTTAAATTAAAGCTTTCGGTTTTAATTTGATCCTTGTTTATGATACTTGTTTTTTTGTGATTGCTAAAGTAAAATTGCATGTTTTATTCTGCTATAATTTGAAAGTAAAATTGAATTTTCATATTTGTAGGAGTCGTGTCAACACAAGCAAAAACGTGAAATTCTCGGAAAAATCTGTACTCTTAACCAAATAGCTCCTGACGTTTCCTATGTATGTAAACAATTCCATTTACAATTAACAGAAAAATGTTTAAATGTGTTTTATAATAAACACAATTAAAACCTTGTATGAGTAACATTTTAGCCCCATACTGATCAAAAATACTATATCAAAGTTTCATTGTAAAGTTAATACAAGATATACACCATTGTGTTTACCAGACATGTACAACACACAAGTCACAAATCATTCTAATCAACAGTGCTCAATGCAAGACTGAAGATGCGTGTGTCTTGTTATTACATCAGTGAATGCAATAAGCAATAGCCAAATTTTAAATATGATAAATTTTGCAACCGCCATTTCAAAAAACACAAATCTCTGGATTCAACACTCGCAAATATGGAGATTTAATTGTATATTTTAATAAATCTGTGAACTTATATTGTACTTTTCTGATTTTTGAAATTTGCATTCTGCACAATACTATACGTTGAAGAACAGTTAAATATACCTGATTATCGACAGACACTGGATTATTTTGAGAAAATAAAATTTTTTCAAATTGTAAATTTTGATCGAACATGGACTCTAATTTAGAAATTTCTTGTATCTAATCACAAAACTATTAATTTCCTTTGATGTTCCTTCTTTTTTGATTGTTAATTAAACAATTATTTTTCATTACAAACATTACAAATTAACATCATTAGTATAGCTTTTTATTAATTTTACGTATGTTTGTTATTTTGGTTCTGTTCATGCATACGATAGCCAAATGATCTTGCTGAAATTATCGGGTTACTCTTGGACTATATGAATAATTGATTATTAATTAATTCGGTTAGAGGTAGGCGATTAAACTATGCTCATATTAATTTTAATAATTATAATAATTTAATTTAATTTAGAAATTTCTGAAAGAAAAGAATTAGCCTGGAGCAGGACATGAACCCACAACTGCGTACCATTTGGACACGTTGCCAGTTATGCTACCCAAACCTCCGTCTGATCCCACTTTGAATTGATTCTTTTCTTCCAGAAATTTATAAATTAAATTAATTTATTATAATTATTAAAATTAATACAAGATTGTCAGCTTAGCTGCCTTGTTTGGCTTAATCACTTAGAATCGAGTTATGAAGAGAGATTACTCCATGCAGTTTGCTACATTGACTTGTATACTTTTGAAAATAAATAGTTATTGAATTTCTTGCATACTTTTCTATGCAGAATGGCAACAAAAGTTTCTCCTTGGCCAATTATTTTGAAAACTAACAGATTGATTACTGTCCATCTTTTGCCAATATATACTATGTTGTACTAAATATTTATGTAAATTTCTGTCCCCTCTATCCATTCTATTGGAGAAAGTTGTTGTAATGTCAGCTCCTAATGAAAGTAGTGCAATAATATGAATTACAAAGTTATAGAATATGAAAAAATATATTAAAAAATTGTAGCTGGAACAGGAAGTTTAGAGAACAACCACTTCTTCGGCTCCAGCAAAAGTTAAGTTTAAGGATGCGACTATGCAGACGCAAGCAAGTGAATTTTCCAAGCAAGTGAGAATACGTGGCGAGAAGAGGTGACGACATTTTGTTCTCTCTGTTTCTCGACCTTGTCTGGTGGTCGTAATAAACGAGAGTGATTAACAGAGAGCATGAAATGCCATCGCCTCTTCTCGCCACATATTCTTGCTCGCTTGCATCTGCATAGTCGCACCCTAATATCATACATTGCAAATGTTTTCAGCCATTTTACACTGGTATTCTTCAGGCATTAGCAAAAAATGAGTAAAAAATGAATAGAATAATCACAACAAACAATATTTTATATGACCTTGAATAGTGACATTGCTACATATTCAATGCCCTGGAGCAAATGGAATTGGTGCTCCCCTAGTTCCTCGGAAGAGATCTCGCAAAATTTGTTTTAAACATTTAGTTTGAAAATATATATCTAATTATTTCAATTTAAAACTTACTTAATAACAATTTATTTGAGATTCACAGCATTTCAACAATTATATATTCAATTTAATACATACAAATATAATAATAAAACAAAATATAATTATTTAAGTACGGAGTACCTAATAATATTTACTTCATATTATATAAACTGTATTGACAAAATGTATGCAAGTTTAGTTCCATAACAAATACATAATTGTTCCATAAAAATAAACTTTAAAATTGTTGTTTTCTCGCTTTTTTGTTTACAAATCAGGCAATCACTTTTTCCAGACCAAGTTGATAAGCTGTTGTTTTTTCAATTGATATAGTAGCCAAAGAGCTAAGACGGTGTTGTGACATGCTGCTTTTTAAATAAGTTTTGATTACTTTTAGTTTTGAGAAACTTTGTTCTGCTGTCGCCATTGTCACCGGTAAAGTTAAAAAAAAGAGGCATAAAAGAGTAATGTCAGAGAAGCTACTTGAGGTTGTAGCATGAATTAAAAGTAATTCAGCAACTTCATATATTGAAGTCATTTCTTTTAACCAAGTATAAAAACACATTTTAAATCGAAGCAGTCCAAAACTAGGCGAAATGTTGGAGAGATATGCTGATTGTAACAATTCTGATTCTTCCTGAATATTTTTTTCAGGTGATGCGACAAGATATGCAGGTGATAAGCACTCAAAATGTGTACGTAATTATCAAATGGATTCAAATCTAATAGTTAATTGATTAATTATTGAATCCATTACTTTATAAAACATCTCAAGTTTGAAACGTTGTTCACTATTTTCAATGTGCTTTGTAATTCATCAAAGAATTTTTTCACACAATGCAATCATTTTTTGGGAAAAGGAAGTTCAATATTCCATATAGCTGATAAATCAAGGACATTGTTTTTAACAAATTCCCAATTATTCCTTAAGTTCTGTAATTGGGTTAGGCATGATGAAAGCATCTCAGTGGATTTCTCTATATCTTTACGAGCATCTAGCAGCATTTTCGAGAGTGTATTAATCAGTTTGAGTATTTTACTTTGTACTCTAATCAAAATAATTGTTGAAAATTGTTCAAAATAATTAATCAAGGTTTTAGCTTCACGTTGCTTATCATAACTTTTTCCATTTAATGATAACTATGTCAATATTTTAATTACATCAAAATAACGAGAATATAGTGCATCAAGAGCTTTAATACGGGAAGACCATCATGTTAGACAAATTCTTTTAAATGTTTTTGCTACCGTGTTTCCCTGAAAATAAGACCTAGTAGACGTTTTGCTGAATTGCTAAATATAAGGCCTCCCCGGAGAGTAAGACCTAACAAAGTTTTTGTTTGGAAGCATGCTTGCCGAACAGAACACCAGAGCATGCAACTGTGATTCTTTTTAGCCTGCCGCCGTTATCCCCTACCTTCGCCGTCCATTGCAGAGCAGCTGCATGTAGGACATGAAGACCGTCACCTACCACCGACCCTGATGTTCCCTTCTGCAGCCGTCACTCGTAAATGTGCAGGCAAGGCATCAAGAGGCTCGTCGCCTGCCACCATACCGTACACTGACCCTGCTGTGGTGAGCTCCCTCCAGTGGCCGGAAGCACCATACCATACGAAAAATAAGACATCCCCTGAAAATAAGACCTAGAGCATCTTTGGGAGCAAAAATTAATATAAGACACTGTCTTATTTTTGGGGAAACAGGGTAAGTTGGTTGATTTGTTTCCATTAACATTGCCCAATACCTAACAGAACTGAAAAAATTGAAAATTTTATCTAACTGTTTATGAAATTACCTGACTTCCTGTACATTGGTGACACTGTCAATCACTAAATTCAAATTACATGAACAGCAGTGAACAAATCTGGCAGCTGAGTTTTGTTGTTTAATTCTTGCTTGTAACCCTGAGTAGGCACCACTCACATTCGCAGTGACATCGTAACCTTGACACACAATTTTGATATATCGGTGAAATTTTCAATAAATTTTAAAAACTTGTTTCTAATCCTTGTGATGTTTGATCAGTAACTTGAATAAAGTTTATTTGCAGTTCAATTTGTTTTTTATTTTCATCTTTTTTACTAAAACATAATGGAATTTGGTACTTATCTGATCGATTTTTGATAGATCTTGCATTGTATCTGTTATTATTGTTATGAAAACAGCCTCTTCTATTTCACTTTTAATTTGGACGTTAATTTTATGTGCAATCAAATTAATTAATTCATTTTGTATATTCAGACTCAAGTAATTGGTACTGCCTTTGGGTTTTTTCATATGTCTGCTAAATCATCATCATAGCGAGAAAGTAATTTAATTATTTCTAGAAAGTTTCCTTGCGAAGTTTCTATATCTTGAAGATCTGTAATCCTACGGGCTCAGAAAGATAAATTATTTTTAGCAAGGCGTTATAGTTACATCTAATATACGTCGCAACACTTTGCACCAATAATCTACCGCATTGTTAATTTCTTGCTGACTAACAATATCTGTGGTTGAACCACTTTTCCATCAATAGTAAACTTTGGAAGAAATTCCATGTTGGTTCGATTCTTCGTGTTTTTCAACATTTCTTGTTAAATACACCCAGTCAGATGTTCCTCTTACAGAAGCTAAATTACAGTTTGACGTATCAAAAAGTCAGCACGGTTGACAGTAACAAATATTTTTTTTTGTTGAATAACACAACCATTGTCTTTTAATTTTTATATGTCCATTATATTTATGGTAATACTTCTCATTGAAGCCCCTGTTTTTATTGCGACCACCTAAATCTTTTGAGAAAGGTCCCTTTGGTTGATAGAGACTAAGTCTAATAACTTTATGCTTTTATTCAGTAGTTGAGCTTCTGTAAAATTTTTTGTCACGAGTCTATTTCTATATCAATGCATCGTGGAAGAGCTTCGGTTTTTGTTTGAAATAGTTCAGGTGTAGAAATATTTGTAATGTTTGCATCCGGTTTGCTTTTAGAAATATTTCCTCGAGCTTGTGATTTGTTTTTATAAGAACTACAACCAAGTGGATTATTTGAATCGACCATTTTTAAAAACATTGATATTTTAGCAACTTTCCTTAAAACATCCTTTCCCATTTCTTTTTTATTCTTTTCTATTCTTCTTTTTCTAAACTGAGCACCACTAAGTTTTTTTGACATCCCTAATTTTCTGTGATAAAAATATATATTCTGTTAATTTTTAATAATTAATTTTTATTTATTACTTTAAAAAATTTTTAAAACCATTTTTTGATTTATCTTTTGCTGTAAAATTAGATTAAATTAAATACAGTCGACTCCACATAACTCGACACCGTAGATTAATTAGTCAGTTTTCTGTGGCCACGGCCGACTTACATAGGCAATAATGTTATTAATGTTAAAAAACTCTGTTTACTCGACATTGTTTAACTCGTCACCACTGGATAAATCAACATATTTTTTCTGTTTCACACTTTTTAGATGTCTGATAAGTCGACTCCCCTCCTGAAAAAATGAGTTCACACCATACAATAAGCTGTGTGGTGTGAACTCATTTTTCAGGGGGGAGTTGACTTATCAGAATTCTAAAAAGTGTGAAACAGAAAAAGTATGTTGATTTATCCGGTGGAACGTTGATTTATCCAGACGATATGAAGTGTTGATTTATCCAGACGAGTTAAACGATGTCGAGTAAACCAAGAGTTTTTTAACATTAATAACATTAATGCCTATGTAAGTCGGCCGGGACCACAAAAAACTGACTACGTAACCTACGAGTGTCGACTCATGAGGAGTCGACTGTATCACTCTTTATGTTGCAACCTCAATTAATATAATAATTGATAATCAAACCACTTTTAGAATTATACACCAGTGAATCCAAAAACACACTGTACACAAGTACCGTATATCTCTGCGGATAAGACGATAGTTGTATTATAAAAAAAGGCCCCAAAAATCCGGGGTCGTCTTATAGGACAGATACAAAAAAAATTAGATTGAAATTTATATAAATTAAAACCATTATAGTAAAACAGACAAACCGTAATTATTTACTGGTAGAGAGTAGGGCATGTCCACAAAATAAAATAACCCATACGACGTTTTTGTGAATAGTCAAGATCATTACCCGAATCAGTGCGAACATTTGCAACAATAGCAAGGCAGAAAATAAAATTTGTTTATTCGAAAAATTATGAATAGGACATAATTCCGTATATGCTATACAGTATTATTATCCAGAAGACGATCGACGATCTAAACTAAATTCGTAGGCCGTTGATAGTTTGGGGGTCGTCTTATAGGACAGATATATGCTAAAACTATAAAATTTTGACGAAAACTTATACCTCGTCTTATCTGAAAGTTGTATTATCCGCCAAGATATACGGTAACTTAGTAGAATAATAGTCATAAATTGTACAAAGTCACTTAAATAAAACAAACAAACAAAATAATACTAAAAACAATACAAAGTCACTAAAACAGAACAATAAAGTACAGACCACTGTATACTCAAAAAGATTTCAAAATTACATAACATGCACATTGAAGAATTAAACTAAAAATTCTTACACTAAACAAACTAAACAAAGGAATTATGAAATGCTCTATACTAATGCTTGCTTAAAGAAACCTCCGAATATGTGTCTTTATTCTGCACTGATGTTAACATGCGCTTGTGGGATTTTCCTACGAAATGTGGGGGAATGGGTGTATGCAAGGAGGTTGCAGCCCCTCCCAAATTGAATGACAAAATTAATGGTTAAATTTATAATGTATATTTTTTGAAGCCAAAATTGTAAGTCAAGTGCATACTAAAATATTTAGGTGCTTATAATTAGTTTTATTTATTTAAAAAATAGTTTTTTTATCTTTTGTATATTTTATAGAAAATCTGGCAAATTGAAAAAATTTTTTTACAAATGTTTTCGTAAGTTTTTATTTTGCCTTTTTAACTTGGTGCCCTCATAATTCACGTGCCTTGAGCAGTTTGCTCCAACTGCTCCGTTGTAGCTATGCCTGTGACCTTGAATACATTGACTCTACATCATGATTACTATTGGAGAGAGTGAGAGAACACAAATACTCATTTATAAAAGGTCATGCTGTAAAATTTAAATAGCTGTACATGCCAATTTATACTATTAGAGAAAGATA
Organism: Centruroides vittatus; assembly: GCF_030686945.1. Taxonomy (NCBI): domain Eukaryota; kingdom Metazoa; phylum Arthropoda; class Arachnida; order Scorpiones; family Buthidae; genus Centruroides; species Centruroides vittatus. Next base: position 1,386,476 of record NW_027122720.1, on the reverse strand, counting down.
ATGTACACCGGTGTTGTGGCATAAAAATAAATATTTTTATGCCGCAATGCTGAGGTGTCAATTATTTTATTTATTTTGCAAGTACTTTCTACAGTATATAACTGTCCTCTTCGGGCAGGATCATTCTACGAGTGATTCTGCTTGAAGTGGACAGTTATATACTGTCGAAAGTACTTGTAAAATAAATATTTTTATGTATTGCCAACAGACAGTGGTATACATTATCTTTCTCTAAAAGGTCATGCTGGAACTACATTGGCTGCATTTGTTAGAATCAAACACATGTCACATTACAAGAGGTACAATTTACACAATGGACTTGTTGTTTAGCAGACTTGAAAACATTAGAGAGACTAGAGGTGTATAAATTGTCTAGGAAGTGCGTATGTATCAATGCCAAGGATTCAGAGTTCATATTTTGTGTAGAAAATTTTATACAATTTGATGTAATCATCTACTCCATTGTGTATATTTTTAACTTTAATTATTCTTAATGTTTAAAGATTATTAATTTCTAATATTTTTCTAATATTTAATGGATTTAATTTGCATGTTGCTTGAATAACATATGTCTTGAATGTCTTCTGAATACTCAAAGTTTGTATTCATTTGGAAATTTATATATGTTCTAAAATTTTGTTCTAATTTTTTGTCATGTGAATGTGCAATCATGTATGTCAAAATGGCTATATGCTCAGCATGGGCTTGCCCTGTTCTTCAACAACCTGATGAACTGCCAGATTCATGCACCTGTCTTGTAACATCCAATATGGCTCAACACACATAAATAAACCAAAAATATTCAGCAGAAATGATACTAAAAATAATGGAATTTTAAATTGTCATCTTCAGGTTAAAGCCAGTATATGGTTTTGTAGTCTGGGTGGCAACTATTTGGAGACTGTTGTGCACATAACTTTGTAGCTGTATGAGCACTGCAATGACATTTTCTACACATTAATACCATTCTACTGTATTCTTCATTTGTAAAATGAACCATTATGCTAGTACACTGTAGTGACAGAAAAAAAGTAAAGAACATGAACATAACTGGCAGTTGATTTTATGTATACTTGCTTTGGTGCAGGCTTGCGGTAATTATGATTTGCATGAAATCTTACAATACAATACAAACGTTGGGGTCAAGGTCTCACTTAAGTCTAGCTATTACATCAGTTGTAGTCATAAAGATCAGTTGTTTTTGATATTTTTTTTATTAAATTGGATCATTTACATATAGATATAACTACTGGCATAAATCTAACTGCACATTCATCTGCTTCCACATTGCATTCATGTTTATACAGTGATGCACTATTACCTCTTGAATGCTGTGTAGTGAAGCATTTGCTTTCATATTTGACAGTCTGTTCTGAGATTCCACTTGCTATTTCAGGATGCACTAAAAGGTAATAGTACATTTTTTTCACATGCTACAGCTTTGTAATTGACAATGTTATCCTATTTTCATTAGAGACTAAGATTACAACAGCTCTCTCTGACAGACGTGCTGAAGGAAACAGAAATTCACATCGTAATTTAGCACGTGCCCAACATTGTATACGTCGGCAAAAGATCTACAACGTTTGCCCTATTGGTTTCCGAAATTGGTCGGGGAGAGTCTTTTCTTATCATTCTGTACATCAATAAACACTTACAACAGCCCTCTTACATAAAAATACCTTATTGATTCCTATTAATAATTATTTGGCAGTAGTCGAAATAATAATTTCTTTCTTTAAATAATAATGAAAGAAAGTTGAACTAATGCATTATGCTTAAAGATCAATAATAGATATATTAAGTGAATATGTAATGAGAATAATGTTGTTACTGCTGAAAATTATATTTAATTCTTATTGCTTGTTTCAAATTGAATAAATAAAATTTTAGGTTCCAAAAGATAAGGATGAAATGGTGGAACGTGAATTCAATAGATTATTGGAAGCAACCTCTTATCTTTCTCACCAATTGGATTTCAATTATGTACAAGGAAAACCTGTGTCTTTGGGTCAAGCTCTAGAATGGGTCATAAAGTAAGTTAATGTACTTAGAAAGCATTAAAAAATGAAATCAGTTTTATAGCATAAGTCAATTATAATGCATAAATTAGTAGGATATAATTTATATTAACGATTTTCAATATTCATACAAATAATAACATAAACAAACAATCTCATAAATGTTACTAATCAAACAACAAACAGCTAGATTCTTATATGACTTCATTAATAAACATCAAAGAATACAGTTTAAGTCCTATAAGTTTCTCATAACACATAATATTATGTGTTATGAAAACTATATACATATGTTTATTATGTAACAGACGAAGAGGGTGGAAAGCCCAAAAGTGTCTCGATAAAGATTAAAAGTTGACGACGAATTATTGCCAAGTGTCTATAAATTCACCAAGTCGTGAGATTGAACCAGACAAAAAAAAAGATTAATTTTATTAAGAGACATTTTAATTTTTATTAAGAAACATTGTTATTTGTTTTATTTATGTTATTATTTATTTTATTGTCCACAACTACATTTTCAGTTATTTATTTATGTATTTATTTTGAATTCTCATTGTCATTTATATTTAAATATTATGTTCTATTTTCTTGTTCTGTTCCATGGTAACTGAGGAATATTTTAGTAAATTTTAGTTGCTGGATTGTTAAAGGTGTGTTTTTTATCATATAGATTCAATTTCAAACTTCCAGCTTTTGTCACGACATTGGCATCGCCGAATTGTACATGTTGGCAGAAATCTTGTTTAGTGATCGTGCAGTTGCTTTAAACTTCAGACACAGACACAAACAAAGCACTTTCTGACTTATGCAAAGCTCTGCTTATGCTCTGTTCAATTAAATTTTTTATTAGTCTCATTAATGTTTTCTTTATAAAAACAGAAATAATAATATAACCAAATAGATCTGCAGTAAAATTCCAGTTAATCTGGTTAATATGAATTTTGACTAAAAGAATAAAAGATAAATAATGATAGATTGTTTTGGTTATATTTATTATACATTTTGCAATAATTCGACAAAGGTTTATCATCTTACAATTCTTTATATAGGTTTTGAATAACTTTGGAATACATTCTGTTTAAGAAAATATCCAAAATAAATTATTTAAACATTTACTTATTTTATATTGTTATTAAATTTATTTATATTTATAAATTTCACATATAAATATGTTGAATTTTATTAATAATATCAGAAAAAAAGAAATATAAAATTCAATTAAAGAACTAGAAACTATATAAAAAATTAATAAGACAAAATAAATCTTAAAACACAACTTTTCAATATTGAAAAATAAAATTTTTATAATTTTATTTTTCAATTTAATGCATTTTACAAACTTTATACATTATTTATAGTAAGTGATACTATGACAAATTAATGGACTTTTTCTCTTTTTATACAGATTACAAGAAAAGCATGTGAAAGAAAAACAAATTCAACATTGGAAAGCAATTTTAGAATTACAAGAGAAATTAAAAACAAATCAAAATAAGGTTCGAATCTTATTTTTTATTTCTTTTTATTAATAAAATTTGTGAAAGATAAGTTTTTTACACTTTTCTACTTGATTGAATTGTAAATATTTTATTAAGCAGAGATTGAAAAGGAAGTTATTTTAAGATTTATAATCAATTTATATATCGGATATTGAATTTTAAAACAGTTTCGATACAAATTCATTTTCACTACATGTTTTGAATTATTCATATTCTTCTCTTTATTTATAAAGAATGAAATTCTTAACTGCGAAGAAAATTGTTTTAAAATGTAATATTACCATCAATTTGTTTCATACTACATAAAATATATTTTTATTAATGTAAATCTGTTATTTTTAAACTTATATTTAAACAATTAGTATTTAAAAGTTTTTACGTTAAAGAAAAACAATTTAATGGATGAAAGAGGCTTAATAATTAAAAACGAGTTTAAAAGTTTATTTTAAAAGCGATTAATATAGATACGACTTCCCGATTTTAAAATTAAATGATATACATTTTGGAATGATGGTTTCTTATTCATTTTAATTGAAAAAACTTTAATTATTAAATATTTTCTTTCATTTCTAACATCTTGTTTAAAGTGTAAATGTAGCATTTATAATATAGGAAGAATCAGCTATTTCTTAACAACATAATATTTAATAATATTTCTCACATAATAAATATTTAATTTATAAACAAATGATTACTTATATATACAAGATGACTGTAATTTAAGTATTTTTTTTTATTCAGTGCAATCTGGAGAGAAATTTAGCAGTCCAAATGCAGAAATGATGTTTTTCATAAGCTGTGTGTAAATTGTGGAATTACAGATAGCCCTCTAAAAACTGGAATGATCTTTTATGCTCTCAAATAAGTATGCTAATGCAACAAGAAGTGTAGGTGTTAATTAACAGTTTTACCAGATAGAACTACCACCGTGCCAACTCTGTGTGGACAAAATACAATCAGTACATTAATGGTCCTTGATGTAAATTCTTACAATGGCAAAATTCTCAAAGTGCAGCTATCATTGCCATCTTTTCATAAAACAGCTTTATGCAAAATGCATGTTCCAGAAAATCAATGACAATTATAGCTGATGATAATGACATTCGACAGTTGTAGCCAACTTTTATTCTCAAATTTAGTTGTAGCGCATGTGCTTATACAAAGGAAACCATTTTTTGTTACTTGCGCACCAAATGACTTTCTTTTTACAAAAATGTCTTCTGCGTGTCCTGAAATCTCGCCATACCAGATTCAGATAAATTTCTCTCTAGACAGCATTGAATAGGAGTACTTTAGTTATGATCGTGTGGTATATATTTACAATTAAAATCGTAAATATAAGCAAAATGTGAAGTAAAAAGCTATATTCTAGAACAGTGATCTTTAAACTTTTTAACGTACATAGAACTTTCATCCTTGAATATTATTTTATTAACTTTCATCCTTGAATACTAAATTATTTAATAAATTATTAAAATTATAATTATTAATTTAGATAAGAGATGGTATTTATCGTCTACCTCTAGTACCGAATTGCTTAGTATCTAATCATTAATAATAGTGGATTTATAGCCTGATTGTTTAAGGTGATTGTTTGGTTTAGGATCTATGCTAAGGGATGTTTAGTATAGTTAATTAGCTGTTCAATTTTCTACAATAACTGTTATCATTATTAATTCTATTCTAAGAAAGATAAGTTTAGTCTTCTCTAGCTTTGACAAAAATTCCTATTCTATAACTTAATGAGTTGATATATTTATAAGTTAGAATTGTTTTTTATTCTTTGGATTTATCCATTCTGGACTGATGTCATTTCCTTTTTACAATTCATTCCTGCATAAAAGATAGATTGGATAATGTTCTTGTGGGCATCCTTTAACATGCTTTTGTTATTTTTTTGTTTTATTTATTAAAATTTCTGTAAATTTAATTTAGGTAACTGTATATAAGTTGTTTTTTTCTTTTTAATTTGCTTGTTAAAAAGTTTTGTACTGGAAACAAACTACACTTAATCAACGTCTAGTGTAGTTTTCTGATAAGCTTCCTGTCTGAAATTCAATTTCTAAACGTAATATAATAAAATAAATCAAAGTAATCTTAATATGATATGGTATGTGGTAAATTTTTAAATTTATTCTTTGTAATATTTTAAAAATGCATCTTAAAGCTGGCATACAATAAATTCTGGAATTTCAAAATGTATTTTGAATGCTAAACCTGAAGCAGATTTACGAAATAAATCAAATGTTTGCTTGAAAAGTGTGAAAGGTATCAATTTATTTGTTCCAGCTTTGTTGTATTTTATTGATAGTGAAATAATTAAAAAATTTTTGAAGATTTAACGGATTCAAAGTGTTTAAGAATTAAAATATAAATACTCCTATTTAAAAAATACTGTTTCTTCGTTGTATCTGAATTTTAGCTGTATTTCTTTAATTGTAAATACCAAAAATTTTGATTTAAAAATTTTACTAAATCATTTGAAATATAAAATTAAATTCATTTTATTAGCTTTGGTTTTATTTTAATACTTAAAGAAAACTTTTCATTAAGTTTTAAAGCTAAAATAAATTAATATTATTATTTATTATTTTATAATTATATATAATTTTTTGTTTTAGATGTTACAAGTACGTGAAAGAATCGAAGATTTATACAAACAGCATAAAGAATTGTCGGAATCAAAACAGTTGAAAGACATCACTCATGAGTTTGTTCTTCGTAGCAAATATCGTGATCTTGGTGCTGCTTGCAAAGTTAGTACAATTATTTAAATTAAATTTTTTTTATTTAAATAAGCGGTTTTATTTCTATATCAAACACACCTTATTGCTGAAAGACTTTGTTTATTATGTTGAACAAATGTTTTCAACCCACTCAAGGGGTAATCATCAGATTATTGATGCTATCTGAACACTTACAACAGTTCTTTTAGAACTGTTTTTATCGAATCGCCAAGGAATTTGAATTTAAAGTATTCTGAACAATACGTTAAATTCAAAATATATAAAATATAAACTATCTAATTAGTCCATTAAATACTGAAATTGAACTAATCAAAATAAATAATGATATAAAATACAATAAAATAAAATAAATACAAATATAAACATAATAACATAGGGTTTTTGCACCGATTGCATGTTCTGCATTAAACTACGAGTTTTTTTTATTACATACTTCCAAGCTGAAGGTAAAATTGTGGCATCCTTATAATTCAAACATTTTCCAGTCAGGCTAGATTTATAGATTTCACATTTTTCTAATGTCAACACAAGAGTTGGTGAACGTATTGGGACAACAATTCTGGCTTCATCCCATTCCACAATGGATCCATCCGTTTGTGCCATCTTCGATAATGCTGTTGAATAGTGTCCTTTGTTTATGTCGTACTTGTGTTGTTTTATTCTTTTGTTTAGGCTTCTGGTTGTGACATCCACATACTCTTTGTTGACACCCATTCTCATATGGTATGGTGTATATGCCTGCTTGTCCTTCCTCTTTGATCTTATCCTTGTCGTTTCTGAGTAAATTATATATCATGGGCACTTTTTTGTATAGTAGCGTTGTGTTTTTGTAATTCGTAATCTCCTTCATAATGCTGGATAAACCTCTGTTGTAAGTGAATTTTGTGATACTGTTGTTTCTATCCGTTTTTGTCTATGTTTTTCTAGGATTCGTATAAGAATTAATTAATTCTTCAATGACTCTCATTCCAAAGCCCAATGGACTAGTTAGGTAGTTTCTATTTTATATATTTTGAATTTAATGTATTGTTCGAAACGCTTTGAATTCAAATTCTTTGGCAATTCGATAAAAACAGTTCTAAAAGAACTATTGTAAATGTTCAGGTAGCATCAATAACCTGATGATGATCCCTTGAGGGAGTTGAAAACATTTGTTCAACGTAATAAACAAAGTCTCTCAGCAATAAGATGTGTTTGATATACAGTATTCAAAGAGTCTGTGTATGGATTAAAGTTTTATTTCTTTATACGAGGTATAATAAAAGATGAAATTTGGAGGTTTACATAATTTGAATTTCAATAAGTTTTAATTTATAGAAGACTTATTAAAATTTACAACTCTGTTTCATAGGTACTAAAAGGGCTTTTCTAATTCATTTTTACTTCACAACTGAGGGCATAGGTAGACACTGGGCATCTTTAACATCGCTCTTTATTCAGGAATATCTTACACACCGATAAGTGTTTCAGGCATACACCCCTCTTTCGTCGGCTTTTTCTTTAAGACATTTAGTAAAGAGGTGCTAACTAATACACATCCTTTTCTAATGTTCATTATATATTCCTATTCTTTACTATTGGCTACCACATTGTTGATTTGGCAAGTTGATGGATAGCTTCTGTTTTATTATATGAAAGTTTATGAAGTTCTATCCTAGACTTCATTCTGGGTTCTTCAGAATAGCAGACTGATTATTTTTACTGCTTTATCCATTTGTTCGTCGTAAAGAATTGTTTTTCTGGTTAATGATTATAAAATATGTAGTAGTTAATTTATTATGGAATTAGAATATATGAATATATAATCAACTTCAAAAATTATTTCATCTATTTTAAGAATTAATGTTGTAAATCATTTGTACTAATTTGAAATCGTGTCGTTCTACGTTTTTGTTTTGTAAGTTGTTTCGTTGACATAGTGCAGTTAAACAAACACTAGGCATCTATTTATTCATCCATTTATTTGCTCTTCTTAGTTCTTAGTCTCAACTAAGAAGAGCAAATAAACGGATGAAATGATGCCTAGAATTCGTTTAACTGCACTATATTGTGCTTGCGAAAAAAAAAGTTGTTAAATCAATTAATTATTGAAGATGAAACAAATTCCAAACGTTAGTTTCTTAATAATTAAAAAAATATATCTTAATACAGCTGAAAATATATATGTAGAATAAAATTTATTTTTATTCCATACTATTGTTTTGTTTAATAGTCTCTGTATTTATTTGGTAAAATTATTGTATTATCATCTCTGGATTCGTTACGATATTATTCTGTAGTTTAAAATTCTTATTACAAAGTTAGAAAGAATAAAATATATTTTATTGAAAATGCATATTTGACATAAATAGAAATTAAAATGATGGAGTTGAAATTCAATTATGCCCTTGTATACTCTTGCTATTATTTTCTTTTGAAGTATATATTTAACATATTTTTCCACCTTTAAATATCATACTGTAAGCTGGCTGGATAGCTATGGCAATAAAAGCACCATCTTCTATCATTTTGGAGGATCTGGTATCAAGTTTTGGTAGAGAACCCCAGGAATTTTATATGGGTAGTCTGTTTTGGATATGTTGGGCCCTATTCCCTACCATCTGGTTGTCCTCACTACGGGCCTGGCTAAACTCATGAAGCCTGGAGAGGGAAAAAGACCCTTTTAGTTGTCCATGGAGCAGAAAGAGTCAAAAATGAAAACAAATATATTACGCTATTTTAAATTAAATGTTTCATTTAAGAAATTGAAATTAATTATTACTAATAAATGTTTATTAATGGATACATAATTAGAACAAATATCTTCAGACCTGATACATATTTAATTAAAAATGAACATTTTTGGATGATAAGAAAACTGTTATCATCCAATCTCAGGTTAAATAATTTCTAGGAATATTAAATTAAAATATCAAATACATACATTGATATTTAGGAGAATTTCTTACATTAGAAGTAAAATAGTAGTAAAAGTCTTATCCTTGAAATTTCTGTTGATTATTGATGGATCAATTACATTAATTTCTTGGGTTTATATCATCCATTTGTATTATAAAAATTGTTAATGAAAAATTAGGCATTTAACATTTATGTTGCCACGGCATTACCTATTTGCCATAATTCTAAATTTACTAATGGCATGTAAATGTTTATCTTATTATTTTGCCAAGTAACCTTAACCATTGAACACTAATGGTTGTGGGTTCTTCCTCACCAGTGGGCTGGCCGCATGGAGTTTTCTGGGTTTTTTTCACATTAGTAACATCTAAATAGGGGATAATTTCCCATAGAAAATCCTCCTAGGAGGCATCTTCCTTGGCAGATTGCTGACATGTCATATTGCCATATACAAACAATACTTTGATGTTCCGTAGAAGTTACGTAACCTGAAGATGACTGGCAAAGAAAGCTAAAAACATTACTTTTTAATTATTCAGTAAAGGACTGAAAGTTTTTCCATTCATTCCATACTTAAATACTCCAGTTATAATTACATTAAATTTTTATTAAATAGTTTTCATTAGCTATAGTTATAAATTTATTTTTAAAAGATCAAATACAGTTATGATTATTTATGCAGATATAAAAGCCACAGAATGACCTTTGTAGTTATGTCCACAATAAATAATAATAAATTATATATTTTTATTAATGAATGATAAATAATTGTGTTTTTCTTAAACTAATTACTTAAATATTTTTAATAATAATAATAAATATCACAGAAAATTTTAAAGCATCTGCACTTAACAGTGTACAGGTATACCTCGCCTTACGTTGGTAATTGGTTCTAAGAGAGGCGATGTAAGTCGAAACTACGGTGGAAAACGCCAATAACGAGCACTTAAAGACCTCTAAATAAGACGACAACACAGAAACACAATGTTTTCATGTTTCGTTCTCTAGGATTTATGATGATTAAATTAACATTTACTTTACATGTACATATTTTAATATTATTTTATGTGCTTTTAACACTTTTCTAGTGATATTACGACTTCAATATTTGTGGCGGACGGATGTAAAGTCGAATAAAATGACTTAAACTCGATTTTTATTTTTCCGTATACTTTTTTGACAAACGACGTAACTCGAGGTATACCTATACTTCTATGATAAAGCAGTTATTTTTAGTAGGTTTGGTCTTGCATAATATTTAGCAGTTATCATATTTTCATTGGCACTGTAATAATTATAATAATTTTAATTCAGTATTTTTCATATTTCAAACATTAAAAAGATTTTAAAATATTATTATTTGAGAGATAGAGAGAGAGAGAGATTTTGATATATTGTGATAAACATTGGCTAGATTTAATAAATCATGCTATTATAATTTTTCTGTAATCAATTACACTTTTTTAATTAGAAAAAAATTTTATTTAACAACAATTCATAACCTGATTTAATTAATTAACGCCAAACAATCGGCCGAATTCGTGGGCTTTCTTTCCAATAATTTGGATGATTGTTTGGCATCAATTAAAAAAAATTGTGTATCAGTCTAAAAGTAAAATTTGCTAACATTTCTTTAACAGTTTTAAATAGGAAAATATATTTAAATTTTAATACATTATCTCTGTTTGAGATCATCTACATGATAAATATCAATTTCCACTGCTAAATAATTACTTTTTTCTGATCATTAGTCACTATTTGCTTCCACAGCAATGTCAAAGCTTGTTTTTACTAAAAAAATGAATGTTTAGTAATATTGATGTACAACTACATTCTGATAAAAAAAAAAGAAAAAAATGACTAACTGAAAACTAAAAATGTCTTTGACACAACATCTAAGCAGACACTTAATGATCAGCATGGTATGTATTAAGTAATGCAATATGTGTAAGCCTATAATTTTGTTGCAGTACAATTTTGTTAATGTTAGTGCTTTTGTTTTGCTTCGACTGGACGGTGAGAAATAATTTTAAAAAATTTTAAGTATTTAAAAAAATGACATTTCCGAGAAAAATAATTCCAGAATCGATTACATAGAAGCTTTCTGCACTTAGAAATTGACTAATTTCGTTAATTATGATGTGAAATTTCCTAAGAAAATATACATAAAAATAACTTTTTCGATAAGAGAACATAATCACTTTTGTTGTTCTCAGAATTCGTCGAACAAACCGTGCCAAAAGGCGCTCATTAATTCTTTTGTATTTATACTTCAATTTTGTTTTGTTTCTGTATTCTCTCCCATGGGGCATCCTTTTATGGAACCGATATCACGAACAGTTACTGCATATTAGAAAGAGAAAAATAAAAGTAAAATTGAGTAATCATTTAAACTCTTGATGTCTTAAACTGTATTCAAGTAAAATTATCAATGGTAAAAAGTATGTGTAATAAATAAATTGTGTTATTATCTGTTAGTAATTTTAACGAAAAGGTTTAATATTAAGTAAAAATTTATTTTTATTGTCTTCTATTGTTATGTATTAACTTTACTTGCAATGTCACATAATCCTGTGGTATCGGGAATTCCTCCGTAAATAATAACTCCTATTAAAATACAAATATTATAATGTTTTGATTTAGGTATTTATAAATTACTAATTAATTTATCTAGATATTACAATTATTAACAGTTGAATTTATCTTAAATATTTGCCTCAAGTTTACCTTAGAGACAGATATTCCCTATTATTAAGTATGGATTAGTTCAGTTAAAAATAAAATTGGTTTATACATTATTTACCCGAAAATTGAGTAATGTAGAAGTGTAGAAAATATCGACTTAAAATAATCTTCTTATGTTAAAATCACGACGTTTGATTTTAACGTCAGAAGATCGTCTTTGATTTGAAACAGTTTATATTTTAAGAAGATGAACTGCTTAACATTATATAGATTTTAAACATTTAAAAATGTATTAAAATTTGAAATCTTTCATCTTAAATACATTGTTTAAATTTCGAACCGCATCAAAAATTGAAACCGAGAAAATTCGAAAAATATTTGCGCGTTAAATAAAAGATTCCTTTAAAAATGTAAATCGATTTTTTTTTACTTTTGATTACATTAAAAAGAATCAGAAAAATATCACTTTCTAGATAAATATCAGGTTTTTACACACCTAGAAAATTCAGAATATGGTAAAGAAAAGCTTGACGAGAGAATTACAGCTTCTTATCATATTACAGATTGCATTAAAATGCTAAAGCTCTAATGATTGGATTAATCATTAAAAACTTACTCTCATTCATTTTTTATGACTTGATTTGTAATTTAAATACATACTCAGCAGTCTTTTGAACTTTGCACTGTAAAACTTTAATACAATCATAAAATTTTTATAAAAATTTAGTATTTTGTCTTTTAACATTTTATGATGTTTTAATATTTATAAGTTAATGTTTATATATAATAAAAGGATATAATTACTTTTTTACGTTTAGAATTTCGAAAACGAAAAGACTTTTTTTTAGTTTTTATGATTTACATTCGTTATAGTTTTTATTTGCATAAAATGTAATCAAAACTTTGCATAATTAGTTATATATTAGTTTAATATACATATTAGCAGCCTGGGAAAGTTGCCTTGTTAAAGGCAACTTTCCCAGGGCTTCTATTCACTGCTCATTCCTAATATTTTTTTCTTCATCTGTATAATACCTGTGAAGAAATTGTGCCTGGTGTGTGAAAAGAGCTTAAATGACCTTGTTAACCATCTAACTTAGAGAAATTATGTAGTTAATTAATTAAATCAGCAGCAAAATTTAGCCTGATAAGTCAGACAATTTGGTTTAGCAATATTTTAACAAAACTTTACTTAATATCTTGTACTATTTTGCTTCGAAATATATGAATATTAAGTAAAAAAATTGAAAAAGTAGCATGATTATTTAAAAAATTTTATTTTATTTAATTCTAGAAATTTGACAAATGGTTGATGATTGAATGAAATTATTTCCGCATGTTAAAAATTAATAATTTAACTTATAAAATCAATTTTTCGAAATATTTCGTTATCATTTTTCTTCATTTTCTTTGTGAAAATATTCTTTTCAAATTTAATTTCAGAGAATTTTTTGATTTCTTAATTTAAAAATTAATTTTGTACGATTCAGAAGTATTTGTAAAAATTATATAAATAAATAACTCAAATTTCTATAAATCTACAGTATTAATTTATATATTTAATAATATATATTTATAAGGAAATTATTTAATTATATTTTATTAATTGAAAGTAATATTTTTCTTTTGTGTCATTTTTTGGTCAATTACGAATACGGAATTGTTAAATTTTTAATATTTTTAATTGCATCATTGTGCCAAACACTAAAACTGAGGATAATTTTCTGATATTGAGATCTAAAAATGAGATGGAAGCTTAGAACATTGTCAGATACATTCTGGAACGAAAGATGATAACCAAATTAATGAAATTAATTACTGTTGGATTTTCTCTTTACATATTACTGCCTTCCAGTGTTCTGTTTATTGTGTTATCATATCATCTCTATATGAGGCGACATAATTAAAATGACAGCGATACAGTTGTATGATTAAAAATATTAAGATTTAGGTGTTATTTGACTCTGAGGTAATGTATTCTTATAATTATAGTACATCTGTGTGAGTTGACATATTTAAAAAACTTAGAAAACGAACAATAATAAACCTGTGTGTAACAACCGACACTAATTTCACCACAAAATTATTGACATCTCTATTATAGTGGTTCTCGACAAACTTGCTTCATTGTTCCACAAAAAAGATTTTAGTCTTTATTCCAAAATTTATTCCAATGTACTACAACATATTACTTAATTTGTAGACCAGTGATTCTCGACCACTGTGCCGTGGCACTTTAGTGTGCTGCGAGATTTTCGAAGTGTGCCGCCACTGCGAATATCCGTACGTAAGCAACGTCAGACAAGTAGTTTAATCGGTTCTACCTTCCTAGAGTGCGTTTGGAAATTGTAACCGATGTTACCAGTAACTGCCGATGGTTACCAAAGCATTTAGAAAATGTGACCAAAATAACCAACTTCATTTAAAAATCACTGTTATGACGTCACTGGTTGTCCTGCGGTACATACCAAAGTAACCGCGTGTGCCGCCAAATTTTTAAATTATTAAAAGTGTACCACGACAAAAAAAAGATTGAGAATCACTGTTGTAGACAATTCCATTTTCTATCTTATTAAACACAACAAAATTTATTATTTTATTGGTTCGTTGTCACCTAAGAATAGTAAACGCGGAACTGCTCGTCGATATTCGAATAGCGTTTTGCAGACTCGAAAAGATCGAGAACCGCCACTCTATTATACTGTCGTACAGCAAAAATAAATATACCTATCGTAGTCTTTGTCTCAGTCCTTTCTGCTCTCTCCAAAACCATTCCCCTGCCCAAAAGCAGGAGTTTCAGGTTATAAAGTGATAAGACCTTAGCTGAGTGAAAGCATTAACATGTTTACAGGTATCATTAAAGTGGCATTTTGAAGTATACAATTAAATCAGATTTCTCAATTTAATAAAATGCATATATGAAATGTTAGTGTTTTCTTAAATGACCAATCAAGTTTTAATATATAATAATCTAGTAGTTGCTTAGTTATTTGGGAAAACAATAGGGATCCAGCTTAACATGAATTGTAAAAAGTTTTGTTATAGAAAGATAATGTAACTAGAAATTATAGTAAAATTTAATTAATAAAGCTTTAAAAAAACAACTTTATTAACTAAGTTTTAATGATAAATTTTTATGTATTTATTTATTTTACATGAATAGATTATGACATTACTACATTTTGCATCAGTTTGATTTAATTTCTTTGATGTAAGTGTTTTGCAATGTTAATTTCTTTTACTTAAATTCGAAGATATTTTATACATTAAAAGATAATCAATAAATCAAAGATGTGCCACTTGAATAAATTAAAAGATTTTACATTAACGTTTAAGTATATTTACTATCATTTAGAAATGAATTATTAAAGCTTTTCTAAATGACGACTAATCTTTTTTATTTGCTTTGATGTAAATCGGGTTAATTTAAAAGATTAATTTTAATTTATAAAAAATATGTATTTTGTTATTTTTTTTACTACCATTTGATATAAATCGAGGATAATTTAGTATTAGTTTTTGACTTTTTTTTATATGAAAGGAATTAAATAAAATGATAATTTTTAAATATATTATTTATATGCATGTATAACATCTGTTTTAGTTGTTATTATTCAATAAAATACATTTAATAGTTGAAAAAAAATTGTTTATTCCTTAATATTTTTTACTGTTTTTATTAAAAAGTAAAAATGACCAAATTGTTCCCGATGCATTCTGTTAATAGTAATTTAGTCTAAACAATCGGATAGGAAAATAAAATACATGCAAAAAATATTAGAAAATTTATATAAAATCAATTGTTATAATCAAATTTTCTTATTTAATTTAAACTGAATGTTAATATATAACAGTGTATTCTGTATTAAGTTATTTATTTTGTTCATTAGGTTTATTTACTTATTTATTTTTTATTTTCAAACATTAATTCGTAATTATTTACTAATTATGACTTAATTGATGTTAATTTTAGTTTTATAAACATCTGTAGTTCTTAGTGTCTTTATTAATGCTGTTGTATATGTTATAATTACTTTTTTAAGTTGATAAATTAATATCTGTTACGTTTCATTTGTAGAAAGTTTCAAGTTATTATGATTTATATTATATTTTTTCGGTAAACGAGACACCGTTGTCTGTCGCTAGCGCAACGAGTCGAAAAAGCGACTTGGGAAGAATATGGAAAAATGGAAACCGAGCTTTGGACAATGTCGAGGCATTCTAAACACAAAAGTTTACGAAACTCGACGTCGTTATAATAACGAAGCAAATAAATACATTGCCGGGAATACTAAAAAAGCATTTAATTAGAAATATTTTTTATCGTCGTTTCGATCGTCGTCGTAAAACAGAACAAAATAAAGGGTACGGAATTTCTTTTATGCTTAAAATTATAAATTGGAACAAAACGGTGAAAATTTAAAAATGAAGAAAATTATAATTATAATTAATTTTTTTCTTGTTTGTTCAAATTTATAACTTTAAATGTAAAAGGAATTTTATTCCATTTACTTTGTTCCGTTTGCTAACGATTACCAAAGTAATGGTTGAAAATGTTTCTAATTAAATGTTTTCTTTTTAGTATTCTCGGCTTTAACAGTGTATTTGTTTCGTTATATTTTAAACTATAAATAAAGAAAATACTGTTTGATTAAAAAAGTTCATTTCAACATTTTATAGTTAATTCCTTAGCAAAAAAAAAAAACACCCTAAACTTTTTAACTAAGGAATTAATTATAACTTTAAATTAATAAGAAGTTGAAAGAAAAGAAATCTGTTTCTGTATAAAAATTCAATATTATGCATTTACAGATTTATTGAGGATACAAAAAAGTATTGTGAATAAATCTGCAAGGGTACAATCAATATTGACATTCTAATTTGAATATATATAGATAAACAAATGAAAAAAGGACAGTATATATATATATATTCTATTGTAAATAACTTTTGATGTTGAAATATTATTATGATTATGATTATATCCAACATATTTCAATTTATTTTGTGATTAAATAGTCTAAACTTAAATTCTATTTTATAAGTATATTGTTATTTAAATATTCAATCAATGAACAAATACTGTATTTCTAAATATATTTTTTAGTGTTTATTCAATTAGTTTATAAAATTTATTAATTAAAGATTGAATAATGTGTTATTTTTTACGTTTTGTTATATTAAATAATTTCTATAGGTGCATGTAATAAGCAATAATAAAATTAAAGTTATTTTAAATTTGCAAAGTTAATTAAATTAAAGTATATCAAATGAAAGGTTTCTATACTTTTAACTCTGCGCATATAGTCTTTAAAAGATTTATATTTGAATTGAGGATGTCGTCGGATGGCGAATCGAAACTGGAGAGTACGTAGACGTGAATAGATGAAAACCGCTAGAAAATCTTTTGTCGCTTTTTTAAAAGAAATCAATTTTGTCTTTTTTAACAGAATTTAAATGTGAAAAATCTTGATTTGAAAGTTTTACTGTTGATATTTCACAAATACTTCAAATTCTTTTGATATGCTTATCATATGTATGTAAAATAAAATCAAATTGAATAAGATATTCTCAATAAAAAGGTGAATAGAATCTCTTTCCTATAAAGGTTTTTGTTAGAAGATTTCTTAGAAAGACCATATATGTAAACTTGTTATTTCTTGAAATTGTTGTTTTTTTTTTTTTTCAAAGTATTATTGATTTAAATTGATAATAGGTCCTTTTGATTACTCTATTTTTAAATTATTATTAAAGATTCAAGTTTAATAGAATTTTTGATTAGTTAATAAGATTACTAGATTACTGTGTGTGTATATATATATGTATACATACATACATATGCAGTAATCTTAGTAACTAATAAAAAATTCTATTAAACTTGAATCTTTAATTAGATATTTAACTTCATAATGAAATAAGATAAATTATTAGAGCCAAAATTTTTTATTTTGGAAATCTTTTTGGAATTTTTTATCTCTTGACATTAATTATAAAATTAAGTAATATGTTTTAACTTTATGTGATAGTTAAAAGGTGGAATTTTAAAAATGTTTTTAAATAGTAAACAATTGGATTCTTGATATTGAATTTTTATCTTATTATATAATGTATATGTTGATAACCAGTTGTGTTATCTTAGTAGAGAATCACACACAATGTACAAGTCTTGTTCATCCATATATCTAAAGCATAGCATAAATGCCAAACCTTTTTCTCTTCAATAAACCATCCGTACACCTTTCCCGCTGAAACGTCTCGGCAAGAAAGGTGTACGGATGGTTTATTAAATGTTTAAAGCTGAGTTGGATATTTATTTATCTTATTTTCTCTTCTACTTTCTCTTATTTTTCGTTCTCTTAAAAAACTATATCTATTTATGTATGGTTTTTTTTAACTATTAATCCTTATTTAATAAAAATCTAATAGTTTTTCATAATTTACCTAATTATATTATTCACTATTACTAGGTTAAGTAAACAATTAGTTAGTATCGTCGATTTATTCGAATAGTATTTTAATTACGAATAAAATTTACTCGAATTTTTAAAATATCGAGTGTTTGGTTTCGACATCAGATAATTGATTAATTGTTTATTCTCAAGCCATATGTAACTTTAAACTATGTTTAATTAATATTATCCCAGAAATTCTTGATAAATATGAGTCATATTAATTTGTTGAAAAATTTTTCATTTAAAATTTGAATTTTAACTTGGAATTTCAAATATTTGTGAATGGAATAATTTGTTTTCATACAGTTGTAATATCTAATTCTTTTGCAAGTCCACCGAGGAAAAATTATAAAACAAAACTGCATTAATACGTACGTAAGAAACTTTTGACATTCCAAAACAATAAACACCGTGATAAAATTTAAAATATGACTTTTTACTGTCTTGAGGTATTAAAACAAAAAAAAATTAAGATGATTTTTTAACTAAAAGTTTTAGCAAAGACAATAATTCTGTCTTATTGAAATTATTGATTGATAAACTCGGTTCAATTTATCAAGAATCAATAATCTTACAAATGTTTAGTTTTAACAACGTTTGTAAGATGTTGCCAAGAAAGTTAAGCAATTTGTTGCTAGATTTTTTACACAGTTATGGGTTTTTCCCTTTCTTTCTCTTTCTCCTTATATTTACTTGACTTTTTCTCTCAGTAATACAAATTGAATAACATGGGAAATTTGAATCCACTTATAATAAAGAATACATCAAATCAGGAAAAATTATCTATATATAATCATTGACAAAAAGTTATACGCTCATTTAATTTCCTGCCATCTGGACTATTCTGACCTGACTGTGGTGGTGTTTGAGGCAGTGGATAAGTCAGATTGGGAGCATTGAATATGCACACTGTAGGCAATCATCTAGGGTAAAAAATTTAGGGCTGTTAAAACCAGCATCAGTTAAAGGGAAATATTTATCAGATTATTTTAATTAGACATATTATGTATACATTCAGAGCTGTTGCATGTAGGTGTACAGGTTATTTGCTGCACAAAGTGTCTAGTAGTAAAAAGGAAGGGTGCCAAAAAGCCAACAGTAACAGCTGCAGTGGCATCTTTGTCCACTCTCCAGAGATAAGCGTAAGACTTACTAAAGAACCCTCTCTCTTATAATATTGACAGACAACTAGCAGTAGCAAATTTGCTTGCACGGTGACTGCCGTGTATTCTGCCATTATTACCCCAACATTATCAACTTCTTTTGCAGTGGTACCATAACAGAGAAGTATGGTCTGCTACAGACTAGCAGCATATTGTCTTTTGTGATGAATCTTGGTTTTGTTTGGGAAAAGTTGGATCACTGTTGAGTGGCATAATGTCCCCAACTGGCTGTCTGGTTTGAGGAGCTATCTCATGTGACATTGGTCATCCTTAATAGTGCAAAAAACATTGATGCCTTTCATGGCATGGTTGCAAACAGTCATTTTCCAGCAAAATAATACTCAATTACACATATCTAGGGTTTTTCAGGAATGTTTCATAATTCCACATTTCTTTGCCTTGCTTGGTCTCCAAATTTTTGCTTATCAAACATTTGCAGAATCAAATGGGACACTAACTGCAGCCATTTATGAGTATGAGGGATGTGGAGTGACAATTGCAACATACGTGGGTTTAATCTGCTGCAGATCTGTCTCAGGATATCACTTGGTGCTGAATGCCTGCATGCTCAACTATAACATGTATCCTGGCAAGAGGAGGTTCTACAAGGTACTGTGATTTTCTTAAATTGTACAAGTACCATTTTCCATAGAAACTTTTTGCTTTGCTGTGGTGTTGTAATCACTTATTTTTGAGGTCATTATGTCTGCGCTAATAGTTTCATTTGATTTCAATGCTTCCTTGGTGTTTAACTGTTTTGTTAATGAATATATTTACACAATTTATGGTAACAAATTTGTGTTTTGTTAAGCTAAATTTTACTATTTAATGAAAACTTCAGTTTGAATCTTTTATTTGACTTTGTATAGCAAAAAGCATTATAAGTATATTGATAAAAGACAATTTAATATAATTAAGAACTAATCTTCATTTTCTTTGGAATCTGTTCCCACGTAATTGGAATTGACTTTTCTGATTGTTTTTCCCAAGTGCGCTTATCATTAATTAGGAATTAATTCTTTTAAATAAATAAGTTAGAAGATATCTTTAAATAAGTTTCTATAAAATAATTGGCATAATATAAAAATGTATGCAAAATTTTAGTATTTATATTGTATTAATTATTATAAAAATGCATATTTTCTCCAACTCTATTGAATATAATGTATCTGAATATCAGTTTACTTTCTTTTTTTATATACAAGTTGCTGATTTACTTTTTCTTTGATGTTTTCAAAGATGAAATATTTAAACTCTAAAAAACAAGTAATTTGAATTATAAATACAATCTTACAATTTGATTCAACAAGAATTGCTAACTTTACTAAATTTTACTAATTTTTATTTTATGATTGTAATTAATTTAGTTTATAGATAAATATTTTCGAAGACTATCGTACTTTCCGGCGTATAAGACGACCCCCGACTTTCGAGAAGATTTTCCTGGGTTAAAAAGTCGTCTTATACGTCGGAAAATACGATAATTAAATTTTAATTTTTAGTATATTAAATTTGAAACATGTTACTACATACAACCGATAATGCTTAAAGAATGATTAAAAATAGTAAATATCAATACACAAAGATCAACTCTATTATATATAAATCCCATTCGAAGAAACCAAACAAGACAGAAAAAGTTGTTAGGTAGGATCTGAACCCATTTTCTTTGGTAATCTGCATAACATTCTTATAAAAAACATATATATATATAATTTTTGGATTTAGAATTGCAAAAACAATACAATGCATTAATTTAATATAATTATATTAAATTAATGCATTATGAAAACGAAATGCGGTATAACTTCCTTAAAATTTCTCGACAAGAGCTAACATTCTACGACTTTCAAACGTTCTCTCCTCTGACATTTTATGATTAAGACTTTTTTTATTGCTTTAGTTTAGAAAAATGGAAATATTGAATAAATTATGTAGGCTGGTTGCCAAAACTATTTTTCTAAATTTAGATAACATATTGGATAAATGTATAGACTGGTTGTTTTGTTAATAACTTTTTCAACCATGAATAATATATGAGTATAAATATATAATGTAATTGTATTAGATGTGTTACTTAAATTTGAGAGAAAAGACTTTAATTTCGTTAATTGATAAAATAATAATTTTCTTCCGTCGATATTTATGCTCATTTTCTACCTTTTTAAGTAGTTTAAACAGGTGACAATTTTTTTTGTGTGTTATTTTTATGTTACAAATGAATAAAAAAGTTAATTTAAAATTAATCATCGATTTTTGTGAATTTTTTTTTATTTATTTAATTAGGAAAATGGATTTTATTTTTTTACATATTGTTTTGAAATAACTATTATCGAGTAATAAATTATTTCAAATGCTAGATGAAGTTATTTGTAATTTTTTATTATTTAATCTCTAACAATAATTGACTCATAGGAAAAATTTATTGATCTTTCTTATTGCTTAAAATTTAATCTTCAAATTTTAATCAAACTTAATTATCGTGGAGTTAAATAAAATCTTTCATATGGGATTAATTATTGTATTAAACATGAAAGGAAACAACCGTGTTTATTTTAGACATTATTTACAATATGCCGTTGTAGAAAACCAATTATTTTTGATTCATAAACAATGCTTTTTATTTTTTGTTTAACCATTCGGTAATGTTGCTAGCCGTAAAGGACGACAGATTTATAAACCATTGTCGCGGGGCTTTGTCGTTTTATAAAAAGAATAGATTAAAATTATCTTGTAATTTTTATTTGAAAATTTTAATATTTAAACTAAACATTTAATTTTGAAAAATTATTAAAATAATTCTTATTGTCTCTTTTTTAATTATAATAATTTCCAGTAGAAAAAATTTTCTTTGTGGTTTTAGGTTGAATTTTAATTAGTTTCAAGCAATATAATATGATTAAATGAAGAATATTGTATTTTTTAAGAAATGATTTAATTGCAAAAAAATAAAAAAACAAAAAATAAACCTCATTAGCTTATGACCGGTACGTGTATTTTAATTAAATTTGTTTTGTGGAAAAAATATTTTTTTTCTAATAAAGGTTTACGTACTTAGTAAATTAATAAGATCTCATCATCATGCTTTAATAAGGACGATGATGTTTATGTTTTGGCGAATTAGAAGATTTCTAAAGTTACATTATTTTTTCTCATAAAATAAAATCATTCTTTAAGAAAAATCTTATATAGAAAAACATAATAAAAGAATAAATTACGAATATTTTAAACCCATTAATTAATCTAAAATTCTTATATAAAGTTATAATTTAGATGGTATTACAGATACTTTTTCGCTATGCTGTGATCAAATAAGTAGAATTAATTACTTTGTATACCATGTAATTATATAATAATTTATTTAAAAAATTAAATAATGCATGCAAAAGCAAATAATACATAATTTATTTTTTGATGCGATTTTTAAGATAGCCAAATGACTTCAAGCAGTTCCTTCCTAGAAAACCTGTATTACCTGTTTCTGAATACTTGATTTTTATAGCGATAATACTTTATTTTCTTACTAAGACGAAGAATATATATATATATATATATATATTTACAATTTACATCCCAAACACATTTCTGAACCATATTAACAATAAAGCCTTGAATATGAATTATTTCTAAAGTGTTACGCGTGTTCAGTAAAAAAATTTTCTGAAGTAAAAGTGTTAATATTTGATGGCCATGAATTATTCATTGTCGTAATTTACATTTTTGTCGTCTTTTTTTTTTTTGTACATTTTATTTTAATATTGTTAAAAATTTTGTAACAAACGGAATTAATTTTCTTGAAAATAACGATTTTAATTCGTTTCCGAGAAGTCCGTAAACTGTCCTGACCTTAAAAGTTTTATGAATAATTGATTACTATGCTAAGTGTCATTTTATTTTTATAATAGTAAAACGTCGTAAATTATTCGCAACTTACGGTACGAATGTAAAATTTTGTTAAACGCGTATATTTAATACACATTTTTGTTTAAAAAGTATGTAAAATTTGCGAATTTTTTGTTATAAAGTCGACAGTTCTCTATTTTATTATTTTTGTCTTTAGAAAAGTTAAACTAACATTTTCCAAAATTTTTATAAATTAGATCATAAAAATTTTGCTAAGAACATTAATACAAACTATTTTATTTGCTGTCCGTATAAGTAGTTTTCATTCGCTCTCAAAAATAAACAGTCATAAATTTGTTATTTAATGAATAAAAATAGAATTTTGCATATTTTCAGGAATGGGATCAATACTTAGAACAACAGAAAGAGATAGAAGAAAAATTACAAGAATTGGAAGCCTCTCCTCCTAGGTCAGCTTTTAAATATTTATAAATTTATGCTAAAGATAAACGTATAATTTATAAGAAAAACAAAAACAAGGGAGGAAAAAAATCATATTTGCAAAATATGTTAAGTTAAATATAAATACGAGACGACTTCTTTCTAAATGAATTTACAGAGTTTTATTATCGAAAATATATATAAAAAAAAAACTTCATTCGAGATAGCAATTACGCGGAGTCAAATTGCCATTTATTTATGTAATATAAATATAGAAAAGGAAGGAAATATGTACATAAATTTGTTTGATAAAGTAATCAAATTGGAATATGCAGAATTGGCAAAACAGATAGTCAAAAATATATATATGTAAATTTTTATGATATGGAAATTTTATTTAAACACATTTAAGGGCTGTTTTTGCTTTAATCATTAGATTTTATAGCATTTTGAAAATTTTACATAATACCTCTTTAAAATGGTTAATTTTATCATCGATTTTTCTAGTTTACTGACCGGAAGATTGCTTAACTTGCACAACGAAAAAAAAAAAAAAGCTAGTAATAATTGAAAGTGAATTTTAAATAATTAATTTTAATGCGGTATAAAAGTTGTTTCAATAAATTAACTGGCGAGATTTAATTTGCAGTGATGTGTATCTTTCTTCTCGTGATCGACAAGTGCTCGATTGGCATTTTGCCAATCTGGAGTTTGCTAATGCCACACCACTTAACAATTTGTCTTTAAAACATTGGGACCAAGATGATGATTTCGAATTTACTGGGAGTCATCTCACAGGTATGATATAAAATTATTTCGTTTAATATAAAAAGTTATGCTTCAAATTCTTGTCGGGGATTTTAAATTTGTTTCCGAAATGCGGAAGAAGTATTTCAAACAATATAGAATTGGTTAAGTAACGAATAATTGTTGTTTATAAGATTACTGTAAAGAAATCGGAATCAAGCGCAGTATTGTTAATGTATTTTGATGAGAATAGCCTCTATTTTTTCTTTTTTTTTAAAGTTATTCTTATAAAACAAAATTGATTTTTACACAAAATTCAATATCTGCCTTTAGCAAAATTTCATACTGAAAAAAGTGCATTTTATACAATTATTCAGAAAGTCATATTTCGAATACTTGTTATTTTTATTCTAATAAAGTTGAATTCCTGTTTTATGTAAAATTTATAAAATTAATAACGTTTTAAATGGGACGAGAGGAGGGGAAACGCTTATAAATGATGTTAAGTAATTCACGGAAAACTTTTCTATACACATGCATTCGTTTTTCTTTTATCTTTATACAATACTTGTTACTTTAATTTTGTGATGTTTTGATTGAATTGCATTTTTAAATTTCAAATGTAATGTTTGAATTGCTAAAAGTACGTAAAATATGGGAAATATTCAAAAATGGTCATTCAGTGATTGAAAATAGTTTTTACCATATTTATGTGAACTGATTTTTTGTATTTTATAAATTTTGGAATTATTTTTTTATTATTTTATTATTATTTAATTGTACATAATTATAGGATTTAAAATATTTTTATAGAATTGATATTGGGTATAGATGTGAGAAAAATTTTAGTACTGTGGTTCTCTTTATATAAGTTACTACCACCACTTATTAATAAATATAAATAAAATTTGATTGTAAATATAACCAGTGAAGTTTTAAGTATAGTTAAACTATGCATATTAACAATGATGACATATTAGCCACTGCAATAACTTAGCTGGACTAATTACTGCACCTTTACCAGTTGGACTTTTAGTCGGATGCTAACATTTTTGATCCAGTTAACAGGGAAAAACATCAGTGTCAACTAAAAGTTTCACTAGTAAAGGTACAGTAATTAGTCCAGATAAACTAGGCTTTAGTCTAGTGCCTTGCGCTCTTAGGATTCTCAGATATGCACAGATATAAACTTGTCGGTATTTGGTCTTTGTCCAATACTTTGAATATTAATTAGAATGATTGAATTTGTTCAATAGCAAATATTTCATGATTTGGATTTTATATTATGTAAAATTATATATATATATGAGATATTATAAGTTCATACTTGCCTAATATTTTGGGTTATCTAAAACGATTGATTATAGCCCATAATACTTAAACAGATATGTGCCTCTTAATAATGGAGCCGAGCTAGACACCAACCAAATGCCGAAATTCTATCGGACTATACATGGCTAATTTATTTAGTAATTAGCCATATATCGCCCGATAGAATTTCGGCATTTGGTTGGTGTCTAGCTTATAATTAATCGGGTCTAGCGATGTTGTTTATATAATGGAGCCGAGATTGTAATAGAACTGAAAAATTTGTAGTCGTCCGTATGTACCTTTTCTATGTTTAGATGTGTTTAGATAGTAACACGATAATATTTATCATTGTGTTACTATTGTTACATAAAGTCTATATGAATAATTGATTGTACTATATAGATTTGTCTAACTTGTAAGTACACTCTATGATATTTACTTAAAGACAAAGTTACTTAATGGCTTATTTCTTGTAATGTATCTCCTATGTTAAGCAGCAAATACTTTAATGGAAAAGTTCGTCATTGTTATTGATCGATACATTTTTGAAATATTTTTTCATAAATTGATGATTTTATAACACTTTTGGGATTAAAAACCGACGAGACATCTAGTTTACATGAAGCTATTTTATATAATTTAAAAATTTGTTTGAATTTATTGTTGTTTATTTATTTATTTATTTAAATCAAGACAAAAAATTTGAAGAAATATTTTATTAAAACAGTCTTGTAATGTAATTTTAGTGTTTTTTGAAGGAGATATTCTATTTGAATCTTTAAAGATTCAAATATGTTCAGATTTGCATCTAAAAGTAATGTGACTCTGCTTCAAACATGTTAATGCAATGTAAACAAGACATTTTATTGTGACAAAGTTTATTGTGTCGCTGTTGTCTATTGTTAAAGGTTTTTAATATGTTTCAGTATTCACTTCAGCTACATTGAAATTACTTCTACTTGAACAGTTCAGGTTATGATTATCATGAAATAAGCGGATATAGAAAACAGAAAATAAAAAACAACTCAGAGAATTTCGCTTAAATTTCAGAAACATTTTTAATAATTGGAATTAGTTTTGATTACTAATCATATCTCTATAGAAATCTTTGGCATCATACAAATTTATTTATTGTTTTAAGTAATTATAATACTGGAAAATTTAATAAATTCTTGTTAATACAATTGTTAAATTTTCATTGACACACATTCTTGATGCTAATAATATTTCTAAATTGTCTATTTAAATAATTAATTTATAAAATTGTCACTCTTTACTTAATAGAATACTTATATCAGTAATTTGTGAAAGTACATTAGCAATTACCAGTGCTAATTAAGTTTATTTAATTTGATTTTGCTTATTATTAAATATATTGTTGCTTAATATTTAATGTTAAAATAGAATTAATATGTCGATATATTAATCTGCTCTTTAGTTGTGTGTGTAAGATCTTTCTAAATTATTTAACAAGGATAACGGATTTGGAATCTTTCTTTTATTCAGATATAAATTATGCAGAGATAGGAACTATACGTGTATTTATATAAATATAAGTGCTGTTCACTCAAGCATTGACAGTATAAAAGAATTAAGTGTAGGATTATTATTAATTTTGATTAAGCACAATGGCTACAATGCTCTTTTCCAAACAATAATCTCTGTTAAAATTCAACAAAACAAAAAATAATTGTACTCGAATGATTGATTGATATGATTTTTTTAGCCAAAAAGACTTATAAATAATCAAAAATAAGTAAATAAATATCTATAAATCATAAAACTTGAATATAATTAGGTATTGTGACATTGTCATAATGCCAGGCTGTAATTTTTATTTGTATTTTAATTTTAAAAATTATGTGACTCCTGGTTCGGAAGTTCGTGTATAGTTAATTGGGACCTCTGCCCTCTGAGTTTTCCATATCTGTTCTAAATTTTTATCTGTCTTATCTTGAGATTATGAAAATACAGACAGACAGTTGGACAACAGCAGGAATCTATAAGTCTGCAATTTAAAAATTTTAATCCAATGATAACAGGATCTTTAAGAATAAAGTTACAGTTTATAAAATATATAAAGAATCATGAATAAGTAAATACATGAATAATAAATAAGAAGAGTGATTATAATTTAATAGATTAATACACGTAAAAATTAGTTCTATAATTTTCAAAGTTTGATTTAAATATAACTATAAACTCTGCCACCAGATAGACAATACGTGTAATGACGATACAGCTTAAATTCACGGAGCATCTTCATAAATAACGAGAGAGATTGAATTTATATTTTAAAAAGTTTTTGATTGTATAGAAAAAATAAATATCTCGAATTATTGTTAATGCAAAGAAGTTATTTTTATTTTCATTCATTTAGTCTTTTAAATTATGTATGATGAATAAAATTTAAAAGATTTGAAAAGGAAAACATTTCAAATGCAATTCAAAATATTCCAAGGTATCGGCAAATCAGACATAAATCATAAATCCATTATTATTATAAGGATCCTACATCAAACGTACGAGCAGAAGACGTAAATAAATCTGCCCAGAAAGTCATTTTTAACGAAAACGGCTAATCTGGAAATTAGATAAAAATACATTATCGAGAAACTTAATATATTTTTTTCTTTATTCCAAAATTATGAAAATAAATTGATGGGAAATTAAAGATTTATTTTTAAATAACAGCAATTATTTATTCTCGAAGTTAGGAATAATTTATCTATTTGGAAGTCAATGTACTTTAACAGTAATTTTGTATGATTAAAGTTTAAATGTTGAGTGTTGATTTTCAAATTAAATTGTTATTCTGAAACATTTTAATGATATTTGATTAAATGTTATTTTAAGAATTGAAATACTTTTGTGAGAATTGTAGAAAAATATGCAAAAATCAGCTTTTCTTTTTCCTCTGTCCAATCTGCAAGTTTTACTCAGAAAAAAATCAATACTTTTTTTTATTTCAAGTTTTGGAGAATTTATTTATAAGATTCACTTGAATTTATTACATAAGTATGTTTTTTTCATGCTATTTATATAAGTTTGAAAAGTGGTTTACCATAAATAACAATTTTGTTTATTGTATTAATCATTTATAGATAGAAAACTATAATGTATTAATCATAAATTTGTTTAAAATGTTCTAAATTAATTTCGATCGGATGCGTTGCGGTAGAAAATTTGAAATTAATTTTAAGCAGTTATATTATTTCGACATTAATGTCAATTAATATAAAACTAGTTAATTAAATTTTACGTTATATAATGTTAGTTTTATAAATTTTTATCGGGCGTCGTAGAAATAATTTATTATTTACGTCTCAACGTATTAAAAGACATTTTAATACTTTATTAAACATAGTTAATTCATAGTTCTGTCTTGATACAGATAAGATGATAAATACGACGAGTACGACTAACCAGGATAATCACTCTAACTAAGTTGGCACCCATCTATATATATTCGTCATTATTTATTTAATGGTTCTTAACATATATCATATATCATATGAAGGCATTGGACTATGGATATATTTTTTTCTCCACTGTATTGTATACAGTGATATATTTTAATTTGCATTTTTTCAAATATTTTATTTATTTGATGAAGATCTAAATGGAATGATCTTTTATATATCTGTTAAAATAATAATTAATATATAAATATTTTGTTATAATTGCAACTAAACTTTCTATTGATGTCTACTGCTACGGTATCAAGGATCTTTCTAGTCACAGGGTGTGTCTCTAAAGTAGTAATTAGAGGATATAAACCTGCCAGGTTTTTAGTAAGTAGGAAGTATGTTATAATATGAAATTTATATTTTAAAACTATCATAAATTCCATTTTATTTTGAGCATGTATGAAAATTGATAAAGTGAAGCAGATATGGCAAATATGAGAATGTTAATGACTGGAATGAAAGATTTAGACAATAGAAAGAGGCATTTTGTGGTAGATACTACTAGAAAAAACAATCGCCGAGAATATTGATAAGATAAATAAAAAAAAAGTTGAGATGACGAAAAACTAGAAAAATAAATTATGAATGGTAATATAGAAGAGAACAAGCAAAAAATCAAAATGAAGGTAGATAGATTCGTAAAAACACATCAGAAATTGGAAGAGTCGACACGGGAATAGTTATTAGATTAGCTAGAAATCATTAACGTGAACATAATTTGTAAATGGAAAATCCAAATATGAAAATATTATTCTAGAAATACAATACTTAAAGTGATGCAGCCTATCACTAGTACTATTGTCATTTGAATTGCTACCTACTTGAATGATTAGAAAACAAGTTTGATTGTAATGATTCATAAATATAGAGATTAAATTTTAAAAACATTAAATGTTAAAATGATTATTAAGCAATGATTTATAAATTATATTTGGACAATATACAGAAAAAGTTTAAACTTTAGATTGTAATTAAAATATGAAATGATAACAGTGCAAACCGAAACAAGATAATTCAGTCTAACCGACATATATTTTCTAATTTCTACTTTGTGCATTAACATATATAAATGTTAGATGAAATATAAGAGATATTATAAAACAAAATCTCTCTAAACAAGATTTTAATAAATTTTTTTATTGCTTTAAATATGAATGAACTTAAATTATAAATTATTTCTTCTTAAATTTGTATTATTATACTATTTCTGGGTAGACGATGTCAAAAAATATTTAATACTAATATTTTATTTAGAAAAGTGTCTGTATTTTGTAATTATTATTACTTACTCTTTTTATTGCTCAGTTTAATAGTGAATTTTGACACGGATAACTTAGGTTTTTATCAAAAGCCTAAAGATCTCGGATATTGATCCAGTGTTAGCTAGGTTCCTAGACTGTTTGATATTGAGCATTATTTCATATGTGTTTTACAAACACTTACCATATTTCCATACATATAAGAGTGTGCTCTTATATGTGAAAATGCTTGTTTTTGCAGTTTTGAAACATATGTTCTGCTCCTCTTATAAAAGCATGCTCTTATATATTCCACTTGTTTTGGCATTACACTTCTGTGTCAATGTAAATATAATGATACAGTAACTATTCAGTGGCATCTCTGTAGTAACAATTATTAAAATAAAAAATATTTTTTTGATACTATAAAAGTTTTTTAAAAATAATGAGATCCTTTGCTCCTTCTGTAAGTGTGCTCTTATATGTGTATCTAAAAGTAACCTCATAAGTCCATGTTTGCCTAGAGCCTTACACATCTAAAATCTAATGCTGACTAAATTGTTTTGCTCTGGTTTACACTACTACTGGATACATTAAACATTTATTAAATCTTTTATTTTTATTTCCTCCTGTGTAAATATAACATAAACCTTGATTTATTTGTATGATTTCGAAAGCAAATTATATATTTATTTATAATCGCGTAAATTTTAAGCAAACTTTTAAATTTCAATTAATAGTCGGTGTCTCGGATTACTTTATTGCGTATTTATTTATTCGGTTAGTTATAATTTATATCATATTTGTATTAATGTTATAAGATCTTAATACAAGAGACATAATAAGAAAAGATGCAATCTGTAAGAGAGAAATTAAAATTAATTAGTATTATCTGTGTGTAGACATTGCAAATTTTATTAATGCTTATATAAACAATCCATAATTATATTTTTAAATAATGCCAAACAATCTGTTGTATTGTCAGGCTATAATAAGGCTAATTTAAAACCCCTACCTGTAGTCAAATTATGTCTAATTATTAAATTAGCCTTATTATTATGACAGATTTGATGTATTAATGATTTTTCATAAATAGAAACTCTTATAAAGTGGTTTGATCCAGACATATTTGACAGTTTCTTACTGCCTGGCCTGCAATGGGGGCAGTTGTACTCCAGAACTCACAATGGGCATAAAAAAAAGCATGTAAATAGAGTTTTAAAATCAGTATTAGAATTATTACCAGCTGTTGTAACTCTGATAAAGATGAAAATATTGCTTTAAAATAAGAAAATAAAGTATTGGAATATCATCTATTAGTAATATTTCAAAGATGATAAAGTAAAATTAAACAAAAACAATTAGAATTATACTCAAAAGGACATTTATTAATGAAAGGATGATGGGAGGACAAATAATTCAATGGAGGACTATCCTCTCAAGTAGAGGATGGATGTCCATATACTACATACAGTACATAAATAATTGAAAAAAAAAGTAGTGAATTGCATACAACTTACATTGAGAAAAATTGAAATTGGGAATTATTTACAGAACATAATAAAGCTGATAAAAGAAATGTAGTACTGTAATATTAATACATATGTCTAAGATTTAAAATTTCAAATAATTTGGCTACATGTTTAAAAATCTGCAGCATATGGTTTTTATGTCAAGAAGAAAATTAATTTGTTTTTGCCAAAAAATTTCAAAATTAATGATGAAAAACATATGTTAACGTAGAACTAATCAAATGATTTATCTTCTTCTCTAGATTACTATTTGAAATAATTTGTATAGAGACAATTTTTGGTCCATTTTAGCCATGGACCTTAATGACTTGAAAAATATAGTTTGTGTTTAAGACATACATATTATAAATTTAATGATCCGTGTCACAGTTTGTTTATATAACATACTGGTAATTCAAAAATAATGATATATATCAATACAGGATGATTTGTCTGTAAAAAAATAAATGCAAAAGATCTTTATTCATATTAGATCTTCTGAAATGAGACATAAATAGCTGAAAATTTTGTTGCATTATTTGTGAGAAACAATTAGTGCAAATACTAGAAACGGCGTGCTCGATATTAGAAACATCATATACCGTCTGAAACGGCATCTAATGGATCTTTTATCGTTATAAGCAAGAAAAAAGAAAGATATTAAACTGTAGAATAATTATTGTTGTGTTAGTCATTTGCCATTTAATGACATTACTAAACATTCATTGCACATCTCGTTCGAGAAGCGCGAGTTTTTTCTTTCGGAAATAATTATTTCGGATATTAGCGGTGCGAAAGCCGGTTCGGAAATATTTTAAAACGTTTTCAAATATTTCTTAATAAACTTTCAAATTTCTAAATATCTACTCATTTCAAGTATGAGAGAATTCATTTGATTAACATAGTGAGAGAATATTAATTTATATTCGCTTTTATGTTAAGTCTTGCTCTATAAGTCATCACATACAATAAATCACCATCTGATTTTAAATTAGCTTAAGCCAGATTATACTCAGCCTAGATTTGAGAATAATCTAGCTTTTAGATATCTTTGGTTAAGTGTTTTTTTTAATATATATATTAATATTAGATAATTTATTTTGAGTTTGTTGGATTAATAACATTATTCAATATTTTTATACTTTATAAATAACTGACTTAATACTTGCATTATAACATAGTTTAGCTGATCTGAACTATATCAAAAATGTTTTAGTGCTCGTAATGTATTAAATTTTACAGCATTGCTTTGGAATATGGTTTGAGACATATTACTTATTAATCCGAATAGGAATTATATTAAAACATATCACAATTGTATGGTCTAAACAAACTTTGCATCTCTAAACGGAACGTCGAAGAACCTTGCACTCGAGTATTTTGTTGAACTTTGCATTTTTATAAATTTAACAATTATAACTTTTGTCCGTACGAAGTTTAGACTGGCATGCAGTTAGTTTAATAAAGATTTTTGTGTTTTTAAGAACTTTCTAGTGCAAAGTTCTTTTTATTAGATTTTTATATAATTAAGTAGTTTAATAAAGTTAAAAGTTTAATTATTTGGAAATTTTAGTACTTTATTTTTACACAAATACAATTTGCATAATCTCATTACCTCTGAAAACATATTAAAAAATAGTTTTATATGTTGAACAGTTCCATGCATAGTTCAATATTAGAAAATAGTTACTTGCTGTTTTTTTTTGTAAGCAAATTATTAATTGTTTGTAATATTGAAAATTTAGTAGAATATTATTCAATACACATACCCTATAAATGAGTTTTCCCTCAGCTTTAGTTATAAAATGAGTGCACTCTGCGCGATTTAAATTTTATAACAACAACTTTGTCGTGTTTCTTTAAGGGAAAAAATTTTTATAATAATACAAAAATATTTTTCTTACATCAGACGACAATATTGTATTGAAAAGATATGTATTTTTTAATAAAATCTTATGAATGCTCGACAATAAAATTTAATCAGGATTCGAAGTGGAGCAAAGTAAAAAGATAAAATAAAATGTAATGTTTGAAATTAAAAACAAAAATCCGAATTTGGTAAACTTTCGTAGCTTATTATGAAATTTAAATGAGTTATTTAGTTAATCAGAAGGAAGCAAAAGTAATTGAAAGATTAAAATCTATATTTTGTAAAGGATGTAAAAAATAAAATAAATAGAATGGCAATTCTAATTCTGTAGAAAATTCATCAGATTTAAAGTTTTTAATGAAATTAAACATATTTTAGTTTTGTAAAAACAAAAGAGGGAAGAGAAAAAATATGACAGATTTTCATCTAAATACATCGTAGCCTGTCGAAACTTTGTTCTCTTTAAAACGTATTCCGACGTGCACGAAATTATTCGGTTTAGGTTAATGCTTTTGGCTTGTAAGATGCAAGTTTTAAGATATTATCGTTAAATCAAAAAGATTCTAAACAGAATGAATATGGTTGATATAAAGTATAAACATTAGTTGCAGCTGGCTAAAGTTCAAGCGGCCACATCATTCAAAAAGAACTAATGGAATAACTTTTCCAGGGGGACCTATCCCGCGTTGACTAATGAAGAGATTTTACCATCTCTTTTCTGGATGAAGAAACCTGTTTATCATAGTTTAGGAAAAGAAGAAAATAAAAAAATGCAATTACAAAACTTCTAAAAATCTGATAAGATCTAACTATAGTCACTCCTCCCACACTAGTATTTTTCTTTTTCTGACATAGGTAAAAGCCGATAGGAATCTTTTCTCCATTTAAAATATTCTTTCTTTTTTACATTGAATTATCATGTAATTTTAAAATGATGAAAGCTTGCCTCTCTCTTATTTTTTCTAAAAATGTTTCTGGCCAATTTGTTTACTGTTATTGAAGATATGTTTGACTTTATTTATATATTATATATTTATATTAAAAATATATTTCTCAGATATATCAATTTTTTTGATGAAATTCTTGAAAAATCTGATTACTTTTTAGGATTTATGATTGCTTTCTTATATTTATTTTCTAAATTTAGTATGTTTATTATATATACCAAACATTTTTTTAAGGAGCGCAAATACAGTAAATACATTTTCAAGGATAAAATAAATGTAACTGTTGAATATGTATAGTGACTTGCAGATGGCTGATTAAAACATAATATGTCCGTAATTAATTAAAAAGAAAAAGTTGGATTTAAAGTTAACTTCCTTCCCAGTTTCTGCTCTGAATGGTTAATTATTACTCTCCGTTATTAGTTATTGCTTAGTTACGTGCCTTCGTCCAAAGTAATGAATAATTTAGGTATATTCGGACAAAACTTTTTTAGGTGTTCGCTATAAAAAAAAAGATCTATTATGGCTTTATGGAGTATATTTGGTAGGTTATGAATTATATTCTGTTCTCAATAAGCTAGATTAACCTCTGTGTAGTGGATATGACACTTGTAATTGATTGAATGATACTTCAGATATTCTTAACTTAGTCTGCTTTAGGTAGGATTTCTTGTAACGTATTCAAAGACTGCTATATTCTATTAGATTATTACAGTTTCTAAATTGGTTTCTGTAATTATAATAGCTTGTAACCTTTGATTTATTTTTTTATTTGTCTTTCCACAGTTTATCTTTTATTTTTACCCCTCCCTGTGTTTTGTATATATATCAGACCAGTCATGTGTGAAGACATGTTGGGTTGTTATTAGATATCTGTGGCAAGGGTCGAGTTACTCCATCTTCCAGAAACACAGCAAACACCAAGACGAACGAACCCACAAACTGGGGAGTTGTGTTTGCCTTGTGGAGGGCGTCGACCTCACAGGGAGGGAGGATAAAGGTATAGAGCGCTCCATTACCGGCGGGAGAAGAGGAGTTGTAAGGCAGAGTTGGAGATCCATCATGACAAACCTGTTTGTTATTATGATTGGTATGTGCTGATGGAAAGTCGGATTGGTGAAATGGGGTGTGCGGTTTACTTTCCTTCCTCTTTAGACCTCCTCTCGTTCATTCGTCCAACCGTGATCTGGTTGGTTTAGAATGCGTTGTTTAACGTTGACAGATGTTCTTTTTTATTAGTATTTTATTTTCTTGAGATCCCCACGCTTTGATAATTTCGACGCTCTTAGGTGTAAGGGTGTTTTACCTCATTTGAATCAGCTCTGCGAGACCGGAATTTTAATATATCCTCTATGAGCTGTTAAACGTCTATCTTTGTAATTATAAGTGGAATAAATGGTAGAAAAATTGAGTTCCGATAGCTTAACACTTAAACCATTCTTATCTTCGCTATAAAAGGGGTTTTAAACGTAACACTTAATAGTAGTGAAGAGATGCATTCCGTTTTGCGAGAAAGTCGATAAGGCGTATATAGTTTAATTTCCGTTCATATATCCGCGAATAATGAAGCTTACAACAATCGAATTTAGTCTCCTGCGAAAGATAAACAATATCGTTAAGCAATTAAACAATAATCTTCAGCGGTTTTGCTTTGCTTCTTATTTACTTTGAGAAGTCTTGTCTCGTCGTCCGTATTCTTTGTTCCATTCTTATCACTTTATGTAATTATCTTCATCCTCTTTTATACGAATAAATTAGTGATAGGCCCATTCAAAAATGTATATAAGATGTTTAGCATTGTTAAGCTTTAATTAATTGATTTCAAATAAAGATCTGTACGGGGTAGAAGAATCGAAAGACGTTTTAATCACTCGAACTTTAATAATAACAGTTAGATCGATACTTCAAAAGTTGCTCCAGCTTATTAATATAGTGGAGAAGAAATTTATTTTTTATTTTTTTGTTTCTCAAAAACTATCCTGTAACACCTGCTCCTGTCACACATTAGTTAAAAATAAGTTTAAAAAATTTTTAATTTCGGTTCTCGTCCCTCCATTTTCTTATCCGACTCGACTGTGGGGTGGTAATTCGAATGATTAGCTCTCAATTTAAAAGGAGCATATGTGAAATTAGTCTGCGGCCGTATCAAGAGATGGAGCCACCGTTACATCCTCACATTTTTGATGGATTGTCCACCCCAATTTGAGTGTATCGATCCATCGACGTAAATATTCTTTATTCATGTCGGAGCGCTAACAGATTTGACTTTTATGAATAAGCGTAACTTTGTCATTGAACGGGAGCGTTACGAATGGTGATGAATGGAGTACGGCGAGTATAATTTGTTATTGTCACCCTCCATCAGTGCCTTATCCGTCATCTGATTACAGACCTCTGCAGGTTATCCCTTTTCATCAGTATACAATAGGTCATAAGCTTGTCTTATTGGATTCCTTCCCGAATCATACGTCTGGAAAAAAACCATTCATCTAACTTTGAGAATATGAAAATGTGTACTTTTTCCCTTCCCTTCTAACGTGTATTGATGTTCTGTCTGGTTTGAAGAGTCTATTCTGTTTCGATCCGCTTCTTTATACGGCGGTCTTCATTAAGTCTCCTCGGGAAAAAAAGGGAAAAGAATGCATTAATAAAAATGTTTACGGTTCCTAATCCACGGAAAGATCGTATTAATTCCTCCCCTCCGAAAAATTCAATTTTCTTTCTGTAATGATAGAATATCCCATTATGGTCAATACCCCCATTATATATATCGGAGAAGTGATTTAGGCCAATAAAAATCCGAATATTCTTTCATCGACGGAGTTGCATCATCATCATCATCCCTTATAGTCCATTTTCCAGCCATTATTTCAATTTTTACAAAGTCCTCCCCCACCAGATTCTGGAAGAGGGGGTGGCGAAGTTACCGTATTCATATCTCAAGCCCCGTTGAGATGGTTAATCTGATATAAAACGATCCTTCACCGGATCCTCGCGTTGAGGATTTCTGAATGTAAACTGCGTGATGGGGTGCTTTCAGATACATTAGCTCTTTATCAGGATCTCGTGCCACTTTGACTCCTGTTATTCCCCCCTCTACATCCACGTGCCTTCATGGCTAGAGAGAAGAATCAAATAATAACAGTGTCATTACTGTCGTGAGAAGAGAAGGTAACAAGTCTACGAGTCTGTCGTTAGATCTTACATTGGACAAAAGAAAGATCAATCATTTTCTTTTTCGGAAATTGTTCTCTGCTTGTTATGTGGATCCATTTCTGTAGTGAAAATCGTTAGCCGGACTTTGTCGAGTTACATATCGATTTTATGCAACCACGAGGTAACTTTTGGTCAGTCGAGATGGCCACTTTATAGTTTGTGGGCTCTGCATTGGAAGGCATTAGAGCTGTAGAGAGTCAGTACCGCGCGGTGTAGTGTAAGAGAATTTCTTGCAGGAGCCAAGCAAACATGAATTTATTAAGGTTACATCTTGCAATGCGCCTTATGTTTAATGTAGAAGCTTCTATATTGTACATTTCAACATCCGTGTGTATGTATGACCGTTATTCACTTGGGAATATCAGATTTGGATTTATATTTGAACTCGATCGGTCGATTAGTGTTGGCTCCGCTTTGAAAACTTCACAAAAAATTTTAGATACGCTCGTCAAATATTTAATATTTGCAAAATATTTTCAGTAAGAAAATTCCCCATTTCTTAAGAAGTAGATTAACATATATTTTATTCAATTTCATCAAGAATTTGGTTTTTTTATAACGCGATTTTCACATAAAATCGTAGTCTCTAAAATTAAAAAAGAAGAAAAAATATACATATGTGTATGTGTGTGTGTGAAAAATTCACCTGCCAATAAACTTTCTAACTTAGATTTGTTTATTTTCAATTTGGCCCCTGGTTTCTTTCGAAAATCTACATATCATGTTTTGCATGGAATTGGACCAAGGCAGGGAAGGTTCACATACATATTCAATTGAATATTTATTCTGCAGCTGCTCGGGTAAGGCGAGATACTTTCGAACAGTAGGCTATACAGGTAGTTTATAAAACTAGTTTTGGCGTAACGTAACTATTTATAGGTAGTGGGAAAATAGACATATTTGGAGCATGTGCCTTCTGGGCACGACGTTATCTCCCCTCGAGGCTTTCTCCAGCAGAGTAGAAAAGAACTTACATATTGAGAAGGTAGAGCTTCTGGTAACCTATATGAAAACGATTAGCTTTTGGTGTCGTGTGTAACGGGATAATCATGCAACAGCTTCACAAAAATAATTTTATACAACATGATTTATTAGAGTAAAATGTGGTTTATTTGGTAGTCAAATTTCGTTGCAACTTGCATGAAAATTAGTAATTTTGCGCCATTTTTTTTTTTTTTTTTTTTTTTTTTTTTTTTTTGAGAATGCAACAACAAGCGATTCTTCTTGAAAGTTTTAACCATTCAGTAACTGTAATGGATGCTTATATGATTAATTTTGTAGTATTTTATATTATTTTGCATCATATACTTCTATATAATCTTATAGAATATTAGATAGGCTTTTGCTTTAGAGCAGGGCTTCTTAAACTTTTTTTATCCACGACCCCATTTATGATTGTGATTTTTTTCTCGATCCCCCAAAAAATAAAATAAAGATATATAAATATTTTACAATATACATATGAAATACACATATACAATGAAAATATACATATATATTGAAGATATATATACAAATTTGAAAAAACAATAATGGTGTACTACCACAGTTCACTCTTGTGTTACAATGGAACAGAGACAACTGAATACACTGAAAAGCAACAACACTACACTAGTTCACACTACAATCAGTGTTGCTGAATCGTTGTCTTGCTGCACCAGAAGTGACACAAAGTGCAACTCACGAAATCTACGACACAAAGCATGCCATTTTCAAACTCTCACAAATAATTTTCAATATTTTGCATTAAAATCTCGTGACCCCAAGATTTCGCTAAGCGACCCCAAATGGGGTCGCGCGACCCACAGTTTTCCATTAGAAGAAAGAAAAAATATAGAATTTCGTGTGATATATTTCATAATAATCCATAAGAAAGTAAACAATTTTTGCTTCACAAATGGCTTTAAAGAAACTTGATTATTTAGCTAAAAGGAGAATTTCTGTCGCTGCTTTATAGAATCAATAGACTATCAAGTTTATTATATATTTTAATATAACTCAAACTGAAAATAAATAGTATTACACACGGTGGCTCACATTGTAAACACTAATTATTCGAATAGAACATACAGTAATACGCGATTATCTGACTTTTAGACTAACCTATCACACACACGTTTTCTTTCTATCTCTTAAGTGCATTATCCTTAATAAAATATTTCGGGGGAAAAAAAATACATGTAAAGGAATATTTATTTAATATAGAACCGAAGCTATCGATTCATTTTTAACTTTATAATCTATTTTAGTGTCCATTCTAAACTTAATAAAAAATGAAAGCAGTGGCAATCCAATTGACCGAGTCTCTTGATATTTTAAAAATTAAATAAATAAATCTAATATTATTATACTGAAAAATTGATCAGTGAGGAAATATCTTACAACTTTGCATTCTAAATTAGGATAAAGATATAAAAAAGGAAGGGCGGCAGGTGGAAATTAGATAATTCCAAAAATAAAATAGGGGTAAAAAAAAAAGTATATATGTGTTGGAGGAAATTGGATCTTTATTGAGGAGGTTGTAGGGAAGATGTTGAAGATAAGATCTTTTTTTTTATATGTTTTTCTTGTTTTTTTAGTCTCAACTTAATCGAGATTGCATTTTTTTAAACGAAATTTAACCTTAGACGAAGATTTTTTCAGCTTTTTAATAAAGGTACTACTCATTTTATAAGGTGTTTCATCGCCATCGTCCGTTATAAATCACGTAAACATGATTTCGTTGCTACATTCTCCGGGTGATTTATAAAATGATCATTTAATATCACGAATTTCGAATGGTTCCTTCTCATTCTAGTTGCGTTTAAGTAATGTAAAGTTTAATTATCGAAAAGGAATATAAGTTTAAAGCTCTTGACAGTTTTAAAGAGTTAGAAACTCGATAAATGGAGTAATAACTCTTAAGAATGGAATCTGATATAAATTTTGATTCAGCTTCAATTTTCACGCTACAAATTTCGGTCTGTATCATAATTAAATTCCGTGCTGAAGTTATATATGTATTTTTTTATTGTTTTTTTCTGAGGTACACATCTTGATAACGGAGGAAATGTGTGTGTTTTTTTTGTATCGTTTGTACATTTGCACTTAACGACGAGCCGCAAGTTATCGAGTTGCCGCTAATCATCCTGTCATTGCTCACTGTGTCGCTAATCATCTTCAAGTTCGTTCATTGCTAGTGATGATAATTAATTTCTCTGGTAAGAAAAACACGCGTATGATGATTAATAGTGCTTATAAATTCTGCTAATGGTCTCTTCGTAGATTGAGTTTCGTTAGATATTATATCGTCTCGGAAGCCATATCTAGTATTTGGAATACGTGGAACGTATCTTGGAATTCAGAAAAACAAATTCCGTTAATAAGTATTCCGCCTCCACCTGCTACAGTTTGTGCAGAAAGTCGCGCTCTAAGAGAAAATAGGATTGCTTTCTCTCCAGTAAGAAGGGGAAGGAAGAGGAGGAGGAAGAAAAAAGAAAAGAAAGAAAAAAAAAAGTGCAATCGTCCTCAGCGGCCGGATGTTGAATATTTCATGTGCAGTAGCGGTTTTCCCAGGGCGCTTCGACGGTCCCCATCCCACAGAAATTGTTTTACACTGACCTCTGAACTCCCCTGGTTAGTGCAGCGTGCTTCCCGAATTTAAGAGTATAAATCTCGTTGTTTTCCTTTTATTGTCTTAGACTATAAAGCTGAGGTAACAAGCTGCTCTTTTGTATTCAGGAGAAGCGAATGTTTCGAAGATAAGCAATTAACAATTCTTCTCCCCTGTGAAGTGGTTCGAATTCTTCGTGTACGGATTTTTAAAATGCAGTTTCTCAAGCTTGTTGCTCTCCATTTTTTTCCCCCTTTTTTTATACGTTTCATATGCCATCTGTTAACTGTAGGTCAAGTGAAGCTACTTTATCATAAGATATCGATGTTAATCGAAAATCTATACTATTGTAAGCTCATAAATTGAATTTTGATCAGTGGAGATCATCTGTATAGATTTAAAATGGAAGATATCGTCTTTTAAATTAAGAATTGTACCTCTTTCTTTACTTATTTATTGACTTTTTAATAGATTTTTATGTATTAAAAATGGAATTGTGTCTCTATTCAGATTAATATATATCAATACTTCTAGAGTTAAAATGCAATAAAATTTCTTAAAATTCGAGTTTTCTTGACATTTTATACATGTATATAATTAAATTAAGTCATTTTTATTGTAATTCAATTGTTTGAAATTTAAAAAAAAAAAATACATTTTTTATTATAATGTTGAAAATTTAAATTATTTTAGTTTGTCTGACATTCATGACATTTATTATCATCATTTAAGATTTTATTTTTTAAATTTTTTAAGGAAAAAAAAATGGCGATTAAGTTACACAACAGCATTTCTCTATTTATTAATTTTTTTTAAGAGAAAAATGTTAAAAAATAAATTATGGTAGATAAGAATATAAGGGTTTTCTGTTTTATTATCATCATTATTATTTTTTAAAGTAAATGTTATCGGTGACAGAAAAGGATGTTGATGGATTTTAATTTCTTTTCTGAACACAAATAAATAAATACTAGCACTTGTGGTGCTTTTAACTTAACAAAAAAAATTATAAATTACCTCAAAAAAAAAAATACTAGGAAACAGTTATGAAGTGTTCTGGCTTTTTTTCATGATGTAAAATAGACGGAGGTCATCCACTTAAAAATAGATTATATTTATGAATATAAAAACTGTGTGTTGTGATTCTTATTAATCCCAGAGTAGAGAGAGGGGTATAAAAAAAAAGTTGGTTGGCTAAGCTACCCCTCATATATTAGTTGCATAATTTTTTTAGGAGTTAAGTGTTGTGTGGTCCCTTAGAATTTTTATTTATCATAGCATTTTGGTAAATGATACAGTTTTGTTTCCTTTTCATTCTGACTCACCAATCAAGAAAATGAAGGAGAGTAATCACTCATATACTTCTCTTGGGAGTGTTGGCTTTCATGCTTCGCAAGGGGCTATCAAATTCTGCACCCCGTAGAATTTTATAGATTGCGAGACCTCCAATAGATTTCCAAACAGACTTTAAGCATTGGCAATAAAGAGAAGAGTTAACTAAGTTTATTCCGTTTAACGTAAACCCCTTCCTGGTTTAGTCGAGTGTAGATGTTTGTTCTGCTTTGAAGCATTCTTAATGATCTTTTTCCTGGATTGCGATTGTTTGTCTTGGATTCTTGTGTTTCTTGGCTCATCAAACCGTAACGATAGAACCGGAGCAAATGTTTAAATCCAGACTGTGGTAGGTCCACAACAGGTAAATTACCTAGCTGCGGGCTGTTGATGAGGTCATGCTTTAAATCAGTATTTTTTTTTTTTTTTACCTTCTTATTTTTTGGGTGTATTGTAGCTTGGCTCGACATTGTAAACATTACAAGCTCGGTAGTTTATTTACAACCCGAAAATATATACATTTCGGACGTGTAAGCATTTTTTATGTAGCGTTAAGTATTAGAATGCCAATGACGAACACTTATTAAGCATTTGGATTGCGATTAGTTTAAGAGATAAATCAATATAGAACAGAAAAAGGTGATATTAAAATGCATTTAAGATGTTTAACAGTGTCTGTATAATTTTTATACTAATGTGATTAAAATGAATAATGCATAGCCGGAATATCGATTTTTACAAAACACGGCTATTAAAATCTTACATTGAAAATTTTCCAATCTTGGATAGCGGCTTTTCTCTTTTATAAAGAAGAAAGAGGGAATAGGTAGCATCTATCCAGCCAAAGTTTTTAAATATGCACACAAATGAGATGATTTGAATTTTTTATAAGTAAAAATGGCTTTATTGGTTGGAATAGAATGAAGCAAATTGCTATGTTTTCTTACTTTATGTTCCCTTTCTGATTATTAATTAAAATTTATCAGTTTCTTTTCTTTCAGTTAGCATTTTTTTTTTGTTACTGAAAAGTTAGTTATTTTGAATTTACATAGAATTTCCTGTAAATGTTGTATTTATTTGTTAAATAAATTGTTCGAAATTAGTAAAGATTAATTTAAGTAGCGACGATGATAACAGTTTTTAATTATAAACCATTACAGCTACTGTAAGGATGAATTAGAAACAACTTAATTGCTATCTTTGTAGAATTTTGCAGCTTTGTTTAATAAATTTTTATGCTTCTTAGAGAATTTAATATAAATTTATTTTGTAATTTTTTTAAATTTGTTGATTAAAAACCTTTTTAAACTGTGTAAGAGGTGATATATACCAGAAAAGTTGCATTTATGAAGTATTTTTACTGTAAAATTTTAATTTACTCTTTCATTTTTTAATTAAATTATCTTTCTACTGTTAAATAAATTTCGGAGGTTAATAAATCTTTAGCACGAGTAAGGATTTAGAAATCAATTTTTATATCCAATAACACGGATATGGGTCTGTAAGGAATAAATTCAACCAAATTTAATGATCCTACTGCTTTAATATTTACCGAATTTATAGAAGTTGTTTATAAAAGAGTATAAACTATTAAATAAATTACACGTCGAGTTAGTTTTCACAGTACGCTTCATTCTTTACAGCATTACGTGTCAAAGAATAAGAAACTAATTTTGTCCAAAGTGTATTTAAAAGTTTATCCACACGAGCAATTTTAAATGATAGCACCGACGAGTGCGAACTTTAAATAATAATCTGTCTCGTTCTGCAAAGATGTACGCCAAGTTGATACGCAATACTCCAAATTCATTTGTTGATATTATTTGTATAAGTGTGCGGTACTAAATTAGAATCAGTGCTTTAAATGGAAAGGTAACAGTTTTTCCCACTCCCCTTTTTTTTGTTTCTTTACAAAAATCAAATGATAATTTTTTAACCCAATGTTTGTAATAGAATATCCAATTATGCAAACTCATCTGTTTTGTTGCTGAGTTTAGAACATCTG
Organism: Centruroides vittatus; assembly: GCF_030686945.1. NCBI lineage: Eukaryota > Metazoa > Arthropoda > Arachnida > Scorpiones > Buthidae > Centruroides > Centruroides vittatus. Next base: position 1,341,485 of record NW_027122720.1, on the reverse strand, counting down.
CTGCACATTTCAGTAATTTGATTCGGGATACATTAATTGAGGCATGAAACTGCAATTTCTTAAAGTGGATTTTTCTCCTTGATTTTTATTTATTTATTATAAAAAATTTTTTCTTTCATCTTCATTTTTTAAATTTATTTTAATTTTCATTAAAAAGAGACATCAGTCTTTATGTTGTTATTCTCTATAGTTTAAATTTGCTTCTTCTCCCCCTTCTGAATATACACATACATTTTTTCTTTTTTTTTTTTTTAATGCAGATACACATGCACATGAGAGATAAATCTTAAATAAATGAATTTATTTCCTGTATAATTTATAATTTAATTTAAGGAAAAACTTTTCTATATTTTAAAGAAAATCATTTTTTTTTTAGATCAGTAATTGATTTTAATTCTTTTTTTTTTTTTGGTAATTTATTTGACTCGTTTAACATAGCGTAAGATTATTAAATTGATTTTGGTTAATCTAGAAATTATCTGATCTTAACCAAATTTTGCACATTGCTATGTTTACCTGTTTGTTTGATGATTAATATATATATCACTTCGGACAATATTTACATCAAATATTTACAGTTCAACTAGATACAGATATATTCTAAATTATATATAAAAGTTGAGTTAAAGATAATTTTATACAGATTAAAGTATAATAATATTTCTTTACATCAGTTGATGGCTAAACTCAATTTTGTGGTTTTGAATTAAATTTTAATATATTAACTTAATTATTTTTAAATTTGAGTGATTTTTTTGTATCATTTTCTTTATTCAAAATGGGTTTTTTTTTATTTATTTATTTTTAATATATAAATATGAATAATCACTTCACATTTTTGAATATGTTATGAATAATTATCAATAACTGTCAATTTTCTAATTGGAAAAAAAAAGAAAAATGAAAGAAATTATTAAAATATTCTACTTTTTAAGGAATGGGCAAGGATACTGTAATTGTTTTGTCAATTTTTAATTGATTGGATTATTATTTTAGTTTTTTTTTATAATACATCGAAGCTAGTTTGGAGTATATAATATTACCGTTTCACTCACTTAGAATTTAATTGATCTACGAATGGATTTAACAAGTGGAAAAATCTTTTGATATCGGCGATAAAATACGAGTTCGGTAATTATGGAATTTGAAAGTCTAGATGCCGTCCACGATAAAAATTTTTCTGGAATTATTATGATTGAATTTCAAATTAGATCATACAGGATATACCGCTTTGTGACGGCGACCGGAGAATTTTTATTTGGAAAAATATATCTTTACTCGCTTTAGAAATTATTTTTCATTTATTTCGTTTAATTTATTATTTTTGTTTTCAATTTACAAATTATCTTTTTCTCTGTTTTTCAATAATATATTTTGTCTTTTCTTAAAGGTTAAAGATCATTCATTTAAATAATTAACCATTAAAATATTTTTAATCATTCAATGAATTTCAAATTTGAATAATTTTATTCAATATATTTAAATGCTTGTTAATAATAATAATAATAAGAAGAAGAAGAAAAAAAATGTATTTAAAATAAATTATTATGAGGAAAATTGCTTTGATCTGTTACATTATTTTTTCCTTTTTGTCAAATGCATGAGTAAACTTTACATTATAATTTCTTCTCTTGTATCTTGTTTGCCTTAAATTTATGAATAAAATATACAGTGTGTGTGTGTGTGATTATATTTTGCAAGTTAAAATATATATGTATTTTTTATTTTTCTTCAGCCCATTTCTTAGAAGGAAATTTAGAAAATTTTAAACAGCGCTTCAGCAATTTATTGCAAATGATGATTTTTGCATTCGTTTAACTTGTTTGGTATTCAACCTTTAAAAATCTTACCATGAACAGTTTCAAAGCCCAAAGCAAAACAGTGTGTTAAGGTATTAAGAAAAAGAAAATAAGGAAAAAATAATAAGGCAGTGTATATACTTAAAGCATTAATAATTTGAATTTTTTCCACCACATTTTAAAAATTAATAAACCTATCAATTAAAAAGATAGTGATGTAGTAGCATTTTGTAGTTTTTGAGATTATTTTATTCAGTTTAATTAAAAATGTTTCATTAGAATATTTAAAATTAATTAAATGTCACCAAAGCATTTTCTTTCAAACCATTCTGGATGAATAATTTTATTTAATTTACAACTAACCAAGCAATGTCAAGTTTCAACTTTATTAGCCTCGAGATAAATGTGAGAAAGAATACTTTGCACTGCTGGTTTTTTTTATTCTTTATTATTATTATTATTATTTCTAATTTTTTTCGCTTATATTATTATTTTTTAAAATAATAATTATTGTAAAATTAAGATAGGATGTTTTGGGTTAAAAAAAAATTAATAATTATAATAATACCAATCCTTAAAAGTCAATTGAACCTGGATGTTTAAAGGCTAGAATCGTATTAAAAGTGTAGAAGTAACTAGAGAAGCAAGTCTAATCGAAGTCTGACATAATGAAAGACAAATTGCCAACATCTTTCTAGCTTTGCCCTCAGGTGAAATGTGAAAATGCAGAACACGACACCTTCACAATTTTTTTTTTTTTTTTCCTTCTTCTTCTTTCCCTTCTTTTAAAGTTGAATTTTAAGAATTCAATCAGATAGAGAACTAATCAGTAGTATGGTGGGGTGGGAGTGTGTAAGATATTTTTTCCACTTTTTTCGTGTTTAAATCTTTTTCTTTTGGGAAGAAATTTTGTTCGACTTTACAAGTAATTGTGTAGGTGCAGGTAGTTTTGATTCTTCTATTCACGAGTCTTGAGGGCACGGAGCTGCGACTGACAACTCCTGCCAGGTGAAACTGTTGTACACATAATCTACCTACCTCCTCTCCTTTTTTTTTTTATCTTTTACTTTATTCTTTCTTTCTCTTTCCCCCTCTCTCCCTTCCTCCGGGGAGGGGGGACGAAGGGGTGGAGCGAGGTTTTACAATTGTACTAAGTTTATCGCCTGCGGGTCGAGAGGAAACCACGGTTTTGACTTCTGACACTTCTGATATGTTAATGGAAAATGGTGCGGAGGTGAAGGGTTACGTTTTGTTGTATCTGTTTCTACCGGGGAGTTTAAAGTAATACGTCATTAAAGGAGAGAGAGAGAGAGAGAGACTTCCCTGATGACGTTCATAAAATAAGCGTATCTAATATACGCTTCATTTAGCACGAACATTGTCGAGTGAAGATCATTACTCGGCGGAGTTCATAATGGCGGCATTAAGTAGATTACTACCAACACGGACCTTATTGCATTGGGATATAAAAATCGCTTTCCTTCAACGGCTCGACGTGGATTAAATCCGAAATGAATATAAGGCAATTCAGACACGTACGGGGACCACGATCGATCGGTTGGATAGATTTTTATTATTTGCTTAAATCGCTCGATTCATCTCTCTTTAAACGAGATGGCAAAGATTTGTTGTTGCAACTCGCGGACTCGCAACTCGCCATTCTTTAAAATATCCGCTTAAACATTATATATATTTTATTTTCTACTTCTTCAACTTATATCGCACCGAGTTTGACAGGTATTGCGCTCACATTTCGCTACAGTCACGAAACGTGTTGCAATTTCGTATCCAGTAAGCCAGCACAATAACTCCCCTTCCTCCCTTACCGAGGGGGGTTATTGCGTTCGCAGTTTGTATATATCGCGTATAAGACAGGTTATATACGTACTAGAATGGGGATGCAATAATAATAATAATATTTAAAGAAAAAAATGCGACCTGTCATTTATCTTTACACATCTTTTAATTACTACCGAGTAATTTATTTCCAATTTAGATGAGTTAAAAAGAAATCGTACGCTCTCCAGAGACGGGGGAGAAGAAGAAGAAGAAGAAAGATCTTCTTCACGTTCGAAGGAGTAAATATTTATCACGATAAAGTATATTACGGTGGAATTTATTCTTCATTTTTCCTTCAGCTAGAAGAAAGGGGGGGAAATAAAAATAAAGGAGGTGAGTCGAGAAGAGCGGTTGTATTGTCGTGTCGGTGATGTCACCGGTTGTAGCATCCAATGGTGAAGCATCTTTCACGAACCAGTCCAGTCTGTAGTTAAGAAGACCGCACCTCGGCATTATTTTATCGTCAGACGACCAACCGTCTCATTACCGAGGGAACACGTTTGCCTTCGGGACAAGACGGGAGGTGATGAAACTCTCGCTAACTTCACCTCTACCCGACGATTACAGTTCGACGATAAGACTATGTATTTATCGTTGTCTAACCGTGTTCTTTGCCTCTACGGGACGTGTCTCTCTCTCGGTTTTCCCCCTCTTCTTTCTTTTTTTAAATATGTATGCGGTTTTTGTGTATTTGTGTATTAATTTCTTTTAACTGTTTACTTTATCTAATAAGGCAACATCAAACACCCATAGGGAATGTGTTCTTTAACATAGAAAAAAAAGACTATCTCGAAGGGGTGGATTTTTTAATACACATTTTCCCCCATCGCGAATTCTTCGAATTCTGAAGTTTTTATTCTCGTTTGTCAGTTGAGGGTTTATAAATTGTATTTAATTGTTTATTTTATCTCATTTATAGGTTAAACCAGATAAAATTCATTTAATTTATGGTGTGAAGTTGCGTATCTCGGTTAAGATTCGAGCGATTGCTGCGCGTTTAAGTGTCGCGATGGATAAGTTTTAGATGATTTATTAAAATGTTCGTTGGATTTCTCTAGTGTTTTCTCGTTCTGTACACGGAGAATTGTCGCGAAGAGGTGAAAACGATGTTTCACTCCCCTTCAGTACGATACTCGATACCTTCCGGGGTTCGCTTCTCCCCTCACTATGGCGGGTTTCTGTGTAATTCTATTCCGTTCGGCATAAATTACCGCCTAAAATACTTCTCCAGGAAGTAATATGACAAAATGGCGAATGATTCGCATGGAATACTTGGCGGGAGATTGCCATGAAACTTAGAACTCGCTCTTTTAATTAACCTTCGTGTTAAATGAAATATTGTCTGTGGACTCTGCCACATTTTCTCTCCTAGAACATTATTGTGTATCTGTCTGTAATCTTAGCCGAACCAGCATCTGAATAATTTAATTCGGTGGTGAAGTATTATATTATTATTTTTTTCTTGTTGGGGGTGATGAAACACGCCGCTATATTTTCCCATTTAAAAAATATAATAATTATAATAAAAGAAGAGTTGAAACTTCATTAATTTCTGTTTAATTACGTTGGTAATCTTAAGAAAATTCATCCTCATAAAAATTGCTGAATAGAGTTAGTTGCTTTATGGCACCTAAACAAAGGCTCTATGGGCGTTGAATGGTGCACTTTTTGACCCTCGATGTATTCAGTGTGAAGTAGCTCATAGGCCACGTATTGTGGCGCAAAATGGAAAGGGAGTAGTTCATATATTAATATTTTAAGGGGGGGACGATACACGCTACGAAAGTTTCATTTACCAGACTTTATTATATTTCTAATGGTTTCTCCACGTAATTTCCTACCGTCGAATCTCTTATAGTTTCATTAAGTATTTCGATTTTTGTAAATAAACAATTTGTACAACAATTTAAAATGCATTTTATTATTTATTTTTTCCCAATAAAAATTCAATTCTGCAAATTGAGTCGGATGTTTTTTAATATTTACTCTTCGTTAAACAAGAACGATCTTTACAATTCTCCTTTTCTTCTTCTTCTTCTTCTTTTAAAACGTTAACCGAATGTTTATTTACAGGAAAATCTCCATAGCGATTTTAAAATTTATGAACAGAATATGAGAAGTTTCATCCAATTATCTCTTATTTTCTTTTATTTTTCTGCTCTCTCTCCCTTTCTTACTTTGTAAATCAAAAATTTTAACTTTACATAATCACTTAACGGCGCTGTTCGGTTATAAATAGAAAAATGTACGGAGAATTTAATTAGCAAAACAAATAATGTTTAAAGTGATATATAATATCGATAAACTAGCCGAAAAATGAGACATTTGTCATTTTGCTAGCGAAGGAGAGAGCGTGCTGTATTCTATGGTGGAACGAGTGGCGATGTAATTGCATTTCTTTGATCTACCGCTTCTTAGTACATAAATATCCATCAGCATCTTGTAATTACTCCGTTCCTGTTTAATGACAGCATCCATTCGCTGATTGCTTCGATATCATACATACGAATTAATGTTCTCCATGTTCTGTTTTGTCACGTGTAAATGAAGGACGGCGCCATTCTTTCTTTCATCTTTCTCTACCCCTCTCTCACTTAAAAATCTCTACGAATTAATTTATACCGTTGTGTGTGTCTGTGCTACTTATTTAATCATCCATTATAAGCAAACTTGGAAGGTAAACGATTAGTTTCTCATCAGAACTTATTTTGTAAGTTTGCATCATTAAAATGCTCATCTGCTGCAGCAGCAGCAGCAATCAATGAAGAGAGATACCTTCTTCACTTTACGACTTTGCTTGGAAATTTTATGTGCATCTTAAATAGTAAAAGAATTGAAACTTCACTCCATTAATTACTCATATAGATAATTAAATATCTTGATGATTATTCAACAATAAAAGTGGATAAATTAGCTGTAAGGGGCGATTCTGAGTTATGAGGGTGATAAATCAAGGAATAAATATTATGTGCGGTTGTATACCATCTTTTTTATTTTATTATTATTTTTAATTTTAAAATGGTTTATGGTTTAGTTAACGTGGATAAGCGTTGTGGTCTATCTACTTCTATACAAATTAACTTAAATCGTGGTTTATGTTTATGTAAAGTTTCTGTCTGGAGATGGAGAAGGAGGCTTGAAAACTGGTTTCATCGAGGAAAATACATTGTTGCTGATGGATTTAACTTGTATTATTCAAATTCTAAATCGTTTATAAGTGTTTGTGTGTGTATATATATATATATATATATATATATATATATAATATATATATACAGTTTTTATGTTAAATTAAAAAAGAAAAATTACTCATGCGACTTAAGGGATCGTAGAATTCGTATTTAGGAAAATATCTGTAAATTTTTGAGGTTTCTAACATGCTATATTTTATCGTTTTACGTATAGAAAATGCACTGTATAAACATGCAACTTGTAAATCTACAGTGGATCGATTCAATTAATAGGATATTAATACTCTTAACATGTGACATTTTCTCTGTTTATGCAGTTAAATCGGATTTTATTCATTATTAATTCAACGTTTTAAGTTTAAAAGCTTCACTTCTGCTGCAATATTATTTGACACGAGAAATGTTTATATAGAGGAAAGAGCGAGAGATGAACCGTGCAGCCACAGCACGTCCAATTAATATGTTATTAATAGAAACCCTTAGATGACACGTTGAACACACGATCATCTTTTCCTGGATTGATAGGTAAGTACGAAAGTCAGACTTTCTGTAAGTCTGGCTTAATTGGCCTTCTTTACTTGTCAGACGTGTCTAGATCCGGCCGAGTTAACGCATACCATCGACTAGCTGTTAATGAATCTCTTAACTGGCGGTATAAACGGGTTTCAAATCGAGTTTTGTCATAGCAATTTGTCGCTTTTCAAGTTTAGAAATTGGTAAACGACACCCCACACGTTTTGGCTGCGTTAACGTAGACAAGGCCACACATGTAGACGAAACGTTAACGTTATACGGGAGTGTGGAAAAACTGCAGGAAGGTCGTGGGTTGGGTTGTCGTGTGGGCGAATTTTGTATGAAAGTGAATGCTTTCCACCAAAACTTGTCTCCGTTGTCAATCCAGAACGACCCCCAGACGTGTAGTGTTTCACCTTTATTAAAAAAAGCAACAAAAAAAAACAAGAAACTGGAAATCCTTACTTCCTCCCCTTTCAGGCTGTGTTACTCCTTATAATTTCGACACTGCTGAATTCGAAATTCACTTCTGATTCCGGAATAAATGTCCTTTTTATGCAGAAAGCTTGCTATTAATATATATATATATTTTTTTTTTCTTTTCAATTTCTCAATATATTAATCAAAAATTTTGGTGTTATTTATGATGGCAATAATGCTCAAAATTTAATTTCTACTCTGCTTGATTTATGAGGTATGTCCTGTATTTCTTTTCCAGTTATTCATTAAATCTTTGACATTCTTAGAAGATGAAACTTTTTAAAATAATTTCATTTATGCTATAGTTTCACTACTTTGCCCTGACCTAAATATTTTTGCCAATTTTTCTACCAAATTTCACCTGCCGCCGCTGCTGCTGCTGCTGCTTTAGTAACAAGAAGTTAGCTATCTCTGCTATGCTTCGGGGTGGACGTGCTGCCACATTAATAAAAAATTATCATAAAAGTTTTAAGATGGACCTCCTGCTATTATTTTCGTTAAGGTTAGCGATTGATTTACTGCTACGTTAACAGATTTTTCTTTTTAGCTTAGAAGTTAAAGGATGGATCTCTTCTCTATTGAAAAATATTATCGCTGTTAAAGTTAAGAAGGAACTTGTTGTTATGCTAATAAATTTTGTTACTATAGAAGCTTGGGCTGTTGCATTAATCAGCATTATTCTAAGGAAAGTAAAGGGTGGTTCCTTCTACATCTGTTGGTATAATAGTTAACTTATACTGTTATAGTAACACGGTATTTTTTTTACCGTATAATTAAAGATTAGTGTTCCACATTAACACACATTATTATGTAAATCTTTAAAATAGACTGGCTACTACACGAATAAATTTTGTTACTGTAGTAACACGGGAAGAATCTCCAGCTTTATTAGCAAGTATTATTCTATGGTAATTAAATAGCGAAAATCTACTATATTAATAAATATTTCTAGTCTAAAGGTTAAAAGTGAATTTGCTAGTAATTTTATTACTATAGAAGTTCGGTATGCTTCTGTAGTATTATATAATCTGCGTGCTGCTTTTCCATTAGAATTGTAGAACACAGATCTGTAGTTACGGTAACAAGTGTCGTCGATGTAAAGGTTAAAAGTGGGTCTGCCACTAATTTTGTTACTACAGAAGCATCTGAGCTTTTATAGTAACGAAATTAGTAGCAGATTCACTTTTAACCTTTACATCAACGATATTTGTTACTGTAACTATAGATCTGTTCTGTTACTATAGAAGCTCAGATGCTTCTGTAATTTAAAATCTGCCGGTTTACTGACGGTAATTATTAAAGGTAGTTAATAAATGGTATTAAAGTGAACTGGCTGGTTACTACACGAGTAAATTTTAATACTGTAAAAGTTGGAGTAGATCTATAACTAATTTTGTTCCTGTGGAAGCTCAGAACAACGTTACTGTTCCATTAACAATAATTATTTCGTTAAAATAAAGCTTAAAAAATAGACCTCTACAGTAACAATATACTGTATTTTAATACTGTATATTACGTTAATAAGCAAAGCTTATCAATGGATCTATTACTAATTTCGTTACTATAGAACCTCGTGGTTGTTGTATTCCTTTAACACATATTAAAGCTCGGTAATGTGCTAGTGATTTTATTAATATCACATTACAAAAATATGATCAGGGTGCTGCTGTTCCATTCTGTATGAACAAACTTTAAAAAAATAGACCAGCTTCCACAGGTGAAGCTTAGAATCAGTTCTGTAGAAGCAGAAAACAAAGCTACTATTCTTTTAACAATGATTATTATTCTAGAGAAGTTTGAGAATGAAGTGAGGTGATTTAGGTTTTTTTTTTCCATCTCTCTCTCTCCCTCCTTTTTTTATGAGGAGCCCCGCCGAGTTATGTTTGACATTACTTCACCTTTGTGTAGAATGCACACACGTACGCACACACACACACACACAAATTTAAAATTTGAATTATCGAGGGGAAGTTGTCATTAGGATTTCGTTTATGATTGCGTAATTAAGCGCTTAGAATCTGGAGAAGCATTAACAATTCATTTTAGTATATGACATTGTTTCTAGCGAGAGGAGGCGAACGGAAATTTGTACCGGGCTGCTCGAATTTCACTAGTAGAAACGAAGAAAACTAATAGCAAATTCTCCAATTACCCATTCGTTGTAACGTTTATTTTTCTGCATTTTTAATTTAGGTTATTTTACGAAAATTATTATTTATTACTATTTGTTTTATTTTTAAATTTTCTAGATTTAAAGTATAAAATGGAAGAGGGGATTTTAGAATATTATTAAATTGTTACGTTTTATAGATTCGTGTGTAACAAAGCGGAATGTAAATACACATATTATATATACATACACACAGTTAGAGGATGCTGTAATAATTGTGGTTTTATTATAAAATTTAATATATCTGTAAATACATTAAAGTAACTTTAGAAATGGCAATCCTCATACTTAGCTGAAGGCATTAAAATATGGATTATTGTTTTAAATTTGCGTTTATTTTCGTTTGAAGTTCATAAATTAGTTCGGAAAGTCTAATAAACTGTAATTATTCGGCTGCAGTTAAGTTGGATTATGTGGAAGAAGAGAAGGAGGAGAGATTTAGTTTAGAATGTATAAAATTTTATCATTCGGAGCTTTTATTTTATGCTCGAACCGATTGTTAGAATGCTTTAATAATTGAAGAGATTAGAGGAAAGTACGTCTTGAAAAAAAAAGTATATTTTAATGCTTACTCGTAGAAATCTTTTCATTTATCGTGTTTAAATTGGTAAATTTTGTGCTAATTAAGACAGAGGAATCGCCTTCAAACGTCAGATAACGGTGGAAAATCAATTAAACAAGAACAGGGGTTGGGCGCAATGAAGAAAAAATAAAATAAAATAATGCTGCAGCCTTAAGAACACTACAATTATCCAATTTAGGCAATTTTTCGGGGCAAAATATTTGCTGTAAGATAGAGCAACCTTCACCATTTTTCTTTCAATCAGAGCTGTTACATAAAGGTGCCACACCTTTACAATTTCTCTCTCCCTCTGCATTAATTTAGACCTACACAATCACTGCCGATGGCTAGCAACCTCGATCAATGTTTGGAACTGGTTTCCTTTCCAATATAACAAACGAGTTGACCCATTTCATCTCGGAATTGTTGCCTTACTTCATTCCTATCGACTTGTAAATAAATAATAGTGGCAATCATTCTCATACCTATCGGGGACACTTCTACAGCAACAAAAATCAGTAATGATTACTCACTTTTTCCTTGTTAAAGCGTGAATTGGCTCGAATTTTTTTTTCTTTAATGGCCTCCAGGTTTTTACAGGAAAGAAAAAAAACACCTCGATACAATAGACTCCCCCCTTACACACAGTTCTTAAACCGTAGATAATTTAGTAATTTAGGTTTCGAGGTAAGGAGGACGAGCGAAATTTTCGAGAATAATCAGCCCCATCTTTTAATATTAACATGATTTAATATCAGTAGAAAACGGCGAATTAACATATACACCTGCTTCATCTTTCACCCCGCTTTAGGGTATTATTTTTAATATTTATAAGAGGGAGAGAGGGAAAAAAATACACAGAAAATGACTATTTTTCTCTTAAAACTAATGGGCCATACTACCGATCTTCTTCTTCTACAACGCTCAAAAGTTAATTAAGAAGTTTGATTTTTAGTTAGTGCGGGGGGATGAACGGTGAAAGTTAAGGTAATGAGAGCGAGCGCATACTTGAATATTTATTAGTTGTGTGTTTATATGAAGAGTTTTTGGTCCCGTTACTCGAAAATGTCGTCGTCCTTCAACCGAACATTGTGCAGCTGCTCGACCCAGAATACGGAAGTCGAAGAGTTTTGTGCAGCAGCAGCACCTGCCAACTATTTAGCAGCTGTCAAACTAGTTAATCGGACTTCTTTTTGTCTCAAGGGATATTTTGCCCATCTGCTACCCCCCTTTTTTGACGAAAAATTTACGATTTGTTTAGATTGCAGCATCAATTTTAATTATCCTCCAACCGCGATTATATTATAAAAATTGGCGTATTATCCCCATTAAGCCAGGGAATTTTCCGTCAAAAACGCGTGTCCCTGCCACGGGTTCAAGTGTTTTTTTGAAACACTCGTGACGTCATATCGTTTCGTCAACGTGACGATTTTTTTAATACATTTTTTTCTTTATTATTATTATTTTTATCTTAGTTTCATCGATGCGATGTTTTGCTTTTATTATTTATTTTGTATCACTTTGTATTATTGTTATTACATTTTAGTTTTCTGTAAATACAATAAATTGCAGTGTATTTATTTACTCATTTGTTTTAATTTAATTTTCATTTTTTTTTCATTTTTTTTGTGTGTGTGTGTGTGTGTGTGTTTATTAAACAATGTTAATTTTAATAAAATAACGTTGTTTATTTTATTTTTTTCTTTTAAAAAGTTTTTTCCTCTCTCTCATTTTTCGTCTTTTATCTCACTTTTGTAATTTTCTTCTTTATTTCCTATTTTCTATTTCGTTTTATTTTATTTTATTTTTTGTAGTTACAAAAACTGAAAGAGAATTTCTTTTTTTCCCCTCGTACTTTTTTGTTGTTTTATTTATTTTTTTAAAATTTTCTATCTTTTATTTTAATTTTTGTAATTTTCTCTTTAATTTTCTGTTTCTTATTTTTTTCAGTTTTGACAATTTTGTCGCTTTCATTTTCTATTTCTTTTTTAAATTGTAATTTTTGTAATTTTCTCTTTCATTGTTTTTCTTTTGTCTTTTTATTTCATTTTTTTGTCTATTTCAATTGTTATTTTAGAAATTGACACAGTTTAGAAAATAGCAAAGAAGTGAAATAGACGTTTTTAAAAGAAAAATTGAAATAGAACCAAAAAAATGAAATTGCTATTTTTCTGAATTTTAGAAAAAAAATAGTTTTATTTTTTAAAATTTTAGATCCGTTTCATTGATTTTTTTCTTTATATAAACGTTAAGAGTACCGAGTAAAATAGAAAGAAATTTTCATATTATCGAGTAGAAACTAAGATTTATGAACCGAAAAGGCTGTAAATTAAAATTTTAAGTAGTAAATTAAGTTCTTAAAGATTTAAAGTGTAAGAATGATTTTTATATTTTGAGATAGAAGCAGAAAATGATTTTTTAAAATGATCTGAAGTGAATACGAATTCTGAATAACTTCGTTCATTCTGAAAGATATTGGTGTATGCTTTTTTTTCTTTTTTAAAAAATCCCCAACTTTTATATCTCGAGGCAAATTTTCTGGTGTAAAGTTTCAAAGAAAATATACTAGTGGAGTTTCTCGAACGAGATGAACAACGAGTTGGTCTATCTGGCGACAAGATGGAATGTTGAGCTCCGAAGAGGCCAACAAGGGTGAACATCACGCAGACCTTCTTTTGCTTGACTGATTTACTGATCTTACAGTCTGATGTACGCTACTGTAAATTACTGTAGTTTGTTAAACACGCGTCTGACACTCGTTGCGTTTGTTGTCACGTCAGTCGCCCCAGGAAGGCCTACTAAAAAAAGCAGGGGGATCGTTTCTACGTCATCGGTATCCTGTTCTGTTTCTCCAGACTTTTACTTCCCTCCCCAAGTATCTCATTAATGCGTTACCGGTGTTTGTTTATATCAAAAGTATCGGAGGCCAGCAGAGAAGGAACGTTACTCTAGCCCTTTATAAATCCAGTAAGGGTAATTTTTTGTGCTCGTGCGTGCGGTTTGAAAAAGGGGGGAAACATCCCTACTAACGTCGAATTAGGACGAATAGTGGGATTGTTAGAAAGAACTTGCAGGTGTGGCCGAGTTTTACCAATTAATACAGACATTGAAAGCAATTAATCAATGCGGTAATTGTGTGGAGTGTCCGCAATGTCACCACTCCTACTTTACTTGGGGGACATCTGGAACCGGTTCTGTGGGTCTGCTGACACCTTCCTCCATCTTCTCTGTCACACTTACTCTCGATGAATGATTACCGAAATTACTCGATCTTGAAATTTTTCGAGTGCTAGGAAGGAATTATCGTCACGTGCAGATTACGCTCCCCATCTCACGGAAAGTTTCTCTGGTTTATTTTATAGAGGATTTTTTTCATATTATATATATAGAGGAGGGTTTAGAGAAGAAAAGTGGTTATGATATGAGTAAAGAGAGCTTGTAGAGGAAATACTATCGCATCGTTTTTTCCACTCTCCCTCTACTTCCTGGAGAAATATTCTGCTTTATTTTATAGAACGAATTTTTTTCTTCTATATATTTTTTTGTTGACAAAGTTTGATAAGGTTTAGATAGAAAGGAGTTGTATGGATAAGGTGAGTAAAAAAGCTTATAAGGCGATTCGTTTAGTGTGTTAGCGTTGAAAGGAGAGTTTGGGAGGTGTTTCAGATTTTCTGTCATGAAGAAAAAAGGATCAGTTGTAGCATATTAAATGGGAGTTTGTACCGAGTTTTCGAAGTGGGGATTTTTTATTTTTTAAATTAAAATATTCTATATAATACATATATTTTTCCCGTGCTACAATCTCGCTAAACCTGTTTGAAGTTACTTTTTTTTTCTTTTAAATCTAGAATTCTGTAAATAGTTAAAGAAAGTGATATTTATAAGGTGTTTCCTTTCTTTTTATTATACGAAAAGGCACGATAAAGATTTTAAGCTGTTTTCGGGAAGATATTTGATCATTATTTATTACTGTCGAATCTTAGTCGTAAGTGGAAAGAGGTATCTTTTATGATTTTTGTTGACGCCTCTTGTCTTAATTATCTTTGACCTTATCCATATTCTATAGCTACAATTTTTCCTCATTTAGCGCGGCTTGTAGAATTCATAAATTTTCATTAATACGACCGTTAGACGAAGATCTTTTCCTCTAGTAAACATCTGAAACCGATTTTAATGAGGAATGTAGCGCATGGATAAGAAAGGCAACTGTACAAGATTATTTTCTAGAAAAGTATCGCCTTATTGCTATATATATATTTTTTTTAATAAAAAAGAAGAAGCGGCTCTCTATGGATCTTAAATCAATTTATTCGTAGAATTCTGTTATTTGGCTTATCTTCTACATTACATCCAATTTGTTGGTTATTTTCAGACTGCATGTAAAGTAAGTTACCTTCTCATTGGTCATTTGCATCCCTTATCTGCATTTGCTCTCAACGATAGATGCAAATTATCCAAGAAATGCTGTTTAGACTCTTATTTGAATAAGAAAATTGATAAAAATTGAATTTTTGCCAATTTTTCCATTCATTGACTTCCAAAATCATTTTTCTTGCCCGGGTATTAAAATTGAAAGACATAACGTCCTTATAAAGTTAGGCTACTACATAAATCTGTTAGTTCCCCCCTGCCATTTTCCCCATCTTTTTTATATCCGTTTCTCCTGTTAAATTAAATATATATATATATATAAAAAGAAGAAGAAGAAAAATAAAACAAGAGAGAAAGAAGAGAATTTTATGCGTTGTTAATAGTGATGAGCCACTTGAGATATAAAAGTCGTTAGTTTTATTTATTTATTTATTTTCGCTAGTCGTTCGTAGGTAGATCTTGATGCTTTTAACGTCTCGTGTAGTGCACACTCCTAACTTTGAATGGGATTTACGTGCTATTCGTGTATCTTCGGGCATTAGGTATGCAGAACAGTGTAAGGTTTATGGAGAAGATCACTCGGACCAGGTTTATGCAGATTGTTTATGTTAAACGATACAGCCCGGAGTGTTACGGTCCCCCGTCTCGGATGCATTATATAAAGGTAAATGTTGCTTTAAAATTCTCGTGATTGTGTAAAATATTGCACGATTGATCTATAAAATTGCATAGATTAGATAAACGAAACGGCCGCTCTTCCACGTAGATTAAAGTGTGGATAGAATTTACAAGGTCAGCAACCTCTAATCCCTCTTCCCCATAAAAGCTTCTAGATGTTCAATTATTGATTGTTCACGAGTGTTGTGTAATAAAGTTCTCAAAAAAAAAGAGGAAGAAGAAGAAAATCAATTCGCCAACTTAGTTTTGGATAAAAAGAAGTGCGTTATAGTATTAGGAGTGGGGTGAAAATGCAGTTTTGTACTCTACTCGAAGAACGTAGCCAAGTGGTCATCCACGCGAAGTTTGTGCTACTTGTACCTTAATTTCTGGATGGGTTTTAAGTATGATTGAGTTAAAAGAAAATCGATAGGATCCGTCAGATCGGACAAGCGTGACCATGGCTAGAATCACGTACGGTCGCGTGCTATAAACATTGCTCCGGGGAGTAGAGGTTTGTCTTCTTTTCTCATCTGGAGCCGAGCTGATGCTGGAACAGGTCTCGGAGTGTTAAAATTGCTGTTCTGACGAATTCCTCGAAAGCCAGACACTCGTAAATTAAGTTGATGAGCTCGACACTTTCGTTTTGCCATAATTTTCATCACATCATCGTTTTTCCATTTTTGAGGTTAAACTGCTGTTAAGCCGTCACGCTTATCTACTGCCATTTTTTTTCTTCCCTTTTACCTTTTTTTGTGATGATTAGAATTTATATTAAAATTTCTCGGGGCTTTTTTAAAACTGTTTCAGTTCTCCCCGTCATTTTTTCGCCTTTTAATAACAAATTTTTCTGTAGAAAAAAAAATTTAAAAAAAATCCACCAGCTCCGCCCGATTTTATCTTCTAGAAAAAGAAAAAAAGGAGAGGGGGGAAGTACATTTCCTCTGGATGTTATAGATCGAATGGTGATTATGACACGGCTTTTTTTTCTCTTCTGAAAATAATTAAAGCATAGAGGAACGAAGAAAAAATTAAAAAAATAATAAGAATAAAAAGAGCTTATCACACGAGCTACCGTTCGTAAGAAGCGGGGTGGTTGGTAGTAGCATTTCTTATTTGTCACACACAACCAATCTCATTCGGGGGATCCCTACACTAAATAATTCAGCGCATTTCGTGACTTGTGTCGTTACAAGAATAGGGATTGAGGCCGTACACCTTTTTTACTGCACCCCAGATGTGTGTCTGGCAAATGAATAGTGTTTCACCTCGCGCTGGATGGATGCTCACTACTCTTCTTGTCTTGTCTCCTCCGTGTCGAGATTGAATGCGTTCTAGCCCCTGATTGAGTCGTCCGTTCGGGCCTCGAAGTCAATTTCTCTTCTGTAGTTTGGATTAAGAAACGAGAAAGCAACAAAATTCCACTCTCAATTTATCAGAATCGCATCTTCTATGCGTAACGGAAACACTGTCGGCACTTTAATTTATTTACGATGTACACAGGGAATTTCGTTTTGTATCCATAATCATCGTCTCCGTTTACGCTGGGGAATTACTTAAAATTATTTTAAAATATTATTATAATCGAGCAGATTTTTTATTTTTTGTATCGTATACTATGAAGGTCGGTTACTAACTGAGCTGGCTTTAAACTTTACAGTATATTTGTTCTTTGTGCAAAAAAAAAAAAAAGCCTTCCTACAAAATTAACTTTACATTAGCAACCGTTCTCAAACTATCAAATTACATCAGGGATGTCTATCAAATTACGGTTCTCTACTCGGGAATATAATTTGATTGACAGTTGTTAATTCTTTATTCTCACTTATCTCTTAATACAATGCATTTTAAAATTGAATAATATCAATTTCGAGCCTGAATTGTCTCTCCTCTTTTTTTATTTTTAATATATTGAATATTTATAAGATTAAATTGAAATTTTGCAGGATTTTAATGTTAATTAAGGTGCAGATTCTCCTCCCCCACATACACTTTTAACATATTCCAATTTTGGTTGGAGGGGATAGGATGATGCTATAAAGTGAGAGACCTTTCAGAGGGCCTCTTTAGCCATTGGAGAACTATAATTTGGCAATGAGAGTTCTTGGAAAAAATTCATGTTTTAAGTCCCCTCGTCTTGTAATTTGTGTAAAAAGCAATGAAAGTAGTTTTTACTATGATGAAGCAATATTATAGTCCCTTTTTTTCACTTTATGCAAAAGATGCTCCCCTTTAAAGAACCTCATCTTTATAACATAGTTTATCAACCTAAACAACCTCATTTTAAAGGTGCTGCTCCATTGATTCTAGAAGCACTTATTACTTGAAGCATCTTTTATTTATGTACCCTCTCCTATAACATGTATTTTAAACTCTTCTTTAACAGCTAAGAATGTGTAAATTGTGTAAAATATTATCTATCCGAGCTCGTATTAAATTTATGTATATATATATATAGTACTATATTAAGTTATATCTTTGTGTAAAAGTTTGTTTTGATGCTAAAGTTTAATTCAAATTTGGGGGTCGAACAGGCGCGCGCGCATGTATTTTTTTTTCCTGTTTTATTTTTTAAAAACTTCCCAAAACTTTAGACAATTACCGAAAGTTGGTCTTCGTCTTCGAACGAGAATTCCTTACCGAGCTAATTACACTTCCTGGACCTAATTACATTGATGTGCCTGCATGCAGAAATCAGTCAACAGCTCATCAGCGGTAAAAGAAAGGCAAAAGATTTCTAATAAAGGAAGATTGGCCTCTTAGATCCGTTTGGGATTTATTTTCCCAATTGGACGCTTGGATAATTCTTATCGATCTCAAATAAGTTAAAAATTGCGCTGAGGGAGGGGGGAGTGTTGGAAGAGCACGCGCGTCATATCCGAGTGTGGACCTCACTCGCTCTTACCCCCGTCCACCGACTGTTCCCTGGGTACTTTCGTGCGACAGATGGGGACAGATCAGTAGCCGTTTTTGTCCGCCACTCCACCTCCATGCACAATTACCCAGAGTTTAGATAATTACACAGTGGTGTAACAATGGAGCGTGTGCCGTATGAGTCAGTGGGAACGTGAGATGCACAGATCTTTATTGCACGCGGCGGGATATCAGTCGGATTGCTTTAGATGTTTCTGGGGAGAGCAGAAAAAAAGAGCTTTAAAAAAAAAGAGTATTAAAGATAAAGGACGGTTTCGTGGCCTTTTATCACCGATTTAATTGATTATAGATTCACCACCGCTATCGTGTTACCACAAGAGATGCGCGCACCCAGTAGGGAATTTGGGACCTTTCCAACCCAACCGTACGCGCAGTTTTTTTCAGGGAAATTAATAAAAAATTCATGACCAAACTGTATTTCCTTTTTATTCGAGACTCGAAAGCGCTCTGTACGGATTGTCGCGTGAAGGTCCCGCGTATTGCAAGAAGGTGCGGATTCGTAAAGAGCGGAAGTTTCGTGACAAACCGGTGCAATATTAAACACTAGGGTAATCAATAGTCGCCAGTAGTCCACAGACGAAACATTAAATTACATATTTTATTCTCCAGAGAAGATTTTAAGTAGACCCTGCGTATTTTAGAAGAAATATTACTTTTTTACGGCTCCAATTAAAACCGGATGGATATCAATTCAGTAAGAGATAATCCGGATTATTAATTCGAGTATGAAGTTTTAATCTGGACAGCTTGTCACTTTAATACTTGACGTAATTACAGGGACTAGTTGCATGATACCGAATTAACAACTTAATTTTTCATGGTCCTAATTTATACTTAAGTACATTATTAATAAGATTAAATTGGCTTATTTTGTTTAAAACCCCGAAATGGCGCTGTGATTAATAATAATAATAATTAAAAGTTGATTAAAAGTAATTTAAAATGTATAAAAGAAGAAGAATGAATTTAGTCGAGCCGAAAGGCAAAAATTCCTCCATTCTTTAGCCTCGAGTTTTATGCCCATTTAGTCATTCAACGATGTAAATTAAGAAGAAAGGAAATTAATTGTGGTGATTCTTATATTGAATAGATTCTTACAGCATTCACATTTTACTCTTTTTTTCCTGAAATTCTTTTTCTTTTTTGAAATGTTTAAAAATTAAATAACTGCACGTTGATGTTGCTTTCATTATTTTCGACTCATTCATCTCTACCAGAAACTAATTCTCCACCGCATTATTCATTGGAAAAAATCCTTTTTAATGAAGATAATCGCGAAATGAAGCTTTATACATTTACTTTTGTTTCCTTTTTTTAATATATAAGCTTTTATTTCTTACGATGGGATCGATTTTATTAGTGAAACAGCTTCAATTAAAGAAGAAAGGCACGTATCTAACATTTTCCTTTCTTGTTTTCGATGCCAATGCTCTTGAATATTTTAATAGTGGTTTGCTTCCTATCATAATTCTTCGTTAAGTCCCGGAATGATTATATAAATAAAAAATAAGTCGCGTAAATACTCTGCTATTTAAATGATGTAGAAGCTTTAGCGTAAGGCATATTTATATCGGGAATGTTTAACGTTTTATCACATATTTATATGAAAAATTGAACAGATTATCTTGGTAGAAATTGGTTTTTTTTTGGCATAGTTAAATTCGCTTAAAAATTCTGTCGATAGACATTTTATTATTATTATTATTATTATTTATGCCTTTTTACTCGTAAAATAATATCGATAATCGAGTGGGAGGAGATCGAAGTTGATCAAATATTTAATTTCGTGCAGTTGTAACTGGGTTTTGCGTTTTGTTTACGGCACTATCCTTCAAAAAATGTCAAAAATGGCTGAATTAAGTTGCATTTTTAATAATAATATCCGTCTCGGATTGCACTTACGGCATTAAAAAAAAAAGCAATTTTGTAGCGGAGATGGATTTATATACGTTCGTCTTCTTCTCTTCATCTGAGATGATGCGGAGGAGGAGATGGAGGATGCTAATTTGGTTTATACAGCGGGCACGCGAATAGAGTCGAGTTTTTCGTTTTATTAATTTAAAGCATTGCATAGTTGCGGTGTTGTAATTTAGTATATTCTGGTGTTGCTTTGCGTATTGCATTCCTGATTCAACAGACGGGTTATTTATTCGATGCTAACTAAATCATCGCAATGCAAAACGTGCACATCTTGTTATCCAAGAAATTTTAACGGTTGATTAAAAATTGTTACCATTCCTTCCTTACCTACCCTCTAGACACTCGGCTGCAAACTTGTGTTGTCTTTAGTTGCCATTTGATAAAGAGAAACGAACCTAAGTAAATTCTTTGCCCGAGTAGCTAATTAGTGAGTGAGATTCCACAGATGTTTGAATCATCTGTCCCTCTCGTCCGCGACCTCTCCACCAAATTGTTGTTT
Source organism: Centruroides vittatus (assembly GCF_030686945.1). Taxonomy (NCBI): domain Eukaryota; kingdom Metazoa; phylum Arthropoda; class Arachnida; order Scorpiones; family Buthidae; genus Centruroides; species Centruroides vittatus. Next base: position 1,320,550 of record NW_027122720.1, on the reverse strand, counting down.
ACTCTTCGTCCATTTGGTCGATGACCGTTTTCTCTATTCCATCCCTCTGCTAGCCTTTCCGATTTTTAATGGGCTACTGATTAATTTAATACGTTCCTTCGTCCGCTATAGAAATTACGGTATACGTATGTCCTCCCTTTTGTTATCTTAAGTTGGCCAGCCGGAGGGTGTTTTCAAGAAAACCATGGGTTTATTAATGATGTCTTCCGCCAATTATTGAAAGTAAGAGGGAAATTTCATGTGGATATAACTCTGCAGTGAAGAAGGGAGATTCGGAACTTGTTTCCACCAATGGCACCCTATAAAATGAGCGGAATGCGGATTCGAAAATTAGCATCCCATACGAGATGTCACGTAGAATTGTCGAGATTTTAAAAGGTTGTGCGTGTTGAAAAATATTTTAAATTCCTTTTATAAACATAATTTACAAGTCTGGGTGTAGAGGATTTAACTTTAATAAACGTTAAAAGTTTTCTTCTAAGTTTAATTCGGTATTTATGAATATTTTAAATGTGGGACTGTATAATGTACTGTACGTTAATTCGAAATTGTTCGGAAATCTTTAAAATCCTGACATTTTACCATTCGACTTTTAATAGTGGGGAAGGTGAAAACCATCTGCTTCATCAGATTTGTTTGGTAGAAGAGGAAAAGGGAGAGGAAGTAAAAGTTCTGAGCCCCTTCAACAAGAAATTAAGACTGCTTTAGCCTTATTCATTATGTATGCGGCTTTATCTTAAAAGTCGAATGGTTTGATGTTGAATCAGTGTGGCGTGGTCCGGTTGTTGTCCCCATGTACTCCAACAATTGCCGTCTCTAGTTTTACAATCCCGATGGTGAGCGCCAGGAAACGTTGGCATCGATTTTTTTTCTTCCTTCCTCTTCCATTGGCGAAGTTCCAGTTACGCCATGGATCAAATTTATTTATTTTTTTGCGATTTGAAAGTCCAAAGTGGCTATAATAAGTGGAAAGAAACCACTGGTTTTTAATGTAGGCCATTTATTTTCTATATTAGATATTCTACCCTCCCCTCCTCGACAATACATCGAAATGCCATAGAGGTGTAGGGATTTATAGCGGTTTAAACGTTTAATTACGTTAAATTAGTCAAAGATTTTTGCATAATTTTGTAAAAATTTCGACTCCGCCCGCTTGCCAAATTTACGCTCCGCCCAATAGTTATTCATTTCCGAGCAATTGCCACGCTCGACGATTTATTTTATTATTATTATTTTCTATTTTTTTGCGGATGTTTCTGATAAAAGTAAATGTTACGGAAAGACCTTTTGCTATCTTTTTGCCAAAAGGGAAATGTGTCAAATTTATTTGAACATTTGTTTGCTTGATAGGAATCGCTTTTATTCATCTGTAGCCATTGCATTCCCATCCGAATGTTCGCATTAACATCCACTTCTTCCCATCTGCAAATCTGAAGTGACAGGCAATTCCATGGATTCACTTTCGAACGTCTGATGTAACATTTCGGGGGTTCGTGTTACCATCAAGAAGCGAACTGTCTCTTAACCCCTGTATCATTCCCAACTCTGTAGCTTTTTTTTTTTTCCTTTTTCTTGCCATTTTTCCTACTTTTTATGACCTTTGCTGGGATCTCCAGATGGGGTTTGAATATATAAATCCTTTTCTTCTAGACGATTTAGGATAGGAGTGGCTTACGTATATATAGTTTCTCGTTCTTCTAGATGGGTTAAGATAAAAATTCCGCTCTCCTAGACAAGTAGAGAATAGATTTATATGCAAATCCGGTTCTTCGAGACGAGTTTGATGGGAGTAGGTTTATAAACTTTGTCTTCTAAACAATTTCAACTGTTTATTTAGATACATTAAGCTAAGATATGTATGTATATATACATACATCTTATATACGGTAAACTAGTTAATACATTCACACGGAATATACATAACTATATATATAAACTCTTAAATTAATGGCCTCAGAAGAAGTATGAAGACCTGCCCCTTTTACGTAGGTTTTCTTATACTCCCTTTCACCTGTGTAGAAGTAAGAAGAAATTTACAAAAATGTAGTCTATGTAACTTTATATTCTCTTTCTTTTTGCTAGTAATAATAGATATAAACTCGAAAACCTTCAAATTGATGTATAAACCTATTTGAGACATGTTAACCTCTCTTCAAAGATACGGTATATATAGTGAAAATACCATTCTGTACAATAAAAAAGGGGGTGATTTACAAAAAGATATAATTAATATAGATCCAGATTCCTCTTCTGTTGCAAGTAATGAAAGATATAAACACTATAAACAACCAAATTAATTTATAATTGTAGATATATAAACCTATTTGAGATATCAAAAACCCCTTTTTTACACAAAAGGAAAGGGGGTATTTCATAAAATATATACTTTATACAAGTATAGATTGCTCTCTGCCAGTAACCAGAGATATAAACCCCAGAAATTTCCAAATTAATTAGAATTGTAGTTATATATAAACCAATTTGAAGTGCGAATTCATCTCTTCGAGATACATCAATATAAATGAAAGCCCCATTCTTCTAGGCGAGTTAAAATATATAAACCTTAATCTTCAAAAAGTCGTGAGGTCCATTAATGCATTTTACATGATGAAGCTTCTCGCTAATGCCTTTCTACGTCCTGCCCTCCGAGTGAAATACTACTATTATAGTAACAATCGATGGAACGAAGAAGAAGATATTCGAGAGAGGGGGGAGCAAATAATCAGTGATCTTTCTTATTTAGAAAATGAAATATCGTAGACGTTACACGCACGCGTATTAACTAAATAATACATTGTCGAAAGCGTTACAGGCGAATTTCTTGCGTAGAAGGGATGCTACTTTCAGAAGACAATCAATTGTTATAGTTCAGTTAACACATCATATGCATTAACGCTCCTGTATATCAACGTTTGCCGCTTGTAATGCTTTCATTATCTAATATTAGAACACAGTTGTTAGTAGTTTTGTACAATAAAATCGACTTTCCGACGTAGAAAAATATCGATTTTTCTTATTGTCGTGTTTCATTGTTGATTAGACTGGGATTGCTGCATAAAATGACGTTATCTAATGCCAAAACAAGAGAGTTGTATAGATTATTTAACGAGTAAATCGATAGAAAAAGCAAATTTGCGATTAATAAAGGGGGGGTACGATATCATCGAGTAGTAAACAATAAATAAAACGAGCTAACGATTTTCATGTATTATATCACAATAAAGATTAAATTACTTACCTGTTCCGACCATCCCAGTCGGTTTCTTTATTGGGGAGGGGTAGAATCGGGTCGTACCACGTAAACATTTATAATGAATTAATAACCTGGTGTGTTACGAAGAAAAGTATATGTTTCTAAAACGTTATTTTCCCCCTTTTATTGATCACAGGTTGCGAAACGAGATCGTTTTCCAATTCTCTCTCTACGCTGATCCCTACTGTCGTTGCCAGGTTAGACGTGTATCACACACACACACACACACACACACACACTGTGTCTAACTTTAATCTTTACGAAATTATTAAGCACCCCCCGTAAGGTTAGTGATCTCTGTGATCAATTTTAGTAACGGTTTCTACTAGAATTTGATAGCATTTTATTAATACGAAGATATCTTCTTACCCCCTTCGAGATTATTAATAGGTCGCTCGTGAAGGGTGCTTCGCGAACTAATCACGAAATTGTTGAGGTAAAGTATTTTTATATACGTATTTGGGGTGGGTTTTTTTCAAACAAACTCTGTACCCAACATTTTTAAAATTTGATAAGAGAAAAAAGCGCCGAGGATTTGTTAAGCTGGGAATTTCGTACATGAATAGAGAATGGTTTGATGCACCTTTCATTAGTAGAACAATGGAAAGGGTTTTGTCTCGATCTGGATAATTGGCTGCAATTGTTTTTTATATACAAAACGATTGAGTTGTATGCATCTGGAATGGTTTCTGCAAAGTTTTTTCGTGTTTAAGATGATACATATACATATATATATGCGGGTGGCATATAAGATGCATACGTATACATAGGGTATACACATGCGTATAGATTTGTAGAGACAGTCTGCGGTTAACTGACCACCCTTTTGTGATTTTTTTTAGTTTAATCGTGTTTTAATAAAAGGAAAATTTGAATAAAAATATTTTTAGAAAATATTACATTTTTTTAGTATCAAAAATTCTTTTGTTTTTTTTTTCCTTAATAAAATTTAAATTAAAATATTTTAGGGAATGTGTTTTTAATAGTGAATTTTTATTTTATTTTATTTATTTTTTGTTAAAATTTAGCAAATTGTTTAACGAAGATAACTTCGAAAAATTTTATTTCTTTACGGCGATTTAAATTTTTAATATTAAAAAAAAATAAACTTTTTTCGGGTATAAATGGGTGGGAAATATTTTAAGTTATCGGAAGAATTTTAGAATTATTTTCCGAGATGATACTGACGCGAATTTAGCACGAGAAGTTAAGCTTTTTTTTTTTTAAAGGGAAAATATATATATATATATATATATACTTTTTTACTTAAATGAATTGAATCTTATCGATTTCGCTATAACGGGGAGATTATTTATCGAGTACAAGACATAGCGCGAAGCAACAACTCTAAGCAGGAATAAAAGATCTTCTCTTGCAAGCTGTTCTTTAGTAGCGATTTTTTTTTTCCTTTTCTTGGTTTCGGGGTATAAGAAATGGAAGGGAGGACGATTCAACGGGGCGTGAAGCTCTGATAGAGAAAAGTTTTAGCCATCACAACAACAGTATCCAACCCGAGTGATAGGATAGTTTTATGCCGTGTGGATATCTATTCTTCGCGTCACGTAGAAAATTTCATCCTCACCATCTCGCAATTTTTTCGCCACTCTTAGTTCGTTTTTTCTCATCCCCCTCCGTAAAATTTAACCGTTTTCTTGGTCATTTTTTTCTCCAGTTTCCGTTGGGTCAATTGCTCTCTCTCTCCCTCTCCATTTTTGAAATCCTATTCCTCTTCCTGTTTCTCTTCTTTGCTTTTATCATAAGTTTATTTTCCAGATCTCCCAAATGATTCGGGGTCGTAGATTGCTTGTCCCTCAATTTCGGAAACTCTCCAGCGATAAGAGATGGATTGTCTTTAATTAAAACATTTCTGATGCTCGACTCCATTCCTCACGTTGAAGGCCTTCAGACATCTTCAAAACTGGCAGTCGGCTGTGGGTTTTTTTTTGTTTTTTGTTATTTCGGTGTGGCATCATTTATCCAGCTCCTCCGGTATGAAAAATAGACCGGTGTTTAATATTTATGACTGTAAAAACAAACACAAGTTTAATATCTCGGGTCTTAATAGCTCCAGGGACGAGTCTCTTGTCGAAGGATGTGTGCGCCTCTTGGTTTATAAATAGAGCAGATGCGTGACAAATGATTTCGGTTGATTACCGGAGACAACTATTGTGTGATTGACCAGAATCGGTAGCAGAATACTCTCTTCATTATCCATTGTGCTTTTGCTTTCTGCGGCAATATTTTCTTTTATCGACTTGGCGCTGTGCACTGTTGTTCATCCCCCCTCTTGTGTTGGTGACAATAAAGCCGAGTCATTAGTCTGACAGTAACTAGCTCATCTACTCTTCTTTTTTTTTTAGTAAAGTGGCATTTACGCTGGAAAATATCTGTTATTAGACCCGAGTGATTTTGTGTTAGCTATTAAACTCGAAGTTGTATTTAAGTGTTAAAGGACTTTGTTCCGTTGTTGTCTCCCCCCTTTTTTTTTTGTTAAACTTCTGACAATAAAATATATTCAGTTGTATTGTCTGCTGATTTTGCTATTGTTTTGTTCTCGTTCTAAGCGAGAAATGTCTTGAGAGGTTATTGATAAAGATGCTGAAGATGAGTTATTTAAGAGTGGTGTTTCTTTTTTCTGTTGATTCGTGCGAGTGGACGTGATAGAGTATGAATAAGAACGAGCGTTTTTATGCTTTTTTCGAATGGATTTTTATATAGATGATTAGTGCTACGAAGGAAAATGGCCGACAATTTATTTGCTATAACCTTTTATCGATCGGTCGTCCGTTGTCACGCCATCATCGATCCAACGCTCGATAGTCCACTTCCTATCGGACACTTTCCTATCCGAAACGTAGATATTGCCCTTTTTCCACTCCCCATAGCTTTAAAACAGAATTTGACAGCGAATTTGATGAAGTCGGAAGCGAATTTTGGCAACGCCAACGGGTTTACCCGCGAAACTGGCACGCGTACCGACGATTCAATCATAACAATTGGCTAAAATAACACAAGGCACCCTCATCCACATTTATTTATTTATCCAGGTGATGCGTTTATCTTATCTATCGCGAATAAACCCAATTAGTATAAAAGGTACACAATCTAACGGTTGGTGATAATGTGTTTGTCTAAGAATCCCTCCAAGGATGAGGATAAGATTTAAACTTCATTCTTATCAGCCCACTTCGATTAATTGCCCACAATCGGATCGACTAGTCACACCCCTGTGTATAATTATTTTAAGTTTCGATTAACATTGCCAAATGTTAAAGTTCCATCGAGGATACGATGCCCCTCCGCGTATTATCTGACGCGCCTCTTAGTAGGAGGGACATAATCTTTTTTCGGTTTTCCCAGCTTTGCAGAAGGAGAAATATAGTCTTTGCTATCCTGAGGATTAGGAAATGTTCTTTGTGGGGATGGTTTTTCGGCAAATTGATAACTTTCGGATAGGAGAAAGTGGTTAGGGATGTCTCCTCTTGAAGGTCTACTAATGCATCTCGTTTCTTGGCGTAAGAGCTTATTTTGTAAAGAGGAAAAGAAGAAGAAGAAGAAGGGATTATTCAGCAAAATGTTCGTTTCTTCTCATTTAAAAGAGGGGAGTTGCTCTTATCCTTATCAGAGTTTCGTGTCTTTATTAAATCGTAAATGCGCTCCGGAGTGCCATGTCAGGGCTCTCACGAATTTTCCGATTAACGTAAACCCTCGGACTAATACCTTAAAAATTCGGAAGATGTATTAATAAAGTGATAGAAGGAGAGGGTGAGAGGAAAAACTATTAGCTTTCTAGTAGCTTCTGCAACAATCTAGCCGAGAGAAAATTTCATTTCTGCAGCGAGAGTCGACCTAATAACTTGTCGTCTTGGATGATGTGCTGACTCATCACCAGTACGCTTTTCTTTCTCATTTTGTATCTTTATTAGCGCTAGAAAGACGGGACTCTTTAAGCTGCCGAATTTATTCGCTTTGGAAATTGCTTGATGAAACGTTGCGCCGTGGCGTAAAGAGGCGCCGATAGAGCAGTTGTGGCAATGACACTTCACCGGATAATCGGCGATGACGTGTTAACCCCGGGGAAGGGGTGTAGACCGATAAAAGATAGCTACACCCTTTGTGACGTGTTAGTTCCTATTGACTTTGCATTTTCGGAGTCGTGCTTCTAAGCCCAAATACAGTTAGTAATGTTATCCCGGTGGCTCTTATCCCATTACAATCGAACCCTTTGCAAACGAGTTATTGATTGATTTCTCTTGTAATATTCCGGGAATTTTTATAGCGGGACGATGATCCACCCACCGAAAAAAAAATAATAACCGAATTTTTTCCACGGGTTCCCATTACCAGAAAAGATTAAAAACACTACGAGGCAGTGACGTAATGGGACGATCGTGAGGGTGAATTTGGCTAAAAGTATGCCACTCCAACTTAATAACTCTTCTTAGTATTCTGCTGATAGTACCGCCTTCTACCACACGAGGCGCTACCTCTACAGTGTTCAGATCCCATCTCGGATGTTGTCGCTGGCAACACTTCACTTCTCCACCCTGTCTAGGGCAAGGATTTTGCCCTCGCCCTTTCGTCCAGGAGTTGGCAATTTGCATTATCTGCAAACCGTTGTGGAACACCCGAGATTTTTTTTTCCTCGTCCATACACACTCTTAAAGATTCGGCAACGTCCCTAAAGCCCTTATGCAAATTTCTCGTCGGAGTTAATCCGTATGGGTAAATCCGGATCCACGTGGCCAACAGCGACAAGCCATCTGTTATTTTCCATCCAATTATTGTTAGAAGCTGTCAAAATAGTTATCGTGATAATGAATTAGGTAGGAAATACGAAACGTACGATTTTTCTCGTGACTTATATCCTTATCTGGAGGCTGTATAACAGGATGGTGCCATTCCTGACAGCATCCCCTTTTCCTCCAGTTCTTCGTCGTGGAGAGAGATAGACACTCGTTTGATGTACACTGCCAGAGATTAACATCGTCGTGTGCTAATCCCAAAAATAATGGTGGTAGCTAGTTTTAAATCCCCTGTTTTTTCCCCTCTTAGCTTCCATTGTTTTTTTTCGGGTGTTTGCTCTCGACACCGCGACGCCATTTCTCATTTCTCTCGTCCTCAAATCCGATTTCCTCGATTATTTTATTTTATTTTTTAATATTTTTGTTTATGTTTCCTCTTTGTAAAGTTGTTTACGTTATTCATTACACATAAAAAAGAAGAAACTAGATTATTGTTTAATATTTTTAGAAGACGGGAACCCCCTCTTTCTCTCTCCTTTTGTTTTTTTCTACATATTCGGAGTGCAATCATGCCATCGAATTTTTCTCTCCCCGCTCGGAGATAATGCGAAGGGAACGTTGATTGAATTATACTGCTACTCGGCGAAGACCCCCAGCAAGTCAAATTACCCACAAAGCAGAAGATACAGACAGACGGACGGACTGAAACTGTTGCGGGAGATCGACAATGTCGGCTCGGAATTTTCAATTAAAGTTTACAGCCGGCTTGCTAACATTCCGGATAGTCTCGTTTTATTTCTTACCTCCCGATTCCTTGCCAAGTTTTCTAGTAGATTCCGTTTTCGACCCCCTCCTCCTCCGCTTTAACTCTTTTTCTCCTCTTTTTTTCCCTACTCTCTCTCTCTCTCTCTCTTCCTCCCCCGTTTCGCTTTTAATTTCGATTTCTACTTCCAAGCATCACCTATTATATTTATATATATGTACGCTTGCTAGTCATGCCTGGATACCCCCAAATCTCTGCATTCTCAAACTAGAAATGCCCAAATTTCTTCTGTTTTTTTCTAATCTCACGTTCGAAAAGTAGCTCGAGTATTCAAATTCCTGTGTTTTGTTACAGTTAGCATCACAGGGATTCACGTAATTACGTAGTGGTGGGGGGGTACTTTTCCTAGGATAGTGTTCAAGGGGTTGTTGTAGAAGAGATGCGAGTACACACACATACCTTTTTTTTTCTTTCCCCTTGTTTTCTGGTCTTTCATCGCTGGTGGGCTCGTCTCTTGTTGTTTCGTCTCGAACGAAAGTCACTTCCCCCCCTTCTTGCACTGTCACAAGGTGTTAATTAGCTGTCTACTTGTCCCGTCCACACCTTGTGCTAGGTTTTTCGCATCCATTGTTGCTATAGCCCCAAGGTTTAAAGAGCCGACTCTTGTTTTCTAGATGAGTTTTTCTTTCTTTTTAAAAGACTACGTCCCTCAATTATAATAGTCATCACACAAAAGTAAGATAGGGGGAAAATAATCACCCGAAATTAATGAATAAGGACACATTCAGTGCTGTTTGAATATGATAATGATGAGCTATTTAATGACAATACAACTGCTCCTTAAACAATTTTTATAATGATCCGGAGAGCTCAAAAAAATAAAATGAAAGCTATTTTAATTGTAATCGTAAGGGGGTGAGAGTAAAGTTTTCACGTTTATTAAGTACCGTCGGGTGTTTTGTTAGCGTTTTTTTTTTTTTTTTTGGTGATTTAAAAGTAAAATTCGTACCCGAATCCCCCTCTGGTTCGATAGTTTAGGGGTTTGAAACGTCAGGTTTCTTTCGATCTTGTGTTGTGCTGGTCAGCATTTAGATATAGACGTAGATATAGAAGAGGGAGAGAGAGATTGTTAAAGTCAAATTATGTTAACTAGACACTTCTCGCCAGGTAACAAAAATTGTTCGGCGTACGAGACTTGATAACAGAGCAAAGGAAGACATTTATTCTTTCGATACAGGTTTTATGAAACCGGTTTCGTTGTAAAATTAATGAAGCGGCACGAACTGATCTGTTCTGTTCTGTATGTCTGTTGTGCCACGTGGCTTGTTATTAATGATGGCGTCGTTTGACGTCGCTCCTATTCTCTCTGTTAGCGATTGTCCGAAACAAAAGTCGAACAGAAAATCATCTTAGTGTCGTTTCCTTTATTCTAAAAAGCGTTTAAATTTGTTAGATAAAACGCCATTCGTTAACACGGATTAAGCTCTGTGTGACGAAACAGTTTCGGTGTTTCGGTCCTGATGCAGTTTCGCGCCATTGAAAAAAAAATTTGGCAGAATTCTTCGTGTAAGAGTCGTCACCCCCGGTAAAAATGGCGGAAAAGTGTAGTTTAAAACAGAAGAAAATTTTAAAAAGGGGGTTATACTCGATGACGTCGAAGGTGGAAAGAAGTATTTATTGACCATAAAAAAAAAAACATTAGAAAATAATAAAATATTTATAGTAAAAATTGTAGAAAAGTAAGAGCCGAACCTTCTGTATATAAGAAAATGGTCAATATTTCACAGAGGGCCCAAAAAAAGTAATTGTTTTCCCTTATAAATACAGTAGTAGATGGTTTACATCAACTTTTCAAACGGTCCTCTATCGATTATATTGTGATTTATACCGTGGTCAAGCCACCTAAATCATGTCGATCTGTATAAAAATAGAAGGAAAACTGGCAAGATCCATCTCTTGACCCTACCCCCTCTTAGAGGAGTGGATGTACCCAACTATGCAGTTACCACTTGACTGATTGGGCAATTTTTGGGCCAAACAAAATGGTTAAGGGAGGGGGACGAGAGGAAGAAATGGTAAAACTACAACTTAAGGGGGGACGAATAAAACACGAGCTAACGAGTTTTTTTCTACTCGAGATTATAAACTAATCCCGCTTTATGGGGTAGAAACGTAACTAAGTACGCGCTCTATGGTCTTCACGGAGCCATTTCCAATTGTTTTCATTCGAATAAAGTATTGTTACATCCCCCTCCAGCGCCTTAATTTTCTTCGAAATGTCCTACTTGGACTTCAAATTTTAAGCTTTTAATAAATTATTTTCATTTAGAAGCGTTCTTGGGGGTGAAGGAACGTGTGTTGCCAGTATTAGAAGTGAGTAATTTGCATATGTATGACCCTCATCCCCTGTATTTATAGTTTAGAATGTCTCTCCCCCCTCGCGCACGGTTTCTTGCTGCAGGAGGTGATTACAATCGAAAGGATCTGGATTCAGATCTGGTCGGGAGGTGCTCTTTTAGTGTTCCACTGGTGTAGGTGCGCATTACGCTTCCATACACACACAAAAACAAGAGGCCAATTGTAAGATGTAGATGGATTTACAAGTGAGAATGCGCGCTAATTTAATCGCCGTACACGTCTTTTATCTACACCAAGTAAATTATATACCTGTAAACAGATTAGTGACGCTTTATTACTGCCCTTTTTTCCTCCCTCCCCCCTTTTTAATTGCCCATTTTTGATTTATTTCCCGTTGATAATCTTATTATAAAGGTATATCTTTATAGTAGACTGCTTCGTCTTTTTTTTCCTCCCCTCTTGTGTTTCAATAAAACGCTAACGTGTTCTCGGTTTCTGTACGGGTGTCACGGCTGAAGGAGTAGTGTGACGCAACCAGTGACGTAAGCCGAATTCATTTGCGATTATGTTGATGGTGTCTAGATGATTAGAATGCATCGTTTTAATCGTTCTTCATGCTCCAATAGTTTGCTAGTCGATAAAACATGTAGTGTTCTAATAATGGAAAGCTGTATTGGAGCTTGAACACCAGGATTATTGGATTTCGTGAAAGAAAGAAAAAAATCTGTACGTGTTTTTTGGGGGATTCTGTGCCATTTTCACAGTGTTTTTTATTATTGCGTTTTAACACCGTAGTATGCAAATTAACATTTTTTATTGTGTTTACTCTGTTGTGATTGTCTTCGTGTTAATTCGCTTTAAATTCGGAAGAATTTCGTAAGAAGGTTTTCTCAGTCTAAATTTATGCTAATTTGTAGGAAAATGGCCCTCGTAACAATCTGAAACAATGGTCGTGTGTTTCGTGCTTGAAACATGTAACAATTCCTGTTGTATAACCCGATAAACAAGATTTTATAGAGACGCCAGCAAGTTTTATACTATTATTAAGCGTGATGCAGCCGCCATATTGAAACAAAATGGCGTCGAACAATTTTAATCCATTTTTATTATATATAAATAAGTATTCAAGACAGACAAACGTACAGACTAAATGGAAAATCTAATTTTACCAGCCGCCGTATTGAAACAAAGCATCAGGCGTACACTCTAACAATTACAATCCATTTTAGAGCTTCTCCTGCGTATAAACGGTGTTCAAGGCAGACATGCGCACGGACAAATCGTTCTCCGCTCCACGCGGGATTAAATTTCTTTGTCTTTCTCTTAAAGTGTTAATTATAGAATATATTAAAGTGATATTTAACAATGGATGAACAAATTGACGTGTCTCAAATTTAGTTATAGAAAGTTAAAGCTTGGAGTTCAAGTATCAGTTATTGAAGATGGATTCGTGTTACCAATCGAAGATAGTATTACAACGCCAATTGCTGGCTCTAAAATTCTAAAATTAATTGTTCAATTCGCTGCTGTCGTACTGATTTTACTCGCGAGGCGTTAATTCTTGAACTCGAAACACCAGTCGTTAAATTCGAATCGTTGAACGATTAACGAAACACGCTGAAGAGGTGTTCAAGTGTAAGCTGTTGAGTTACTCTCGAAACTGATGTTCAAGCCGTGTTCAATAATTAACAGTTTATTCTCAAGTTTATCTTAAACAGTTCGTGTTTGTTAGGTAATATACGTATTGAACATTGTTCAATAATATTTGGCTTTTTTATTAATTAATTAATACGTTGAACATTAGTTTAGTTTCTATTTAGTAACCTAATAGTTTAATAATTTGCGTTTGTCAACTAGTCTTTAAAGGTTGTATCGTGTTCAAGAATGAATTTGTAAATTATTCTTGAAACTTCTGAAAGCTGTATGCAGTTTGTTAAAGTAGCTTATAAATAGTTCAAGATAAGTTCAATATTAAATAGTTTCAGAAGTTATATTTGTTTGGAACTAAAACACAATTTTTTCATGTTCAGTACTGAATTAATACTGTTGAACAATTTTATTAAAAAAATTTTTTGATGCAGTGTCTATTAACGAATATTTTAAACTAGATTTTTTCCTTTGCTTATGTTCAAAAATAGTGTTCAGTAGTAAATTATTGAAGTTCGTAATTAGAAATAAAATATTGTTTGATTTAATAATACTTAAAAACAGATTTTAATAAAATTAATGATAATTATTAGTGTCGAAGCTGATGATATTGTTGAACTCTTGAACATTTTTAAACTTTATTTTTAAGTGTTTATTAACTCAATAAGTTAAAAAAAAAATAAGTAACAATTCGCAGGCAGATTTTGCAAGAAAAATCACCTTGAACACTTCTGTTCAAGATGATTTTTTATCTTGAACACTTCTTACTTTTCTACTCATTACCATTTTTAATAATTATAGAACAACTGAACATATCTTTTATAGTTATTATTATTGTTGGTGTTCAAGATAGCCGAAGTTACGTTGAACACGAACAGTAAATTAAACAGGTATTTTAAAATAGTGATGAACAAGAAAAATCGTGAAAGATGTGTTCAGTTGTTCAATAATTATTCAAAGTGCAGAAGAGAAGGAAAGTGAATAGTGTTCAACAAGACATAAACAATTATTGAATTAATGAGACTAGCGATGGATAATTTTCGTATAACTGGAAAAAATAAAATAAGATTTAATTTAATTTAATTGAACAACAAATTCTTGCGAGATGTATTTAAGAAAATTGCCTTTTGAACACGATGATCAGTTGCAATTGTTGAAAGGTATTATTTAATAATAAATTATTGAGGATGAAGTACAATTACGAATCGTTGATGCAACTGTTCTGTTATAAATTGTTGAAACTGTTCTCATTAATGAGTAAATTAATTGTTGATGATGCATTCAGTAAAATTGAAGCTGTGTTCAGTAATTATTCATCAGAAGATTTATACTTTTTAACGTGAATAATATTGAACATTTACTGGATTTTTTTAATGTATTTAGACCTAAAGAACGTTACGTTGAATATTTACTGAACATACAATGCTTGAACATTTATTCTTAAAAAGTGATATTGCTAAACATTCTGAACATCTGTTGAACGTTTATATATATATATATATATATATATATATTTACGGTTAAAAATGAACATTTGATAAACTTTTTATGTACATACATTTAGAAGTAAAAACGTGTTTAGCAACAAGTAATGTTGAACATTTTAATATATATTTGGGCCTTAAAAAGGTCTTAAAAGTCTTTCTTGAACATTCTTTTTGTATTTTGACCTAAAAAAACGTGTTCATTCAGCGGATATATGCAATTGAACACGTTAAAAAATTCATAATGATTATTTCTTATTTTACTCGGATCCATGGACAGTTTGTATTTAATTTTAAAGCAATTACTTAAAGAAAATTAATAAAGTTTAATTAAAATTAAAATCTGGCTTGTGTTCAAGATGTAATTTATCCAGAAATTTGTAGAATAATTTATGACGATGAGTTATTAATCGATGATGATTCGCTTAAAGCGCGTACTGGTAAAGGGTGTTTGTTTTAGATCTATTTATATAACATACAGCAGAATCTCGATATAACGAACTTTCACAGGACTGAACCAAATGGCTCGCTATACAGCAATTCTCGAACTCACTACAGTGAACCCTCTATGTAACGAATTGTAAAATCACTTAGTACCTCAGGAATTTACTACACATAAACTTACACAAAAGGTCCGGCCAAACTGTTCGCTAAATCGGGTGGCCACTATATCGAGGGACCCCTTTCCGACGTAAATGTTTGAATAATTAATCACTTAACTCTCTCTTTCTCTTCCCTATTGTATTTTTGTTTGTTTCCTCGTTTTATTGTTGACGAAGTTGTTGCAAAAATTTCGATTATTAGTTTTCATTAACTTCCCCCTTTTTTTAACATCCCTACGGAGGTTTTTCTTAAACGAAGTAGCCTTTGTTAATTTTAGAAAGTATGCTTTTTTTCATCCCCCCGTACATCCACTGAATGAAGGGGTGCTTTTTTTTCCCACAGTAATTGTCTCCTGCTCCACTTTAAAACTTAAATTTAGCATTCTTCAACACACTTTTTTCAAGTGTGAATCGTGTTTTCGAGTGAAAATTGAAACCCGTTTCGTGTTTTTTCTGCAGTTTTTTGTAAATTTTTTTTACTTCTTAAACACAAAAAAAGGGAAGAAACAGTGTTGAATGGGTTTCACTTTTTTTTGGAACTGATTTGTTAATTAATTTTAAGTTTGTGCCTTTGTTAAGTCTCTTTTTTGCTTAGTTGTTGAAGTTTAATATCTTGTTTTAAAGTTGATAAAACTTAATTCTGCTATAATTTTAACGTTGAAAGAGGCGAATAAACAACAATAAGAGGTGTTAAAATTAAAAAAAAAAAGAGTTTATAAACACTAGAGTTGCTGTTGATTCAAGTTGTTAGTGTTCAAGATGATGGAAATTAGTATTTGTGTATGTATATTGTTTAAACTCTACCTTATCTTTGCGACAGTTTCGTCGCTAAAACAGCAAATAAGTAGGCTAAATGGGGTGCAAAAATAGGGTTTATAGGGTTGCTGCTGTTTAAATTAGCATCTAAGTATTGTTTGATCTCTGTTTGCAGGTTGATAAGCCTTAGCTCTGCAACAGATTTCTAATTAAAATAGCATGTAAATAGGTGAGTGGGGTGAAGTAATATGGTTTTTATAGGATTGCCATTGTATGAAGTTGTCAAAATTCAAGAAAGTAACACCTGTATATTGTTTATTCTCTGTTATATCTCCCTTTATAAAATGCAGGAGTAGGGGGTTGGTAAATTATCATTTAGATTTAACAAAATTCAAAATGGTAGCATTTAGTATCCTTGCATTATTATATAGAAAGATTTATACCCTTTGTTATGATAAAGTTGATTGTATAGATTGATTTATTTGCTTTTGTATATTACATAAAGCTGAAAATAAGATTTATGAGGCAAACACCTTATACAGAATAGGATTGGTAACAATCAGTTTCAAAAATTTGATGTATTGTATCAAAAAATAGGGGGTATTTTCTGTACAATATATCATATTTTCTTTAGGTTGGTAAATTTATATCTTACAAATCTGCGATATTTATGTGTCAGTGAATTCTGATAAATATGTAATTTATTTAAAATTAAATGATTCTGGTTTTGTGTCTAAATTTTTATACTTAGACTTGAAAATGTTAAGTTAATGGATCTCGAAACCGAAAAATGGAGCCGAAACTGTTCGTTTGATGGTTTTCAAACTAAAATATTGGGCTAAATTGTTCGGCTGAAGGCGAGGAAACTAAAAGTTTCGCTCGAAATTGCCTACAAAACTAAAAATTTACACTGGAAACTATCAAAGTAGCTAGTGTAATCAATTTCTAACGAAATATTCCTTCCTCTACAATACGCCACACCAGAAAATTCAGTTCGGATGCATCTACGTATCGTTTAACACGTAAGAACCAACGAATAAACGATGTTGAAGAAGGGGGAGAAGGGGACGGAAGGGGGATCGATGGTACAGTTCCCAGACATTAAATACGTCAGAGCAATCCTCCCACTCTCGTGTCGGGACGTAACGTTTTCCGATAGGTTCGGTTTTGATTGCTAGTCCGTCATACCGATGACAGACGGTTTGCAATCGTTGTCCATATATCATTCATAGAAACGGTGGAGGTAAAAGGCTTATTGGAAAATCTAGTAGCGGTGTTGTGTTATTGTGTTGCGATGGGAATGAATCCAAATGGCTGCCCGACTGATCCTTTTGGCCAATCCACCGTTTGCAAGCGTTGCACGCTTTCTTGCAAATTTACCTTCGGGCCTTTCCGTTTCTTTCTTTCATTTCTTTGTTGCTGGAGGTGTCTTGTGACCGTTTACTTCGCCTGTCGTTATTTTTCTGTGCGCTTCTTCATGATGGTTCTATCGTTCGGATTAGTGTATTAACTCGTCCAGTTTATTCTAGTTTTTTTACTAGGAAACGTTTGTTAAACCCTTATTTATTACATAATTAGCGTGTTTTATATCGTTTTACCTTATTTTGCCTTACTGTTTCCCCTAAATTATCATTACAGGATAGCATCTTCATCGAGATCTATAAAAAAGTACCCCCATTCGGATTAGTGAAATTTTGCTCTATTTTTTCTCCTTTTTTATGAGGAAAGGTGTATTAAACCCTCTTTCTTGCATAATTAGTGTTTTTTTTCTTTTGGTTTTATAACATTGTTACTAGCTACAGTTATTGCTGATATGATTTAATATCGGTGTAAATTGTCTTCCGGTGTGATCGTAATTACACTTCCCATATTAGAATCCAATTGTGTAGTGGGCGAAACGTTTACGAGACGGGAAAGATAATGCAGTACGGAAACATAATTCTTGATTTTATCGCCAGGAGCAAAAAGGGCGTTATGTTTTCGATTTCTATCCGTAAGCTCGGGTACTTAGAAATATTCTTAATGTCTTTCAGATATTAATAAATTTAAGTTTTCGCGATTTTATCGAGGATTGTGCGTGCCGAATCGTAAAATAAAAGCGCCGTTTCCTCCCCTATCCGCTGAAACACGAATTATAATTCTTATCGTTAAGTATTTTTAATTATATTTATGAAATTCTAGATGGCTCGCTTCTCCAAAATAACTAAAATGTTTAATTCTAATCATCCTGGTCGTTAATGATTCTTTATCTTTCTGTACTTGGAGCAGATGTGTAATCGTGTGAGGGACCAGGACGTGTTGTGGGCCACATTTAAAACACGGTTTTAAAGAAAGAAAAACCTTTCAAATTTCGAGTGAGAGCCATTTGATGATCGTGTTTATAGTCACGAAGAGGAGGGAGAAGCTTCTAAATCTTCGCTTATTTGCGCGGAAATTCGATACTTTTTTAGTAAATAAAACGAGATTTATATAGTGGAGAATGTTTTCAGTCAAAGGAGAAAGAAGATTT
This sequence comes from Centruroides vittatus, assembly GCF_030686945.1. Classification (NCBI taxonomy): domain Eukaryota; kingdom Metazoa; phylum Arthropoda; class Arachnida; order Scorpiones; family Buthidae; genus Centruroides; species Centruroides vittatus. Next base: position 1,302,433 of record NW_027122720.1, on the reverse strand, counting down.
GAAAGTTTGCATAAACAACAAGTGTTTACATTTAATGCCCGACATGATAAATATTGCATGGGATTTGCCTTCACCAACAACTTCAATCGATTCCTATACGCGAAACGATCTCACATCGGAGTAACGACTCAATTTGAATAACCTAAGTCCACTTTCCTTTTCTTTCTTATTTTCCGTATTAAAATTTACAAGGAACCTTCGCTAAATATATAAATTCTCGATGCCCCACTTCATTTTCCGATCGTGCTCCTCCATCTTTCTATACTTTGTGTGGTTCTGTAACTGCGTGTCTCTGTATATGTAATCTATAGGCTGAGCAGCTGCTGTGTGAAGCGTTATCTGTGTTTGGATCACAATTTAGAACCGATTTTGAACCGTTTATCCCATAAAAGTCTCGTATTTTCAATTCACCCAAGACTGTTGAGCCGAAGGTCTTCGAAAATAAAATGTGCGTCTGAAATGATTACCTTTTTCCTATACTCTATATAGGACGAGAATATGTATTTTAGATTAGATTTAGAACCAGTTTAAGGTCACGGGTCATTATTTTATAACCAGTTTTCAATAATTTGACTGAAAACAGTCCCCTTTTTTCTATTTCTATATTAAAAATCTACTAAATTTATGAATTTCCAATGTTCTTCCACTCCATTTTCCGTCTTAAAGTTACAGTTATTTCAATGACCTTACACTAGATTTAATGACATTTAGAAGATTAATTACTATTAACTTTTTATTTATTTATTTACTTTATTTCGTTACGAAATTAAATATATATATATATAAAGTTTTATCTCTTATTTTTAAAAAAAGGAGTAGAAGTAAACATTTCTAGGAAGAATAAGTGCGATTATCTGCCTTAAAAGAAAAATAAACCCTGCACTCTTCGTGACAGTTGCCTGTGAAAAATAACCGCTTATTTTCTGCTTGTTGAAGTCAATAATTTGTTCTGGTAAAAATAACTTCTTTTTTTTATAAAAAAATAGAAAGAAGAAGAAGCGTACAAAACACTTCTTTCAACTTTTAAAATTTTTACAGAGCTACAAAGCAGCAATGGTCTGTGTTGAAGGATCGTAAGTCTGGATAACATCCATCGGGTTAATGGTACTAAAATGGGTTCGAATACTGTTTCCAGGCGTTAATAATGGACGAATTTAGTAGAGTGTGAAGTATTTTTACGTTTTACAAGCGTAATTTTTCAAAAATTTAAAGCGTGTTTTACGATTTTATCGACTCGGTGGCCCGTCTTAATTTCCTTGTTATACAGTTGTTAATGCGTTTTTAAATTGTCCTGCAACTTATCCAGTGATTAATAGTTATATGCTAATGACCCGGTCGATTAAAACTTATTACAACAACTTAAACTGGCTTATATATATATTAAAAAAAAAGAAGAAGGAGAAGGAGAAAGTAAAGCCTCTCCAGGCCATAAGGTGTTGAAAATTGATGCTTAAAAGTGAATTGTTTTCTATAAAAATTTACTCGTTTGAAAATTCGTGAAGCTCTAGGGCAATGGGAATTGTTTAGAGCCCACTTTGCACCTCATGTAGAGAGGTGATACAGTTGTAAAATTCCGGGTGGAAGGGTAAGACGATAATGGCGGACATCACGTTTTTCTCGAGTGAGGCTTTGGGCGTGTTAACTTGGAACCAAGCGATTATAAAGGCGAATTTCGTAAAAATCTTCGACTTTTATGGGTTAAAAATACTTAGAAGTGATTTCTCCACCGTCTAAAGATTTAAGAAATTTATTAGAGGGATCTTTTTTTGAGGAAAATTTGTCTTAAATTTTAACTCTCCTCCTTCTTAGTCGGTGGTTTTTATAATGGAGAGAGATTTACGACTGTGTGGTACTCACACGGGAAAGGAAAGCAACGAATATATTCTTATCTGTATTCAGGTAGAATTCAATGGGCGACCCCTACATAAAAATTGCTCACAGCATCAACGTGTCGGTGGTGGAGGTGTGAAGGAATTCGCTCTTTTCTCAGACAAAGTTTTCAATATAGAAAAAAAAAAAAGAAGAGAGAAGTGCGCGCGTATATATTCTAAATCACTTTCTAAATAAGTGTAAATAATTCGACGGTAGGAATGTAAGAATGTAGATTCGTGGGACGTCACACAGCGTCAAGAGTCACGCTCTTTCGTCACGAAATACCTCACGGACAACGTGCCCCGATATCACGCATCCCCGAGTGCAAAAACCGGCTGTCGGTACGACCACGTTGGCACGACCAAAGGTATATAGGGGTCAGTGGCATGCAAGAAACATGGAGAGATTACGAGCTCGTTCCTCTGATGTGTCTTCGCCTCGTTCCAAATTGAAATACGTCTCTTTTGCACCATTTGAGTGCATTTCCGTGTCTCCCGCGTTAACGAGCATTTCTTAGACGCTTGGCATCCCAAAAACTTGCGATTTAATTCCATTCCGGCCGTGGAATGAATGGCCAAATGGTTTTTCGTGATTGTTTGCTGGATGCCCTCGTATAAACAAATTTTCATTTGGATGGCGTAGTTTATCTCCCCCTCCTTTAAAAAATATATTTTTAGTAGTCTGGTTCTGTGCCCTCTTGCAGAATAAAATGATAGGCCTTGGCGTAAGGTATTTGTTATATCCGGAGTTGCTTTCTCCACGATAATTACCGGTGTTTTTCTCGATAGAATGTATATATAAGTGTAGAGTAAGGATACAAAGAGGTAGAGAAGGAAGTTAGCGATACTGAGATTAAGGAATGCATTGTGGAAGGTGTAAAGCGATTGGTGAAGCCTCCAGGGATGATGATCAATAGAATCGAAGAGATTCTTCGGGAATTTGATAGAAAAAAATAAAAGAAATCCAAACATTGGGACACTCAGAAACGAGTAATTAAAGCCACGGGTGCGTGACACTCTTGGCTACAAGACATTATTAATAGAAAATTTGCATATTTTAAATGAGTTTTTATAATTTTAAGCCTTAATAAATGAATATATAAGTAACTTTTTGCAAGAAAAATGCCGTAAAATCCACACACACACACAAAAATGGTTGAAATTTTTGAAGAATGCTGCCGTATGTTAACATCTGTAAGGGAGGGAGAGAAGGAAAGAATGGAGTTCTCAAGGGAGAAACATTTTGTGGATATATGGTTGTTAAGTTTTCATGTCGTCTGTGCTCATATTTCTCCTATCCGTGGCCAATCAACAAAAGTGGAGATGAAAAATTAAAACGGGGAAGGGGAGCTCGCAACGCAGAAATGGTTATTTAATGGGCACAGCTGCAGTTTTTGAGAAGGTGGACCTTTAGTTTACCTTTTTCCCACTTCGCCCGCACGGGAGAGAAAAAAACAATGAAAATTACGCGCTTGGCTCGCTTTGTCTGCCACTCTTACATCATTTACAAGACGTTCCGCCTCCCGGGGCATTCTGCCAAAATATTATGACAATTCACATGTCGAGGGGGGGATAAAAATACACTCCCGGTTTGTTTGTTATACTTCATTCTTGCAGTTTTATATATACTTGTTGGCCGAAGAATCGTCCGATTGTTGCTCCTCTCTTCTTTATATTTATTAATTAAATTCTTTGATAAACCGCGTATAATCCGCAGGCTACGAGGATCGGGGGAAGTAATTTTTTAATGTGTCATAACTTCGTTGAAGCCCAAAATAGAACGGGGGCAGGGGGGATGTTTGGGTTGAGATTGTTTCTGATTGAGAGAGGAGTTTTCAACTTTGTCTTTCTTTATCTCAGACAGTTATAGATGGTTAGCGGGTCCGAGGGGTGCCCCGAGCTAGTTTCCAAAAGCAAAATTTCGCCCCCTTAAATCGACACGAAAACAGTTTCGGGAGTTGGGAGCCAGCCGTACGGGCATCAATATATAATAAACTCGATAATGAACCCGTACAGGGATGTCGGAATGTCGAAAGACACGTCGTTCGAGTTAGTGACAATCACTGGTGATTACTTCTTTCACACGACGACACTGTTTTTTTTATTTTATTTATTTTTTTCTCCTCCCCTTTGCTCTTCTTATAACCATAGTGGATTGAGACATCTGCGGGACCAAACAACACAACTCATCTGCCTATTAATTGCTCCCTAAACCCGACTCGCTCCGTAACGATCGTGGACTAGTACAGGAATCCCACTTTAAAATTCTCGTTTTGGTTGTTTTTTTTTTTTTAAGCGCTCACCCGCCTTTAAAAGATAATAATTTGTGATTTATGTTTCATATCTTTTGTTCGTTTTTAAGTGGGGAAGTTAAAAATGTTAATTTTTTTTTCCTTCTCTCTCTCTCTCTCTCTCTTTTTCTTATTACGTGAACCTGGCAGGTGTTGCAAAGGGTGCTTTTAATATTCATAATTTCTATCTCTCTCTATCCAGCAACATAACTGACCGGTATTTTCTAGTCGAAAAGCTAAATTTTAGATAAGTTTTTAAGTCAATTATCGTCGGAAATTTCTGTTAAAATCACTCGGGGTCAAGTAATACGCTTCCACTTCTTTTCTTTCTTCTATTGGTGCGAGTCTAGTGAACTCGCCGCACCCTGTACCATGAACAAAAGAATGGATGCATAATTTAGCTTCTCATTAATACCTTTCTTCTCTCTTACGTCACACGGCGATAAATTATCTTCTATTCGCTAGATCTACTCAAAAATTTCCTGTTTTGTTCGCTGTCGCGACTAGTTTAAGAGCCCGTTTTCAGTCTTTTTTTCGTGAAAATCTTGACGATTCGGACATTCATCTACGTACGGAGATGGACGTTTCGATTTTAATTATCGTGTCAACTTTTAAAGGTTTTAAATTTATATCCTATTCTTGCCAGGGGACCGTAGAAGAAGGGGGAATTCGTGGCTTGTATCTGCATCCGAACACTTTAACAATGTCATTATTCAATAATTACTTGTCACTTAGGAGTTTTGCAAGTTTTTGCTCTTCTTAGAAGCTAAACACAATCCTACTGTGGAGGGGGACTTGGAGACGGGGGGAGGTTAGTTTGCGCGCCAGGCACCACCGCTCCGAGTTGAAAAAGATAAATTGTACAAGAAGCGAATAAATGATTTAGAATTTTTTGAACGTTGCCGTTTTTGTTTACTTAAACGCATAAATTAAAAGTCGAAACCCCCCCTTCTCGACTAGACTGCGAATGTGGAGGGGGGCAATGTACTCGTTCCAATCGATAAAATTTTGATTGTTTAATAGAATATATGGCTTCATCTTTTCGAGAAGTAGACACTCGAATTTTTATATATTATACAAAATAGATTTATATCTATCGATTTAATCATTAAGTTTGATTATATTTTAGTGGAAGGGGATTTGCTTAATGTGGAATCGGAACAGCTGTCGTGTTTTTCTTTTGCTAGTCGCTACGACAAAAGCTAACAATGTCCCCCCCCCGTTCTCACTCCAATGTCCCAGATTTCTTACTCGAAGGAGTTTCGATTGCAGATTCTCTTATTGATCTATCGATTAAGGCACTCCATGTTCACGAATTCGTACTTTTTAAACACGTCACAGTTCAGAGTTTTTGAAGGATGAATGCAAATCGTCGACTTTGAACAGGGGAAGCTAACCCCCATCTTCACAGCTAGATGAGCAACTAAACATCATTGTCAGGGCTAGGTGAGTAGTTAAACCTCACTTTCAGGGCTATATGAGCGGTTAAACCTCGTCCTTACAGCTAGACGAGCAGTTACGCCTTACTTTAAAAGTTAGATGAGCAACCAAACCTCATCTTCAGAGCTAGAGGAGAAGCTAAAATTCCCCAAATTAAAAAAAAAATCTCTAAAGAATAACGTATTTGCACACTTTAAAATCTCTTACACTTCAAATTATGATGAATTTCCTTTAAGAAAATCGAAGATTTCTCATCAGAAGGGGGAGGGAAAATATTAATGTTTCAATCGATAGGGTATTAAGATTTAGTTTTTAATACCTTTTTTTAAAAAAGAAAAAAGTTTCGTCGGAGCAGTTAAAGGGGTGGACATAAAAATAAATTAAAGAGAGCGCGATACGTCTTCCAGAATAATTGAAGCACTTTAAAAGTTTCAAACCTCTTAAACGCTTCGATTTGGTTCCTCGTGTTTAAAAACAATTCGGGGGGGATATATCACGTGGAGAGATCATGTTACGATACTAAACGTCCAACGCATAAATATTTATCGCAGACAATGTTTTCGACTGTATAAACTGGGTTAGATGCAATGTTATTTTTTTCGCCTTCTTGGATGGCCAACGATAAAGTGTAACAGCTCCGACCCCCTCGCCCCCTCTTCTATCTTGGCATTAATATGGAAAACGCCGACTCCGTCTACTGAATGGTTAACAGCACCAGTTAATGTCCGGGGAGACATAAAACTTTGACTGTTTTTAAAGGCTTAGGAGACCGTTAAATGACTCCCCCCGCTTCCAATTTCTCCTGTCAAAACTTCAAATTTTGTATTCATCCGATGTTATCTCATTTGAATGTCGGTCGAAATCAATTTTTTTTTCTTTCTCTCTCTCTCTCTCTCTCACTCTTCTATCTTCGAGTACGATCTTCTAAAATAGTACACGGTGTTTTAAATATAAAGATTTGTTGGTGTTTAGCCACGCGGAATTTAATCTGCAACACGAGACGGGGGGTGGGAAGAGAGCAAGCTCTTGCAACAAACATTCAACTGCCTTTGGGGTTCTGTGTAGAAGTGTTGTTGGCTTTTTAAACAGATTCCGGAGAAGAGGCATTTATCTCCGGCAAGGTCAGTTTTCTACTTGGTGACTGTTTTATCTCCCTTTGAAGATAGCAGCACGGTTTTTCTCCTTATCTGCTCGCACCCTCTACATTTTCGTTTGTGTCTCGTTAGACCTACCTCTCTCTCTCTCTACTCGTCACCCCCACGTTGCTTTATGGTGTCTGATGCCATTTACGAGATACTCGAGACATTTTTTCTCTTCTGTACCAAAGGCGCATACCTTGTATTCATTAGACACTAGCCTCCAGAGCCGGAACCATTGCTCTGAAGGTCCCGCGCTGAGAATTATTGTTTAAACTTCTGTTAAAGTTCCTATTGTATGCGTGAAGTGTTGGAGAGTTTTCAACAGTTTCCAATGGTTTCAGTCGAGTGTACGGATCGGTAAAAAGTGGTAAAATCTTTTAAGACAATACAACGAATCTCGTTAAATTCTTGGCAAACATAAAACAACAGTTTCGACCATTAAGAAGTGGAGGAGAATCGTTGCGCAGTTGAAATGCAGAAATAAAAAAATAAATTGCAATTTGTGCAGGAGATTTTGTTTAATCCTTTTCTTTCCTAAACTTCAGCTGTAAAAATAATTCTAAATGAACGTTTCTGACTAACAATTACAGCTTTGCCTTTTCATTACTTTACAGAATTACTAGGAAAAAGTAGTGGGACGATGGGTGAGAACTGGAGTTTTCTCTAACTAATTATATTATACAGTAACTAAATTTAACTGATTTAGCTTTAATGCGACGAAAACTGGTTAAAATGTAACTTTTACACTCGAAATAATCTAGTAAATAGACAGGAAATTGAGCCTTGAACACTTGGCAAAGCGTGCCAAACAACATTAACAATACGAAAAGCTGTTCATAAAGAGTAAAATCTAGTTTAAGTGTGTTTTAAAACCTAATTAAAAATAAATAAAGTGCTTAATTAATCTAATGAATCTATAAACTTGTTCGTAGAGGGGGTGGCTTGAACATGTGTTAAGAAGTGTAGCAGTATAGAGCTGTTAATAAATGCCATTGCAGTTTAATAAATCTAATTTAAACATGATGAAAAGTATAATTAAAAGCAAATATAATACTTTATTAATGTGTGTTAAATGCTTGACGTAAGCCTTGAACATGTGTTAAAAGTTAATTGAAGTGTTAATTATGAATTGCATGCAATACAAAGAGACCTTGGTAAAGACCGTGTGTGGTTTAACTACTATGGTTTAGGCTTATGCTTTATTAATTTAAACAAATTTATAGAAAAATGGATATTGAACATGAAATGAACAATATTAAAGTGTAGCAGAGTGAAGAGTTGTTAATCAAAACTTAAACAAATTGACTTCCAGTATGATAAAAATCTATAAAATTTAAATATCAGGCTTTATTAATGCAGTAAACTTATAGAAAAATACTCCTTGAACTTGGAGCAGATCTTATTGAACAGTGTTAAAGAATGTTGCAATGTGAGGAGTCATTAATAAAGTTTAAATATTATAATTTATTAATCTAAAAATCCATGGAAAAGTGGACTTGAACACGCCTATAGAGCTTACTGTTAAAGAGCGAAGCAAAATAAAGAGATGCTATCCTAAAAACGTTAAAAACTAATTAAAATTAACTCACTACACAATATTAATCTAGTAAATCTGTAGGAAAATACGCCTTGAACACGTGGAAAGAATATAGCACACAATAAAGATGACTTCTGGCGTGTAACTAACTTAATTTTAGCACGATAAAAACTAGTTAAAATTAAACATCAAGCATTATTAATGTAAAAGAAAAGTCATCTTGAACACGAAATAAATCTTACTAAATACTATTAAAGAGTGTCGTAACACGGAGGGCTGTTAATCTAGTTAACTAATCGAGTTTGACTACAGTAAAAACTAATCAAAATTAAACATCAGGCTGTGTTAATCTAATAAATCCTTAGAGAAGTAGGCCCTAAATAGTGTTAAAGCGTATAGAATTACGAAGAGACACTAATAAAGGACAAATTAAAACTATTAAATTAGAGAAAAAAAGTTATTATTCGAGAGGGTTCGGATGCCGGAGATTGCCGAGTTCATCGTTAAAGCTTACAAATAAATGGCGATGATTCATCCAATAAAGCAGCAGAATACGCGTTATACACGGTACGAGTTTATGAGTAAAGTAAATTGCTTCGTTATCTCGTCTCAGGAAGTTATTAATTCGGGATTTGTAGAAGAAAGGGTGAGATTTTTGTTCGACTAGTGACGAGTTTTTCTTGGGTTTTCTGTAAAAAGACGAAATTTTCAAAGATAAACACAGCAAAAATACAGACTGGAAGCGTGTGTCATCTCGTGTTTACAGCCGGGATATTGTCCGAAGTATGGGTATGAATGTTTAAATTACAGTAAACTTTACTTCATCGAAATTAATTTTGGCAGCACTTAGTCTGAATTACGCTCTCTAAGTCCGGGCATTCATGAATATTTTAGACATTCTGTGCAGTAAAGTCGCGCGTAAATTTTACTCCTTGCCTTGAATGAATCCATATTAAATGTTGTTTATTGCGCGGGGGGACTGTATAAATATGCAAATTTTACTGATTCTCGTCGTAGTTTTGGCCCGAAATTCCAATAAATCGATGCACTTTCTTACAATAAATTAATGAATTCTTTATCTTATCTCACACTAAAAACACATTGTCTTAGGTTTGAGATAAAGTTTAAGACTCGAAGATAACAAATGTGAGAAGAAAAATATGCAATTTTCTACCCTGAAAATCAATAGAGTCGTGTGTAATTGATTATAATTAAGGTGCCTGAAATTATATTTAAGGTATTATCAACACCTTATCTTCCTGCAGAACATGGAAAAAACCATTATAAAGTACTGGAGCATAAATTATAAGGGGGGAATACACAGTATGGCACTTGATTTATTGGCTAGTTATAGGCCTAGATATGGATGCCAAATTTATATTTTAATACGCTGTGGATATCTTATCTTACTTCTAGAACGTGGAAGAAACATTAATCATGGGTTAAGTATGGGATAACAAACTGTGGATACGAAGAGCAGAACGTATTATCTTCTCTCCTATAGTAGTGTACGGTACAATACACTGTAGTGTAATAGATTACAAGCCTAGAATAGAACCTAAAATTACATTACAAGAGCCTGTTACGGGTATAATGCGTATAATAGGCTTAGGCCTATAGTTGTTAGGCGTTTGATATATAGGCTACGTTATGGAAATTATGGCTATTAAGTGTATAGAGTGCGATTGTTTAAAGCAGAGAGACTTTGAATATTTATTTATTTATTTTTTATATTTTCTGCAAGGATGCTGCATACTTTTACATCTTCTCTCGTTCATCTCAGCATCTTTGCAAGCTTACAACTGTGTTTTTTCGTACCAAATTACGTGGAAAGTATAGAAAAATACTGTTTTATAACCAAAATTTGGGTCGGGGTATAAAAATCTCGACTTTATACCTGCAAACGTGCGCATTATAATAGATATTATAGGTTTAGATTCTATATATTAGATTACCGTTATTATCATAGAGAATGCTGCAGATATACCATAAACATTAGGGCAGCTATAACGTTAATTATGTGATATCTACGATATTGAATTATATATATTCATGAATATAAAGGTCGGTACCTCATAACAGAACACAGTTTTCGTAAATTCGCGTGAAACTTTCAAGCGAGGAAAGAAAAAAAGAATTAAATATTCATTAAGTTAAATCGGTTTACACGTGTTATTTGTCTAGAATTCGAATTTAATGTTTACTTATGTAAACTTTGGTTTAGCTTGTCCCCCCTTACAGCTGCTAATTCGAGCCAATTCAACGAACTTGAAATTTGTTTACGAGCCAAGGCATTAATTAAATTCGAGAGTAGACGATTCTTAACTCTTTTTTTCTTGTTATAAAACATATTTCTGCATCGCTCCATCTTCTAGCCAGCATCTAATAAGCGCTGCCTATAATCAAGAAAGAACAAAGATGCATACAAATATAGACTCGATCTAACTAGAGTGATGTAAAAGGTATAATTATCACACGTCGTCTCGATGCCTTTCTTATTCCCCCCCCTACAACTTCTCTATAATGGAAAAATGTTATCTTTTACTAAATATATCTCTCGATAGAATGCCCTCCCCCGTTTTTTTTCTTTGTCTTGGATATAAAAAGTTGCCTTGGAAGAGCATAGAAGAAGCTTAGATCCATCATCTGTTCCTTGTTAGCTTTATGGTGGAAGGAGCCACGTTATTCTTCAGTGGATCGAATGTCAGACTAGTTCTGCTGAATATGTTTTCAATTTTTCGTATTTCAGGGAATTTAAGAGGGTTGACTTTCAGGAAAATTATTCTGGGGATTCGTGTTCCATCGAGCGTGCAGTCTCTCTCTCTCTCTCCTTTCTTCAGCATCCCGATTTGATCTAGCGCAAAACGTCTCTTCGGAGGTATTGTTCGTCGCAGTGGCCTTAACTGTAATTGTGTTTACACGAAAGACGTTATCGGCAGCGTCAAAATATTGTTACTAAGTGGGAGTCGCGCGTTATCTGCTCAATTCCCAGCTATGGGAGCAGAGCACCCAGAAATAATAAACAGAGGAAAGCAGTTAAAGTAGTGACGACCCAAAAGGCATATACTGAGCCTCGCTCTGAGCAATAAACACGAGAGTAGACGACGCTTTTACGATATCTATCTGCCTTGCTGCTCTTACTCGAGTCGGTGCACGGATTTGATTTTCCGTGTCACACCAATCGTATTCCATCACTCAATATGCATGACATGGAAATTGCATTTCTCTCGGACCCTATGACAAGCTGAACAGCTTTGAATAATCATTTCATCTCCTGTTCTTTTTCTTATTTTCTACCCGATCCTTCCCCTCTCCTCTCGTCTCTTCCCTTTTCCCACTCTTCTCTCTCTCTGTTCTTCCACCCTCCTCTACTTATGTATCGTTTACGCTAGTTTATAGTAGAAATATTCGAACGGTTAATTACATTCCGCGAATTGGAATTGGAATTTTTATAGATTTGTATTATCTATTTGTATTGTTCCATCCGGTGCCGCGCAACGTTCACTTCTTTCCTCCATTGCTCTTTGACGTTAATTATATTTTCTGTGTGATTTATGGTAACGAATCAAAATCGGACAGTTGTTATTGAAAAATTAATATGTGTAGATTCTGCACGGTTGGATACTCGGAGGGGGAAGGAAGGGTAAAGTGAACGTTGACCCCCTCTCCCACCTTCACCGAGCTAGATCGGAATTAGCAAAGGGTTTTACAGTAGTAAAGCTGGCATTTCTGTTTAACAGTATACACAGAGACGAGAATGGAAATGTGGAATGTTTATTGATTTTTACGGAGTAAACACATGTTATAATAACCTAGTTTAATGATTTAACTCGTGTCGGGTGTTTTCTCCGGTTTATCGAGCCAGAGCAGGTGGTTAAACTCTGCACGACAGCCTTACAAACGGCCTATAGAAACCCCTTGCGAAAGTGAGTAAAAAATCGCCAGCTCGATCGATTCGTTCTATTGTTTATGCAGCTGTGACCATAAACCAAAATAGGTCTACGATTTTGCACAGTTCATTCGCTTTTCTAGTCACTTTTCTAGCCAATTTCCAGAGCAGATAAAGGATCTACTACGTCTTTCTTCCCACTTCGGGTTATCGTGACTGCAAACGAACCCCTATTTATACTCATAAAAAATTCAGAGTTATTACCAGACAAAATACAATTAGACTATGACAAACTCTGTTAAGTGTCGTTAATTAATTATTTATCGTAACTGATGAATATTAACTTGGGTGCGAGACGTTGCCTGCTACAAGTGGATAGATTGTTTGCTATAGGAATATTTTATGAAGTAAATACTCTGTTCTGTGTTTATTCGTTCGGTTCCCCACCTTTTTTTTCCGATGTAACTTTCGAAATTGAATAAAGGATGCTGCACACACACACACACACACACAGGGTTTGCATGGTTAACAGCATTTTATACAGGGAAATGCATACATTGCCAATCTATACCGTTCAAGTATAATATAAAATAAACCTGTTTCATTATAGAGCAGCTAAATTTATTTTAATTATATTAATGCAGTAAACAGTAAACTTTCTTATTGATATTTTATTAAAGGTGGGAGTTAAAAGCGCGTGCGGATATAAATTTATTTTAAGGCTCAGAGACTCGATCTTTAAAGAATTTTTACTTTCTGGCTAATTAATATATTGGTGTAACTCGATTCGTTAGAGTTTATAGTCTAAAGTATGTGGTCAGTTCTCCAACTCTACCCTTTTATAGAAGTAGCAACAGCATTTTTCGTGTGTGTGAGAGAGAGAGAGGTTCAATTAAAAATCACGTTTTTTAAATTATTATTTCGTCATTTATTTTTATTTTATTTTTCTAATAAGTAAACGCGTAGAGGGTAGAACAAATAGAAGAGGCGTCTATCTGATTTATGTGTTGCCGTTTCTAATTCAGAAAAACGGGACCTCCCCTGTTCCCTCCAGGTGTGCAACCTGCGGGGTGTCTTAAAGCGCAGGTAGACTGTGGGAAAACTGTTTTCGTTTTCACTCCCCCAATGTGTACAAGTTCATCTTTATACAAACTGGAATGTCAAGAAAAAGTAGTGAAATTTGTCTTTTATACAATTTTTCTTGACGGGTTTTGTGCCTCAGATTGTCCCCCCCGTCTCCTTTCATACAGATACGTGGATAATACTTAAAAGAATAAGTATACGTGTTATTTTCTAGTGAAAGAACGCGTTGTTTTTTCTATTTTTATAGTTTTATAGATATAAAAATCACGATTCAAATCCTCGTGCACCTCTTTTTTTATTGTACAGATACGTACAAAAAAGCCTGCAATGAATTAATCACTGCAGAGAAGCCAGTTTTACTATGTACAAATATGAGACATCGTTTATATATATATACATACATCTATGTATATATATATATACATATAAGGCTATATATATATACATGTATATATGTGTATATATTTATATCGATGGTGTAACATCACATAATAGCTCCTTACGTTCTCCTTGAGATTGTCGTGACCCTATTTTTTTTAAAATTGTTTTGTATGACACAAACTTCGTCGAAGTTTTTTTTGGCTCAATCTTGACCACACCCGGACCGAATATTGTTAATTGGACCCAGAGATAGTTAAAAAAGGGGTGAGTTTTTCTACGTGGAACCAAATTTTAGCGACGTTTTAGTTCGGAATTCCATCCACAGATGGCGGCACCGCGAGTTTTGCAAAAGTTTTTTTGGGGGTTAGTCGAAGTGTGGGCAAGATCGGCTTTAGGAACAGAAACTAGGGGTTTAGGTTGATCTAACAACTTCCGCATCTGCGGGATTATTATTATTATTATTGTATTTTTACATAAACATCCTTGGCATATTATTATTATTATTATTATTATTTACCCATTCGCTAAAACGTAACCTTCGTTAAGGAGACGAATTTCTCTATCACAGAATAACACAGTCATAGTAGGCATGATATACACAGAGTAGATGAGTGGTTGGTCGTAACAGATATATATATATAATATATTTATATATAATTTTATGGCCACGTAACTGTCACCAAAATGTCGACTAGTTCGCGGTTCGAAGCCGGGATGTGTTTGCAGTCGAAGATATTCCACGTAAAATTTTTGGTCATTGTTTAAGTAGAATCGATCAGAGTTTTGCGACCGAAGAGTGCAAGAAGATAAGGCACAACACATGTTTAGCTAATGATCTGTAACGTTTGATGAAGTGGACGTGTGGACGTCGTCATTATTCTTAACAGTTTTCTGATCATTCCTAACCTAATTGACTATGGTGAAGTCTCATTAATTTACCTGTAAAACGAACAATAAAATTGTTTGGGGACTCGTTTAATGAGTGCCAATGAATGAGAATGCAAAGTCAGTTGACCGAAGTGTGATTAATGCGCGGATAATTCAATCTTTCATGTGTCGACTTTTCGAATTGATACTCTTTCTCCCCTTTACACTTTCACCTAAACTAATTCGTGTTAACTGGAAACCGTGTTAAATGATTCATGGCTACAACGGTTAATTTTTTATGTTTCATTCACCCCAATTTTGCACACGCGGTTTAATCCAATTTAGTTATTTTCACGCGCTAAAAATAAACCCTCCCCAAATCACTTACATATCGGTAGTGTTTTTTTTTGTATACCTATCATTCTTCCTGTCCGAAATCCCCTAATAAAAATCTTTGAAATTTCGAAAGTTTCTTACTCCTTGCGTAATTTTCCTCACGAAACTCTTCTTAACTTTGTTTCTATCAACTTTTGTGTGTAATATCCCTACTTTTTAAAAGCGTTTTTACCGTAATTTCCCTATCGATCGGTAAAATATCCCGTCCGGAAGTCACCGATCTCCTAAAATATTCAGGAGAAGTGTAAATAAATAATTAAAAAATGTATTTTTTTTAGTCGTTTATCCGAACGATTCTACCTTTAGAAATATTGTCGACTGCATAATATAATCCCGTTGGCATCGCACCTTTATCATTTTTTTTTTACATTGGACAAAAATATACATATTCACGTGCAGCTTCGTGTATAAAGTGTGCTGCTACCGCAACATGTGATACCTTCGTCAACACGAATACATATTTTTTTGAAGTCTAACAGGAAATCACCACCAAAAACACATTATTTTTTCGGCAAAAGGTATTGCTCTTAATTTCACTTTTAATTCTATACAATTTTTTTAGTTTTTTTTCTCACCAGACATGAAAACATTCGTTGCTCCTACCTTTTTTTTCTATCTGGAGACAGACACGGACACAGGCGATCGGACACGGTGACACCGCAGACTGCATAGTTACAGAAAAAAAAACATCACAGCAAACGTCTTCAAAGCTGCTTCTGCTGCTGCCTCTAACACATAATTTAGGAAATTTTCTCACTCGAGTCACTTCCGGTATGTACAAAGGATACAAACGCCACTTCTCCAACCATCTTCGCACGAAAGGCATCCGAAGTTTTACACGGAGATTGGATGAACACAACACAATTGGAGATAGATATATATATTTATATATATATACGAAACACGCACTCATGCACGCACACTTGTTGACTTAGATAATTTCCCCGATACGTCCCCATTTTCTCTTTTACACACGCAGTATTTATATAATTAAATCCTTTGTTGTTTGTTGTTGGTGTTTTTATTTATTTACTTATTATTATTATTTGAATATTCAGATGTGCACCGCTACAGTGACGTCGTTCCTATTCCTTTCCGTTTTCCGATGTCTGATCTCTGGCATCTCGTACTTTAGTTTCTCCCAGAAGAGTTTCTCACCCCATCTCAGAAACACGCTGGTCTTAAGCCACATTTTGACATCGGGTTCGAGGTCCCTATAGGCGATCCTCCCCAAGACTATCACTATGAGTGAGTGTTTACGAGTGCTGAGCACTTCGTGATGGGCAGTCTTAAATTCGTATCTGCACCACTCGCTTTTTAGAAAGTTTTCGGATAGGACCAGAATAGTCCTTCTGCTGTTTTCCATTGCTTCGGCTATGGCGTCCGAAAGATACCCACCGACTGGGAGGTCGCGATAGTGAAGGCACAGTCTGTACGGTGGGTTGCCACATTCCAATTCGGGTGCTAGAATTTGGGCGATGAATGCCTCGTCCTTTTTGCTGTAGGACACGAAGGCGTCGAAGAGCTTGTCTTCGTCGCCCTGGACGATGTCTTGTCTGCACAGGCGAAGTTTGTAGCGAGTATACAACCAGACACTCAGTTCGCGGCGGTAGACGTACACCAAAATGAAGAGGAACAGAAAGGCTAAGAAGAGAGAACAGCACACGATCAACAGAGACATGAAATCTTCCACTCGAAAGCTTTGAAGATAGGTGGTGGATGTGTGGTTGGTGCACACCGTCATGTTGAACTCGAGGAGTGGGAATTTGGTGGTTTCGTTGTACGAACACGTCACGTCGTATAAATCTCGCACATTATCCCCACGATCTTGGATATAGTCGCCAAAATCTTGAACAAATTGGCACTCGCACGTCCAGGGATTTTCCGAAAGAGTCACATCGTGTAGCTGAGGATTTACGGCCAATTGCCATACTTGGAATTCTTTTAAATGGTTGTGATCAAGGTAGAGGATCTCCAGAGATTTTAAAGGTACAAAAGTGATGTTTGTCACAGTGGCAATGAGATTGTGAGACAGGTAGAGTTCTCGCAGATACGTCAACCTCTCGAATTCGTAACCGTGAAGCACCGTAATCTTATTTCTCTCCAGGTTTAGCACTTGCAATGCTTTCAGACCGTTAAAAGTTCTGTTGTGTATTACCTGTACGTTACTGTTATTTAGATACAATATTTTCATGTTCTTTCGTCCGATAAACGTGTGACTGGAGAGAGATGGCAGCTCGTTACCGTCCAAGTATAATTCTGTTACGTCCATCGGTATACGTTTCGGTACGGTCTGATGACTTCTGCTGCTGCAGTCGACAATATTTGTGTTCCAGCTCTGGTCGTAATAGCAAGTACAGTTCTCTGGACAGACCATTTCGCAATCGCAGGCATCGAATTCGCAACAGTGGCACAGGGCAAAGCAGTGGCTCTTGTACTTGCACAGAAATTGCGACGATTGGGCTTTGATTAGTTGGACCAGTGCTCTTCGACGCGTAAACGACATGTGACAAATGATGTCTTCCACGTCCACCATCCTCGGATATTGTCTGGACTCATCTAGGGTACCTATCCTCTGTAACCATTCCATGTTGCAGTCGCATTTGTAAGGATTCTGTGCTACCGAAAATTCAGGTAGTGGACGTCGTGTAGCAACTTCGCTCAATCTGAACGCATTCATTTCCAGTGTTTCTAAATTGTTATTTGTTAAATCGACCCTGGTCAGATTAGCTTTGCCCATAAACGTAAAGGGTTGAATGTTTCGAATTCGATTGTTATTCAGGAAGACTATTTCGATTCCGTTTGGCAATGAAGACGCATCGATATCTGCTATTTTGTTGTAGGAAGAGTCTAAAGTCCTCAACTTAAGCACAGATTCTAGTTCAAAATAATTGCCCAAAGTTTCGATTTGGTTGTCGTGTACGTCCAACCATTGCAGCCCTATTGGGATGAGGGCGTAATCGAACCACGATATTCTGTTGGCCGAGATGTTTAGCATTAAAAGGTCGTGCAGATTGCTGAATAAGCCGTTTATGTCTCCAATAAAGTTTGAGTCGAGACGAAGAGCGTGAAGATCTGGAACATCATCAAAAGTTCCTTGCTCTATGGCTTGGATTCTGTTTCTTGCTAAACTTAATATTCTTAGGGACGGTAGATCACGAAATATACCTTTGGTTAGGTTGCCTATTCTGTTGCCTGCTAACCTGAGACTGTAAAGATGTCTCAGGCCTTGATAAGTGGCATTGTGTATGTTAGCCAGGAGATTTTCGCCCACGTCTAAACTTCTTAAAAGTTGGAGAGATTGTATAGCTTGTGGCACAGTTTTCATTCTATTCGAAGCAACGTTAAGTTCTTGCAAGTTGGTGCTATTTCTCAATGCATCCGCATGAATAGTTTCTATATGATTATGATCGAGGGTCAGGGTACTGACTACGTAGAGGCCGTTAAAAGTTAGGACATCGATATGAACCATTCTGTTGTGGCTCAGAACGAGTGTATGCAGATTGTATAAAGAAGCGAAGGCATTGTCGGCCACATTGTTTATGTGGTTGTGATGCAACTGAAGGATCTGTAAACTATACTGGGATCGAAAAGTGGAAGGACCAATTGTGGTTAATTTATTATAACTTAGATCTAGCACCACTAACCGGATCATATCTGCGAAAATATCAGGTCCTAGCCACTGACTGGTGATGGAATTATGGCTTATATCTAACGTGACCATTTGTTGCAGGCCTGAAAACAATCCGGGTGGCAATACGCTTATCGAATTATTTTGTAGATAGAGTTCCGTTAGTTGTTCGGTGCTACGGAAGAACATGGGTGGAAGAGCCACCAACTGGTTGCTGGACATATCTAAATAGCGTAGATTTTCTAGGCCGGTTAGGCTCGTCTCTTCTGCACGAGCGATGCGATTCCGACCCAAGTTGAGTATTTGAAGTTTAGTGAAGATGACGAATCCCCCGTCGGTCAACAGCTTGAGTTTTCCGTTAGACATGTCGAGCTGTCTGAGGTTGGCACGACATTGCCCCGTAAAACCCAAGCTGGCCACATCGGTGAAGTCGTTATGAGTCAAATTGAAGTAATCTAAATGTGGCAGTCGACAGACGAAAGAGGTGGGCAGCGAGGCCATATTATTCCTACTTAAATCTAATCTTTCTAATTTATTTAGGATTGAAAGACTATCTGGGTGCAGACGGAGTGACATTTCGCCCCACTCGCTATTTTCCGTCCTGACTGACAAGTTCCTGAGTTCTCCTAGACCGCTGAAAGCAGCGGACGGGATCTCTTGAAGTTTACAACTCACTATTGATAAGGAGCGTAGTTCGCGTAAGTGATGAAACGAATTGTTACCTAATGTGCTAGCAAACAATAGATCGTCACATCTAACTGTCAGACTCACCGTATGCTCGGGTTGAATCAGGCTGAAGTTGGTGCTGTCGAATGCTCCATTGATGGTCCTCAGACCACACGTTAGAGCCACGTCGGATATAGAATCTCCGACTGTTTCCCAGCTGCAGTCTTCCGGCGCTACGTACTGCACGGGTCGGCCCGCACATGGCGTACACCGTAACCACCAACACCACCACAGCAACAACAATCTGGAGACGATCACCACCACCATGCTGGCCGCTTAATCCACACTGGTTCTATCCACAACGACACCCGGTTAATCCACAGGGAGGCTCGTAATCCACGGACGGTGTCCACGTACATCCATGACACGGCGCGGGACCCGTCATGGCACGTTCCAACCGACTGTCTGACACCACTGCTGCGCTCCGTTGTGTGGCGTTCACATCACGACCACACTCACTCTTTCCAGGGGTGGAAGCTTGACGAGTTGAGGAGGCTTCATTCTCTCTTTGTAGTGTGACCCGGTTATATGCTGGCAGGCTCCACCCATAGCGTGCCTTCACTGAGTTTTGGGCCTCTCACACTCCACCTGTAAAAAAAAACATGCTTAGTTAGTCTTAGTCTTGGCGGGTCGTTAAAAAACTTAAGAGAACTTTCGTTAGTTTGCCAACCTCATTCCTATATTTTTAGAATTTTAGAGGCAATTTAAAGGTTCAATTTACATAGGAGGCTCGGCTCGTTTGGGTAGGGCATCTCTCGCATACATATCTGTTACTTTGTACTAGTCTAGGTACACAGCAATACATAATGATGCGATAATTAGTATGCGGTCTGAACTTCGCCGCTAACTTTTGTTTCTATGTGAGGGAGAATGAGAGAAGAGGGGACTCATAAAATTAAATTGAGAGAATTTTTTCTCCAGACTTTGGCCGTTTTCTTTGTTTTTTTCTATTCAAAAAAATGCTGTTGTGCAAGATCGGTCGTTATCGCAGTGTCTGCAATCTCTGCTCTGCTCTGGATGATCGCTTCGTTGAAGTCGCAATGAAGCATCTCTGATGCGCCGAACTTCTAAAAAAATGGAAGAAGACATTTTTGGAGGATATTAAGGGAAGAATTCTCAATGACACGATTGAATCTCTAATAATAAGACGAAGATCTTCATATGTCTATATACTTGACACTATTCAGTGGGTAATAGTGAATTACATAAAGGAGTTTTGTGCTTAAAGATGGAAAGATTTTACTAGTTTCGATTGTGTTTCTCTCTCCGGTGACAGAACACTCATTCTCTGCTTTGACAACTCGCACAGAAGGGCTCCATAGGTCAGCTGGGGGTTGTTATTAGATGTTTGCGGGGTTTTCAATTCTGCCGGCGACACCTGGACCACCTCAATACTCTTCTTTGTTAACAGCACCATCATATTTTATTAAAGAGATGTACCGCTTCTATTAAATATTAAAGTGCCTTTAAAATTCTGTTTAACCTCCTCCCAACGGTATATGTTTTTCTTTATAATTTATCGCCAGGAAGTATGGGACGGGATTCATCTTACGTCACTCGAGGGAAGCGTATCTAACTCAAATTCTACACTAAATTCAAACTGATGGGGGCCCAAAATTGAACTTTTCTATTCTCTTTCAAACGTCCGTGCTACACTTAACTGCTAATTATCCGCTGCGAGGTGGTGATAAACTTTGCGGTAGTTCCGGAGTTTGTGTGTGTTTCTAAGGGTCGGGTTCTCTGTTCATCCATTTATAAATTTAGCGAGACGTTTTTAGCATTGTCCGATTCACGTTTTTGACAATGGTCGCTCCTGGGCACACGGTCAGATGGAGAAACAGAGTAGAAGAGCAGCGAATGTGCTTCTGCTGGCGGCGAAAAATATTCAGCTGCACAGATAACATCTGAACTGGACTGGCTCGACCAGTTTTTGTCAAGGTCTCCCCAGGCCAATTTGCCATGGTTTGTGGAGTCAGACGGGATAGTGTGGTATTTATTGTTCG
This sequence comes from Centruroides vittatus, assembly GCF_030686945.1. Lineage (NCBI taxonomy): Eukaryota > Metazoa > Arthropoda > Arachnida > Scorpiones > Buthidae > Centruroides > Centruroides vittatus. The sequence goes on along the minus strand of NW_027122720.1, from coordinate 1,281,179 downwards.
TGGAAAAGTTTTTCCTCTCTCTCTACCATTGCTTCTACAGTGCTGTCGGTCGGTAAGGGGTCATGCGATCCATTCAGCATTGTTGCTTTGTTTTGCCGGTTTAGATACGGAATCGTGAGATTCTGAATGAGTACTTTTTTCTCTCCTCTGCTCGATTCTTTAAAAATATCCCAGATTAAATCCTAGTTTTGCATACCGCTCGGTAAATTGGTTACTTTAGTAACTAGCCAAGCGTTAAGGCAATGATCGAAGTTACGGTATATGTCAATAGCCAGGCGCGCCGCATTGAAAAATGTTGCACATGAATTCACGTCTGGGACAAGAATTCAATTAGCTGTCGGCTTATAGGTTAAAGATTTTTCTGTCGGTGGGGGTAAATTCAGAAAAATACCATTTTCTTCGTCTACGTGGATGCCACTCGCTCACCTTCGTCGCTTCGTAATAAGGGGTAAAGCGACCGGTTTTGTGATGGCACGGACAGGTGTGAGGGTAGACGACACGCTGCACTCGTTGCAGAATGGAAGAGTTCACTGCCAAGATATCTATTATGTTAATTTCTATCGACGCTTCGCCGTTTTCAATAATTATCTGCGTAAACATCTAGCCAGTCACTTATTAGTTTCAATGATTGCATTCTTTATCGATCCTACAGGGGGGAGACGGACATCGAGATAGAGACGTCCACTGCTTCACCTGTCAAAGTCGGTTGTTAGAACCCCGACGATTGTGCCATTGATCAATGTATTGGAGGTGCCTATTGTCGTTCTTGTAGTCTATTATCTTTCCTAATGGTTGGATCCGTCTGTTCTGTTTTCTTTTCGAAAAAAAAATCGAAGGGTGCTGCCTGGAATAAGGAAAACTCTATCGTCGTTCGAATTGGGACTTAAGGAGTGCAGGAAGAAACCACAGAATTTGATTTGTGCCTCCTCCCAGAAAAGATCATTGATTAGGCACCCGTATGAGGGCAACGGACGCAGAAACAAATGGACGTCCAGACCGGCCAGCCTTCCCCAAAGACTACAGCTCATAGTTGGACGCCGTGTGGAATTTCTATTATCTGCAGCTCGACGATGCTGTTGACTTAATTGAATTCTCCAACTCCCCATCGGTAAATTGATCCCGTATTGGTTATAGATCCGAGAGCTGCACCGTATCTAATACACACTACATTACTCTCCAGCAGAAAATATTTGGTATCATATAAGATGGTGGCACCGAGCTGGAATGTGCCAATTCGAACCTAGGTTATGAGTCCGCGATGCGAAATTCTTCCCTTTCTGACACATAAACGAGTTTCTTATCAGATCTTATCCTCTCGAAAGTAGTTTTTCCCTCCCCTTCTTCCTTTATAACTTTCTTCTCTCGTCTTAGAATTTCTGCTTCGTTCTAGATGTGTTTTTGTTATATCTGATGCGAGCCCGGTGCGAAAATTACTACACTACTACTTCTATACAGAAACTAGTTCCTTCCCGGATTAACTTTATTAAGATAAACTAGGTCAGAAGTTACTTTACCCAGCAAATAGTTGAAGTGCCATATCTTCTGTACGCAGTTCCGAGATAAATGTTTCAATTGTTTTGCCTTATTCACCTAACAGGAACGGGGGATAAGTGAATACGGGGCCCAACCTTCCACTTTATATTTCTATAAGGGAAGTAAACGTCCTCCTCGACTCTATTGTTAAACTGGGTTTAGTTGTTCTATTGTGTACCATCTAAACGCCACCGTAAATCGGAATTTTTCTACACTAGGAAAACAGTCTTAGAGCATTCGATTTAACAAATTTTTACATGTTTGTCGCTATTACACGCCACCCCTTCCATATAAAAAACGGGGGGACGTTCTCTCCACGTGGTTTAATAAGAAAGACGGGGTTGGGATTTAAAAAATAGTAGAAAAATTGATTAAAATTACTAATGGCGGCATCTATGACGTAAAAAAATTGTAATTTAGTTAACAACGTACTTGCCGGATTATTGTTTACGCGACATACACGATGAATAAGTCAATAGTCGGCACATGTATTAATGCCGCTGAAGAAATGAAGTTATGACGTCCATCAGCGACGATGTTAAAAAAAATATAAAAAAAAATAGTAGTAGTGAAGGGTCTGCATGTGCTCGTTAAGCGTTGTAAATAAGTTGAGAGAGGAAATTCTACGAGCCAGACATCATTAGGGGCTAGCCAGCTAGGCCCAAATTGCCTTCGTTCTTTCAGCATCCGAGTCGTCTCTTCAGGTGTGTAATAACGGGAGAGAGCAAACAACTAGGCTCGTTCGAACAATGGAATCTTGCTATAGCTTTTTTTTACTTTTATTATTATTTTTTTTTTTTAATTTTTGTTCCATTTTAAGTATCAACCGGATCGGGTTAAAGCGAGCTTTATATGTCATGTACGTTTAAATCAAATAACGGATAGTGATGCTGTTGATGCTCTCGCGCGTCACGCTCTGTTGAGGTGTTTCTTTCGGGTTGTTGATCCGATAAAAACGTTGATTTTCTTCTTCTTCTTCTTATTTTTTTTTAAATATTTTCTAAGCGAGGAAGTGTGGAATCTTCTTTAGTAAAAATCCATATTCTATGGGCGCGTGTAATTTTATAAAAGGGGAGACGTTTAGATTTGTGGAAGGTGTTTTGACATCTCGTCGTTCCTTTCTTGTGTCGTTGGCGATTTTAAATTCCGGCCTATCGACTTTACTTTTTTTTCGATCTAGATGTCACAGTCACCATAAATAATTGAACGGAAATGTCATTGTTACTGAGTAGTCGGCAACGGAAGTGTATTGTACACATGAAAGGTTACATTTTCTCCTCCAACGAACGAATTGATCAGAATTGCATTGCCTACTCGATCTAGGCGAGTGAAAGGTTTCTCTGTTAACTCTTCCTTCAATCGTTTGATGGATTTAACGTTTATGTCCGACAAGAGACAGTCCAGGGGTTAGAATAGCAGTTTTTAAACACCATCAGCCAATTGCATTACGACATTCGGACGTGCCATTCAATTTCTTTCTTCCACTTTTATTATTTTATTTTATTTAAAGAGTAAACTTTCTATTTTAGAAAATGCTTTTGTAGAAAAGTTAGTTTCAGCTTTTATTTTTTTTTATTTACATCTTGTAATTAGTTTCATTGACATCCCCACGCATCACTCATCTTCATTTTTTCTGCATTGTGGTTCCTGGCTCTACAGGGATTTGATGCGTTCTGAGCCTTTCTAAGCCTGCTGATCTCTTTGGACGTAAATCAATAGTAATGACACGATAAATTCGAGCACCCCCTGAGGTCCCGACCACATTTTAGGAGCTCCAGATTAGTTTTGTCGGGTCAAACTTTCTAGTGAAAATGAGAAAATTGGTAAGAAATTCTGCTGTATTTTGCTTACAAAAGCATGAAAAAATTTATTAAGGGAGTGGTTTACGGTAGTTATTTTTAAATTTTGCATATTTTATAGTCTTTTACATACAATTGATTGACGCGTATAAATCTTGGATGACGAGTTTATGAAGGTTGGATTAAGGAAGATATAAATGATCCTTTAATTAACTTATAACATATTTTTAAATAGTGGGAACTTAAGATAAATCTTTATCTATAAAGAATTTTAACAAGCAAACACCAGTTTATATTGTCATAGATTAACCTTAAGCATTCTGTAAGACGTTAGGTGAAGGAAATTGGTGCACAGCAGAAATTATTTGTCAAATTTTGCTTAAATATAAATTTAATTACGAAGAATAGAGTTAATTTCTACAAAAGACTAAAAATTATTAAGAGAATTCACCCTTCATTCTTTCAAATTCAGTATATTTGAGCGAGAGGACGGAGGCTGATCGTTAAGTTCGACTTCACCAATTTAAAAGAAAATAAAATAAGGGAGTTATTTTTATTCAAAAGGGGTGTAAGGGGAATTTTTTTCCTCTAGAAGTATAGATTAAATATCCGAGATTAACTTAAATCATTGGAGAAAACTTCAAGAAGACCCGAGTGGGCGTAACGCTCATCGATCGTTAACTTCGCCCCCTCAAAAGTAAAGGGGATAAAAGGGGGAGACAAAATTATAAAGAGGGAAATCCCAGTTTTTTATACAGTATATCCTCCTCTTTTGTTTGAAGAAATAATCACAAAATCAATCACGCTTAGAAGAGAATGCTATCTATAGTTAATCTCCTCTCCGATTACTAATTCTCAACGTGTTGTTTATAGAATAGGGCGCAACTACTATCCACGTCTAGGAGCGACTTTACTTGATCTATAGTGGTTGTGCAGCTGGGTTGAGGGTGTCGTGTTTATCTTCTTTCTAACCATTCGTTGGCCTTCCAAAAATATTGCATCGGCCACCTAATCCCGGACGTTATCCCCCATCGCCAGTTGTCGTTTGTAAATCACTAAACTTTCGACTCGAATTACTTACCACGCTTACTTTAACTGCTAATGAGCTCATGTACCGGGTTTTTAATAGTCCAGACGAGTGATACGTTGAAAGAATAGAGGAAAAGTAGACTTTAAATTCCTTATCTATAAAGTCATATTATGTGAAGAGCTCGTCTATTATTAGTTACGGTTTGTTGAAGCACACATGAGCAATTCGTCATCGCATTTTATTTTTATTCTTTCCAGATTCCTACGCCTACAAATGATCGGGAAACATGATTAAATTTTAAAACGAAGCTTAGTTATTGTTAAATTTATATTCTGTAACGAGTTTAGTTAGGAATTTAATCCGTTTGTAATGTTTAATTAGGGAGTTTAGTTAGCGTCAAGTTTGGTAAAGGAATTTCGACAACGTACGAGTTTAGCCGAATGCCAATTTGAGGAATTTTAGTTTAAAATCCGGAATCTAGTCTATATCTAGTTTAGATATTGAATTAAATCGATTCAGTGTTTGGAGAGAGATTTAATCAAAATCAAGGTTATTTGCAAATTTACTCAATGTCAAGTTTAATCATGGATCGTTTATAAGTCCACTCATTTATCGGTTTGTAGCGTTAGACAACTGGATAAAAATAAATTTATTAGAATTTTACTAGCGTAACGTTGGGCGTAACTTTCCTGCTTTATTAAATTGTAGTGGTAACAGTTTTGCTGAAGAATTTTGATACGGAGCAGACCGGGTCTGTATCTAGTCAACGACACCAAATTGCTGGCAACAATGGCGATGCTTCATTCTTTTTATTATTATTTTTTTCCTTCTTCCTCTCCTCCTGTTTACTCTCATCTTAAAATAGATGGTCGAGATCGAGTTGAAAAGTTTCTTCATTCCTTTATTTCTAAAGAGCATTAGATAACCCGAGTTGGATGCGGAGGAAGAGGGGGGAAAAAACAGAAGAGAAAGAAGGGATGCTCGCTGATGATGACTTGTTTACTTTAAGAACTCTCTCACGGATACATTCTTAAATTTATGTAAATATAAAAATTATATACATATATATATATATATATTACATAATATAAATACTTTGTTTGTTTAAAGAGATTTTTCTGTTAATTTCCTTTTGTAAAAATATCCTTTTGATGAGTTTGATGATCCTCATTTTGTTCGTAATAATCAGAAATTGTGCGAACTTTATTGTTCTAGAATAAGAAATTGCTTGGTTGGGTCAATTTTCGTACGTGTTATCTTTATCTGATGTTCGTATTTAATGGTGTGTAGCAACTTTTCTGACCGTTTCCTCAATTTTCTGCTACCGTAAAGTGTAGCAATTGTAAATTTTTTAAAAAGATAAATATAAATTTGTCTGCTTTTCTTGTGTTTTTCTTTATCCATTCGCCTTCAAACGTACACGTTTCTAGGTTTTTTTCCTCTCCCTTTGTTTGTGTGTACACGTGAGTGACCTTTTCTTTCGCTCTATAAGTTCACCTGATCGAATGTAATTCTGTTCTTTTTTGCTTTTTTTAATACATTTTTCTGGTGTTAAATTCGTTATAATTTCTTTTTTGAGCCATAGCATCTATTTTCACTGCACGTTGCTCCCATGGAACTGCGACAATACGTTTTTAATGGTAAGCGTGAGTTGTGTATATACAATGCTCGTTGGATGACAATTTAAGTATATTTTTCTTTTTCCTGTACTATGTGGAAATATACTTCAAAAACTCTAATTGCATGGTTCTTGTACGTGATAAATCCATTTTAGTATTATTCAAATTGTCAAAACTACATCGATGGCATCGTTAGGAATTTATAGCGAGTCGAATTGATACAAAGAGAGGAACCATCACACGACTCGATTATCTCTTCTCCGGATCTCTTTACAACAACACGTAAGAAATGGGTAGACGAAAGAAGGAGAGAGCGCGAGAGAGCAAAGAAACATCCGGGTAGTACGTGAAACACGTGACCTCACGTCAAGTTTTCACCTCCATTGACCCGTCTGTGGGAGTACATGTACTCACCTGGTGGCCAGGCTAGAGAAATCATCTCTTTTCTGCTTCCCTCCTGAACACTTTATGCAGGACACAACACAGGAGGCCTTCTACATTAATGGTGGAGTATTGGGGCGTATTTTCTATTGAGAGCAATGCGTGTTGGGTATAGAATGGATAGCTTCTCTCCTCTCTTTCATATCAATACAGCTGCCTTTTGCCTAGAAGCATATTAGCTTGACAAAGTTGTATGCGAAAGACACTATGCAGTATGCGATACTCTGTTGGAAAAGTTTCGATTGCTCTCTAAAGTTATATTCTCTGAAAAGATTTAAAGCAATAATCGATACGATTGCTTAATTAAAGTTGAGGTTCCTCATCATATTTTTGCTTGCAGAAAAAATACTTGAAGGAATGTAGCCAAGATGAAGTCGTAATTAGATTCCTACCAGGTTTAATCATAACCCAATTGCAGTTGTGTGCTTGTGTCTGTGTGTGTATAGAAGTTGGCTCCTCTTGTTAGCGAAAGAACTCCCCCGAAACGTCTCTTAATTCCAGATCGCTAACGAGATGGAACTCTCATTCTTATCTCTGTACACGGTACCACGTTACCAACCGTATTGTCTACTCGTACTTGGGGTGTGGCAAGGGACAGAACAACGGTGGGAGTTTAGCCCCGGGCCTTCTGTAATACAACGCTGTGTTGTCATAGTAACCTAGCGCCATTTTTTCTTTCTAGCGCTTAGGAGCGTAGGAAGTAAGGAGAATTTACACTATACGCGCTGCACCCATCCAACTCGCTGACTAAGCTGCAAGGGTTTCATTTTCTAGTCAAGTAATAGAAATGGCTCCCTCTTTCTATAGCAATTAAGGGGACTTAATTGAAAAGTGAAATGTTCCATCTGTCTTAAACCTTCTTCTACTCCGCTATAGCAATTTTTTTGTTTGCTTCTCTTCGATCAAATTGGAACGAAGTGAATTACTCTAATTTTTTTCCGCTTGACTACTTTTGTTGATTTTGAAACTCAGTGGAATAAATTTCTGGCAGTTAAATGTGTGTAAAATAGGCTTTCTTTTTAAGTGGATCTCGTGAAGAATTTACAGTCGAAGTATTCTTCTTATGCTGACTCGGAAAGAAGACTAATTATATTGTTTTAAAATCCTGTTTAAAATTTGAATAATAATCGTTGTTTATTCCACGTTTATTGGATGGTAAATTCAGAATTTTCGAGTTTAAATTATTAAGATTAAGCTGTTAAAGTTTTTTTATTACAGTAATATGTCTAGCCTATATACTGAGAATATGTTGAGCATTTTGCTTTAGTGAGGAACAAAAGAGCATTCTGCTGGAGATAGTGAAAATCTATTGAAAACTCTGTTGAGAATTCTATTGTAGACCAAGAATTCTACACCCAAATGATAGAGACCAAATAAATATTTTGATGAACTGGCTATTATTCTACTGTAAATAAAGAGAACCTAGTAAGCACATTACAAAAATTTAGTGAGCATTCTTAAATACTAAGGATCAAGGTGAGCATTTTGCAATGACAATAAAGCAGTAGCGAGTATTCTATACTTGTTACTGAGTGGTCTAGTTAGCCTATCAACCTTTCATATGACGAGTAAATTCGATTTAATGTAATAATAACTGAATGTTAAAAATCGTTGAGCATTTCTTGTTACACAAACACATAACTTTAACGAGGAGTTTATAAATTAGGGAATTTTCAGTTTTGTTTTTAAGAGTGTTCCTAGGAACAATAAACTTTTAATCCTTCCTAGTGTCGTAACAACGTCCGGTTAAGTTTACAAGATTGAAGTTATTTGCAGAAGCAAAACCAAGGAATGTCGCGCTAGAGTGGCTGCGCTTCATTCGATTGTTTGCCAAAAAATCAAAAGGAAAAAAGGGGGAAAAAGAGAAGAAGAAAACCTCGAAATTAAAGCGTCGAGGGGGGTTGCAGAGTAAAAATCTAGACAGAAAACAAGCCAATTATCAAAGAACGGATGCAAACCGTCACCTCTCTGTAGAGCAGCCATTGTTTCTGAGAAGTTTACGATGTTTTAATGGGGGGTTCGACTACAACTGTCCTAATTATAGATCACATTCCTGACTATTGGTTTGTGTTCTGCGGATTAGGGAGAAGAGAATCGAACACGTGCTGTGCATGGCTTGACTGTAATTGGAGATGCTGTGGAAGAGAGAGAGAGAGAGAGTCCCGACCGAGAATCTCCCCCCTCCTATTTAACAATTTGTCTAAACAGATGCGTTTTTAGGATTCTTTCCGTTTCAATTTTGACAGAAAGAAAATTGAAGAAATAAATAATAAAAATTTCTGGATTGATAGACGGCTTAATGCTAATCTTATGCATTACATTTGAATTTACGTGAAACGTTTTCAGAGTTTTTGTGTGTGTGTTTTTCTGTGTTATTGACCGGATACGGCATTGTTTTCGTTAGAATGATGTAACTCGTGTAATAAAATCGAGTGGTACAAGTGTTTCGACCCGATAATCTTCGACAAACAAACAGCAAAAATCATTACGACTGCCCGACTTAGTCATGTCGTGTTTAACTACTTTCGTATCGTCCAGGGCTGTTTGGATATATAATTAAAGATCAATTCCTGGGAAGGTTAACGATCTTTATAGAGTTTTAGGCTCTTAGCAAATGGTTAGCATCATTTTGCTTCCCTCGGTTGAAACTCACGCCGGTGAGGGTTGCAGCTGTGACCATCTTTTGCGTCACTCATGCATAATGTATCTGCACGGTTTGGGAAGTCACAAATCGCTTTTTAACGTACGAATTGGCAGGAGAAGGGGAAGGTTTTTTGCAGCCTCCCTTCTTCTCTTTTCTTCCTTTCTTGTGATTAGATTTTTGTCTGAAGTACTTAACGTTCTCTCAACTTTTCACAGCTACTTATCTCTCTCCTGGCATTTCATGGCTTCTTATTTCCTCTCCTGCTCTTTTCCTGATTTTTGCTTCTAGTCCTTTGCTTAAGAATTTTTTCTTTCTTTCTTTCTTTCTGTCAGCCTTGCAGAAGCTCATTTCGATACAACTCGTAATATTTTCATAGCTCCCTGATGTCCCGCTTTCATTTTCCCATCAGTTCCTCCCTGCACTAAGATTCTTACTCGATATATATATTATGAAGAAGACTATCGACTGGCATCTTCGCGTTTTTAATCTATAAAGAGCAGAAACAAGCATTTAAAAGGGGGAGGATGCGTTTTTTGTGTGTATATCTTTTTTAATATTTTTTGGTGAAGCGGGTTATTACGTAGGCAGTGCAGATTGTAGTTTGAAAATAAATAGTTCTTGAAGAGCCTGGTCAAAGGAGGGGAGGTGGTTGTATGAGCTCCTACTCACAATATCCCAGCGGGTGTCCGGACACAAAAGGCGAGCCGACTCCCAAGTTATTGAAATTTTTCTTCTATTCACATGCTAGAGAGAGCGAGAGCAAGACAGAAAGAGATAGGAAGGGTGGCTGAACGCCGTGGGTACGACCTACTGGCGAATTAATCTCAGCCACCCGGTGTGCATCCATTTTGGTAGAACCTCCTTGTCGTGATTAACCCTTTTGTGGTGGATGGGTCGAATTTTTTTACTTGTAGGATTTTCCCATGTTTATAATTCTGATACCCCCTATTCAATGGTCACAATTATCTGAGGATTGGAAGCGATTATAAGACTCACTTTCTTCTGAAAATCAAGCACAATGCCCGTTACTCGGCAGTTTAAATTATAGGGGTGAAGATAAGTACATAATTAACCTTTTTTTTTATTAATAGTACCATCGAACGGCGATTATACTTTTGTGTGAGATGTAAATAAGTAAAAAATCTCACCCCTCGTTAATGGGCGCAATTGTCTAAGAGGGATGAAGACAAGCAAAGTGGCTTAGTTTCTTGAGCCAAACACACGCCATTATTCAATTATTACGATTATACAAGGGGTGGAAATAAGTAAATTTTATTTAATTTACCTACACTCTTGCTTATTCGGCACTATTATTTAAGTGGTTTGAAGATAAGAGAGGCTGACTTAGGTAGGTCCAAACATAGCAACGCTATTCATTTATTAAAATTATCTATTGGGGTGAAAATAAAGCTCACTTTCTGTAGATAATCAAGTACAATATCTCTGCTTATTCGGCACAATTATCTAAAAGGGGTGAAGATAAGCACAGAGAGAGAGAGGCTCACTTTCTTCGGATATGGAACCAAACACAATAACTCTACGTCAGAAGTATCTCGGCTAATAGGAGAGTTAGGTGCAGATATAGGGAGAGAAAGAAGCTGTAGGCATGTATTTGTTGCTAGACAAATACGGGCTGCCTTGACGAAGAATCGATCCCCATCTAGCTGATTGATTGGAAATGCGCAGCAGTTCATATATTACTCTCGCTTTTCTTAATAATCTATCAAGCTAGACTCCAAACAGGTTGCATATTAAAAAAAAGGGAAGAAAATGGTATCTCCGTTTCTCATTAGTCGAGGATTTTTGTGAAAGTTTCGATTTTCTCTCGTCTCCTTAACGTTTAGAGTAAGAGGCTATTAACGTCTATCTGGCGTATCCAACGTTGTAAATTAATTTAAATGGCGATTCGCTTTATTGAGGGTTTAATTACCGCCATTTCGAGTCGGTTTGGTTGTTGGAGATGCATTTAAAGTTATTTCAGTGGAGGAAAAAAGGAGGATAATCTTGTAGAATGAGACGCGAATTTGTAAGTCATCCTCCTCCTCCACCTCCTCCTCCTCCTCCTCTTCTTCTTCTTATGATTCTTGTAAATAATAATGCGTTTGCGGATTCCGGAGTGGGTTCGGTTTCTTAATTAGGTGGCATGCCTACTGAAAAACAGCTTAGGAAGTCGTTTAGGTACAAGAAAAATCGATGGAGATTGTTCTGACACTCGACAGTTAATGGTGCCTGCTGGGAAAACATCTTTTCTTCTATACGCGGGGAGTTGGAATTTAAAAACAAAAAAAAAAAAATATATTGCATTGGTTATTATTACGAATAGGCTTTTCGTAAGGATAATCTCTATGATGGAGGGATGAGGAAGCGCAAGTAGACGAAACACAATCTCCCATGGGGGAACGTATTAACTGGGAGTTAGATAGAACCGGGAGTAAGAGTAAAGTCACTTAGCTACTCTTCTCACATCCGTAGTATTGACGGCTGTCTAAAAGCAATCGTTGTTTTTTTTAAAACCATTAAACACTCCGCCACTTA